>NC_086178.1:22681225-23881225 GCF_023053635.1 Elgaria multicarinata webbii | reverse complement strand
GTGGGCAGTGCACAGTTTTTGGAGGCTCTGGAAAGTGATAATTTCCCCTGCTGCATTAATGGCATCAGCCATTAGCATAGAAGGAGGGAAATTCACACTTTCTGGAGCCTCCGGAAATCATGTGTTCCCCTTCCTGTATGAATGGGGGCCTTAAAGCTCTTATTAATGCAAGGTCAAACCTTTACCCTGGCATTTATAGGGACATTAAGCACCCCATTTGTGCAGGGGGGAGTGCAAGTTCTGGAGAGTCCAGAAATTGTGTATTTCCTCCTTCCATGCTAATCGCAGCTGCCATCAATGCGGGGGAGGCACACTTTCTGGATCCTCTGGAAATTGTGAAGTTCCCCCACTGCATTAATAGTGTCTGCCATTAACACAGGGGGAAAAGGCACAATGCCAGGGTGGGCGGTTGCCAATGCTCGCAGGGGGCTCACAAGCGCTCGGTGCTGGTCATTGCTCACACCAAGTGTGTCTGACTCGATCTATGATGGCCGGACATGGGAGGGTCCACTGCGCTCACAGATCTATTCGCTAACAACAACCCAAAGTGAGACCTACAACAAAATGTTGCATTCTATCCTCACACCCCAAAGGGAGTGTCTCTGTCCAGCTATGTCCTCGTCCAGGGTAATATAAGTATATGGGGCCCAAACTAGCTATATCATTCCCAAACTCCCAACCCATCAGTTTTCCATTTCCCCCCTTTTCTTTTTCCTTTTCCTTTTTCAACTGGTAGTTTACATTCCATAGATCCTGGAGGTCACTGTATGGCTATTCCTCTTGGTTAGAGATATAGTATTAGTATCAACAACAATAACAATATCAGTATATTTCAGGGTTAACCCGAGCATGCTGATATCCCTGCCGCTATCTTGTTACTCAGTGGCTGTCCTTGGACTCCGGTCTTGTCAACACTCAACAACTTGAGTTCAAATTAGAAGGAACAATTGAGACTTGCAACAGAACATTGCAGTACTAGTGTAAAGCCCACGTCGCCATGGGTGCTAGTAGTTCTGTTCCTTTGCTGCAGTTTTGGTGCTCTGTCTCCTCACCACAGAGGGGCTCATGAATAATGCAAATGTGGTTCATGTAAAGTGAATACCTCTTCAAAATTTGCAGCGGTGCAGCCCACCCCCCTCTGTCGCACACACCCATGGTGCCTCCATCCCCTTTGCCGTCCCCACTGGCACTGACAAGCTAACTGCATAGCTGCAGTTGGGACCCACCTTTGTGCCACACTCCATGCTGGTGGAGGGGCTGCCCTGCCTGTTTGGTGCAAAGGAAATTAATTTCTATGTGCTACCTCCAGTGTTCGAAGTGGTAAGCCTGTGTGCACCAGTTGCTGGGGGAACATAGGTGGGAGGGTGCAGTTGCAACATGTCCTGCTTGTTGGTCCCTGGCTGATGGCTGGTTGGCCACTGTGTGGACAGAGTGCTGGACTAGATGGACCCTTGGTCTGATCTTACGTTCTTATCGAAGCTTGAGCTTTTAACTTTTCTGAACTTTCAAAATGTTCTGCAAGTCTACACTGCTCAAGCTTCAGTTAAAAACAAAAATGAGCAAAGTCAAGTAGATGAGCCAAGTCAAGTAGATTTCGAGTAATAAGCCTTACAATCCTATGATATTACATAAGATATTCTCCTCACCCCTAATAGGAGCCAGCCAACCAAGCCTTACCCCAATGTGTTAAAGACACACAAGCTGGGATTCTATTCCCCTGTGGATCTTTTGTGGGTTGCCACCTTAGGGTCTTTCTTAAAAAGAGTGGAGGTTGTGCTTCAGTAAATATTGGGGTTCCCCTGAGCATGCTAATACCTCCCTCTTGTACTTCAGTGGCCCATTTTGGTTCCATTCCCATCTGCATTCACTACCTGAATTCGCTATTAGATGCAGAAATGATAGCTGCAACTCAGAAGAACATCAGAAGAACCATGCTGGATCAAAGAAAGGGTAGTCCAGCACTCTGTTGACCTGAGACCCACAAGCAGGACATGGTGCAACACCACCCTCCCACCCAATGCAAGCTCCACTCAGGCCCATTGACTGTCTAGATCATAAGGAAGGAAGGGAAGCAGTATGTGCACATTTCCTATCCATGGCTGTGCATTTACCTTCCATGTGCACTAGAACCTATTGCATAGCCCTTGCTTGTGCTCATGCTTTTGCTAGAAAATTGGGAGAGAGGGAGTTGAAATCTGGTAAATGTCAACTTTCTAGTGACTCACACTAACATTTTGAAAACTCATCTGCAAAAACCTTTCAAAAGATTAAACAGGGAAGATTATATGTATGGGAAAAATAGGGACTAGGGACTGTCAGAGCATGCTTCTCATTTTGCGAGACCAAAACAGGGCTATTTTAACACTCGTCCCCAGCGAAAGCACTAGTTGGAATTCCAGCTGCTGGGCTTTGGGGGTGATGCATTTCTTCCTCCTTTTTGGGGCAAAGCTGTCCTATTCACAGTGCAGAACATTTGTACCCCTAATACAAAATTAGCTCTTATCCAGGCCCTTGTCTTTCTTACACACTGGAGAAATTACCAAGCATAAACTGCCATTAGCTTAAATAACTGCAAAGCTCCCCAGTCAGTAAATCAGTTTGCCCTTTTCAGTGTCTTAATTCCTGAACTCTCCCCACAAGTAGGATTTAAGATCAAAAGGGATAATGAGAAAGCCCAGACCACCATGGAGTTCATTACACACCTTGGAAGGCTGATTTGTACCTCGTCAACCTCTTCCATCCCAGCAAACCAGTCTTTTATCAGCTCAGCTGTAATGAGCTTTTCTACCGCTTCTATAGCCACATCTTCTGCAGGAAGGATTAGGACAAAGCTGAATTCTTCTCCTTTGTATGGCAGCTCCAAAACTTGGTATCTCACGTTATGGTCAGAAAAGTAGCCTAAAATAAGAGATAGAAAGGAAACCCCCAATGTGTATCCTGTAATAGAGTTGTGCAATAATAATGTAGTATCCCATTTGTGTATTGAGTGAGCTGTTGCACTCACATCCTGTTGGTGGGTTTCTGGTCGGCCACTGTGTGAACAGAATGCTGGACTAGATGGACCCTGGGTCTGATCCAGCAGGGCTGCTCTTATATTATTATATCATGAATGGGGTGGGGTATAGTATGGCCATGTGTCCTCTTTTACAGAGGGCAATCCTCTGTTTGATGAACTGCCAGAGGACTGTCCTTGATTTTGAAGGTGTCCTCTATTTGAAGAGCTGTCCAGTCCACATCTGATATAAAGATAAAGAACTACCAAAGGAAGAGCTGGGCCTTGAAGTTGCCCATCAACAGCACCTGGACAGCAGACTGAGCAAAGCACACAGGTCTCCAGGAGGGAATCTACATAGCGTACTGAAGGCGCACGCAAGCGCCTTCAGTGCGCCCCGAAAACGCTTGTGTAGATCCTGCCTTCCGAGGCGCAGGAAGAGGCGGAGGAGGAGGCGGCTGGGGAACCGGCCGCATCCTTGCCGCCGCCACCTCCCTGCCGGCCTCCTGCTGCCGGGATAAGAGCCACCCAGGTCGGAGAGCTTGGCTTCCACTTCCGTCAAGCTCTCCGACACGGGTCGCTCTTACCCCGGCAGCAGGAGGCCGGCGGGGAGGCAGTGGCGGCGGTGGCGGCAAGGACGCGGTCGGATTCCCCAGCCGCCACCTCCTCCGTCTCTTCTGGGCAGGTAGGCTAGGGAATCTACACCATCGTTTTGGGGGCATACTGGAGGCGCATGCAAACGCCTTCAGTACGACGTGTAGATTCTCCCCTGGTCACAGTCTTCCACGCCATGGTGACATGTACAGTATTTCTACTTAAATTATAATATTTCTAAATTTGCATCTATATGTATAAATTAGCACATGCAAACCAGCACCCTCTTTTGTCCTTACTTTTGATGCTTCACAAGTAGATGCCCTAGTCAACCCTCCTGCATTGGGAAGACCTTGCTACTGTCGGCCCAATCTAGTGGTCTGTGGGCCAGGTAATAGTGGACATCAAAAGAGGAAGCCTAACTCATTGAAGAGTTAATAGGACCAGGCAGAACCTTATTGGTTCCTGTGTCACTTGACCCCAGCTGAATTGGCTGCAACACCACCATGTGGCCATCTGAAGCACAGTACAGAAAAAGCCAGCAGCTATCTTCTTGGGTGAGCTACATGGTGGTGGAGAGATTTAAGGCATGGGCATCTAGGTCCTCCTGTTGCCAAGGTCCCTAGTTCAAAAACCATGAATGCAGGCATAGACAGCCTTCTTGGGCCATGGGCATGTTTAATGATTTAAAAAACAGTCCTGGACACCACCACAAAATGGCTGCCATGGGAGGCAATGGAAAGGACAAGTAACCTCCCCAAAAGACTTTGCACAAGGCAGAGCTGAGGATCTGAGCTCCAGCACACTAAATAGCTTCTTTGAATCCACAATTTTCAGCAGCAACAGAAACCCATTTCACAGCAGTCCCAGCTCCTGGTAACAAAGATGTGTTAATTTAACATAAAAGGAAGGGTAGGCACCTTGGTGGGCACCAAGAAAGCTGCCCAGGGGAACATTGGTGGCTGCAGACACCACGTTGCCCAACCCTGCTCCAGTGACTTACAAGTTAGGAGTGAGCCAGCCAGTAAATTGAAACCTATAACTCCTTCATTATCATCATTATTATTTTTTTAAAAGAGATTTTGATATGCTCTGCACATTATTATTTTAATACATCAGGTTAAATTCAGGGAAGGGAGACACACAGAGATAGAAATAACAAGCTGAGATCTTGACACTTGGACATTATTTGTCATGTACTGGAACAGATGATTTAATTGGAATGTTGCTGTTGCTGCTCTACTATTTCGACAAAAGTATCATGGATGTGTTTTGCCATTTCTCTTTAAAGCCATCTGTATTTTAGGGGATAGGGGGATGAAATACAATTTTTTTTAAAAAAAGACACATTTAAGATGGTATTTTGATAGGAATGCTCTGGGTTCTGGGGTTCACCGTGGGGTGTGCACTGCCATCACAGGATTAAAAAAGATTAAATGAAAAACAAAACTAAGAAAGGAAGCTGTAAATGGTGTAGGAAGAAATATGTCACTTGCCACAGAGAATATCCAGTATAAGTGACGGTGACAATGGTAGCTCTGGGCTGTGGACAGATAAGCTCATGAGACCCTGGAGTCCTGACAATGATGGGTTCAGAGTTGGATAGAGCCCCCCGGCAGATCTGTAAGGCTGCAACCCTATGCACCCTTACCTGGGAGTAAGTGAACTCAATGGGACTTACTTAAGCGGGAAGGAAGCTGCCTTCTCCTAGAATCAGACCATTGGTCCATCTAGCCCAATATTGTCAACACTGACTGGCAGGAGCTCTCCAGGGTTTCAGGCAAGAGTTTGTCCAGCCCTACCTGGAGATGCTGGGACTCAAACCTGGGACGTTCTGTGTGCAAAGCATACGCTCTACCACTGAGCTATGGCCCCTCCCTTTCGAGTAGACATTGTAAGAGGATTGCATTGTAAGAGAGCCAACCTGGAGGCAAAGTCAGCTACAGGCTGATGTCTAAGCAGAACAGTTCACCCTATTTCTGTATAACCTTCCCATTTACCATGACCAGACCCTTTTATCTGGTAGCTCTACCTGTCCCTATTCTTGCTTTTGGGAGATGTCTTTTGTTAGTGGGAGGTGCAAGCAGGCACGGAAGTGCCAAGAAGCATGATAGCCAGTTGCCAAGGTGGTTGTGGAGTTAATAGGTCATGCAGGTTGCAAGTTACAGCTAGGACTATTTGGACAAAGAATCACATAATGATTCCCCAGTTTCTGAAAATATAAAATCCAGCCATTATTCAGTTTAGTAAAGCACAAAGGCTCCTTGGTAGTCCTAGGTGTAATTTGAAACCAGCTGAATGCCTGTTTTATCCACTTAAATACATGTCTGTTCCTAAAATGGCTCCCCAAAACTTGCTCATGATTGTGTCCATCTTTGGCGGGTCCTAATAAAGATATTTTCTGACCATGAATTTTGGATTTTTTCTTATGGACCAACAGGGCTCACTTTGTTTTATGTCAGAAGATGGAATACAAGCTTGGCTTTTTAATCAGTGGAAGACAGGCTATTGCAGTGTAATTGAATACTGCAGCAGGGATCATAGAGCCTGCAGCAAAGTGAAATAATGGGGAGAGGTCTCCAGACAGGGATTGTTGTTATGAAAAGAGGTAAGAGCTCCGTACAGGCTACTGAATCCCCACCAGAGCATGATATGACATGCAAAGCATGCTCTGGATTCCTGGATTGTAAACCTGCCTGTAAGCTTCTAGGTGACAGTAACACGTATCACGATATCATTAGTTGTACATGACCCTGAAATCCTAATACGATGGAGGACACGTGTGACTTATAAAAAGCAATAACTGACACAGAAGTTTTTAGGGTGCAATCCTAGACATGTTTGGACAGAAAAAGTCCTACAATTCCCAGCATGCCCCAGCCAGCATGGATTGTGCCCTTAGGCAATTTTGTTAAAAAGAACTATGTGTAGCTCTTGCTTCCTGGGGAATGTAGTTGCTCTAAATTCTACTGAAAGGGTTCATTTGGGATTATTTGGGATTTTATAGACACTTGCAAGACTATCGCAGCAACTGCTCTTACAACATTAAAAGTATATGAACGCATCCATACAACGAGGATGGGATGTTTGAATTACCAAGCTTTGTTTTGAGCTGAAGATGCATCATTGGTATCTCGCTTACGGAACCATCACTTTTTCTGAAGTCCATCAAACTGGTGTCCTCCACTTTGAACATTTGCTTCCAGTTCCCTTTGAAGAAAAGGGCATTCACCAGCAAAAGTCTCGTCAGGGGACCAAGATCATCACTTGCAACGAAATTTCTTATTTTACCTACATAGAAAGAGAGTGACAATGTGTTCATCTGTTTCCTTAAATTTGGGCTAGATCTACACTACTGCTTTATGGCAGGATTGAAGAGTACTGATAACTGTTGTGGCACAGGACACATTCCATGAACTGTGTTCATAGTGTGATTTCCTGCCTTTTATTCCACACTATCCAATATAACAAACATCTTTGTGTGTCTTACAATCTCTTCTCGATCCTCCCAGAGTGCAGGACACGGAATAACAGGATCAAGTTAAAGCAAGCCAGATTCCAGCTGGACATCAGGAAAAACTTCCTGACTGTTAGAGCAGTATGACAATGGAATCAGTTACCTAGGGAGGTTGTGGGCTCTCCCACACTAGAGGCATTCAAGAGGCAGGTGGACAAGCATCTGTCAGGGATGCTTTAGGGTGGATTCCTGCATTGAGCAGGGGGTTGGACTCGATGGCCTTGTAGGCCCCTTCCAACTCTGCTATTCTATGATTCTATGATTCTAAGGTATAAATGCGCTCAAAGGATATAGCATTACCATGTTGGGATAGTAATGGTTTGACACAAAGTATAGACCTGGTTAAGGTGGGGCAACAACAGTGCAAAGATAAAAAGAAACACCATCATGAGAACTAATGTGATAAAGCATGTAGGGCTGGCTTTGGTCCTGAGAGACCAAGTTTGAAATTCCCACTCAGGCTGATACTAATTGTTCTAGAACTTGCTTGGCTGCTGCGAAGAGCTGAATGCTGACATTTCTTCCTTGCCTCCCAGTATCTACTATTTACTGATGATGCAACACTTGAAATTACAGGCAACAGCGCTGATCATCTGCTTAGTGGTGTACATGCAATGCACGTGGAATGTATACAGGCTAAGGAGGAGGTGGTGAATCCCCTTTGCAATATCTTCTTGCATGTATGATCTTACCTTAAAGAGTGTTCCACAAACAGACCGCTAAACTTGTTTGTGCACCTGTCATTGAGCACCTGTTGAACAACCACAATTTTGTAGCCGCAAGACAGCACCTACTGAATTTATTACCATCACACTAATAGGCAATCCCTTGCATACTTAAGAAGAAGCCAGTCCTGTTGAACTTAATAGGACATAAGCTCCAAAAAAACACATTTAGGAGGGGCCATAAGGCAGCAATCTTACACAAAAGAGACTAATTGAATACAGGGAAACTTACTTGGGAAGGCTGCAAGTCTGATAGAAATTAATAACACTGAACTTTTGTGGGTAAGCATTGGTAGAATCAGACTGTTAATAAAAAACAATTCCCCTTAAACTAGTGGAGGGCAGAAGGTAGATTGCCAGATTAATATTTTTACTTAATTCCCAGAAGCTCCTGACAGCATGATCAATGGTTGGGAGTGCTGGGAGCAGGGCTATGAGGATTTTGTAAAAATCCATTCCATCTGTGTTTCGTAGATTGTCATGTGCTTTCGTTCCATCATCCACTCATTGTGTGAATTGGATCCCCCCACAATTTCCTGGGGGCATATCTACACCAGGGGAGGGGAGGGGGAGGATCTCACGATATGTTGATCATGAGAACCTCCCCCTCAGTCCACATGGGCTGTGCGACATCCTGGGCATCGCACCCATCACGGCGGACATTTTTTTAAAGACAGAAGCGTTGGAGCGCATGAGTACTCCAGCGAAAATTGCAAGGTAAAAGCAGCAAGGAGCTGAGATAAAACCAGATGGACACCCACACCTCCCGCAGTCTCAGGACGATCCCGAGACTGCGGGAAGAATGGGGCTAAAAGTGATCCAACTTATCCCAGGGAAATGGAGGGATCATCTCTCCCCGCCCCCGGGATCCCCTGTGCATCATGTGGACACACAGGGATGATCACTGGGTGATCCCCGGGATAAGGCATCGTCTAAACATGCCCTGAATTTATACAAATTTGCATTTGCAAAAATGTGTAAATCCCTTATATGCAAATTCCCCCATGTGCATTTTCATGCTTTAGCCTATGGGGAAAATGCGCATTTTCAGCTGGTGTTTTTTTTTTAAAAAAAATGTATTTTTCAATGACTAAATTTGTATTTTAAAAAAATTGTGGGGGGGAAACCTCAGTCTGCATCAATCGTGTGACTCAGGAAAAGTTAGTCCACTGAGGAATCACAGGTTGGATCCATAAAAACCCAAACTCATTTGATTCCATTGCGAATTTCTCCAACATCCCTAGCTGGGAGTTGAAGTCCAATATATCTGGAGATCCACTTTCTGCCCACCCTTGCTTTAAACATTAAAGCAGTGCTGTGAGAAGACCCCAAGATTAAAATGTAGTGGCACTACTCTAATGTTTTGTGAGGGCACCTAGGAGTTGCCAGTTTTTCACCCCTGCACCGGCTTTGGACAGTGACTTGATCAGCAGGAAAGAGCAAGCCGAGTTTTGCATGGCTTAGAGAGGGACATTGTCACCTTCTAATTCCTGCAGGTCAAGTGTCTGTGAAAGCCCAGCTACAGAAGCCCAACTGAAAAGTTGGCAAGCCATTTGTTAATATAATACCTACCGTTGCCACTCAACTTGAGAAGAAGTGTGTGTGGGGGGAGGGGGACGGCTTTAGGGCAGAGTGCCATCATTCTGGAATTTAGGTAACGTGAAACTGATGTGAAATTTCAACTTATTGATTTCCCTAACTAGAGGAGCCAGCACAGATGGCTCTAAGCCAGTGTCGTGCCATTGACCTTTAACCAGATCCTCTGCTTGGAACTCTGGGGCAACATCACATTACTCAGTTCTGTTGCCAGCTTCGCACTGAAGTGTTTCAGTATTGTACTGACACAGGTAGCCAAGCGCATGAACTCATTTCTCTAATATATATTTGTAATGATTTACAGGAAATGTGGGAAATGGAGCATTTGTTTTTGGCAGACTAAACATCTGTCTTCTTTATACTTGGAGTTACTAGATCTCTAGAACTATGGTTACCAGCAGGAGGAAAAAGAAGAAAAAAGGATGAAGGTTTCCACTAGGAAAAAAGACCCCCAAAGAATGCTAAAATACTTTAAAATTTGTTGCAGTGGGGATGTGGGATGATGTGAATACCTAGGATTGCCAAAAGTTTTAATGGACAGAGGCCTGGTGCTTCTAAGACAGATGCATGAGACAGAAAATCAATAGTTGTAGCTTTTCTCAGGTGCTTCCAGACAAAAACAAAAATATGTGTTTTCTTCCTTTTTGGTTAATGCTATCCTAGCACTAGCTCTGTTCAAAGATGATTGCTTATTAGCGTGACCCTGTAAAAGTAGAAGGCAGTGGTTGGGAAAACCACCCCCTGCCTCTCCATTTCCATTGAGATAGACTTCATTTCCTACCACTGCTACTGTGCTATAAAAAGGGGGAGGGGCTCCTCCTCCTCTTCTTTCTCTGCTTAAAATGGTTGTGTATGGACAGAAGTGGTAGAGTCCAGTATAATATTTGTGGGCTGAGAATCGCCAAGGCTTTCCCCAACCTCTGTAGCAGGCCTGGAGAAGCAGGGATGAAATGGACAAAGCTGTGCCCATTTCATCAGCAAACTCCCCAGTGGAGGCTGGTGGCTCCGATGTCAGTGGGACAGTAAATCTGCCCAGGTTTCCCTCAGAACTAGTCAGAACTCCAAAGGAGCTATCCCAGGTGAGGGTTTCAGTCAGAACCAGGGTGGGCAAGGGGCTGTAGCTCAGTGTGATAGAGCACATGCTTTGCATGCAGAAGGTCCAAGGTTTGATCCCCGGCTTCTCTAAGTAGGGCAAGGAAAGGATCCTGCCTGAGACCCTGGAAAGCCAGTGCTGCCAGTCAGTGTTGAAAACACTGGGCTTGAGATGGACCAATGGTCTATCTCAGTAGAAGGCAGTTTCCTCTGTTCCTAACCAGTCAGAAGAGCTATCCTAAACATGCATAGGATTGCACCCTAAAGACTCAGCTACACCTGTGCAGTTCACAGAATGCATCATTTGGCCCTACCAGGTGCACTTTGCTGGGTTAGGTTCACATCTGGAGCTGGCTCTGTAGAGTGGGGCTGGAGAGGTGTGATGATATACCAGCTATGTCACCAACTGCCCCTCCCTACCCAGGCAAGACAACAGTGCTACAGTCAGTTCTTACCTGAAGGTTTTACATTGTAATTGCAGGGAAGTTTCAGGTGTGTTTTTTTAAATTAGGAACATCGGACACTGCATTATACCGAGTCAGACCATTGGTTAATTGGCTTCGCACCTTGAATAGCTCCTTTAGAGTTCTGGCTGGTTCTGACTGAAACCTGGAGTGGATTCATTGGCCCACTGATACTGGAGCTACCATCTCTTCTGGCGGGCCTACCCAGATGAATTTTAAACCTAAGAATTTTAAGATGGTGTGATTGTTATTTTAATATTGTATCGGTTTTACACGTTCTTTTAAGCAGTTTTATGTACTGTATTGTTGTATTTAATGTTGTTCCCTGCCTCAATCCAGAGGGAGAGGCGGGTAAGAAATAGATGATGATGATGATCTTCCGCTGCTTACTTCCTCATCGATGCCAGAGAGGCACACAGTGGGAATGAAAACTAATCACACTGTTGTCAGGGCCGGTGCTACCATAGAGGCCACTCAGGCGGCTGCCTAGAGCACCAAGCTAAGAGGGGCGCCAGCCACAGCGCAGCACTCACGAGCGTTGGCTGTGAGCTGGGCCGGCCTGAGGATTCACCTGGGCCTGGGTGGGCAAGATGGTGCCCTATGCCCGCCCAGCCAAAGCGAAGCCAGGGATGCTGGGGTGGGGGTGGGGTGGCTCCACGTTCGGACTTCCGGAATGCGCCCAGAAAAGAGAGAGAGAGAGACTGTATGGGTGAATGGGGTGCATGGGGTCTTTGAGTAAATGCATGTGTTCATGCGTGTGTTTGTTTGGAGTGAGTGATGCTGAGTGTGTGTGTGCACGCGTGCGTGAGTTGGGGGGGATGATTTGGAGGTGATATTCCTATTAAACAATGCATTTTAGACCCATAGACATTCCTTTCCAATTTGTTTGCTATAATTGGCATGACGTATTTCTTGCACTTTAAAATAAATTTAGCAGTTTCAAGTTTTGTGATTCTTATTTTTTCCAGGAAACATATGTTCTTAAAAATCAAAGTTGTCATTTTTTTGGGGGGGTAAAAGTAGCTCACCTTGCCTAGTGTGCAAAATAGTCTGGCACTGGCCCTGACTGTTGTTTAAACCATTGTTTCTGCCACTCTCCCATGGTTGGAATGATCCACATTCATCCATTCAGATACATCTCCCCGTAAAAGGCATCTGAGGAAGAAAGGACACTAAAGGTACAATCCTATACATGTTTAGACAGAAAAACATTCTACAACTCCCAGCATTCCCCAGCCAGCCATGTTGGCTGGGGAATGCTGGGAGTTTCTAAAGTTTCTTCTGTCTAAACACGTATAGGATTGTATCCAAAGTAGCTTCTCCATTTACAACTGAGGTAGGCAACTTGGTGCCTTCCAGCTGTTTTGGACTACAACTGCTATCAGCCCCACATAGTATGGCGAATGGCCAGGGATTGTAGTAGCTGAAGTCAAATAATTTCTGGAGGGAATGAGGAAACCTCCCCATGTTTTCTTACCACTTTTCCTCAACTAGAGTCATCTTCCATCCACCAAGAACCATCTCACATCTGAGGAAGGAATGAACCATACTTCCTTCCTTCCTTCTTTCAGTCCTCCCTCCTTCAGATGTATTGTGGGGCAAGATAGCCCTAGACAGATGGAGGAGGGTTGCCCCAGCCATGGGAAGGTTGTGGGATCAACTGCATAAGCAAGAAGGGGGGATTTTGAAAAGAGAAGTCTCTGGCTGTTCATATATCTCAAAGGACAAAAGAAATCACACCCCTCCAAGATTCTTAAGCAATTCTCCAGCCCACCCTTGCCCTCAATGAGTATAAAATGCCTTCCCACCCTCACAGCCTCAGAATGGGCCTGCGGGGGTGGGAAGGCACTTCATGATCAGCCCTATATTCTTGGTACGTTTTCATTGTACCAGGGTACGTAGAATTTCCCAACATGTATTTGTTTTTTACTCAGGCGCATGCACCTTTAGCCTGCAAAACTGAGCCCTGAAGAAGCCACAAGGCCTAACCAGCCAGCATTGTAAATAAACAAAAGTGGAAGAGCTTCAGAAAGAGTTGGGGTTGTTGGGTGGTAGTGGTTTTTTACCATCTGTTTTGTTTTCTACCCAAGTACTTATGGCCTCTGCGGAAGCTTTCGTATCTTGGAAATTCACCAGCTTTACAGCCGTCTGAAAAAAATCCTTGTTGCTATGGAGATACTGTTCTTTCACCATGAATCCTTCTTGAAGGTAGAGGGCATTGGCAAGATTAAATGTAAATGCCTTTCCTTCTGAGGTGACAGTGAACAGTGTCTGGAGTGGCAGGAAGGCTTCACCTGAGGAAAATAAGTGTTAAGAGTTAACATCTTCATTTGAAGAACACAAACCAGCTGTGTAATAGGGTAGTTATCCAATACAGACATGCTTTTATAATCCCCCTCAGAAGTTTCAGATGCTCTCTAAGGTAAGTTGGCTACAAAGACGAAGAAGAGCTGTAGTATTCACTGGTTTCTGAGATATGCTAAAAATGCCATTCTAGTTGAGGAAAAACAAAGGAGAAGAGCGGAATAGCAGAAGAAGAACTTCTCCAGAGAGCTGGGCTTTTTGTTTAATGTGACAGGCACAGCGGCTGCATGGCCTCGATAAAACGGTAACATCCTGGGCTTTAGGCTCACTCCTAAGGTAATTGCTGATGCCTCCTAATGGGGAGGTGAGGTTGAATAGCCCAACCCAGGCATGGAAAGGAATGCTGCCAAGTGATCTAGATGGCATTAGAGCAATAAGGGTATGTGGTCCAGTTTGAACGTCAGCCAAGAAAGCCCTGCCCTGCCTGTGGAGAGAGCACCGTGCACTTGAGGCTGGCTGCTCAGATTTCAGTGGGGCTGTGAATTAGGGATGTGCTCCGCTCCGATTAGAAGCGGAGAATCAGAAGCGAATTGGCCTGCTCCGCCTTGCCCAGAGGCGGAGTAGAAGCAGACAGGGGACCCGTAGAAGCACGGCGAAAAGAAGTGCCCATACGTGAAGCGCTTCTCTTTTCGCGGACCGATCCGATCGCCATTTTGAAAAATTTTGCCCATAGGATTGCATTGCGGAAAAGAATAGGGGATAACTGTGTTGTTTTTTAAACTATCTTTCTGAAACTTCTTGTGCTTAGAGAGTCGTGGCTGGGGGTCATTTTGAGCCTACTCTCAGCTCTCTGCGTGCTGCAGTTCGCTTGCTAGAATTTTTGGAAAAATCGGGTAAAACAGTGGGAAAATGTACCTTTTTCGAAGGGCTGAGGGGCAGAGTCAACTCCCGGTCATGATCACATGATCCCAAATTTGGAGGAGGGGATAGGCAAAACGGGTAACGGGATTCTGGGAACTTCTCTTTCTTAGTCTGAACGGACTTTTCCCAGTGTTTTTTAAAACAGTAGCCCCACCAAATGCACAAACACAACCTGAAATCATATACTAAGCCAATAATAAGAGATAGAAAACACAGCACTGCTACCCACCCTAACTTTGGGGAACAACTGAATAGATGTGGTGCAAGGGGATGAGCTCCCCTAGGGCATGTGGACGTGCCCTGTGCACTCTCCTGTCCTTGGAGGGCCATCAGAGCCCTCCAAAGGTAAATCACTGGAGAGAATGCCTATCATGAGTTGAAGTGATCGTTTGCTTCTTAAAGACTAGTACCTAGACAGGACCAGTCAAATTGGCAGATGATTCCCCCTCCCCTTGGGCACGCCCACTCCCCTCTTACTGGTAAAAGACAGATATAGCCTTTTTTAAAAAAGTCTTCTTGTTGTTTATTCAGCAACACGGCTGCTTTTAATCCCACCCCTCCTTTGTTTATTTATTTATTTATTTATTCCATTTTATATGCATTACTGGCTTTGAAACTATCCTTGGCTCACTTCCTTGTGCCCCCAGAAATGTCTGCTGCCTGCCTGCCTTCCCTCCCTCCTCCCCTGCCCACCTCACAAGGATGGTTTTTGTGTGTCTTCCTTTGACTCAGGGGAGAAGTCCTTCCTGTGCTCAAGTTCCCAATCAATTTTTCAAGTGTGGAAGAAGATTCATATTTAGGTTTATCTCTACTCCCCAATTCATGGCATGTTGGGATTTCCTTTGAAATGGGCCCATTGAGCTGTCTGCAGATACTGGGGTGTCCGACTTTCATAAATTCCCCAAAAATCCGGGGATGATGGGATTGGCTTGAAACTTGGCATTCATGTGGACACATGGGTAAGCTGTCAAGGGACCAAAGGTGAGGTTTCTGACATGAAAATTGACGTAGTTGTAAAATGGGACTTGATTTGGGGTGAGTTAAAAGGTTAGAGCCCCGCCAAAAATCAGGGGATGATGGGATTGCCTTGAGTCTTGGTGTGCATGTGTATCCCTGGATAAGCGGTCATGGTGCTGAGTTTGAGGTTTCTAACGTGCAAATTGACGGAGCTATCGAAAGGGGTGTGAATGGGGTGCCTGATTTTCAAAATTTCCCCCAAAATCAGGGGATGATGGGATTGGCTTGAAACTTGGTGTGCATGTGTATACCTCCATGAGGTGTCATGGTGCCAAACTTGAGGTTTCTAACTTTCACAGAAAAAAAGTTGTATACTTTTTTAGCTTTCAATGCAAGCCTATTGGGGGGGAAACGGAGCTCCGCAGCGGAGCGAGGCGGAACGGGGGCGGAGCGAAGCGGCCCGATCCACAAATCGTGGATCTGGAAGAGAAGCGGAGTGGGGGGGGTCCGTGCACACCCCTACTGTGAATCCACTCTGGATTTCAGTCAGATCCAGCCAGAACTCTAAAGGAGTTGTCCAGGTTGGGGTTCAGCACTTTGGATAGCTCCTTCAGAGATCTGGCTCAAACCCAGAATGGATTGACAGCCTCACTGAAATTGGAGCCACACACTTCATGGCACCATATGCATCTCCTGCCTACTGCAAAAAGGACTCAGATTGGAATGCCATTTGTCCATGCTAATGTGCATGTTAAAGACCAGCCTTTCTCAAGCTGGGGTCCTCCAGATGTGTTGGACTACAATGAGCAGCTTTGGTTTCTCTGTCTGAGCTAGCTGAGGGAGATTTGATGTTTGTTAGAGGCAATATGCAAATCAGTGCTTGTGCAATATATGGTTTCCTCTAACTGAAGGAAGTTTATTACCCAGTGGATGTTCAAGACCAGCTGCCTGCAATTAAAGGGTTAGGTGTGATCTGATGAAGATACGAAACAGCTACAATTTCCAGGGTAACTGTTATCGTATACTCTTGTGTACACCACCTTTACTGTTGGCATTTATTGTTGCATTTATATGTTCATAGCATTGTGTCCTAATATGTGTTACTTGTCACAATCGTTATTTTATGTATCAGTGGCACCTTTTGATCCTTTTGTTCTGGTTAGTGACCTCTTTCATTTCACAGCATTGAGTGGAACTCTTCTCTTCTTTCTTGGTTTTTGGACTATAACCCATCATTCTCCAGCCAGCTTGGCCAATGGGAATTATGACAACTGCAGACCAGTATATCTGAAAGGTACCAGGTTGGGGAAGGCTGGTCTTTTGCATGCAGGGGATACGGTCTGCTACTGAGCTACGCTCCATCTCCCAAGGCAGGAGCTATTGATAGTGCTGGCCAAGTGCAGTGACAGCAAATCAACCCCTGCTGCAGCCGGGGGATATTCTTTAGTTTAAAGATTTACAGGATGAAGCAGCCAGCAGCTTCCCATAATCTCAGAGGGACCCGGCAAATCATCTTGTGGTCTAAGTGCTACCTACAGACTGCCACTTGGCCATCCATGTGGTAAAGCATTAAGTAGGCGCCCTTTACTAGTTAGGGAAGAGTGATCTTAAGGATATCAGATACTGCAGGAAGTGATGGAAATACGTACAAGCATAAATTGGCTTTACGGGAATAGGAAAAACCTGAAAGATTGCAGATGCTGTTGCCCCTCTACCAGGCTTTTCTTGCTGGCTATATTTCTCCGAATCAGAGGTAGAGCTGTGTCTGACTATTTAATCCTGGTCCTTATTATAATCAATATAGCACTTTTAACATGTGTGAAGAACTGAGCTCCATTTTGGCATACGGTTTTAGAGTATTGTAAGATGGGGTTTCATTATTTTTTGTGTATGTTAGTCAGTTCCAGCCAGAAGCTTAATAGTTCAGAGCTCAAAGATTGAATTTAGTTTACAGAGGCAAGAAGCAGGAAGTTATAAAGTTCAACAGGAAAGGAGGAGGAGGAAGATGGCTGGCTGGGGAATGCTGGGAGTTGTAGGACTTCCTTCTGTCTTGACATACATAGGATTGTGCCCTTAATTGGTGGAAATAAACAAGAAATGGGGGTGAAGGATTTAGGGATGATATCTGAACACAGTTATATCCCCCACCCCAGCCCATCACTTCTCCAGGCTAAATATACTCAGTTCTTCAGCTTTTCCTCATAGGACTTCTTCACTGCCAGCCTTTTGAACCTGTCACAATTTGTCTCCATCCTCCTCAAAGTGTGGCATCCAGAAATGGTCACAGTACTCCAGATAAGGTCCGACTAGTGCAGAATGAAGTGGAACTATTACTTCTTGGGACTTGGAAGCTGTGGTTCTATTAATGCCATCTAAAATTGCTACCTTGGCTCTCCTCACAGCACTGACCAAGGGGGCCTTTCACAATCAGTTAGCTTGGTTGACAGTAAGGATATGGCCCTCCAAATGTTGTTGGATTTAAACCCCCTGGCCAATGGTCAGACATGATGGGAGTTGTAGTCCAACACATCAGGGGAGACCCAGGTTCCTTTCCCCTGATAGAGGGAGAAGATTTCTCTAGAAAGGAGCAGGGCTGCAGGGCTTTGCTTGGAGAGGCTGTGGACAAGGATACATGGTACTACATGTGGAGCTTTAAATAAGAGCTGAACAGGTCTGAATTTCTGATTCCACTGATCAAAGAGGGACAGACACTCCACTCCTAACCTAGCTACTACTAGTCATTTCCCCTTCCCTCAGTATCTCTTCGGCCTTGTTGTTTTGGAGTTTACACCTCCTTAGATAATCTAATGTTCTGAGTACCCTGGCAGGTGGGTGATATATCCCTAGTTGGATTTGACTACCTATTAATTTTAGGTTCAGCAAAGTGCAATGGATAGAGTGTTGCATTAGGATTAGGGAGAGCCAGGATCAAATCCTCACTGAGCCATAAAGATCACTAGGTAACTCTCAGTCTAACCTACCTCCCAGGATATGAGAGTAAATAGAGAGTCAGAGAACCGTGTACGTTTCCTCAAGTCCTTTGGAGAAAAGATGGGATATTGATGTAATTAATTAGCCACATCCAAAGCTTGGCCATAGATACAGGCTAGGAAGACTAGAGTGGCAGTATTCAAAAGCCATCCTCTAAGCCTCAAGCAGTGCACAAGTTCACTTTTTTTTATAATCTGCTTGCAGTACGGCTGGTTGCCCAGCCATACCAGAGCGAAAGGGGGACGTCGAAGAGCAAGACAGCGTAGCCCATAACAATGCTATGCATCCATGCATAGTACACTTGTAATGCTAATAAAAAATTTCATTACTTTTTTTTCAAAATCCAGCATATGGGTTAACATCATCAAGGTATTTATCACCCTACTACATAATGGAAAAAGTCCAATTTTTAATAAGTGTGCTACGTTGCGGTCTGTCTTCGTGCCCGCTAATAAAATGCATCATCTTGGACATAAAAGCTATTGACCATATCCGCTGGAACTGTTTCATCATTGTTGGTGCATCAGCATTTTCTCTGCTTAGGAGTGCTGTAAGTTTCCTTCTTTTTATTGCAGAATTTAGCCCTTTTGCATTTAGCGAGAGCACCTTAACTTTGCCCCATATTACCAAGTTCATGAATGTTTCCTTCGAAGAATTGCTGTTCTCTGAGCCTTGACATACCTGTACATACACAAGCTTTGCAATTCAGGGGAAACCCTGTGAAAAAGACAAGCCTCCAAGGAAAGGGGAAGAGAGGCTGTGAGTCTTAACCATCTCACCATAAGCGGACCCGTCCAGAATAGGTTGCATGCTATTATGCACAGTACTCAACACTTCGCCCAAGTGATTGAAAGTTCCAGGGGAGGGGATGCTATTGAAGCAGGGCTACCAGGGTTCATTCGCTTTGTATGAGAAATTAATGGAGATCCGAAGGGCAAATCCTACTCGTATTTACTCAGATGAATGCCCCACTGCGTTCAATAGGAATTACGCCCAAATAAATATGTGTGGGATTGCAGTCTTGAAGTGCCATATATATGTGTATTTGAAAATATGCAATCAGAGCATAAATGGAGGCAAAGATCTGCTATAAGACAGCCAAACCTCTGCCCTGCAGGTGGGTGGCCAGTGGAAAAGAGGAAAGGGATTCTGCACCTCTAATGCACCTCCCTGCTGAAATTCCCTCTTCTGCCTTCTCTTGCACCTGGTCCTACACCAAAAAATGCTTCACCTTCCATTAACTTACAGTTCATTCCCTCAGTACCAGATTTAGAACCAAGCCAAGTACGCCGTGGCTTAGGGGCTCATATTATGAGGGGCCTCTAAATATTTTAGAGATACCTAAGATTTATTATAATGAAAATCATTTTGGCTTAAATATCCTCATATAAAATTAGCCACACTGAAAGCCTATGGCCATCAGATGGGACTCTGCAGGGTATGGCATAGACAGCAAGGCTTCCCCCTGAGGATTGTAGTGGTCTAACAGCTCTAAATAAGGGGAGACAACCATTCAAGTAAACTGGTCCTAAGTTGTTTAGGGCTTTATATGCCAATAATATGACATTGAACATGGCTTGGTAGCAAACTGACAGCCAGTACAGCTCTTTCAGCAGAGGAGTTACATGTGCATGGCCAGGCACTCCATTTGACAGCCTCACTGCAGCATTCTCCTCTAGCTACATCTTCCAAACCAGCCTCAAGAGCAGCCCCACATTACGAGCATTACAGTAGTCTAGTCTCGAGGTTACCAATGCATGGTTCACAGTGATTAAGCTATCTCTGTCCAGGAACGGGCACTGTTGATATATCAAATGAAGTTGGTTGAAGGTGTTCTGTGTCCCCTAACATCACTTGGGCTTCTAATGACAAGCCTCAATCTAGGAGCACCCCCCAAACTGTATACCTGTTCTTACTGTGGGAGAACAGGTTTTCCAGAACAGGTAAACTCCCAAATTCCCAGACCAAGGAACCACTTACCACAGTGCCTCTGCCTTATCTGGATTCAGGTTCAGCTTATTATTTAGAGTTATTTATTTATTTATTTATTGCATTTTTATACCGCCCAATAGCCGACGCTCTCTGGGCAGTTCACAAAAATTAAATAGAAAAGAACTCGGGGGTAGCAAGTGTCATTTCCCTCTTTTGGAATCACACTTAATCTTCAAACTGCATTTGGCTTGGGGTGGGGAAGTTCCAAGAACACAGGGGGACTCAGGATGGGGGAGCTGATCCTTCTGGAAAGGAAACCCTGAGATTGAGAAGTGAGTGCAAGGAGCTAGTTTTTGCATGGCGTAGGCCACAATACGAAGTACCTCCTGAGCTGTGGACAAAACAGCCCATCTTGGTTCTTCTTCGACACCAGCTTCTCAATGACAACGCAAAGCCATTTTGGAAATTCCCACTGGTTTCAAAACCCACCAGTCATGCTGTGCACAGGGATGCTGCTACGGCAGTTGTCAGAAGCCCAACTAAGCATGTAGAGCATGACAGGCATCTCTCTCTCAGCAAAAAACGAAGCACAGTTTCTATAAACCGTACATGACAGGTTAAATCTATTTCTACAGACGATGCTGCATGTTGCAAAGGCTCAATATTCGGTGCCGATTCTTTTCATGTGTTCCCGGCATAGCCTGTAGGTCGTGGTCAGCCGGAAGCACAAGCACTGGAGAAGGAACTTAAAACAGTGTTTGTTTAATGAGCCAATCTTCATAGAGCTGATGAATAGCTTCTAAATATTGCACAGGAATGACTTCATTAACCCTCGTCCAGCCCTCCACCATGCTTCCAAATCACGTGAGGTACTGGTTCCTCTCTATTCGGCCCTGGTTAGGCCTCATCTAGAGTATTGTGTCCAGTTCTGGGCTCCACAATTCAAGAAGGATGCAGACAAGCTGGAGCGTGTTCAGAAGAGGGCAACCAGGATGATCGGGGTCTAGAAACAAAGCCCTATGAAGAGAGACTGAAAGAACTGGGCATGTTTAGCCTGGAGAAGAGAAGATTGAGGGGAGACATGATAGCACTCTTCAATAATTATTATTATTATTATTATTATTATTATTATTATTATTATTTATTTATTTATATAGCACCATCAATGTACATGGTGCTGTACAGATTACACAGTAAATAGCAAGACCCTGCCGCATAGGCTTACAATCTAATAAAGTTGTAGTAAACAATAAGGAGGGAAAGAGAATGCAAACAGGCACAGGGAAGTGTAAACAGGCACCGGGTAGGGTGAAGCTGACAGTATAGGGTCAGAACAAACTCAATATTTAAAAGCTATAGGGAAAAGAAAAGTTTTTAGCTGAGTTTTAAAAGCTGTGATTGAGTTTGTAGTTCTCAAGTGTTCTGGAAGAGCGTTCCAGGCGTAAGGGGCAGCAGAAGAAAAAGGATGAAGCTGAGTAAGGGAAGTAGAGACCCTTGGGCAGGCGAGAAGCATGGCATCAGAGGAGTGGAGAGCACGAGCAGGGAAATAGTGTGAGATGAGAGAGGAGAGATAGGCAGGAGCTAGACCGTGAAAAGCTTTGAAGGTCAACAGGAGAAGTTTATATTGGATTCTGGAGTGAATTGGAAGCCAATGAAGAGATTTCAGAAGTGGGGTGACATGGTCAGAGCGGCAGGCCAAGAAGATGATCTTGGCGGCAGCATGGTGGACAGAGACCAGCGGACTGATGTGAGACGAAGGAAGGCCAGAGAGAAGAAGGTTGCAGTAGTCCAACCGAGAGATAACCAGTGCATGAACAAGAGTCTTGGCAGAAGAGACAGACAAAAATGGTCGAATCCTGGCAATATTATACAGGAAGAAATGACAGGATTTAGCTACTGCCTCAATATGAGGAATAAAGGAGAGCGAGGAATCAAATATAAAGCCAAGACTACGAGCTTCCTTGACCGGAGTAAGCGTGACATCGTTGACAGTAAGAGAGAATGAGAGGTGAGGAGAAGGTTTAGGAGGAAAAACAAGCAGTTCAGTTTTTGCCATATTAAGTATCTTCAAATACTTAAAAGGTTGTCACACAGAGGAGGGCCAGGATCTCTTCTCGATCCTCCCAGAGTGCAGGACACAGAATAACGGGCTCAAGTTAAAGGAAGCCAGATTCCGGCTGGACATCAGGAAAAACTTCCTGACTGTTAGAGCAGTGCGACGGTGGAATCAGTTACCTAGGGAGGTTGTGGGCTCTCCCACACTAGAGGCCTTCAAGAGGCAGCTGGACAACCATCTGTCAGGGATGCTTTAGGGTGGATTCTTGCATTGAGCAGGGGGTTGGACTAGATGGCCTTGTAGGCCCCTTCCAACTCTGCTATTCTATGATTCTATGATTCTATGTCTAAGCACTGGTCCCATTAGATGAAACACCAACTGAACATCCTTGACTATTATTAACTGTTAACCAGCAATGTACCTAACAAAGGAATGGTCCGCTAGCAACCACAGTAGCACATACTTACAGATGAATTGTTTAAAACAGTAATGCAGAGGAGATGGTAGTAGCTGCAATAGCCCAACAACAACAACAACAACAACAACAACAACTTATTTCTTACCCGCCTCTCCAATTGGATCGAGGCAGGGAACAACAACAAGCATAAAACACACAAAATACTGATTAAAAACATAAAAAATCTTAAAAGCATCCTAAAATTCTACTGAATAGGTCTGCTGGAAGAGATCAGTCTTGATAGCTTTCTTGAATGCTAAATGATTGTCAAGCTGATGAGTCTCCTCCAGCAGGCTATTCCACAGTCTGGGAGCAGCAGAAGAGGAGGTCCTCTGGGTAATGGTTGTCAGCCTAGTCTTTGCTGACTGAAGTAGATTCTTCCCAGAGGACCTGAGTGTGTGGGGCAGATTGTATGGGAGAAGGCGATCCCCCACAGGTAGCCTGGACCCAAACCATGTAGGGCTTTAAAGTAAGACCCAACAGAATCTCAAGGCAACAAGGAACAGAATAAACACTATTATGATGGGAACTAGAACTAGGACCAGGGATCCCTTTCTCTGAACATGGAACACCCAGGCCCCAAATCTGAGTCTCCACTGCAGTGCAGGATCAAGGCCAATGAGCACATTATTTCACAATCCACTTCATTTAAAATCACTTTATGAAGCTATCTAGTGACTCAGATATTGGATTTCCAAAGTGATAGAGGAGAGTCCTGGGACTAGCTCCAGCAAGAATTAAAATCGACATGAAGCAAGAGAATCTGTGGAATTTAAAAGAGAGCTGAAGAACCTTAGTGCTGTAGCGATGGCACAGAAAGTTCACGTAGCATCTCTCTACCAGAGTTTCAGAACTGGCATTTCAGAAGATATGGATGTGATTTTTTTTAAAGCCGTCTGTGCAATTTAGCTATCCTTATCTTCTTTCTTCAAAGGCTTTCATTCATTTTGTTTAATGAGACATTTGCACTTTTCTGCAGACAGGTACCTTTTAAACCCACAAATGATGGGTTATGTGTTTGGGTTTTTCTCTTAGGCAATTAATGCACTCATGAAGCAAGCTATCAACTTTTTATTAGCAAGGAGGAAACTGAATTTTTGCGGGGTTGATAGAGGGTGGCCATGTGTCTGAATGGCTATCAAAGCACAGTCCTCTATTTGAAGGTTTTCTCTGTTTGAAGGGCTGTCCAGACCAAGTCTGCTATAAATCTAAAGAACCTGAGAAAGGAGAGCAGGGGCTCATCAGCATCATAGGTCTCCTGGTCACCATCTTGCCCCACTATGGTAAGAAATTGTTGTATTTCTAGTTCAATCATAGTTCTTATTTCTAAATTGGTATCTACATCGGTCTTCTCCTGATGCCCTCCAGATGTGTTGGACTACAACTCCCATCCTATCCCAGCTAGCATGGCCAGCATCACCTGGTAACAGTATTCCCCATTCTGTTGCGATGTATAAGAACTTAAGTACATAAGGAGTGCCATGCTGGATTAGACCAAGGGTCCATCTAGTTCAGCACTCTATTCACACAGTTGCCAACCAGCTGTTGACCAGGAACCAACAAAGCAAGACATGGTGCAACAGCACCCTCCCACCCATGTCCCCCAGAAACTTGCATTGGATTTGCCTATAAATGTCTGTATTATTTATTTCCTCATAGGTATTGCATTATCTGGTCCACGGCACTGTGCAACAAACAGGTTTGACAGATCCCTATGCCAAGGAGCATACAAGCCAAAAGCAGACAAAAGGGAAACAAGAGAGTAAGAGAAAGGAAATGGAAGCAGGAAGAAATGAGGGAGAAATACGTATGTGATTATTTCAGATACAGGTATTTTGGTTTACTTACAATTTGACGCTAGGATAAGAACATAAGAACATAAGAAGTGTCATGCTGTATCAGACTAAGGGTCCATCTAGTCCATCACTGTGTTCACACAGTGGCCAACCAGCTGTCAACCAGGAATCAACAAAGCAAGACATGGTGCAACAGCACCCTCTCACCCATGTCCCCCAGAAACTGGTGCACACAGGTTTACTGCCTCGGATACTGGAGGTAGCACATAACCATCAGAGCTAGCATAGTATTCTATTTAAATCTCTCGGTTCGTGTGAAGAGTAATGGGATGAAGGAAGATATTCTGGCCAAATATCAAGAAATTGAGGGTATTTTCAGATAGATAGCTCCTAGTGCTAACACTCAAAAGGCATTGTGCAAGCATCCTATCTTTTCTTCTTTATCAGATTTTGTCTGGTAAGAAAAAATGTGGTAGGAAAACACTGGAGGGCTACAAATTGAAGGTGATATCATCTGGGCAGTCACACACACACAGGTAATGAGAAGGGCCTCTCTTTCTGATCTTTAAGTGTGGACAGGTGAAGTTGGTCCTTCAAGTAACTTGGTCCCAAACTGTCTAAGACTTTAAAAGTCAAAACCAGCATTTGGAAATGCACCAGTAACTAGGGCAGCTGGTGCCATGTAGGCATTATGTCATCAAATCACCTCACCACGCCTCTTCCCCCCGCTTTCTGCACCAGCTGAAGTTTCTGAACTGTCTTCAAAGCCAGCCCCATATACAGTTTATTACAGTATTCCAGCATGGATGTCACTAGTGTGTGAATAACTGAGGCAGGATCCACCCTCTCCTGATAGGGCCACAGCTGGTGAACCACCCTAAGCTGGTAAAATGCACTCCTGGGCACTGCGGCCACCTGGGCTTCCCTAGTTAGCTCTGAGTCCAGGAGGACTTCCAGACCAGGCACTTGGTCTTTTATGGGGAGTGCAACCCCATCTAAAACCAAATGTAATGTAATTTAAGCCCTCTTCTGGGGTGATGCATAGGTGACCCCTCTTTGGGGTGATGTGTAGGTGGCCACTCGAGTAATAGGCAGGTGATGGTGGTAAGGAGGAAGGAACAGGAGAGCTGCTACTTCTCTTTCTTTCTGCCCACAAAGAGAGAGAGAGAGAGAGAGAAGGAAGGAAGGTGGGTGCTGAAGAAGAGAAAAAGACTGACAAGGTCTCTTTCTCATGCCCCAAGCTCATCTTCTTTTTCTCTTTATGTCTCAGGGAGGTACAACTTTGCAAAAACTCAGTGGCAGATGAAGCCAGTTAAGCTCTGACTGTACAGCACGGCTGGAACGTGTGATTGCATGTACCGCACACGCACAGGCATTCCAAAGACCTTCGTTGACTGACGGCGTGGCATTTGATGGAGTTTAGAGAAAAGAGGCTCTCTTTCCTAATGCATTTTCTAAAGGGGGAAAAATTGAAGCATAGTAGTAGGCAATCATCTGCTTGAATGGGTAGATTTACATCTTCTATAAAGGGTCTAAAATGTGCTGTAAAGACCCTCATCTGTCTTGCTGGTTTGTTTGGGTGTTTGTTTTTTAAAAAAATGTGCCAAATATTTCAAAACAGCACAGTATATATAGTAAGCTCAGTCAAATGCATTCTGTTCACCCTGAGTTTGATTTATAGATGGCATTTTGTCTAGATTGCATTTGAAATATAAGCAATTGTGTCAATTTATTACTTTTTTTTTTTTTAGACGCTGCTGTTGAAAGCAGCCTTCAATTATCACCTCTTTTAGCTGCATAGAAAGCACCATTGGGGTGGGTTTTTTGCTTTTGCATAACATAAAAAGAAAGCAAAACGTCATGTTGCGAACAGACGGGAAATTTCAACTCCCCACTATGCAAATTTGCTCTCAGTTAAAAACAAACCAACAAACAAGCAAAAGACCTCAAAATGGCTGCAAAAATCGATGTTCTCTACTGATTGGACAAACTCTCACATAGCACTTGCTGTTTGGAACAGATAAGGTCCGAAGTGAGCAGATGGTGAAATGGAATCCTATAGACTAATAAGGAACTCGTTCTCCAAGTTTGGATCCTCATACAGCCAAATCACAACCACCCATGGACAAGAGGGAGGTATCAGTAGGCTTGAAGGGGATCCCAAAATTTGTGGTAGTACAAAAATGACCCTTTAGGAAAAGAGCCCCAAAGGGGGAGGGACTTAAAAACAGCCCAATGAGCATTAAGCATGCTGAGTGGCCACAGAAAGCTGGCTGACTGTAGGAAGGGAGGGTGGAAAACCAGGAGAAAGAAGGAATGGAATGGAATAGCCTGGAAAGAGGCATAACTGTTTGCTGGAAAGGTAAACAGGAAACTCAGCATTGCAACATTTTGTATCCCATTTGTATAGACAGATTTTCTTTGGCATGAAAACCATCCTATATACTTCTTTGTTTTAAACTGTATAGAAACGGGGGCGCTTCTCAAAAATTTGGAGCCCATAAATAAAGAGGCAGTGGAGGCTGCTGGCTGTCATTTCAGTGGGGCGGTGAACCCATGCTGGGTTTCGGTCAGTCAGCCAGAACTCTGAAGGAGCTTCCCAAGGTGCTGAATGCTACCACTAGCATAGATTCAGCACCTTGGATAGCTTTTTAGAATTCTGGCTGGTTCTGACCAAAACCTGGAATGCGTTACAGCCCATTGAATTTGGAGCCACCAGCCTCCGCTGAGACTGGGATGCAGAATGTCAGGCCCTCGGCCCCACCCACCACTGGAATGCAGCTCCTGGGATCTCTGAAACTGAATTTGGCCCTCAGACAGAAAGGTTCACCATCCCTGTAGCAGAACCATTATTGTGGCACTCTTCCTACGTGAACTTACCTGCTCATAATTTGAAGATCTGTTACAAACATCCTCCTCCAGTTCCCCCCCCCCAAGTTTGGTGGATGGAGGCTGGAAAGAAGACCTTTTCTGTGGTCATCATTGAACTATGGAACTTCCTTCATGGACAGGTTCAACTCACACTAAGGGCACAATCCTATGCATGTCTAGGCAGAGAAATGTCCTGCAACTCCCAGCACATTGGGAGTTGGAAGACATTTTCCTGCCAAAACATGTTTAGGATTGCAACTTAACTCTATTATTTAGACATCATGTGACACCCTTTTATTCTGCTGTGCACACCTGGTTATGTCTACACAGAATTAAACCTCATTGAATTCAATGGGACGTATTCCTGGGTAAGTGTGGGTAGGATTGCAGCTGAATGGTTAGGTAAGGGAGCAATTCTATGGCCCCTAGACACTGAGACAGCATTCAGAAGGGGGTGTCGGGGATTTGACTCTCCCTTGCAGCTGGCATGGAAAAGACCATGTTGGTTGCCCATTGAGGCCAGAAAATCAACCTCAGAGAGGAGGAAAGGGGCTGAGCTGATGGGCAGGGAGGGGAGGAGAGGAGACCAGAGAGGCCAGGATATGAGCTATCCTGATCCTCTTCCAGCCTCCTTCCCATCCCCTTTGAAGTGTTGTCACTAAATGGGGAAAAAGGCCCATCTAGCACAAAACTCAATGGTTGGAGGACCAGGGGTGAAGATTGCCTCTACTGCTCCTCCTGCCCTGTATGCTTCAGCCTGGCAAGGCACTGGATACATGGAAGGCTCTGGGTTTGGAGGCTTCCATCTCAGAAGAGTGCAACCAATAGGGTGGTGTCCTAATTTACAGCACAATCCTTTGCATGTTTATTTAGAAGCAAATCCAGCAGTGCTTATTTCCTAGAAGATGTGACTACCATTTCAGCCCTAGGCTGCAATCTTATACACACTTGCCTTGAAGCAAGCCCCATTGAAGTTAATGAATTGCACTGTTAGTTGTCACAGCTTTTAAAACTCTTTTTTTGTGGATGTTAGGCTATTTGAATTCTTGTCCCACTTTTGTCTTTTTAAAGCAATTACTTCATTGTGTTTTACCATTGCTTTTTGGTATCATGGTGAATCACCTTAAATACGATATTGAGAAAAGTGGTGTAGAACGGTATTCATTTTGCATCCCACCATGTTTCCTGGCCAGAACATAATGCAAAGTGTAAGTCACACAGATACTCACCGTCATTTCCTTGCAGGTTCAAAAGCTGCCTGATCTCATGACGTGCTTTCCCCTTTGCTCCCAGATTTACCATTCCAAGAATCAAGGAAGCTCCCAGAGGAGAAAAGAGAATGTTTTCACTTTTCTGGGGCAGGGAAAGAACTCGGTACAAATCCACGGCAAAGCGTGTGGTGCTGTCAGCCATTGGCTTGGTGGAGTGGCTTCTGGTTAGGCATATCCCAAGAGCAGCAAGGAGAAAGCTAAGAGGTAAAGCACTTCCCATTGTACCGCTGAGAATCCGGCAGCTCCTTGTTGGAAAGAAAGTTGAATAATACATAATCAGATGGCTTAAGTGCCACTTTATGAATTCTCTGCACAACACTTTTCCTACACGGTGTGCTCTGAAATACTTATTGGATTCGTCTCTGAAATAACCTTAGGTGGGAAATGGCCATTTTCATAGTATACATGCCAATTGGTCAGCTCTAGTCGTACACTCCAGTTCTATGTCCCCCAGATGTCTTTCTCTTTCCACTGCTCCCAAATCTACATGGTCTCCTCCATTTTCATGTCTATTTTCACAATGAGCACTCTCCCTTGTGAATTGGGGATAGGGCCTGTACATATTCCTCCGACCAGCCACTTTGCCACTTTCAGTGGGGATGAAGAGGGAAGACACCTATTACAGTGTTCTAGCAACTACAGGGCATGCAGGTTCAATTTACATGCATGTGAAATAATGCACCTTGGGGCCCAACATCCAAACTTCACGTGAGCACTGATCTAGGCTGGCATCAAGGGTAGGCATGGTCAAGCACTTGCCAAGAGCCCACATTCCAGCAGGAGCCCACTGACAAGAGGTCATGGAGGTCCATGGAGTTGCACCTGCTCTTCACCATTGCCTCTTAATTTGGCCCAGACAACAGTGGTAGTGAGAAGGAGAAATAGTAGATGCTGCTGTTTGCTTGCTCACTGGCTCTCTGCCTGCCAAGCAAGCAAGTGTTAGTAATGATGAACGAGAGGATGAGGTGCAATCACAGATGGTGATAATGGTGGTAAGAATGTAGGCTCACTGAGGTATGGGAGCATTGAGGGTATCTTGGCCAAAGGCCCTTAAAAACCTAGTTCCAGCACTGCCATTGATGGGATCTGAACTGGTGGAGATAACCAGGAAGGAGATTTTGGGATTGTGGTGGAGAGCTCAATGAATCAGGGTGCTGAACTAAATAGGCCTTTGGTCTGATCCCACAGGATTCTTCTTTTGGGTGAAATCCAGCCATGTGCAAGCAAATTCCCACTCATGGCACTTCCCCCCTGCAGTCTACCACCCTCTCTCCCCAAATCTGCTATGGAGGTCCTTCTACCCATCTGCCCTGGAGCAGATTTTGAGGCCAAGCAGCTGGATGTAGGCAAGGCAGAGAATTCCACCTCCTCATTCCTCTGACAGAAGCCATTCCATTGGTGGGAGGAGCTAATTGATCTTAACTCATGCTCCAACCAACCACATTAAGACACCTCCCTCCCACTGTATCAGTGGGAAAGTGATGTATTTGGAGAGAAACACAAAGTGGGGAAGGAGGGTGTTTCGTCGATCCTTAACTATTTATAGCCTCCTTACAACCCACTTATTATAGGGGTGAACTTGGGTGGCCTTAAATTAAGGGGGGCAAACAAGTGGCCTGAAGCCACTGTGCAAATCCACAGCCTTGTTTTGAGCTCTGAATGTCAGATCAAAATCTAAGGCTGCAATCCCGAGTTATCTTCTCGTACCACCAAGTACGTTCTTCTGAACTTTGGGCATTATCCAACTGGGGATACCTGAGGAATCCATTGGTGGTGGTGGGGAGCTTGTTGAGTTTCTGCCAGCTTGCCTCCCCCCCTCGACTCCAACTCAATCATCCTCAAGTTGGTCCAACTTAGCATGTGGTGAATTGTTCCAACTTGTGGATTTTTCAGGGGGGTGTCATGGTCACAAATGATCTCATTTGCACCAATTAGACCATTTACAGCCACGATTTTGTGCAAATTGCAGTTTGTACAGCTGTGGTTTTGTACACACACACCCCTGTCAGTAATGTTCCTGGGTTTTGGAACTGTCGTGCAGTTCAGCTCACAAATGCAAGCCAAGCCAGATCCATTGCGAGGATCCATTGGGTCAAAAACAGGGCAGGATTTCCCCAGGACAGAAACCGTAATCCAACTGTGTTAATCCATTAGCACAAACGACGTTGCAGTAGTGGAAATTAGGTTCCGAACGATGTGCAGGGGGAGAATCCAACTAAAGTTACATTTGTGCAAGGGTGATTGTGCAAGCAGTTGTGCATTATGCTTGTACAAGTCATTGTGCAACGAGTCGTGCGCATAAGTCCTGTGGAACTGACTGGGCAACCAGATGCACATTACATTTGCACAATGAGAAGATTCAGTGGAGCTTGGCTAGTGTTATTTGTGTTTGTACAGTAACACCATTGGATGCTGTGATTTGCTTTGGTAAAAATGTCTGGAACTGGGCGGCAATATTCTATCTGCCAGGCAACATCCAAAGGAACAGCAGGCCTCTCTTCAGTCCTTGCCATGTTTCTGTGACAACATAAACGTTCATCTCCCTGATGCCCTTTTTCCAATGTCTTTCTTGTGGCCATAAATTAAAGACCCATTCAATTAAAAGACAGAACTAGTGCAGACTCCTAGGCAGCTGATTAAAACATCCCCATATGTACGGCTTGTGTATGCAGTCCCAGACTGCCAGTGATCTTTATTTTGAATGCTCATTTAAAACACTCTCAATCTAACCTAATTTGCTTTTCCGCTGGTGGAAATTACAATGCCGGAGTTCCTGGCATTAATGATCGGCAGCGCAGTTTCACCACTGGTCATTAATGGTTCTGTGGGAATTAATGGATGCATCTGAAGAGGTGCTTGTTGCGGTAATGAGAAGCCAGCCTCCCAGCATCACCTGTCTTCTAGAGTAGATCAGCTTTCCCCAACCTGGTGCTCACCAGATTTGTTGGGCTACTGTGCCCATCATACAGGAGTTTTAGACCAACACAACCGGAAGGCTAGTGTTGGGGGGGAAAGCTGATTAGGGGTGGAGTTACAGTGGTAATTTTTGAAGTATAGGCGCTCATCCTAAAAGTCCCCCTAGCTACACTGCTAAGGAGAATCCAAAAATGGAGCCAGCCGGTTGATCCATATCAACAAACCAACTCCAGCAGTTTTCATCTCTACCCGGAGCAGGTATTGTATAAGATATTGGTTCTTAATTGCCCATTCGAGTCCAGGACACCCCACAATTCTTTCCATTACAACAGGGATAGCTCACAACTATATATTGTTGTGGAATAAATTCAACCACTACCACCCTGTGTTCCCAGCTACTGCGAGGATTGCTGCTAAGCTCAGAGTGAACAGGGACTTCTGTGGGGGGGGGGGGGGAGGCAGCAAATGACATCAGCATCCCAGCTAGGAAAAAAAGTGTCAGGGCTGCATTCCTGCAAGGCCTGGGTCTACCACACCACTGGTTAGGGGAGGGTAATCAGGTGCAAGCAATGGCAGGACTCCTGTTGCTTTGACATGTCTGGAGAAAAGCTAGTCTAGAGAAGAAATAGATTTGCTCTTCAACATTCTCATCTGCTGGAGAGGGGAAGGGGGAAGCAGCTTGGTCTGCAATTTGGAGCAAATTTTGATGGGAAACCATTGTTGGGTCCCAATTTGGATTGGGAGGCTCCTCCAGTTCAGAATAAAAGTAACCACTTTAAGCAGGGTCCCTTTTTTGACCCGTGGGCCCACTTGAGAATTTAAGAAATTGCTGTGGGCACTACCATAAAATGGTTCCTACAGAGGATGTGTGTGGTTACATAATGGCTGCTGTCACTAGTCAAAACTGAGCTAACAAGGTGTGTGTGTGTGTGTGTGTGTGTGTGTGTGTGTGTGTATGTGTGTGTGGCCTTAGCTAGACCTAAGGTTTATCCCGGGGTCATCCCTGCCTGCTCCCGGGATCCCCTGTGTGTCATTTACATGAACAGGAATGACCCTGGGATGATCCCGGGATAAACCTTAGGTCTAGCTAAGGGCTGTGTGTGTAGGGGGTGGTGGTGGAGAAATAGTGATGCTGGAGGCTGGGAGAGAGGAGGAAATAGCAATGCAAAAGGGTAGAAGGGAGAGAAAGAATGAGGCTGGGAATGGGGAGAAACAGCAATATTAAGAAGTGGGGAGAGAAATAAGAAATCTAGAGACAGAGATGGAGGTGGGCAGAGGAAGGCAAAGGGGTAAAGAAAGAGCAAGGAAGAAGCAGTGAGCTAAACAGCAAGGCTAGAAAGGGGGAGAAAGAAGACCGCCCTAACATTTTCCAAGGTTTTTATTTTAAAAAATGTTTTGAAGGAGGCAGGAAGTAGAGAGCTTGTAGGCACCCTTGGAGGTCCCCATGGGTGGCAAAGGCCCCCACAGGAGTCATGCTGGGGGGAGGGGGCTGCCTTTAAGCACACTTGTAAAGAAGCGTGAATTCTATAACATACGGTTTGGCTGTTACTAGCAGTGATGTGTTTACTTACTTATTATATTTCTTTACTGCCCAACAGCCAAAGGTGGATGGTTTGCAAAACTGTTAATTCAGTGCTGTAGAAATTGCAGGTCACAATTCTTTGCAAAAGCAATTCGCCCTGTTTCCTTTCCTTTCCTTCCTCTCCACACAGAGAGGGTCGCCTGGTCCAAACCCTTCAAGCGGCATGGACCTTTCTACAACCTGATCCTAGACTTGTTTACTCAGGAAAAAAAATCCACTGATTTCAGTAGGACAGGTGTGGGGAAAGTGTGGGCCTGCAGATATTTTTGGACTGCCACCTCCATCAGCCCTAGCCAGCATAGCCAATGGTGAAAGAAGATGGGAGTTGCAGTCCAACAAACTAGGGACAGCCATGTATTCCCCATCCCTGTGAATAGGGGACAAATCCAGATGGATACACATAGGGTTGGATCCAGATTGAGGTGATCGCAACTTGGCTGGTGGGCACGAATGTCCCCATCCCATCCAACCCACAGCAGCTCTTCCAGCCCCCTGAAAATGCAACACAATGTATTGGAGTATCCTACTGAAAGGTGGTGAGCAGACACATGACGGGGAGGTGGATGCCCAAATATGAGGCAAAGCCACCTTCCATGAATGGAGTCATCATAGTAATATAGGAGAGGAAACTTCCATACATGTAGCTTAAGATGACAAGCTTCTCCTGCTGGAATTCTCTCTTCTGCACAAGTATTAAAGGTGCCGGAGTCCTGTCCTCTTTTGCATTGGGCTGCCCTATTGTATTCATGAATGTGTTGTCCTGGATGACTGAAGTCATTTAGTTCTTCCTTTAGGAGGGTCTGCTCCTTTGCATTTCAGCACAAGGCAACCCATGTAGATGCCTCCGGCAGAGCTGACAAATGCAGTATCTTTCAGCATGAGCTAGGACAACCTCATCACTTATTTAGAACTGGACTCATGTGAACTCTTCAGACCTAGGATCACTGTCTGTTGTCAATTTAGTACCAAGAGCAAAGAAGAAGCTAGGGATATATGAGAATGCCGTTTACGTTCTCAAACCATGCCCATTTGCAACTTTGAACACAAACATGAGCTGAAGAGCAGATTCTTCAAAAATGTTCGTAAAAGCCCGAATTTGTGTTCACAACAAAATAATGCTGGTTTTCAGACTTTACTCTATAGGGTAAAGTGTGCATTTTCAGGGTGCTTTTTAAAACATGCTCATTTCCCCTGTTTGAAATGTGCACTTTCGCCATATGAACGGAACCAAAGAGAGTGCAAACAAAAAGGGGAAACGAGGGAAGATGAGCATCAAGGTGACATTTGGACAACCTGGTGAACACCTTAATTACTTGTTTGCCCATCCCTAGAAGACTCTCCTAGAGCAAAAGCACCAGAGAACCACGGAAGAAAGAAAAAGTGACATTGAGATGAAAATTAACTAGCTTTGTGTTAATAGCTGCCACTAATGTGTCTGCTTTTCCCCCACAAGCTTTTTATGGCTTTATCAGTGCATATAAAAGGTACGTACCTGGAAAGCAACGACTTAATATTCACCATTCAGCTATTCGCAGCGAGCCTGAGCACCCGACGTAGACTGCTGTGTAAAGCAAAGAACAAGGAGAAGGCCAAGGGCATTTGCACAGCCACATTTATCAGGAAAAGCAGCTTGATTAATGAGCCAGACACATAACAGGTGGTCACCAAAGGTGTTACGAAAGGCCGCTGGACTGTGGCACTCTTAGATAAACCGAGCTGCCTCGGTTTTGCGAGAGGCTTTAACGGCGGGCCACTTTACACGTTCCGGCTGAATGGGAAGGGCTGCAGACCTTAAGGGAGACGCCACAGAACCCATTTTCAATTTGTGGTTGCTTATCAGGGGTGTCATATTGGCTGAAAAAGTTATTTATATGAATTGCTCACCGAATGGATGCTGGGTAATAAATGGTCAACTTCATCACCTAGAGCACTACTAGCAAAATGGTTTAATAGTGAAAATCCTGTCGGGCTCACAGATCCATTTTAGAAAGAGGCAGCAATGTTGCAGGGGTGGGAAGGCCAAGAATAAAACCCAGAGTCCTCAGAGATTTGTTTGAGCCAGAGTTTAGTGCTGGAGTCTATTTCTATTGAAAACAGTCTATTTATTTATTTATTTATTACATTTCTATACCGCCCAATAGCTGAAGCTCTCTGGGCGGTTCACAAACATTTCTTATCACTTCTAGAAGCATTAGGGTAAAGGTAGAAATAGAAAGCCTTCATGAAATGCACGTCTAAGTCCAACTCCAGAGCCAGTTTCAGGTTTCAATGCTTTCAATGGGCTTCCCCAGGTGATGATGATTACATTTATAGCCTGCCTTTTTTCCTCTTGGAAGGAATTCAGGGCAGCTTACACAGTCCTCTTCCTCTCCTAGCATGACCACATGGAAAGGAGGACAAGACCCCTAAATCTTTAACTGTTGTATTGAAAAGGGAATTTCAGCTGGTGCCATTTGTATGCAGGCAGCACCTGGTGAAATTCCCTGCATGTCCACACCATAGGGGGAAGGGGGAATGATCTGAAACTTACCTGCTTCCGGGATTGTCCCTGAGTGTCTATATGGAAGTGCGACATCCCGGAAGGGAAGAGGGATGTTGCGCCTGTCGTGCCCAACATGTTTTTTTTAAAAAAAAGACAGCGCCGGGCTGCACTTGGGCTCCAGCACAAAAGTACATTAAAAAGTCCTGACCCCACTCCCCACCCCACCCCACCCCCGATGTCCCCTGGACTCCCCCCCCCCATCCCAGCTCCTTCCCTCTGCTGACCCCTGCTACTCACAGGGAAGAGGGAAGAAGCTAGGATGGGCACCTACACTTCCCGCAGTCCTCGGGATCGTCCCGGGATCATGGGAAAAACTGGGAGGAAAGTGGTCCCAGTTATCCTGGGACAATGGAGTGATCATCCCTCCCTGCTCCCAGGATCCCCTGTGCATCATGTGTCCAGGGACGATCCCTGGACAATCCTGGGATATAGGTCTGGTGTAGACATGCCCAGTGAAAGCTGCATCACAACAGTCACAGTGACCAGATACAAAAGAGAGCAGGGCTCCTGCCGCTTTAAAAAGATAAACTTATAACTGGGGGAAAAAATAGTATACAATGTAAGATTGAATCTACTGCTTTTGTATTTGGCTTATTTAAAAGGTTATATATGTAAAGACCATTGTGAACTAACAGCTTCTAGGTTAGTGTATCCAAAATATTGCAGGCCACCTAAAATTGCAGATTTAAAATAAAGGATAGCAAAACTATGGGATTTTGCAGCAATGGCTAACCTTATTTCATAACTAAACAGGCAAAAATGCAATAATTCAAAGGGTGAATTAGTTAGCGTTTATTAAATTTCGCAGAACTAATTTAATAATGTCTGATGTATGTCTATGTTTTGAGAAAATTGGATTGAATGGTTATACAATTGCGGGTGGGGGTGAGGTGGAAAGAGAATGGATAAACAACATTTAATAAACAAATCTCTTTTTAAAAAAAAAAAAATCCTCTCAATGTGCAGCCACTTGGGAAATCTTGGGTACTTTCCTGTGTACTCTTCTCAGCTATACTCTAAGCTATAGCTATGCTTTATTGCTATGCTGGGTGTCTAGTTTGAGTCAATATTTTGTCCATCTTTGCTCATTGGATGTATGCTTTCATTTATGGTTTGACTTTCTATTCTGGATATTGGTTTTTGTTTTTTAATGTATGTGGTTGGTCACCTTGGGCAGAGTGCTCCTCACAGGGGCCAAAAGACTTAGTATTAATATTTAAAAGAAATAAGCAAATAGTTAGAAAGCAAAACTCGCTGATCCCTGCAACCCTCAGGTATCCCACAGGAGATGCACAGCAGTTTCTCAACATACAGATCAGGGCAAAAATAGTTCCTTAAAGATAAGAAGTTTAGAAATCACCAGTCGATATCAAATCCAGACTATTCTACAAAGATCTTTGAAAAAAGTGTTGAGCTAGAAGGAACGATGATCTGAAATGTGTCACACGCAAGCCGCATTCTGGCTGAACACAGGAAGGCAGACGCTGCGTAGGGCAGGAGTCCCTTTGTGGACCTGAGGACATGTTTGGGAATTTGAGAAAAAGCTGCAGGCGCCACCACAAAATGACTCCCATTGAGGATGTGGGTAGACACATAAAGGCCTGGCTGGTCAAGGTGGGGTTGGGTGGGGTGGGGTAAGAGCAAGACTAGAGGCTGAGAGGGAGGAGAAAATGGAAAGGGTTGCTTGCTGGTCCACTTCATCTTCTTCCGTCCACTCAAACTTTTCCCGTTGGTGTTGTCTCGCTCTCTCTTATTCCCCCCTCTCTCTCCCTCCCCACTCCCAGCCTCTAATCTCACTATTTCTTTCCACTTTCCTTGCTATTTCTATCCCTTCCCCAGCCTTCTTTTTAGTAACCAGATACAAAAGAGGGCAGGGCTCCTGCTGCTTTAAGTGTTGTGATGAAGAGGGAATTCGCCGGATTCTCCAACAGACCTTAGATCTGTTGGAGGTGCCCTTCTCCACATCCCACCAATGCAACATATACGCTATGATGGGACAAGGGAGAGGGCTTTCTCTGTTGTGGCACCCCGACTGTGGGATGCCCTCCCTTTGGACACCCGAGTGGTGCCAACGCTGATTTCATTTCGACACCAATAAAAACATGGCTTTTTAACAAAGCCTTTGATGGTTAAACTCACTGGCACACTGTTTTTAACTGCTTTTAAATTATATATTGTTTTAACTTGGTTCATGGTTTAATTTGTTTTTAACTGTGCATATTTATTGTTTTATACCATATGTTCTTATCTGTACGCCGCTCTGAGATCTTAATGATATAGGGTGGGATATAAATGTTTTAAATAAATAAATAAATAAATACAAATGACACCTGCTTTTCTATGCAACTGTTAAAAATACAGTCCCCTTTTCCATATGGTCACCCTCCCTAACCTCTAGCCACACTTTTGCTCTCCCCTCCATCCCTTTCCTTGCTTTCTCTTTCTGCCTACTGTGCAGCCAATCAGTGGTAGGTTCAGGAACAGGAGGGAGAATCTGGCACCCTAACATTTTTCAATTTATACCAAAAATGATTTTTGAAAAGGGCAGGGAGTGCAGATCTCTGTGGGTACCACTGAAGGTGCCCATAGGCATCAGATTGGGGACCCCTGGCATAGGCCTAGTGGGAGGGTTGGGCTTGACCCAATTTCCTCACATGTGTTAGCCGAGCTCCCAACTCCTGACTTTTGCACATTTAGCACCAAAATTTGAAGGGAGATTCTAAAGGAGTTCTGGTGAACACACTTAGAATGGCCTTTCAGACATTTGCACTCAATGTGGCCAGTGTGCAGGGGACATTGGGGGCAGGAGAAACACACCCAGCCCCTCACCCTTTCTCAGTTTGTGCCCTCATGCATTCAGCTGTATAGAAGAACAATAACTTCAGAGTTCTGGTTCTTTGTTTTCAGAATGGTTAAACATTTATTACATGGTTGGGAAATGGATAAATATCTTTATTGAATTTTCATTAGGACTTTTCTTTAAAAGCAGTTTTTGACTCTTATGTGCAGGCAGGTATTCTCGCCTGCAGTGTTGACATCCTTCATACACACTTGCTGGTGGATCAAATGTTCAGAGTCGTTTCTGTAACTCAGAAAGAGATCCTATAATCCATAATAAATGTAAGAAAAGAAATGCAATTGATGTTCTGATTATATGACACAGATGTGCTTGCCTATCCTTCCAAATCCGGATTTTAAAGCTCCCTGTGGTCCTCTGCCTTTTTAAAATTGTTCCTAAAACCGTTTTTTTTCCCAAGCTCCATCAATGCTGTGCAAAAATCTCACTCTAGAAAAACAAAAAATAAATGTCACTTAACGTAAGGAAGAAATTTAGACAAAATGGAAACTCCTTATGAGAAGCGTCCCCAGGCTTTATATATATATATATATATATATATATATATATATATATAATATTCTATTTCACCCTGAAAAAGTTCACAGGGAGTTATAACATAAAACACCAATATATAAAACAAAATATGACAGAGTAAAAGCAATCAATTAAAACTATCTAAAAATCACAAGGTTTTGAATTCCTTGAATGAAGAGAGGAATATAATTGTAATAAATAAAATACAGTCTCAACAAAACCAATAATAATAATAATAATAATAATAATAATAATAATAATAATAATTCTTACCCACCTCTCCATTTTGATCAAGGCAGGGAACACCATTAAGTATAAAATACATAAAATACTGATTAAAAACTTAGTATACATTGTTAAAACATCCTAAAAAACATCCTAAAAGCATACTAAAAGCATCCTTAACAATCCCCAAAGTGAAAAGATAATAAAACAATATCTTTAAACTCTCAAACTGAAAGGCCATGGAAACAGGCTATGGTTTCCTAAAAAGGAAGCTAAAAAGGACATATGGCAAAACACCATTAAGGAAGAATTCAGCCAGGTCCTTAACTCCGCACAACTGACAGTCCACCAAAGATTTTTCCTTGTGCAGGGTAGATTTTTCATGATTACCATCAGCCTTATAAAACATGGCCCCATGTTCCTCCTTGACCCCTCCTCTGCTAGCATGCAGGCTTCAGTGTAGAAATCCTGGCTTGCACTGAGCTGGACACCTGTTGGATCTGAACCGGGGAACTGTGGCTTAATATCAAAACAAACCAGGATAATAAGCTGATCTTATTAATCATAGCCAGATCTACACCAAGGAGGATATAACAATTTGAAAGCAGTTTGAAAACGGTATATGGAATGTGTCATGGTCCCCAACAGTTGTCAGTGCACTTCAATACCGTTATAAAGCAGTAGTGTAGATCCTGACCACATTCCATATACCACTTTCATAACGTTATATCCTGGGGGGTTTTCCACATTCATGATGATTCGATACAAGGTGTAGATCTGGCCTTGGTTTTAATTTCCTTGAAGGCCCACTTAGAAATGAGGCAGCCCCACTAGTAAGAAAGGTTGCCTGTATGGATTCTATTTTGAGCACACAAGGACCAAAGTAAGCATGCAGTAAGTAGACCAAAACTATATAAATTCATCAGGATGCATTCAGAAATTAAAGGGGGTGGAACAGGAAAAATATGTACATCCATGGCAGAATTCATGTATAGCTCATTCTTCTGTTGACTTTAAAGAGTTAGGACACAGAGGAGGAGAAGGAAATTTGGCTCAGCAATTTCCATCCATTTGTGAAAGAGAAGCAATATTTGTAATGTAATATATTAGAAGATAACAAGATGTAACATCAATGTCCTGGATAAGAGACTATGTACAATGTATTATTTATTGGATGTAACGAAGTTCTTTTTAAGAGAGTACAGAACACCCTGTAATTGCACAAAAGGCAAGCAATGTTCTCTGAAGAGTGAGGTCGTGCCAGCTACTCTTACATGCCCAATGTACCCTCCGACCCTGCAGATGAAAATAGGAACACTCCTGTGAATGAGTGGGTGAGGTAGAGCCAAAGTTCAACAACATGGTTTGGCAGCCAATGGCAGGCCAACACAAGACATAGTGATGGCCACAAGTGTGGATGGTTTTAAAGGGGGGTTAGTCAAATCAAATCAAATCCCTGGAGGAGAAGGCTATCAATGGCTACTAGTCCTGATGGCTACATGCTACTCCAGTATCAGAGGCAGTATGCCTATGTGCACCAGTTACTGGGGAAGATGCTTTTGGGTTCCCCATCGACAGCTGGTTGGCCACTATATGACCAGAGTGCTGGACTAGATGGACCCTTGGTCTGAACCAGCAGGGCTCTTCTTATGTTTAGTATGGAGACAAGTATTCCATAGGTAAAAAGCACAAAATATTTACTGTTTACTTTTAATATTTACTTTTTTTAGCTTTTGTGAACCGCCCAGAGAGTTTCAGCTGTGGGGCGGTGTATAAATGTAATAAAATAAAATAAATAAATAATAAAAGTGGGTGAAGCAACCCAGATACTAAAAAGCAAGTCCAATATATTTTACACTGCCCAACATATTTTGCAAAGGACTTTCCTTCCTCAGGGCTTGCAATTAAAATATCATTGCAAAACATTATTTATGGTTTAAAACACACCTAAACTCTAGAAATGTGTCTAAAATGCATCCACAATTTACAACATTTATAAGACATAGCCATTTTTGTTTTTGCTTGAGGTTATATTTAATAAAAGTTCCAATTTATTGCTTTACCTTATATCCTCTAAGCTAGTCTGCTTCCTTCAGGTATGGTGGATGGTGCTGTCTCATTGCCAGGGCTGAAATATGATTCTTCTACCACCAGCCTGGACCACTTCTGTACATGGAATGGTCCACCACTGAGCTCCTGTCTATCCTACAAACCCATCACCCTAAACTCAGGTGTAGGTGCTTGCTTGCCATTTGGATGTTTCCCTGCCCCTCAAAAAGTTTGCTGAGTTTTGAACCTTCACTAAGCTTTTAACAGCAATTAGATCTATAGCAATGATCAAGTGCTCTTTTTCATCCTCATGCCAAGAAGAGCTTCACTTGGTGGATTCTAAAGATAAAGATGCTGTTAAAGGTACAGAGGGAAGCCAAGTTTGGAATATGATTTTTGGAGGGGTGGGGCCACACTATTCAAAGCGTCCTGTGCTTTTATAGAGCTCCAGTAGAATTCAAGTGTTTTGGGACTGCAGGCACAGCCATTAGGAACAAATAAATAACTAAATATACCATCTACAATACTTCAATCTATTGATACAAGACTGTGTGTGACATTCTCATCATCTCCCTTTTAATATTTGACTTACCGGGCAATGTTTTACAGATCATTGGGAAAGGAAAATCTGGGGTTTAAGTGACAGCTAAAAAAATTAGTGGCAGCAGTTCACATCTGATTAGATCTAAATGCATTCTGATTACTTGCATAAAGGAGCTTGGGAGTGAAAAGCATATAAAGCTGAATACTTGTGTAGAATTAGTCTTTTTGTTGTTGTCAGCTGGAAAATGAACCAAATTCCCAAGGCTTTCTCAAAGGTGTATGAAAATTGCATTTGGTGGTGGTTGGTTCCCCTCCCTCTTAATTTTCCTGTAATGCATTCATTCGTTGGCAAGAGGAGGGGGGAAATACTTTGTTTCATGGAGTAATTCAAGTTCAACGTATGCAGGTGTTGAAACAATTTCTTACAATTCCCAGGTTGAGTAATTTAAAAGTGGAATGAATTAAATATTAGGCCGCATCATATGCTAAGCAGTTTAGAAAGGAGAGGGAGATTGCAAGAGCAATCTTTTCAACACAAAAAGCCAATGCACATTTTAGGTGGCAGCTAGGGATTTCGGAGAAATCCACAATGGAATGGCATGGTTTTTATGAATCTACCCTGCAGATTCTGCAGAAAACTGACTATTCCCCAGTCAGACAGATTCTGCATACTAGCAGAGCATTTTTCTAACTTTCTGGAATTTTGTGAAATTTAGTAATAGAAAAAATCCCAAAAACTAAAAAAAACAAAAACAGTAAAACTGTGCATTTCCACCATAGGCTAAACCATGACAATAGGGGAATTTGTGCATTTGGAGGAGATTTGCATGTTTTCACAAGCACAAATTTGTGCAAGTGTGAATTTCCATCAGTGCAGATTTCCAGAAATGCTGAAACTAAAAAACAAAAACCCACCTCTGATTCCATCAGTGAGCGTAGAACAGAACAAAAAGTGCCTGACAATCTGTGAATTGCAGATAGAATGAATTTCACACAATCTGTACTTTCTAATCGCAGCAAATCTTTTTATATTCAGAAATCCTGGTCTCCCTGGCAAGTGTAATTGTATGACACATAGACTTACAAAGTTCCATTTGTTGTATTCACTATCCAATTTTAGGTATACACTTAATACATCTTAAATGGGTGTTACCACCAAACAAACATAATGTGAGTCGTTAGAAGAATCCCTTGGTTTCCCCCAACTGATGAAGTAAAAGAATTAATTCTGAGGACCTGGCTAGTTACTTGCTTGATTTTGATTTATTTAATTAATTTTAAATGATAGCCTGCTCTCCTCCTCCAACAAAGGAGTCACTCAAAGTGGCTTAGAAGACACAAAAGCTAAATCACACAAATGTTCATGAAAATACTTACAATAAACCAAAAGCAGAGACAAAGGCCATGTCTAGACCTCCTGGCATTCTGGGAAAGAGGGGAGAGGATCTCACAATGTTATGATTGCAAGATCCTCCCCCTCTGTCCACATGTGGCTGAGCGACATCCCAGAAGAAAGAAGAGCTGGAGCGAAAATAAAAAGGTAAAAAAAAAAACCAACCATCCTGATCCCCTCCCCACCCCCAAAGGGCACAGAGCACCTGAGGAGCTCTGTGCCCCATGCCGGGCTCCTCGTGTTTACTTGTGAGAAGCCAGAACAAAACTGGGATGGCTGGCCACACCTCCCATGGTCTCGAGACAATCCTGAGACCACGGGGAAAGTCAGGATTAAAGCCATCCCAGTTATCCTGGAGAAACGCAGGGATCTTCCCTCCCTGCCCCCGGATCTCCTGTGCATCATGTGGATGTACAGGGATGATCCCGGGTTGATCCCCGGGATAACAACTGGTGTAGACATGGCCAAAGATAAAAACACCGCAGCCCAAACTATGAATCAATAAATCACGTTAAGCAACAAAGTTAACTGCTTGTTTAAAGAGAAAGGGCTTTACTTGCTGATAGGACATAGCTAAAGAAGGAGATGACCTACCCTGTTGGGGCAATGAGCCCATGTACGGTGTGCTGTGAGTAGGGGTGCTGGAGAAATTTGAGGTGGACTAAAATGAGTTCAAATTACTAAGAATGCAACTTGCAGACTCTACTGGGGACAGCCCTCCCCAGGCCGGGTGGGAGGACAATATGCACATTTATGCTGTGGAAAATGTACATGGGTAAAAGTCTAATAGAATGGGAGAAAATTTGCAAAAAATTACATACACTATGTAAATCATTGCAAATGTTCTGACTTGTTTGCATGTTTTCCCACATAACAGAAAAAAAATTGAATCTGTTTGCGAACACCCGCTAGAACAAACGGCACTGCACAATCCATAAAACACAAGGGACAGATTTCACAAAATCCAGACATCTCTAGCTGCCACAGAGAAACCCCTATCTCATGTTACCGCTAGCCTGAAGGCAATGACCCAGACAACAGCAGATGATCTTAAAGAACCGCCAGGTTAACGCATGATTCTGGGTCTTTCAAAGCTTTTATCACATAGTTACTGCAGCCATCAAAGGGAACAAAGTTCTCACATGATGAGACAGAATCAGTGGTTCATCTGGTCCTGGTTCCTGCTCTTTCCCTGGGCTTTGGGTCCTCTTCAATTGGCAGATGAGTAAGCACATAACCCCCACCCCACCCCCATGCCACCCATGAACCTACAGAGAGGTCTGACACAAGGGCTCTACTTACAGCCCAGTTTCTGCTACTTCTCTCCTGCTTTCTGAGGTAGAAGCATGGTGCAGGACCCAGGAATGCTGTTCTTGGGTTAACAGGGATGGGGGGTGTCCACTCCTCCACCACAAGAAGTTCAATAGCCCAGGTAATCATCTGAACCTGGTCCATGTTGGAAGGTTGAACTCTCCCTAGTTTGCCTCATGATGTAGTCCGTTTTCTCAAGTTTTCTGGGAGAATTCATGAGGAGGAGGGAATCCAACTCAAACTTTTCCAAGCCTTCCCTGATAACACATGGGAAAAACATACACAGGAGAGACCATACCTGCTATCTCTGCCAGTCCCTTCCCATTCTAAGCAAACATGTCCTTGCAATCTGTGGGAACTTCTCAGTGGATACAGGAGAGGCCTGGAAGACCTGTCCTTAACTTGGCCTGGATTCTCCTTGCCACCTGTCTCCAAGAATTGAGCCAGTGAGTATAGAAGACTACAATCCCAATCTAGCCTGACGGAAAATGATGCTCATCCAAGCAAGACTGGCTTGCAAGGCCTCTCCTGTCTTCCCCCACAAAGACAAAACTTTAGACTCAATAGTAAGCTAGAAGCAACACATGCAGTGACTTTCCATCAACAAAACCTGTTAGTTCAAAATCTCCTCATTTGATGTATTATGTATTCACAATGATATTTTGGGTGTTGTCCTCTTCTTCAGTTTAACCATGTAATTTTTAATTGTTGTAGCTCCTGACGAAGCATTTAACAATCCGAAACGTTGAGCTTCTTGGATATCGATAAAAGCTTTCTACAAATCTTACAGCACCAGAGTCTGTCTCTGACCCACACAGTTTTTTTTTAATCTTTACACAGAGAAGTGGGACTGGACCACCCTTCAGATATAGAAGTTTTCAAAACAAAACAAAATCTCCTGGCAATCCTTCAAAAAGAAGACCATCCTCTGTAAAAGAGGGCACATAGCCACCCTAGCACGTTTGGGTCCAGCTCATAATGGGGTATGAATTTTCAAATTGAGGGGAGTTTGTATATTCTGAATCTGAACCCCTCCATTCCAAAACCCACCGCCATCAACGTGCCTACACCTTTGTCCCAAAACAGCCCTGAATTTTGCTGGCCTGTCAATCCCCAAACCAAAGGACGGCATTTCAAATGCCTCTTAAAATGCTTCCTCTGACTTCTGCTGTTTTTGATACCATCTGTGATTTTTACCGTCATTTTGCCTTAATTTATGGATTCTTATCATGATTAATATAGAATTGCACCTGTCTTTATTCTATAGAACAGTTTCTTATTTCGTACTGAAATATAGTGTCCCTTTTCAAATTAATAAGGAACTTAATTTGTTTCCTTTTGGGTGGGTATACTCTAATTAAGCACTCTTATGTTCTGTCACACCTAATATGTCATTTTTCGATAGTCTCACAATGGATTCCTTATTTTGGAGCTTTTCAGGTGGCAATACTAGTTTCAGGAGATATTGTTCTAATGGCCTGCTATGCCACCTTGAACAGTCTTTTTATAAATAGGCATGATCAAAATGTTGAAAACAAATAAAATAAATAATTGCTTCCCCCCACCCCCATTGCTGAGCAACTTTAAGGGTATTTTCACAGCTGAGGTTGAAATGAGTGTTTGCATTTCCCATGATCTGCAATGCAAACATAACATCTGCAATGCCAGAATGAACTCTAAAAGGAAAGGTGGGTAGGGGAGAATCTCACATTAACAATATCTGCACGTGCATATAAATAGCAGGAAAGTGGACTCAAATGGTGCCTCCTAATACTTAATAGTGTGGCTTTCAAACTATATGTCAAAAAAACTTCGGGGTTCTTTGGAAGCTCATTATGGGCTCCTCCACAAGCACATCAATAACGGTGAACAAGCTTTCCCGAGAGACATAGTTTACCCACCCCTATAAATCTTCCACTGCATTATACAATGGCAGGGAAATGTTGGATGTGTTAGGAACATGAGATGCTGCCGTATACCAAGTCACGGCCAAGCTAAACGTTCTGGTAGTCTCGCATAGTTTAGCTCCAGAGGGAGAGGCGGGTAAGAAATAAATATATTATTATTATTATTATTATTATTATTATTATTATTATTATTGTCATTATTATTATTAGGTTTTCTTATGCTGGTGTTAGAGATATAAAAGAATTTCATTTTTGCTCATAAAACCTACAAGCATGCATCATTCAAAGCCGTGAATGCAAGTACAAGTGAGTCTCCACAAATGTTTTTGCAAATTTTCGAACACGTGCCTCCTTTCGCCTCCTTTCTGATAGCCAGTTCAATTTGTGCAAATTTCCTGAGCAGACTGAATCAGCCCCGCTTTAGTCTATGGAGGGAATTTGCACAAATTAACAAATGTGTGCCCATTTGGGGAGATTGGCCCAAATTTCCACTTCAAGTACAAAACTCCTGCATGTGCTAAGGAAACAGTGATCACAAACATGAATGTGCCTGGATCTGATTGGGGCAATCAGAGGGAGAAGGAGAGGAAGTCACAGGCCTTCCATGGAGTCCATGACCTGCTGAACTTTGCAACTAAGAATCGAATGCCTGAATTTGCTTCTGCCCCTGCCTCCCCCTCCCAATCCCCTTTCCTTTTGTTCTCTGTTTTTTAGATTGTAATAGGGTGACCATATGAAAAGGAGGACAGGGCTCCTGTATCTTTAACAGTTGTATTGAAAATGGAATTTCAGCAGGTGTCATTTGTAGGCGTGCAGCACCTGGTGAAATTCCCTCTTCATCACAACAGTGAAAGCTACAGGAGCTACACTAGAGTGACCAGATACAAAAGAGGGCAGGGCTCCTGCAGCTTTAACTGTTGTGATGAAGAGGGAATTTCACCAGGTGGTGCATGCATACAAATGACACCTGCTGAAATTTCTCTTTCAATACAACTGTTAAAGATCCAGGGGCCCTGTCCATATGGCCACCATAGATTCTAAGCCTGTTGGCAGGGACTGCCTTAGGAAATATTTTTGTAAACCACCTTGAGAACCCTTTTGGCTAAAGGGTGGGGCAAAAGGGCTATAATAAATGAAATAAATAAATGGGGAATCAGGCACAAGACAAACAGAATGACGATGTTCAGAGATTCCTAGTGATCTCAAATACTACTCATGCACCCATCTCCAGCTGGTGTTTGCATGGGTGGTCCTAATTCAGATCAGGACCATGGCGATCCACAAAGGGAGGGTGAAATCTTTCCTTCCCACACACACCCATTTTCCCCCTCCCTGAAATTACCCACACACAAATCTGTATGCACCCTACAACAGCCTCCTTGCATTTTAACACCACCACTGCTTGCTCTCTCGATGGCCTTAGCTATACCTAACTGTTAGCACTGAATTTACATGGAGGAGGGAAGATCTCGCAATGTGTTTATCACAAGATCCCTCCTCTGTTTACATGCAACGCACGACGACCTCAGAAGGAGAGGCATTGGGCCAGCCATTTTTTTTAATTAAAGGGCCAACAGCACACGAACACTTGTGCGCAAAAGATACGTATTGTTTTAAATTTAAATTATTTTCCCCGCTCCCCCCACACTACCCTCGATGGGTGCAGTGCTCCTGAGGAGTGCTGCATCCCATGCGCAGCTCCCGGCTCCTTGTGAGGAATCGCAAGGAGCCGGGTCAACCTGCGGCGCCCAGCTACACGTTCCGTGGTCTCGGGCTTAGCCTGAGACCGCAGAAAAACCGGGGCTAAAAGCGAGGGCAAGATCCTGGGGCAAGGGAGGGAGCATCCCTCCCTGAACCCAGGATCCCCTGTGCATCATGTGGACACACAGGGATGATCCCGGGGATCACCCCAGGATTTCGCCCCGTTTAGCTATGGCCCATGAAAAGGTGAGCCATATTTATTTCTCTTCCTTCTGATTGCTGATTGACTGACTGCAGTGTCACCTGCCCTTCCTTCTGTGCAATGAAAGAACACTCTTTGTGTAGCGCCCATTAATTCCAAGGGACCCTTGGACTGTGGTCTTTGCCATCTTTTATCTAGGAATGCTAAACCTCCCCCTCTCTTTCAGCCTGTCTTCAGAGGATTTCTCTTCTCGGCCGTTTTATCATCTCAGCAGCGCTTTTCTGAATGCTTTCCTGAGCTCCCCTGCCTGTCTCTCAATGGGTCTCCGGTCGAAAGTCTGCCTCCTCACAAAAGTCTGCCTCCTCACACCACCAGGTAATATGTGTTGTACCTACCTTCCTTCTGAAGCCAAGCCTGGCTCATTTTCCTTTCAACCTCCTGTGCGTTCTCTCGTTTGTTACCCTGCCTTTGTGGCACATTTCCTCTAGCAGCTGCCTAGATTTCTTTTCACGGTCCAGAATTTCTTTGGGGAATAAGTTATTTTCATCAAATGCAGCTTTCAAGCCTACAGGACCACCAAAAAAATAAAATAAAATAAATCATCCTCATTGCAAATGGGCATATTTCTCTTTTTCTTTTAAAAAGGGCCATGATGAATATGAAAGTTAGTGAAAGGAAAAACACAATACAAAACAATGGCCATTTACTAGTTAATCATCCAACTAGCCCTTATGAAAAGACTATTTGTCAATATTTGGTCTTACTATCTTGCACCTACAGTGTAGGGTGACCATATGAAAAGGAGGACAGGGCTTCTGTTTCTTTATAGAAAAGGGAATTTCAGCAGGTGTCATTTGTATGCATGCAGCACCCGGTGAAATCCCCTCTAAATCACAACAGTTAAAGCTGCAGGAGCCCTGCCCTCTTCTTATCTGGTCCCTAGCCTTTGGCCAAGAAAAAGATGGGGTCATGCAGATAAAATGCCAAGCCTGATTTTTAATGGCAGCAACCATCAACAGCAGGAAAACGGTTCAGCTACCCCCAATGGTCTCTATAAGAACACTCATTTATGTCTAATCTACACCAAGCAGGATATTGCACTAGGAAAGCAGTAAGAAAGTGGTATATAAAAGGCAGGAGCCACACTACTGCTTTAGGGCAGTATTGAAATGCATTGACAACTGTTGGGGCCCATTGAACATGCCATATACTGCTTTCATAGTACAATATCCTGCTTGGTGTAGATTAGGCCTTAGTTTCCTCTGTTGAACTGAATGTTTGCCAATCACTCCTAGAGGTGCAAAGTGAAATGGATGTGTTTTCTCTCCCATTCACATGTTAAATTTATTTCTTTATATATTTTTCCTCCATATCTCAACATCTCAAAATATAATAGACCAGTTATCACTATGCAGGTCTGTGATCACCCTCCTGCCGAAACGAGATCCCTCTAACGCAGTGGTTCCCAAACTTTTTCAGGTCACCGCCCCCTTGGTTCCACAAACTCATGCCCAGTGCCCCCCTGCCCTACACTATAAAAATCATTATTCAGAATAGCAGTTTTCCACAACCCACCAAGGAAGATAATAACAATAAAATTCAAAACAGTAACAATTAATTGAATACTTTATTCAAAATCCAATTGGTGTGCCCCTGCATGCTGGCTGCAAACAGAGGCGTTCGCTCTCTTTTCCCTCCCTCCCTCAGCAAGCCTGGGGCAGGTGCTTCCCATTTAGAGGGGATTCTAGGAGTTGAAGGACTTTTTTCTGTCTAAATATGCATAAAATTGTGCCTTTAACTTATCATGTCACACTAGCATGAATACAGGAATCAAATAGGATTTCCTTCTTCAGTGGAACACACTTACTTAGGAGTAAGCACCATTTTGTTATAGGAAAGGATAATGTATTTTAATTAAAAATTTAAAATAATTATCTGCCACCTGGTACAGAGTTTTCCTATAGAAAATCTGGCTGGGACTGAAGTAGAGGGGCACTAATTTTACTGTACTTATTGTCTTTAAATATGGTTAAATATCCCACAGTTACCTTGCTATTCTATTTCTACAATTCATTTTCTCTTGTCTTTTCTTCACACTCTCTTCGTTTTCAGGCTGAATCCTATGCACATTTACCTCAGAGTAAGTTCTGTTCATCTCGGTGGGGCTTACTTCTGAGTAGACATACTTAGGATTGTGTTGCAGCTCTGTTTTTATGGTGACACAAGATACACACATACCATGTTTACCAAAAGAACGCTTGAAAAAAGGGGGTTGGACACCCTGAAATAAGCAAGGGCAGATAGGAATTGGTTCAGCAAGCATTCTGGGAAAAGGTGCTGCTGAATCTTTTTTAGCCAGGAAGGACCTAGGGAATTGCAATTCTCTCTCCCTCCCCCTTTTCTTTTCTCTCCCAATCCTGTTGTAGTCCAGATTTTTTGTGGGGTTGGAGCACACACACAGACACACAGCATCTCTCTCTCTCTCTCTCTCTCTCTCTCTCCCCCCCCCCCCCAAGCCTCACAATAGCTGCCAGGCTGATTATGACAGGAGGGCAGCAGCTCAGAGGGGAGATGGCCCCAACCTGCAACTCCTGACAGGGGAAGGGAGCCTGGTGATACCTTGCAGCAGCACAAGCAGTCCTACTCTCCACCCTGCTGTTCTTGGCAGCTGCTCTGCCACCTGTCGTCCTCCACATGTTCCTTCCTCTCCGCCGCAGGGCTGCTGCTCCCGCCTTGTGCAGCAACTATCATGAGAGGTCTGCTCATGTAGGAGGGAGCAGCTCTGGCCGAGAGAGGGAGCGAGCAAGTGGGTGGCCATGGCTCCAGCAGGAAAGAAGCCCTGGGCCCTCCTAGGCAGGAGAAGTGTGGGCAGAGCAGCTGAATTCACCACTGTTTCCTGCTCTACTGCCTCCTGTGGCCGCTTCCCTTACCCCCTACTTCTGGTGGGGCCGCTGTGGGCTTGAGATAGGAGGAGAGAGCGGCTGTGTGAGTGAGAAAGTCCTTCCTGAGCAGGAGTGGTGTGGGGAGAGCAGCTGAATTTGCCACTCTTTCCTGCTTTGTCCCTGGGTTTTAGGACCTTCTGGAGAGACCACCTCAAGCGCCCCCCTCCCACCCTTTTGCCTGTTAGCGCCCCCTGTTAGTGCCCCCTGCCATCCCTTTGCCTCTTAACGCCCCCCCCCCCTATGCAATCCCACCACCCCCAAGGGGGAAGTAATTCCACTTTGGGAACCACTGCTCTAACGCCTTTAACGGATGCAAACTCCTCAACTGAAAGCGTTAACAGGAAAGCTTGCCTAGCTTCGCCTCTTCTCCAACGTCCAAATTCTGGAGGATTCATGAGGAATTTCTGAAGTGCTTCATATAAATTTCATAATAGCATTTTATATCTAAAGCTCCCAGGGAAAAGGGAGAGATCCAGCAGCCTGGCAACATTAACAGCAGCGAGGAAAATTTGTGTTTTGCCAATACAGATCATACACCTGGCTAGTCAAGAAAGCTCTTTGTTAATTGATCCAGCCTCCAAAAGGATTATATTTTAATTTTTTTAATTGCTTTTAGGGGCCATGTAGGGGCTGTCATTGGACTGTGCTGAGTCATCACCATAAGCTCCCATGTAATTCTCTTTTGGTTTCCCAGGAGGTTTTCCAACTAATTCTCAGTTGCTTCTTGTTATCAACTTGAAGATGCTTTTCCCTGCATCAAGTCAGAAAGTGCTGATGCTGATATATGGAAATAGTCTTTCTGCTACACCAGCTCCATTCTCACTGACGGTCTATGGATGATGTCAGAAGGTCTTTGGCAAAGACACTACAGTCGTGAAGGAAATCCATTCTGAGATGGCCATTTGAGAAAAGAGAAGGGGTCTAATCCTGCCCAAGTGCTCAATAGAAATTGATCTTTTCAATTACTGTTACCCACTTCTCTGAACAGTGAGAAGTTCTATGGGTGCAGGGCTTACTCAGATTTGTTTTGCTTGAAGGCTTATGGCATTTTGTAATTTTTGTGTTTATATATAAATGTACAGAATGAGCACAGGCAGAGGCACAGGTTTTACACTCCGACGAACAGCCAAAGTCCACTGCTCACACAGGATTTCCAGAGAGAGCAGGCAAACCTTCAAAATGTTGCTGAATATTAGCTTAGAAGAGCCCAACATCAGTTCTTTGTCTCTCTCTTAGGCCCTGAGTTAATTAAGCAAGGAATAGCAGGTTCGCACACAACATCCACGACTTGTTCTTGGGTTGACTTGGGATTGTTCAACCCATGAACAACCCCAGGTTCCCAGGTCTGGACATCATAGTAACAACTCTTGATTGTCGCATTCAAGGATTGTTACTGGAAACAGGAAGCAGCTCACGTGCAGCACACATCCCTGCAATTCATGGGTTAATTAACCCATAAATTACTGCTGGATGCCGCTGTGATGATTCATAGTCTCGGTGCTTCCAGATGAGGCTTTTATCATACCATCATCCTGGCTCATTCATGGAAATCTATGTGGGATCCAGATGAAATCTGATAAGAAAGCCATAACATTATTTTACATTTTTGTTAACATCTCATAGCTCCCTAGTCTGATATTGCACCCACAGTAGAAACTGGACAACAGGAATATTCTTGTTCACTAACAAATAACCACTTATCTAAGGGCCAAACTAGTCAAGATGGTGGAAGTGCTCTGACTGCATCTACCATAGTTATTTCTTTTTAAAGCATGCAGCATTATCTGCATCAAATTCCTCATCCTCCTGAAAAGAGAAAATGGATATTTGGCTGTCAGGGGAGCTAGGTTTGGCCGGCCACTCTATGCACAGCCCTTCCAGCAGCAGAAGGATATGGAATCATGGTTTCTGGCACAAATTAGTTGGACCTGGAATGGTGCCACTGCCAGCCACCACAACACAGCCTCTGCTGGTGCCACCACCTTCATGGGGTTGTTCATTCCCCACCAGAATTTGGCACACAAGGTGGTCTCTTTGTTCAACCGCCCCTTCCCCCACAAAGAAACAGCCCTGTTCATGATATTTAATGTTGTGAACCACTGAGTGATTCTATTATATTCATCGGTACAAATAAAGAAATAATATAAATACAGACTGCTAATATTGTGGAATCTTCTCCTTATTGTGTCTGCTTCCACATCACCTAAAGAGAAGAAACGCATGACCAAAAAAAGAGGACACCAATCTGAATGAAGTTTGCTGATTTATATATTTGAATACAAATTCCGGGCCTTCCTAGACGAGGCCTTAGCGCGCCTTCTGACCCGGTTTCCCTGCTGCGCGTCCAGATGACGCACAGGGGAATCCGGAGGCAGGCCGCGCTGAGGCCTCCTCCAACGCGCCATAAGCGAATGCGCTTATGGCGCGCTTTTTCCGCAGCTCCGGCCTCAGGCCGGGGCTGGGGGAAGTGTGGAGACTTCCGCAGCTTTTCGCGGCTCCTCGCTTACTCGCGAGGAGCCGCGGATCGGCCTGGGGGCAGGGGGGAAACAGAGGGGAGGGGGGAGGTTGGCAGGGGGGGTGGCAAGGGGGGGCGGGTGACAGAGGGAGCGTCGCACGCCGCCGCCGCCGCTCGCAAGCAGGCAAGCGGCGCTTGCCCGGGCAATGCCCAGGCATTGCCCGGGCAAGCACCACTCGCCTGCTTGGGAGCGGTGGCGGCGGCACGCAGCGCTCCCTCTGTCACCCGCCCCCCCTTGCCACCCACTCTGCCATCCTCCCCCCCCCCCGCATTTTTTTTTTAAAAAAACCTTACCTTCCCGGTGTCTTTGGGCCACCCGCGGCCCCTTTAAACAAACAAACAAAAAAAAATGGCGGACGCCACAGGGCTTCCGTCCTCCCTGTGGCTCCGTCATCTGGAAGTGTGGGGGAGGCGCGCTAACGTTAGCGCGCTTCAGCCCCGCCTCCCTGCCGGCGTAAGCCGGCACGTCTAGCAAAGCCCTCCGAAAGAAGAACTCAAACAGAAATTCAAAACATCACACTGTAGTGGGAAAGACTGACCAAGCAGCCTAGGTGTCTGCTCAGCCTGTGGTCTGCTGTTCACAGCAGATGGATGACTTCAAGGCCCCTCCTCTCCTTTCTTAGAATTCTTTATTTTTAAACCAGACCTAGGCCACAGCTAGACCTAAGGTTTATCCTGGGATCTTCCAGAGTTCGCCCCTGCCTGAGCACTGGATCCCCTGTGTGCCACCTAGATGAACAGGTTTGACCCCTGGACGATCCAGGGATAAACCTTAGGTCTAGCTATGGCCCTAGGCTGGGCAAGATGCCTTTAAAGAGAAGACTCTCCACTGTAGCAAACACATGACCACCTTTTTCATCACAAATGTCTTATGGATGGAATTTGAACTTACTTTCTCATGAGAAACCACAACATCCCAAAATGACAAGTCTGTTTCACATGGATGATGAATCACCGATGATGTACTCAAGGTACACATAGCTTCTAATACCACACTGCAATCTACATCAAACACACCCCTCAACCCTCATGTTATTTGGATACCAGGTGGGAAATTTCCCTCAGCACTAAGTAATCTGAGCATGAATTTGTACAATGGGGGAAAGCTACAGTTTCTAAGGAGAAAATGTTACAGTAACATATGAAGGTGCCTTTCTGCAGAGCCGAGATCCACAGCGCTGGCTTAAAGAAAGAAGACAGAAGCTGCAAGCCCTTGGATGCTCCACTGGTTTTGTCATGCTGATGTGGCAAACAGCTGGAATATCCCATTTTTAAAGGTAGCAAAAAACCCTATCACTTATTTATAGAATTCTGTCCCATCTTTTGCTTCAAGCAGCCTCAACAGGAATGAAAACAATAAAAAAACAATATCAAGCAGCAGTAAAATCACAAAATGAATGCAGGACATAAAACAAGTAAAAAAAAAAACACCAACAAATTAAAGGGGTCTGAAATACCATTAAAAGCACAAGAGAATGGGATTGGCTGAAGAACCAATGATCTAGTTCAATCTCCTGTTTGATGCAGAGAACCCAGAGCTAAAGTATCCCCAAAGCATGTCCAGCCTCTGCTTGAAGACCTCCAGTACATTAGAATCATAGAATAGTAGAGTTGGAAGGGGCCTACAAGGCCATCTAGTCCAACCCCCTGCTCATTTGCAGGAATCCACCCTAAAGCATCCCTGACAGATGGCTGCCCAGCTGCCTCTTGAAGGCCTCTAGTGTGGGAGAGCCCACAACCTCCCTAGGTCACTGGTTCCATTGTCATACTGCTCTAACAGTCAGGACATTTTTCCTGATGTCCAGCCAGAATCTGGCTTCCTGGAACTTGAGCTTATTATTCCATGTCCTGCACTCTGGGAGGATCAAGAAGCAATCCTGGCCCTAATCTGTGTGACAACCTTTCAACCGTTGTTTTTACACTGTTTATGTTTTTGATGGTTTAAAATTTTGCACACTTTTTAATGTTCACTGTTTTAAACTTTTGTAAAATGCCCAGAGAGCTTTGGCTATGGGGCAGTATATAAATGTAATAAATCAAATCAAGTATTGGAAGAGTGATATCATGTCTCCCCTCAATCTTCTCCTCTCTAGACTAAACGTGCCTAGTTCTTGCCCCTTATGGAATTGATTCCATTATCAAAATGCTCCTACTGTCAAGAAACGTCTCCTAATATTCAACTGAAACCCACTCTCCTATAACTTAAGCCTGTTAGATTTAGTCATCCACTCTGGGACAGCGAAAGAAAAAAAGAAAAAAAGTCATTGCCACCTTCCATGTGATGGCCCTTAAGGTATTTGAAAAAGCTGTCATGTTCCTTCTCACCCATCTCTTCTCCAGGCCAAACATATGCAGTTTTTTCTGATAGGACTGGTTTTCCATACACTCTCTATCTTTGTTGCCCCTATCTCAACCAGTTACAATTTGTCTACATCCTTCTTAAAGTCCCATGTCGAAACTACATCAGGATAGGGATGTCGGAAGAATCCATCCAAGGGTGGTGGGTTGAAGTTCATTGACCTCCATCAACTCGGCCCCCTGGATTTCAGTTCACTTACCCACAAGCTGGCCTGATTTGATGCAGATCAAGTTGGGCCAGATCACAGATTTTCTTTCTCCCTTCCCCCTTTAAATTAACATTTATGCAAATTGCAGCCCCTGTTTGTGTAATTTGTGCACATTTTCTGCATGATTTGCTTAATTTGCAGAGATTGCACTGGTCAGACTGATAACAGGGACAAGATGGCCCTTCCATATTGTACACCAGTTCTGCACCTCTTGCACCGGCTGCCCATATGTTTCCAAGCCCAATTCAAGGTGCTGGTTTTGACCTATAAAGCCTTACCTGTCTTGGGACCACAGTACTTGACACAACACTTTTCCTGACAAGAACCAACCCGTATACTACACTCTGTATTCAAGGCTGCCTCTGGGTGCCTCCTCTGAGGGATGCTCAGATGGCAGCAATAAGGAAAAGGGCTTTCCTGATAGTGCCCCTCCATTTATGGAATGATCTCCCCAACAAGGCCCGCTGGGCCTTGTCATCTTTTCGGCACCAGGTTAAAATGGCCCTCTCGTTCCAGGCATTTGGCAGTCTTTCTGATCAGCTCCTGGCTTGTCTCTGGCTGATTGTTTTACATTGTTTTAGATATATGTTGTTGTTGTTGTTGTGTGCTACTTGTTTTATGTCCTTACATGGAGGGTTTTTATAGTGTGTGGTTTTTTAAAAAATAAATAAATCTGTGAACCACCCAGAGAGCTTTGACTATGGGGTGGTATAGAAGTATAAAAAATGAAATGAATGAATAAAGCATATTGTGGCCACAATTTGTACAAATTAAGCACACACAAATTCCCTCCCTTACTAGGACTCTCCCCCTGCCTCCTCAAATTGCCACCTCGCGCAGTACTTCGCCTTAAAAAAAAAGCCCTCCAATTGGCTTCTGTGGGAGGCTTTTACTTCCACAGTATGGGCAATTCTCAGAATAAGGGGTCACAGTTTATGTGGAGGGGTAAATTGACCCTTTCCTCCCCAGCTGTGCCCCCCTCAAATTGTCTCATCCACAGCAATTAGGCCTGAAAAAAACCACTACCTAAGGTGGGCCACAGATCACCAGTTCCGCACCCTGGCTGTAGCCCTATTCAGGCGTTCAATCCTCATGCATTTGCCATTGTGTGAGGAAGACACTATAACTGCACTCAGAGGCCATGGCCCTGCCAACGACACTTGCTGGTTGCACCCCTGATATCTGTGGTTTGGAGGGGGAAGGTTTGAGGTGAGAAGAGACATTCTGCCATAACTAGGCTCCCTTGAGCATGGGGAGGCCTTTGCAGGCAGGGGAGGAGCAAGAGACATGCCCTCCTGCCATTGGACGGGACTGAATGGTGCCACTGGACTGGGAGGGGGTTTACAGGCCTATAAATTGGCTCTTACCCCTCCCAGTCTCCTCTTTATTCATGCGGCTCTCTCCCTCCCTGTATGCAGTGTGAGTTCGCTAGTTGCCATTCAGGGCTGAGTAGGAATTTTTTACTCATGCCCTAAATTGTTCATGAGTTTTTTTCTCCTACTCCACATTGTAAGACAGCCTGGGAGTATAAATAGGTTGATCTGGATGGTTCTACAATTTGGTCACATTTGCTGCTAGGCAGGTAGGAATGGGCATCCAGAGAGTGATTTTAGAATGGTGAGCATTCACAGGCACTGTTGTGGTGATTGGTAATTCCTGAGGCTCCCAGCTTTGAGCCCCTCAGCCTGGCTGGTGAAATAAGGGTTACTTTTGAGGTCAACCCTTCTTACCCACTCAGAGCCCTGTGGCCTGGGTTGAGGGTGACACCAGAAGGTCTCCCTATCCTGAAAGGGGCAGGCCTGTGGGAGGGAGAATTGCGCAGCGCCAACCCACGGGCCATGATAGGTTCGCCCTACTCAGAAAGGTCTGTAGACAGACCAGGCTGGATGCCCAATAGGATTTCCCCTTTGCAGTTCTTTAATAAATGTGGCCCTATTTAAACCCAATGTTCTGTGATTCATCTAGTTATTTATCGACTTCCGTCCCGCAAACACAAGCTACAACATTTCGTACCCTGAATAATCAGGTTCCCTGCTTCAGACCTCCCTCTCCCAATGTTTGAAAGTTAGAGGAGTGGGGTGATGGGGGGGGAATGGAGGATATGAGAACCATGAATGCAGTCCCATTTTTCCTCTCATGCAAAAGTAAACCTGTGAGGACTGAACACCTGAATAGGATTTCTGAAATCGCCCTCATCATTTGATCATGGTACATCACACATTTAACAAGGCAAATCTTGTTTACAACTACGTGTCATATAATTGGTGTCACTTCCAGTCTTATCACTTCCAGTCTTGCTATCTTCACTTAGTCAGCAGCCCAGTGATAAATTCTAGAGTTTCCTGTTACCTTTACCTCCTTTTAAGAGAGATAAGCTACTGACCTTTATTTTTGCCCCTCTGTAGCATGAGCTAGAGTAATGAGAATATAATGAAGCTCTACTTACTGGCTGAAAGGGTAGGCGGCTTTAAATCTTCAGAACACTTCTCCGCTGACTTTCCCCCAAAGTATTTGTCAGGGTGCACAAGAATGTCGAGCTCATTCATATCTGCCGTCTCCTTCAGGGCTTCAATCTTTAATGACCTAAATACAACTTTTCAAACCAGGGAATTATTCCAAATGCAGAAAAGCATTTCACATATCAGCACAATTGCAATGGAAGCAAAGCTAATTTTTCGTGCGTAATCATACTCTGCCACTTGTGCAGCTAAGAAATATTCAGAGAGCTGGATAAACACAGATCCAGATGCAGGGAGACACTGGCAATTTATAAATCAGTTTGGCCAAACAGAGCTTACCATCTTTGGCATTAAAAGAAAAGAAAAGGCATCTTAATTTTAATTAAAACTTTTCAAGCAAACAAGGTAGATTCTGTCTCTTACGGAAGATAAATGTGATTCTTTTCACTCAGGTTTCCCATCAAGATAATCCTCTGCCTTGATCCTACAATCTAACCCTGGGATGAAATTCAACAAGCTATAGAAGTTTACACCACATACCAAAGGTAAATGGAACTGTCTGTTTCACTTTCCATAACATTTGCACCTTCTCAAGCACAAATTCACACCATCTCATTTCTGCATACATTTGCAAGTGTGCGTTACACCCCATACAAAAATGTGTTCACTTTTTCATCCATGAAAAATGTAATATGCATTTTGTACATGTTTTTCCCTAAGTTCACAAGCAGTTTCCCTGAAGATATGCCTCTCTTTTTTGTACACTGTTTCCCCAGATGTATGCATGTGTGTATGCAGGTTTTTGATTGGAGAACTGTAACGCAACATTCACAGTAATGCGAAAAGTAACGGATAATTGCGTTTGAGTTCACATACTAGTTCAGGAGGTGCAAATTTGGTCAGTTCACATTAAATTCTGAAACATGCAGATTTGATCCCTGCATCTCTTATCACACATGCCCAGGAGGCTTTCAGTTATTTCCTTCCAGTGGCCTCCTCCTCAAGCAGTAGAGAGCATTATTTGGCTGATCTACACATGAGAACTACAAGGTGATAGTGTCATTGGGAGGGTTTCACCCAAACATACAGCCATGGCTCCTTCTATGAATAAGGTGCATCCAACTGATGAAGGTATCTTGAGACGGGCACTGTACTGTTGGGTGGTACAATACTGTACTTTAAAAAAAAATCACATGCTGTTCTGTAAAATGCTGTTATTGTTATTTAATTGCTGATACAGTGTATATTATTCTGGTTTGAACTTTTTTGGATTTACCTACGCATTGGAGGCTTCTGCCCTGTTGGATTTATTTTTATGTGTTAAAGGTTGTGTATCAACAAGGAGAGCATATCTTTTTGTATGCCTGATTATGAACATTATATAATAGTATCCTCAGACAACATATGTAGGATTGATGTAATGTGACTCACTCACAGTAGAAATATATAAAAATGTTCGTTTAGCTTTCACTTCAAATGTGAGTTTTTGTGGTTGAGTGCTAAGCTGCCCAATTGTGTTCTGTTATTACAACCACAGCCTTCAGTTTATTGTACTCCACCTCCTGTGCCACCTGCCAAAACTCTCCGAAAAAGATTAAGGATCTGTCAGGAATGGAATTCTTTGGGGTACAAGGAGCTACTGTTACAAAGCAATCATTAGCAGACCACTATATACATGGGTGTCTTTGGATCCCAGCCTGGTGTGGGACATCCCATGCACCCACAAAGATCTAACCCTACCATAACTTCCCCAATAATTTCAATGGATTTATGCATGCATTCCTTTAAGGACACAGCTTGGCTTTTCCCACTAAAATGAATGAGGACAGCAACACACTCAAAAGCTCTATATAGGCACCAGGGCATTTGTGGAACTCTGCATCAGCACAATAAAGTCCAAATTTAAATAAGCGACATACCTGTTGGCTTTATCCCAGCAATTCTATTGAAGAGGGTGCATTTTCTACCTTTCTGTGTTTTTCTCTCTATATAAGTTTTACCCAGTATAGTGTCATTCCATATATTCGCCCTAGGTGGACAGAGATCAGGAAACAAAATGAACAGGACAATGATTTGGTTTGATTTCTGTTTTGTCCAAACTATTCTTCTGTGAACAAAGGAGCATGACTTTTAAAGATGCATCCACTGTTTACAGTTAACAAGATAATAGAGTGGCAGGATTAGAGGCCAAATTGAATGTTTACCCTGAAGTGGAGTTCACTCTCTATTCTTCTCAGTTTGTTCAACATGGCTGAACAAACCAGATGACTGAATGAAATGAAGCAACAAAACAAAATGCTTCATAACACAAATTCTGAGATTCCTATAGCAGCCAATCAGAAGCCCTCGGGATAAGGAGTTGCATCTAAAAGTACATATCATACTGTATGTATGATATGTACGTTACGCTAATCGTAACGTTGGGGGGAGGGGATAGAAAAAACCAAGAATGAGTCATAAAAGCGACTACTGTTTATTTAAATATTTTAAACAAACATTTTTTACCGGGTTGTAGCAGTAATCCTATGCATATTTACTTGCAAATTAATTTTCAGTGCTTTCCATGGGGCTTACTCCCAGATCAATGTGCATAGGATGGCTTAATAGTGCATAGGATTGCTTAGTTGTTTAACAAGCTAACAGGGCAATCCTATGGCTCATCAGCTGCCATCAGAGAACCCACAAGATGGTGCAGGTTCCTACTCCCAGGGCCATAGACACAGGTGCGACCTCGGGGGCACGAATTAGGGCTGTGCATCACTTCGGATCCAAATCCCAAATCCGAGGCAAAGTAGGGGGATTCAGAAGACTCAAAGCCAGATCTGAAGCGAGTCGGGACAGGTCCAAATTGATCTGAAGTGGTTCAGTTTCTGGCTTTGAATCGACATAATCCTTGGCTCACTGACTCGTGCCTGCACACACAGCTGCCTCTTTGTCTGCCTGCCAGCCAGCCTGCCTGCCTGTCTACTTCTCCAATATTATTGGTCTGGTTCTGCCTTGCAGGGCTGGTTTGTGTTTCTGGCTTTGCTTTGACTCAATTTCTGAGGCACATTGCTCCCAGCCAGGTAATGTGTGTATTGCAGGCAGACTACTTTCCCTGTTTCTTCTCTGAATGAGAAGAGGCTGAGGATGTGTGCTTCAGAGCAAACAAACAAAAAACTTGAAGTAGGGGAGATTTGCACTTGAAAAGGTAGTGTGAGCTTGAATAAACACACACCTAAATCACTTTGAGTGGCTGCTTTTTTCCTTGAAAAATCATATTTTTAGCAGTGGAATACAGGAAAACCTCCAAGACATCTGTAAGGTCACTAACTTTCATGTTTCCATTTTGAAAAATAAAAAAAGTTATAGGTGTTTATTTCCCCCCCCCCCAATGCAAGCCTATGGGAAACTGAAAAATCTGAATAATTCAGACATAGAATCATAGAACCATAGAATAGCAGAGTTGGAAGGGGCCTACAAGGCCGTCGAGTCCAACCCCCTGCTCAATGCAGGAATCCACCCTAAAGCATCCCTGACAGAATCTCAATTCAGATTCGGATCTGAGACGGACTGGGTCTGAATCGATCCAAAGCGGATTGGGCTCAATTTGGAAAGTCTGAATCAGGCTCCAAAGCAAAGCAGGGGGGTTGTGCACAGCCCTAGCACAAATCCAGTGGATGATTACTCCACCCCTTCCCCTCACAACAACAATGTCAGAAGAGGGAAAGGGAGCGTTCCAGAGGAGGAGGGGAAAGGAAGTATAGATCTGCTGGTTCCACAAGCATCTCTGTTACCCATCTCACACACTTGAAGGTAAGTCTATTGGTCAGCAAAGAGGCCCATCTAGAAGTAAATGACATAATCAGAGAAACCAAATGTTGTAAAAGCCTTCCTCATCCTCCCACCCTGCCTAGTGCTCATCAGTAGGGCATTGGATAGACAGAGCAATCTAAATTTGGAGCCTTCCATCTATCAAATACACAATCCACAGGATTGTGCCAGGGATGGGCAATCTTACCCATGCCCACCTCATGCCCCACATGCTGATCCCCCAGTTGGCCAGCCAGCCTGGTTGTTTTTAATCATAGAATCACAGAATAGCAGAGTTGGAAGGGGCCTACAAGGCCATCGAGTCCAACCCCCTGCTCAATGCAGGAATCCACCCTAAAGCATCCCTGACAGATGCTTGTACAGCTGCCTCTTGAAGGCCTCTATTGTGGGAGAGCCCACAACCTCCCTAGGTAACTGATTCCATTGTTGTACTGCTCTAACAGTCAGGAAGTTTTTCCTGATATCCAGCTGGAATCTGGCTTCCTTTAATTTGAGCCTGTTATTCCGTGTCCTGCACTCTGGGAGGATCAAGAAGAGATCCTGGCCCTCCTCTGTGTGACAACCTTTTAAGTATTTGAAGAGTGCTCTCATGATTGCTGTGAAATAGGTGCTGAATACAAAGGAGGTGTTAGTACCTGGGCTCAGATCCCACCTCTGCTTTGTACTCAGTCTTTGGGGCAGGTTCCTTGTCCTTTGCCACACCTCCTATGGGAGCCATTTTGTGGTGGTGCCCAGGACAGTTTTTCAAATTGCCAGATGTGTCCATAGCCCCAAAAGGTTGCCTACCCCTGATCTAGGCAGTTCAGCTGAAAAAGCCCTGTGTCACATTGCCACCTACCAAATGTCAGTGGGGACATCCACTATTAAAGTGAACAAGATAACAGAATGGTAAGAGTAGAAGCCAAATGGAACGTTTATACTGACAATCTACAGTGTACCAGATGTCAAAACAGAGCAACCAAGAATATTCATACAAAATGTAGTTGGTTCTTGAGATATCCTCATCCCAGACCATTGAAAATCAGCACTTTGAACTGAGTTCAGAAGCAAATTAGCAACCAGTGCAGATGGAACACACCAGGGTGATATGATCAGACACTGCAGCTAAGAGTCTAGCTACTATGCTTAGAACCAGATGGAAATTCTCTGGATGCTTTTCAAAGGCAGCCCCAATAAAATGTGTGTTACAATTACCCAGCCTATGATCCAGCTTGGATATAACTGGACCATTGCTCACACCACTGAGCAAGTCTGAACCTGAAAGTTTTTTTTTTTTAAGTTGCAGGGGTATCTCTGTGCTACTTTGGCTCATGGAAACAGAAGGCCTCTTTAGCTGATCTCCTTGAAGTTCCCTCCTTTGGCCAGAGCTAGATGGAGGCACTAACTGCCTAATGTCCCACAACTCATAACCAGCTTCAGGTATCTGAGGCCTTTTGGGCAAGACAACCCCAATGGATCCCCACCCTTAGTGAATCTATCTTCTCACCATCATTGCCACCAACTGCTATCATTCCTCATCCTCTCTCTCATTATTGCTACCACTTGCTTGCTTGTGGGCAGTGGCATCTAATGCTCCTCCTTCTCACCATCACTGTAGTCTGGACAAGACTACGAGCCAGTGAACTGGAGAAGCAACTCCAGGGGCTATTGTCAGTGGGCCTGTTGCATTCTGGGCCCTTGGTAGGTACCTAACCGCGCCTATCCTTGATGATGGTTCTGCCTCAGATCGCCAATTCAAAATCTGTTGTGGGCTTGAGTCTCAGGGCCAAACTATATAGGGCTCAAATGGATGCTCTTCATTTGCATGAAAAGACACATCCAGGCCGGATCTACACTACTACTTTGAAGCGCTTTATAACAGTTTTGAAAATGGTATATGGAGTGTGCCCTGGGTCCCAACAGTTGTCAAAACTCTTATAAAGCACTTTGAAGCACTTTAAATCAGTAGTGTAGATCCTGCCCCAGTCAGACCGAGCAGGAAAAGAAAAGCACTTTATAGTCTGCCATTTCCCTGCTTCAAATTGCTTCACAAGTGGCTTCTCTTCAAGTATGTGTTTGCCCTTGCAAACATACTTTCAGAACACTGAAGTGGGAAAAGCCATTTGAAACAGCGGAACAGCGAATGGAGAAAAGGTGGGGCCCTGTCATTTACATCTTCTTCACTAATACTTGCCCAGAAGTAATTTGAATAGCTATGGAAGCTTTTCAGGTTAACAAAAGAGCCACTGAATACCATGACTGTAGTATGTGGTTTTATCCTGACGTAAGAAGAGCCATGCTGAATCAGACTAAAGTGCTATCCCAGGGATCCCAAATGCAGTCCCCATGCAAGCCATGGTGCTCATAATAATAATAATAATAATAATAATAATAATAATAATAATAATAATAATAATATATTTATTTGTTACCCGCCTCTCCCTCTGCATCAAGGCGGGGTACAACACAAATAAAACCACCATAAAATACATAAAACTAATTCAAACATTTAAAACCAGTGCATCATTAAAAGCAGCACACCATTAAAAAAAGGCATCTTAAAATTCAGCTGGGTAGGCCTGCCGGAAGAGATCAGTCTTTATGGCTTTCTTAAATTCTGGAAGACTGTTAAGTTGACGAATCTCTCCCAACAAGCCATTCCACAAACTGGGAGTGGCAGAAGAAAAGGTCCTCTGGGTAATAGTTGTCAGCCTTGCTTTTGTTGGCTGAAGTAAATTCTTCCCAGAGGACCTGAGTGTGCGGGGTGGACTGTACGGGAGAAGGTGATCCCGCAGGTAGCCTGGACCCAAATCATGTAGGGCTTTAAAGGTGATAACCAACACTTTATACTTCACCCAGAAACTAACTGGCAGCCAGCGAAGAGATTTTAAGACCTGAGTGAATCTCTTCATTCCATGCCACCTTCAAAAAACTAGCCACATCCTCCATAGGACCCATTTTGTAGTGGGTGCACAAATCCTGAAATGTGCCCATGGGTCCAAAAAGGTTGGAGACCCCTGACCTACCTAGTCCAGCATTCTATTTCCCAAGTGGCCAATGAGATGCCTATTAGAAGCCCACAAGTAGGGCATGAGTGTGATAACACTGTTCAACTCATGTTTCCCAGCAACTGAAAGACACAGGCATACTGCCTCCAATAGTGGAGATAATATATAGTCATCTTGACGAGTAGCCATTTATAGTGTTATCCTCCATGAATTTATCTAATCCTCTTTTAAAGCCATCCAAATTGAGGCCATCAATATATGTTGCAGTAGCTTTATATGGTTATAGCCTATCTATCTATAAAAAGAGAGCTGGTTCACAAAATCTTTGGAATTTCTTTTTTAAAAATTGCAAGTGTCCATTCATAACTGTTACGTTCAACTGAGCTATAAATAGAACCAAATTGATTGATTGAAAGGATGGATGGATGAATGAGTGGAAACATAGCAAATTTAGCTCCAGCCTCACTGCAACACGAGGTGTTAATATTGTTCTTACAATGCTCTCTACAAAACTAAAACTAAATAAAGTTAGAATATAACACATGAGCTAATTACACAATGCATAATTAAATGTCTAAAAATGTATAAGAAGAAGATCCGGGGTCTATGTATAGTAGGGTGTATATTTTCACATCTCACACTTTCAAAACTACCACTGTTTTCTTAACACAATTGAAAAAGCACCTGCAGTCACCAGGTCTCTCCATACAAGAGGAAACATTATGACATCTGCGGCTTTGTAGGCTGGAAAAAGAAGTGAATAGAAGGAGACATGGCAGAGGTGTATACAAAATTATGCATGGTGTGGAGAAAGTGGATAGGGAGACTTTCTTCTTCCTCTCTCCTAATACTAGACCCCAGGGTCCACTTGGGTCCACTAGAAAAATGAAGCTGATTGGACGGAGATCCAGGACAGATAAAAGGAAGTACTTCTCCTCACAGTGCATATTTAAACTGTAGAACTCGCTATCATAAGATGTAGGAGTGATGACCACCATCTTTGACGGCTCTAAAAGGGGATTAAATAAATCCATGTAAAATAAGGCTATGCATGGATACTAGTTGTGATGGCTGTATATTACCTCCTATATCGAAAGCGGTATGCCTCTGTATACGGGTTGCCGGGGTATATGAGGGGGAGGTTGCCATTGCACTCACAGGCCTTTGGTCTGAATCAACGTAGACCTTCTTATCTTCTTATGAGGCAAAATGGTGGCCAGGCAAACCAAACAATTTCTGCTGTTGTTGCAACTAGGTGGGGTGGGGTGGAACTCAGAAGCATCACTGCTGGTGCTGAGCCCCCACTGCCGAGAGACTGTTGGAGAATGTCTCCTTCCATTGGAGAAATTTGGTCAAGTGGTTTCCCCATCCCGCAATTTCTCTGCCCACAAATAAGGTAGAGGATTTTGAGAAGACCTTTGTGCACAGCTCTGGTTTGAGGCACAGGATTTGCCCCAAATTGCCTGTTGCCTTGATTAAACAGTCTGCTAAGCAGAGTGCTTGACACTCTCAGAGGCTAAACAATCCCAGGCATTGCACACTTTCCACTCTTTCCTAAGGGAGTTGCTCCATCCCCTTGATAATTTTGCATCTTTTCTGTGTCCTTTCCAACTCTACACTGACCAGAACTGTACACAGCATTCCAAGACTAGTCACACCATAGATTTGTATAACAGTAGTCTGATATTGGCAGATTTATTTTCTAATTATGTCCAACATGGAATGGGTTGTATTCATGGAGCTGTCCACAACAACCATAATATGTCTGTCTTTGTCAGTCCCCACCAGCTGATCTCCCATCAGATTTTTTGAAATTTGTTTTGCCCCCATCATGCATCACTGTACACTTGCTTACACTGAACTGCATTTGCCATTTGAATGCCCATTCTCTCTGTTTGGAGAGATCTTTTTGGAGCTCAGTCTCCTCAATGCCTTGGTCCTAGCATCATTCTAGGGCATTGTGGGAGAAACACAGTCTCTCCCTCACACACACACACACACACTGGGAAAATGATGGAGAACATTCTGTAAAGTGGCCTTTTTCTGGGGCGGGGGTGGCAGGCAAGAAAAAGAAAAATGTCTTCTAAGAAATTTACCTAAAAAAGGAGTGGGGGGTGGGGACTAGAACACCAGTTGCACCAGCAGTGGCTCTGGCTGCACTATGTATATCCTGGCTTGTAGTTTTGGCCAGTATCTTTTCCTGCCTTATAACAGCAAGTTTGTGGTGAATGGGGTTGTATGAGTGATTCCCTTGGGCACCATGTCTGTACAGGAAGGGTACATTTCTTTTACCCAAGGTTATTAAAATGTTTAATAATACAGAGGCTTCATTATGTTACATCAAGGAAGTTATTTAAAACTGTGGAAGCACTTAGCCGGAGTATAATTTTACTGTTCTTATGCCCGGGCATAGTATACATTACTAAGAACCATGAAAGATTTATACATTTTGCAATATATGAGCTCACTCAGAATCAAAGAGCTTTGCACCTCTAACCTCTCAGGCATCGGAAGCGCAAAATTAGACCAATTTGTCATTAAATGCATTCTTGCATATTGCTGCTATTGTATGAGGAAGCCGTAAACTGTATCTCTAAAGCAGAATGCAATACGTTGCCATAGTTATATTTGCAGATGGCACTGCCACTGGCCCTCCTCTTGTGTTTTTAGAAATTTATTTATTACATTTATATCCCACCTTTCTTCCATCATGGAATTCAAGGTGGGTACATGCGGTTCCCAGGTGGTCACCCCTCCAAGAACTGACCAGACCCAGACCTAGTTAGCTTCAGCAAGGTGGTGGCCTTATGTGCTTTCAGACCATGCCCTGGGACCAAATTCTGCAGACGAAGCTTTTTCTACCTTGCAGAGGAAGCTCTGTATGCTAAATTTCATCTTTATTGGACTGCTGTGTGTCTGCACAGGTTGAGAGCCAAATGCCTGCCTTATTGAATTCATTTGTTTTAGATATTTTAAGCCCGCTTTCCAAATTAAAACAAATTCCCAAAGCAGAGAGCAAAGAACAAAATCAACAATTTAATGACCATCTAGAGAAAAAAAAAGGAAAGCCATTAAAGCAATAGACTGAAACAGCCCTAAATAAACACATACAACAAAGGATCAGATTATTATTATTATTTAAAAAAAAACTTAACAGAATAACATCTTTTCATGTAAAACAAAATAGTAGCTGGTGAACAACTTTACCAGCTAAAATGTCTAGGTAAAAAGTGACCCAACATTTGGAATTTAAAAGCAAGGCTATCAAGTGAATCTCTATGGAGAAGGGACTGCATAGAAGCCCCTGGAAGCCATCCTGTTATCTCTGAAGGCAGGGTGACACGGAGAAACGCTTCTGATGCTGACCTTAGTCCTCAGTGAAATTCTCTGCATGGAGAAATCTGCAATGGAATCAAATGAATTTGGATTTCTATGAATCCAACCCACAGATTCTGCAGGGCATTGGCTTTTCCTAAGTCTCATAGATTTCACAGACTTGTGGACAGGTGTTTTTTTTTTTTAACTTTCTGGAATTTTAGACAAATTTAGTCTTAAAAAATACATAAAATGATTTTTAAAAACCAGCTGAAAAGGTGCATTTTTACTAGGGCTGTGCTCCGCTTCTCTTCAGTTCAGAGAAGCAGGAGTGAGGCGGCCTGATTCGCCTCCGGAAAAGGCGGAGGCGAAGAGAGTCAGGGGGGCTGCAGATCGAGGTGAAGAGTATCACCTCCATCCGGAGCTCCACCTGCAGGTAAGTGGGGGGGAGGGGGACTCATCTGGTGCCGCCAGCGCCGCCATCCATGCGGCGCTCCCAGTGCCAGGTAAGGGAGCAGGTAGGAGGGACGCTTACCTGCGTCCATCGCGGGCTTCAATTGAGGCCCTGGTAGAAGCCGGAAATGAAGGCCAAGGCCTCTTCCAGCTTCAAGCTGGGGCCTCAATTGAAGCCTGCGATGACAGACACAGGTAAGGGGGTGGGGGGGTGGCTTATCTTGCAGTGGCGCCGCTGCCGCCGTCCATGTGGCAACGGCGGCGAAGCTGGATCTCACTCCGTGGAGCGAAGCGGGAGACGGGCGGAGCGGTGCGAAGAGGATCGGGCCCGATCCAGATTTTCCAAATCAGGCAAAGAAGTGGATTGGAGGGTCCATGCACAGCCCTAATTTTTACATAGGTTAAAGCATTGAACAGACAACAGAAAAGGCACCTAATAAATCCATGAAATGCAGACGGAACAGATTGTGCAAAATCCATGCATCCCTAGGTGCAGTCGTAGGGTGGCCCTGTATCCTACTTTACAAAGAACCGTCCTCTATTTTAAGGGCTGTCATAGGACACTCCCTTTATTGGTGCGTGTGCTCTATTTGAAAGGTCATCAAGTCCAAGTCCAATTTAAAGAGCCATAAGGAGGGGAACCAGAAGGCCTGAAGTGGCCCATCAACAGCACCTGGACAAGAGGTGGAGTAGGGCACAGGTGACCCAGCCATCCCACTCTGAGATGTATTGTATTTCTATTGGAAAGAATAATCATTTATAAATTATGCAAATCTTTGTCCTCTTTTTTGGTGATGCCTTTCCTTTCCACACACACACCCCCCAGCAATTTGGAAGCAGCCACCCTACAGACAGGTTGTAGTATTGGACTAAGACCCAGGAGATCTGGGTTCAAAATTTCATTCCTCCACAAAGCTCATTGGGTAACCTTGAGATGGTCTAATGTGCCACGTTATCAAGCTATAATGGCGAGGGGCAGACATGTATGCTTCCCAAACTCCTTGGTGGAGGGACAGAATAAAGCTGTAATAACTATGGAAAACAGTGATCTTTTGGGTGATCCTCTCCCTCTCAAGCCATATAAAGCTTTTAAGATTAAATATGACCCTTTGAATTGTGCCTGGAAATGAACAGGCAAGCCAATGGAGCTGTTTCAAAACTTAGAAAGGGAAGTCCCCACTGGCTAGGACCAGCCAATAACCTGGCCTCTGCTTTCTGCACCAATTTCAGTTTCTGAGTGGTCTTTAAAGGCAGCCAAACACAGAACTGATGTAAATATCCCTGGCAAACAAAAATACTCTTTTGCATTCGCTCACTTGCCCAACAAGTAGGTAGCCTTTTGGGGGTCAGCTTCCTTGTGGGGAGAGAATATTGGGCGTTTATGATCTTCTTGTTCTATCTTTGTACTTACAAGCTGAGAATGGATGATCAGGTGAGCATTCAGCCAGATAGAGCATCAGTTCCCCGCAAAGCAAAGAGCATGCACTAACAGCCCCACCACCTCCAAAGGCTGCTACTTGCCCGTCTGCTGCAAAATTTAGATTTCTGTCTCCTTCACTGGCTACATTACAACAGCCAAAACTGTCTCTCCCCAAAGCCACCCAACCAAGAGAGGTTGTGCACAGCAACCAGTAGTCACTGAACATCAATGTTCATTTAAGCAAATACCTTCTAGTCACTAATATCTACCATGGGAGCATCTTCAGCTAAACCAAACTTCAGAGAAAAGGGCATCGCTTTACCTGACAGCCAAAACACTCCTGTGCTAAACCCACCAGCATCATTAATATTTTCTCCCTCAAACCTGCCTGACTCGGGGCAAAAGAGAAAATGGTCTCCGGGGAATCTGGATTCCCAGCAAAACACGAAATCCATTTCCTTGCCAGTCCTATTTAAAATATTATCTCTGAAAGGAAGCTTCTGATAATTAGATACTTTGGCTCCTTCTTAACAGCCTGCCCTCTCAAAACATGTCAGTGTAAATCAGCTTTTAGAGAAATTACTTACATGAATACAGAGTCGTCTTTATCCTCTCTAATGGGTGCAGCTTGTTCCTCTAGATTAGGGGGAAGATCTTCTTCAGTAGAGGGCACAGACTCGTCCTTTTCGATGTTATTCTCCCCCTTTGTTTGGGGCTCATTTTCTTCTCTGGGCCAAGATGGGGCATAATTTCCAATTCTCCAATGTCCTTCCTAAAACAGAACAGAGTGTAATGTACATATCAAACAAACATTGTATATATGAGAAGCGCAAGGGAGCTCTGTGTTCCATCTTCTGTTTGGGAGACTAAAGCAGGCTAGGATAGGGGCAGGCAGTACATAGCTCAAGATCTACCAACAGATCTCTGGGTGGTTTTCAGTGGCTCTCTAGAGGTTTCTGACTTTAACAAAAGCAAGGGGGTAAAACAGCAGGAAAAAGAACAAACCTCTACCATGGCTAGTCTTGTGCTAATTGCTTATTTCTCAGCCTCAGTGATCCTCATCTGTAAAATCGGAATAGTAGTTTGGTACCTTTTGACCAGTTCTTTGTTCAGCTGACCAATTTTAGAGTGTCATGTTAGCATCCCTGATCTATGGCAATTCACATGTAGACAGATCACACACAAACAGACACACACACACACACACACACACACACAGAGAGAGAGAGAGAGAGAGAGAGAGAGAGAGAGAGAGAGAGAGAGATCTCCCCCCAGTGTATAGTTCATGAGATGCATTAGATAATTGATCTTGCCTCCCTGAGCCACCAATTTGTGGTTGGTTGTGGTTGGTAGACTTTAGCTGTCTAATAAAAAAAATACAAAATAGATCCTGCAAGTCCACCACTGGACTAAAACCTTCTCTGCCTTGTAATAGCCTATGGAATGTTCAGAGGCCAGACTAATGATCCATCTGGTTTTGTTCTGCCATGGTTCTTTCCCACAAGTGCACATGAGTCATATTGGTACCTTTGAATCTATTTAGTGTGGGTAGGGTGACCATACGGACAGTAAGACAGGGCTCCTGTAACTTTAACAGTTGTAGAGAAAAGGGAATTTCAGCAGGTGTCATTTGTATCCATGCAGCACCTGGTGAAATCCCCTCTTCATCACAACAGTTAAAGCTGCAGGAGCCCTACCTTATTTTGTATCTGGTCACTCTAGTATAGCTAGAGAAATGACACCTGCATACAAATGACACCTACTGAAATTCACTTTTCTATAAAACTGTTAAAGATACAGGAGCCCTGTCCTCCTTTTCATATGGTCACCCTAAGTGCAGGTCCTGGCCCTGGGTTTAAGACAGGGTCGAATACCTTCACTCTCAGTTCCTTTCTCTTCCTTGCCTCCTCTCTCTGCATTCATTTATCTCTATCTTTGTTATTTTCCTTGGAGTTGTCAGAATCACAAGAAGGAATGAGTTTTCTGACTCGCCATATCAAAGTCTAGCTTTGAATGCTGTTCTGCACACATTTGTGGGGTGTTGGGTTCATGCTGATTGGGCATGATGGGAGTTGCAGTTCAACACATCTGAATTAGCACTAGCTTGGGGGAAGCTGATCTACCCTAAAAGCCAGGTGATGCTGGGAGGCTGGCTTCTGATTACCACCACAAGCACCTCTGCACCTTGGTTTAAGGGTTGAGCCCAGGTCTCTCCATCTTGGACCATCACATGCTGAGGCAGCCTGCCTTTCCCAAAGAGGGTAAACAGAATAGTACTATACCGTTAATCTAAGCAGTTGGCTAGATGCATATTCTTCTACAGTGTATTTTCACTAGGGATGTGCTCCGCTCCGATTAGGAGCGTAGAAGCAGTAGCGGATTGGCCTGCTCCGCCTTACCCAGAGGCGGAGTAGGAGCGGACCGCGGACCCCCTAGAAGCAAGGCGAAGAGAAGCGACCATTTTTCGGAGCTCCGAGTTCAGTCGGAGCGCTCCGGTCGCCATCTTGAAAACATTTCGCCATAGGATTGCATTGCGGCAAATAATCGCGCATAACTACGTTGTTTTTGAAGCTATCGTTCTGGAAATTCTTGTGCACAGAGAGTCGTGGATGGGGGTCATTTTGAGACCACTCTCACCTCTCTGCGTGCTGTGGTTCACGTGCAATATTTTTTTAAAAATCGGGTCAACCGCGGGGCTCAAACTGCGTTTCGGCTTTTCGCCCATAGGATTGCATTGAGGGAAAGAATCGGGGATAACTGGGGGGGGGTTTAAGCTATCGTTCTGAAAATTCTTGTGCACAGAGAGTCGTGGATGGGGGTCATTTTGAGACCACTCTCAACTTTCTGCGTGCTGTGGTTCACGTGCAATATTTTTTTAAAAATCGGGTCAACCGCAGGGCTCAAACGGCGTTTCGGCTTTTCGCCCATAGGATTGCATTGAGGGAAAGAATCGGGGATAACTGGGGGGGGGTTTAAGCTATCGTTCTGAAAATTCTTGTGCACAGAGAGTCGTGGATGGGGGTCATTTTGAGACCACTCTCAACTTTCTGCGTGCTGTGGTTCACGTGCAATATTTTTTTAAAAATCGGGGTTTGGGTTTTTTTTTTTTATTATTATTATTATTTTGGAAGCGATGACAGGCACATTCAACTCCCAATCCTGATGAGAATTCATCTCCTCAGAAAGCATCCTCCTCCAATCCCAGCGTTGGAGGGGGGACTAAGGCAGACCCACCCTGAGAACTTTCTGTTTTGTGTCTCTTTGTGGGTTGGCGTTCGTGGAGGGAACACTTACTTAGCTAGTGCTCCTGCTTTGGAGATAGATTAATTTAATATAGGTTTAGTTTGGCGCGTGTGTGTGTTTGTTTGCTTCTTTCTGACTTGTAGCTTAGTTTGCCCTGTGTTTTCCCCTTACTTTGATTTAATATAAACTTTATTTTTGAATTTTGGAGTGTGTGGTTGGGTTGGTTGCCCCCCCCTTCCCTGTATTAAAGCCTGACTGTTCTGCTTTTGTGAAAGCTTTCTTTTGAAAGCATACACACACTTTTTGTCCCATTTCCCTACATTTATATTCTTAAACATATTTTATTATATTCTTTCACATAGTCCATTAGTATATATTCTCATACATATTATATTAGTATTCATATTTTGTTCTTCTTATAGTAGTGGTTGGTTCTTTTTCCCCCTCCCCTCTCTTAAATCCTGATTGTGTTTCCTTCTATCTTCTATATACCAAATATACCAAAAAAATTGGATTCTCTTTTTCTTCTCTGTGTAACTTCGACGGAGTGGGCTGCTTTTGTCAAGTTCAACAGGCAGCCACAGATTGAGCATTTTGGGGAAAGCATACGCACACCATTTCCCTATTCTTAAACATATTATTATTATATTCTTTGACATAGTCTTAGTAGTCTATTAGTATACATTCTCATACATATTAGTAGTAGTATTCATATTTTGTTCTTCTTATAGTAGTGGTTGTCCCATTTCTTGTCCCATTTCCCTACATTTATTAGTAATATTCTAAAACATATTATTATATTCTTGTAGATATTCTTAGTAGTATATTCTCATACATATTAGTAGTAGTATATTTTATTGTTCTTGTCCCATTTCCCTACATTTAAACATATTATATTCTTCTTATACATATTCTTAGTAGTACCTTATACATAGTATTAGTAGTATTAATATTTTGTTAGTCATCATGAAAAGAGAAAGCAGGCGTGCTGAAAGCAGCAAGGCTCAGTCTGCCAGCAGGGCTTCCTCTCCTCCTGTGAAACTCAAACGGGCAACTCCTTGGCTGACTGCTCCAAAACAGAAGCAGGACAAGCAGCAGGCAGAGCCACTCTCTTCTGCAACTTGTGCCCGGCGTTCTCTTTTTGAGGGTGGGAATGGGAAAAGTGCCCGTTTGCAAGAGGCACGTGGCAGCAGTGCCATTAGAGGAGGAGGAGTATCCCCAACTCCTTCATTCTCCTTTCAGCCCACGAGCCCGCTGATGGACCTAGACGAGGTCCTCAGCACAGTGGAGGGGGGGGAGGAGGAGGAGGCGGTGGGCCTCCAGGATGTGGGGGCTGAGGAGGAGCAGCAGCAGGCCGAGGCTCTCTCCCCAGTCTCATCCCACACCCCTGTTTCTGTGGCAACACCAGAGAGCTCAGGCGGGCAATTGGTGGTGTCACCACAGAAACGAAAGACAAGCATCGTGTGGGACCACTTTGAGTTGGGAGCGGATCCCCGCTTTGCTGTCTGTCGCCACTGCAAACTCAGCCTAAGCAGGGGTTCATCGACAGGGCATTATGGAACCAGCAGCATGAAGATGCATCTTCATAGGCAGCACCAGGCGATCTTGCTGGGGAAAGAGGCGGGCAAGGCGACTGGTTCCAGGGGAAAGCCGAAGGCTGCTGCTGGCACTGCCACTCTAAGCTCTCCATCTCCCATCCCCACAAGGGTTAGGCAGGCAACCCTGCAGGACATGGGGTGGGGGAAGTATTGACCCACAAGATGGCGTTTTCCAATGCCCACCCAGGGTGCTACTGTGTTGGGGCATCTGCCGGGACTGACTCCTCCCCAATACTAGATCTATGACATGTCACTCTGCCTGCCCCTCTGCTAGCCTGTCCTCCTCGGTGACCGACTCGCTGGGATGGTTTGCGTTTGCAATGCGTGACTAACTGCAATGCTGGCTTAGAAACCAGCCATCACTTCCTTGTGCCCCCAGAAATGCCCGCAGCCTGCCTGCCTGCCTGCCCGCCTCCCCCGGGGTGCTGCTGTGGTGGGGCATCTGCCAGGACTGACTCCTCGCCTACTCTGCCTGCCTCTCTGCCCGCCTGGTGCCTGGTTTGCTCCCAATCGTCCTCCTCTGTGCCCCTCAAGGCGTAACTGCTGGCTTAGAAAGAAACAACCAGCCATCTTTGCCTCACTTTGCGCCCACTTATGGGTTGGTTTGCTATGCGTTAGTGCTCAAGCCATCCTTGCGGCACTACAATGCATGCTGCCTGCCTGCTTTCCATTGATGGTGCTATATAAATAAATAATAATAATAATAATAATTCTCCCCTTCCCGCCTTGCAGCGATGGTGTATGTGTCTTGCTTTGACTCAGGGGAGAAGTCCTTCCTGCGCTCACTTAGACTTTATCAAATTCAATAATCCCTTTTTCAAATGTGCCAGAAGATTTAGGGTTATCTCGTGGCATGTTGGGATTGCCTTGGAACTGGCCCCATTGAGCTGTCTGCAATTGCAACTTTAAATCCCTGACATACTGGAGTGTTCAAATTTCAAAAGTTCCCCTAACATCAGGGGATGATGGGATTGCCTTGAAACTTGGTGTCCATGGGGACACATGGGTAAGCTGTCATGGGACCAAAGGATAGGTTTCTAACGTGCAAATTGACGTAGTTGTAGAATGGGACTTGATTTGGGGTGAGTTAAAAAGTTTAAGCCGCGCCAAAAATCAGGGGATGATGGGATTTGCTTGCAACTTGGCGTGCATGTGGACACATGGATAAGCTCTCCTGGTGCCGAGTTTGAGGTTTCTAACATGCAAATTGACGGAGCTATCCCAAGGGGTGTGAATGGGGTGCCCGATTTTCATAAATTCCCCAAAAATCAGGGGATGATGGGATTGCCTTGAAACTTGGCGTGCATGTGGACACGTGGATAAGCTATCATGGTGCTGAGTTTGAGGTTTCTAACGTGCAAATTGACGTAGTTGTAGAATGGGACAATTTGGGGTGAGTTAAGCCATGCCAAAAATCAGGGGATGATGGGATTTGCTTGCAACTTGGCGTGCATGTGGACACATGGATAAGCTCTCCTGGTGCCGAGTTTGAGGTTTCTAACATGCAAATTGACGGAGCTATCCCAAGGGGTGTGAATGGGGTGCCCGATTTTCATAAATTCCCCAAAAATCAGGGGATGATGGGATTGCCTTGAAACTTGGCGTGCATGTGGACACGTGGATAAGCTATCATGGTGCTGAGTTTGAGGTTTCTAACGTGCAAATTGACGGAGCTATCTAAAGGGGTGTGAATTAGGGTTATGGGAGGTGCGTTAGAGGGTAGAGCCGCGCCAAAAATCAGGGGATGATGGGATTTGCTTGCAACTTGGCGTGCATGTGGACACATGGATAAGCTGCCCTGGTGCCGAGTTTGAGGTTTGTAACATGCAAATTGACGGAGCTATCCCAAGGGGTGTGAATGGGGTGCCCGATTTTCAAAAATTCGCCAAAAATCAGGGGATGATGGGATTGCCTTGAAACTTGGCGTGTGTGTGTATACGCCCATGAGGTGTCATGGTGCCAAACGTGAGGTTTCTAACTTCAACGGAAAAAAAGTTGTTTACTTTTTTAGCTTTCAATGCAAGCCTATGGGGGGGCAAAAACGGAGCTCCGGATCCGATCCGGAGCTCCGAGCGGAGCGGAGCGGAAGTGGGCGGAGCGGGGGCGGGGCGGAGCGACCCGCTCCGAAAAATGGCGGATCTGCAAGTGAAGCGGAGCGGGGGGTCCGTGCACACCCCTAATTTTCACGTACTCTTACCCTATCTCTCTCAACACCAATAAAATCTTTTGATTCTCTGAAATTGGGCTAGAAGTATTGCCAGTTAAGGGGGAAAGTAACTAAGGTAGATTGGTCACCATTGAGGGCCATTCCACTCCCTACAGAGGTGAAGGACCTTTTCTAAAAAAAAAAAATTCAAGCAGCCTGAATTGCTCTGTCAACCCAATGCCAGCAAGGCTCATAAATAGCAGGTTTGCGATGTGGGTGTCACTTGCCCCCAATACTCAATTTCACTATAGAATGGATAAGCCTGCCCCCAAAATGTGTTGCCTGTTCACAATTAATTACAAGCCATTTCAAGGAGATGTTTCGCTTTTGCACTTGCCCGGTTGACATTCATCAGACAAGGATGGCTGCTGCTATTGGTGAATGTCAGAACTTGATTACTAACGCTGTATTCAGTCTCAGAAACTGTCATTCCTTCCTGAGTTTTTTTATGGCCCATTTATTTTCTCCTTTACAGAAAAAAAATGTCCCTGCTCCCATCATTTTCATGAAAGCCTGGGAAAGTTGCATATCCTCCAAGGACAGGGCATGCTTCTATCTTGTGTAAATCGGGTGACCTTTACAAAAGCAAAATGCATGAAAGGGCTGGTGTATGGGGCCATTTGGGCTGGGGGAATAATTCCTGTTCTATTCTTTCCAAGGCATTGATGTAAGGATTTTTCCAAGCCTGTACCATTCAGGTTGGTTTCAGGCAGACACATGTCAATTACGCCTTTACATTCACTGGGTAGATCCTTTATCATCTGGGTATTTAAAACCTCTTTGTTGGTTCTCTTGTGTTTTTTGTGATACGAACCTCCTTATCCAAACCAAGGCTTTTGATGGATTGGTACACAACTAAAGTTCTTGATTGCGTACGTAGCAGTGATGTTTCCTCCTTACTGATCTTATCCTGCTGATGATCCAACCCAATCCCTTAAAAGGGATCACATACTTGCCTAAAAAGAATCATGTTTCCTTCACCTGTCCCTAGACTACAGTTCCATGTGGCAGTGTGAATATGTGAATGCACAAAAATATTAAGCAAAACTAGAACACAGAGAGAGAGAGAGAGAGAGAGAGAGAGAATATTTTCAGGTTCCCTAAGGTTTATTTATTTATTTATTAAACTTATATACCGCTCCCATAGCCAGGACTCTCTGGGCGGTTTACAGAAATTACTGAGGTTACCCAGTACTGGTGATCCAATTACTAAATAAACAATGGGATCACCCATTTCTGCAACTGTGGCCCTCCAGGAGGTAAATGCCAAAAGCTAGTGAGGGACAAATTTGCTGATGCCAGCTTAGCTGACAGTGAAGCTCTCGGGCCCCACTTGGATTTGCTACAGATTGAGCGATGAAAGGCCAACATCCATTCTTCTGTGACGTGACTGATATTTTTTGTTTCACCTGTTATTGTTAATGGGGTTATCGGATATTTTATTGCCTTGAGCAGAGTGATTTTTCAGGAAGGGAACTCATAAATTTGGAAAGAAATAAAATAAATACAGCCAAATGTCATCATCTTAAAGATGTCCTACATTTCCCAAGAAATGTACCCTTTTCTGAAACACTGTTAGAAGTTGCCTTGGGCAGTTCTCCTCTGCTTTAGTTTGTAGTTGCATGTGCTCTCCATAGCCTGTAATGAGCCTGGAGGATGGAGCTGGTGCACTTATGTGTTGTCAACACTGGCTTCTGATTACGTTCTCTGTGCAATCCAAATATCCTACACATTATGCAGTATGACAATGGATCCAATGATCTAGGGAGGTCATGGGCTCTCCCACATTAAAGGCATTCAAGAAGCAGCTGGGCAACCATCTGTCAGGGATGCTTTAAGGTAGATTCCTGCATTGAGCAGGGGGTTGGACTCGATGGCCTTATAGGACCCTTCCAACTCTACTATTCTATGATTCTATATGTAAAGCCCTCAATGGCTTGAGCTATACATGCAGGTCTCTCCAGTGCTATCAAGGCAACTGTGGGATATGGCCTGCAAGGAATCAGTTGGAAGGACCAGAAGCAAAGAACTAGTTAAGATCAGGCCACTGTCAACATCCAGAGCAGCAAACAAAGATCAGAAATGCCAAAGCACATAGAGAGATTTCATGTCTTGCATGGAGAAGGTCTCCGGTCAGCCCCTGGCATATCCCATTAGGATGGGAAAAGACTCCTGCCTGAAACCCTGGAGAGTCACTGCCAGTCGTTGTAGACAATAACAAATAGCCTTGCTCCATATTTTTAACATATATATTATTTTTTATTACATTTATATCCTTCCTATTTTCCTCTTGCAAGGAGTCCAAGCCTCTTCCGGCAGGCCTACCTAGCTGAATTTTAAATTTGCCTTTTAACAATGTGCTGCTTTTAATAATGTATTAGTTTAAAATGTTTTAATTAGTTATATGTTTGCATTTGTGTTGTACCCCGCCTCGATCCGGAGGGAGAGGCAGGTAATTATTATTATTATTATTATTATTATTATTATTATTATTATTATTATTATTATTATTATTATGGCTGCCTACATGATTTTCTTCCTCCTCTCTATTTTATCCTCACAACAACCCTGCCAGGTAGGTTAGGTTAAGAGGCAATAACTGGTGCAAAGTCACCTGATGAGCTTCATGGCCAAGTGGGGACTAGAAGCAGGATCTCCTGAGCCCTGGTCCAACACTCTCACCACTACATCACACTGGCTCCTATAAGGCAGTTTCCTATGGTGCTGGGCCAGCCGGAAGTCCACATCCAGAGCAGAGGTCAGAGAGGCCAGAGGCAAGTATGTAGTCCAGGATAAGCACATAGTCAGGTTCGAAAGGGAAACCTGGTTTTCAGAGGAAGAGAAGCAATGGCTACTGAGGGTTAAATGGACCAATAGCCTGGCTCCATATTTGGAGAAGCACTCAGGGAGCACATTCCAGTGGTAGGTGGGGCCAAAGTCAAGGGGGAGGGGCCAAAGTCAAAGGAGGTGGGGTCAAAAACTACCCGCATACTTTAGCTTAAAGTTCCTGCTGCCAGTAACTAACTCTACAATAGGCATTTCAGCCTTTGAGAATAGAGGAAAAACATGCACAAGCCGGGAAACGACTAAACAATCAAAGGTCAGGGGAAAGAGGGGAACCTCAGAACTCTGGATCTGGACCCCAACCTGGAGGTTCTCCACCCTTCCCTTAAATATATTGCTGACAGGCACAGGAAGGCCCTTCTGACCCAACCTTTTAAAAAACTGACTGGGAGCAGACAGGCAGTAGAGCCCCTGGGAGTGTTGTTGCTGCTCCTGTCCGAAGCATGGGGTTCTTTTGCTGCCTGTATGTCAAAGTTGGCGTTGCAATGTCTGATTTTGCCTATTTTGTCATTTTTAAAAAAACATTATCGTGATAGCATTTTGTGAAACGAGTTGCTTATTGTTGTAACAGTGTACTACTGTAATGATGTATTGGTATTCTTTCTTTGTTTGGGTATTGCGGTTTCGTTAGCTGCTTTGGACACTTTTCATAGAAAAGCTGCATGTACATAAAAGAATGATGGTGGTGCTGGTGCTAATTTCAAAATGTTTGCTACATACTCTAAAGTTAGAATGAGTATACCGTTACCAAATCACATCCCTTTGGAGATGCCAAGAACTGAGGCAAGTTGTTTTTATATTTCCTGTTTAGACTAGAAGGCACACTGACCTCCTTTGGCACTAGTCAAATTTTCACATTATCAGTGTAAAGTCCATGTCACCGTGGGCACTAGACGTCTTGCTCCTTTCCCCCTTTCTTGCCCCTCAGTCCCCTCACCGCAGAGAAGCTCACGAACAGGATGCAAATGTGGGTCATGCATAATGAATCCCCATCCAAAACTTGCATTGGTGTGGTCCCACCCTCTCCCTCGTGTGCCCCAATTGACCACCTCCGTCCACTTCTCCTTCTCCACTGGTGGTGACAGTCTAACCACGTGGCTGCACCTGGAGCCTGCCTTCATGCCACACTGATTGGCTAAGCAGGGCTGTCCATCATCCCACTGGCAGAGGGGCTGCCCCACCTGTTTGGCATGAAGGAAATTAATTGCTATTAAAGCTCAAGCTTTGAACTATTTCCAACTTTCAGAATTTTCTGTGCCTCTATACTGCTCAAGCTTTGGTTTAAAACAAAAATGAGCAAAATTGGTCTGGTAGATCTCGAGTAATAAGCCTTACACTACTGTGTACTTATATAAGATAACAGGTGCTAGGCTTCTGAAACAATGTCTTTTTGAATCCAGTAATAGAACTACTCAAATTAGTATAAAAGACATGAGGCCCTCATCTCAAAATACAGGTGAGACATTAATGTCCTAAAAGCTGGTACCTTTCTGGTTAGGCAACAAGTATATTAATAAGGTCGAGGGGTTTAAATCAGACTACATCTCACATTCGGAAAGTGCAGCCTCTCAGCTTTACGACTTTATTTAGACAAATTACAAGCCATCCAATTATTGCTTTGAGTTATCTGTGCTTTGAGGAAAGCTTTTACCTCTCTGCAATTTCAAACATTGCCTTCAGCGTATTTAAAGGGGAGATATGCCAAAGTCCCTGCAAATTGTCACTTTATGTATTTGTTGCAAGGGAGAATTGTGGCACAGAAGGGGGCACAATGAACGCTGTGTATGAAATTGTTCTTTATATTTCTACCCCCAGGGAGATTTCTGCAGGAATCCTTGACAACATTTTTTTTCTTAAATGATGATAATGAGTGCAATGAAGAGGAGGAGGAAATAATAATGTCAAAAACATGGTAAACAATTGGCACTTCTACCTGTCCAAATATTCCGAATGGAACGCCGGAAATGTCAGAGAGAACGATGCTGCAGTCTGTTGAGGATGACAAGATGAAAAGGCCGTTGTTCCGCCTGCAGGTCTCCAGGCAAGTGATACAGTCATCATGTGCCTGAAATGATCTGATCAGAGGGGGCGGCTGAGTTTCCATGTTTTCTCCCCAGACAAAACAGTAATCCTGGAGGACAGCAGGCAATAGAGAAGGGCTGAAATTATCAGAGGAAAAAGACAGGTGGCAGGAATAGGTTTTGTGCCGGGGACCACATTGCCAATGTAAAGTTGGTGAGTTGCTCTTCTCTATTGCACAAAGAAGAAAGGGAGGAGTAGGTTCTAGCAGCCTGACCCAGCCTGGCTCTCTCCAGATGTCTTGGACTACAGCACCTATCATCCCCAGCCAGCATTACCAAAATGAGCCGTACATACTGCAGAACTCTGTTGAGCCAAAAAAGAACTGGGTGTCCCAGTGATGGACATCCCTTAACAACGCCCAAATGTTGACCCCTCAGTGTGGTAACAATACAAATTAGCCCAACCCACACAGTTGTGGTCCTCTTCATAAGAGCCCTGCCAGATCAGACCAAGTCTCTCTCTAGCCAAGCATCCTTTTCCCATCTCTGACCAGCCAGATGCTTCCAGGAAATCCATAACCAAGACAAGAGGTCAGTAGGCTTTGTCCTATTGTTGTTACCTCAACAACAGCATTGCCTTGTTGGCCTCGGAATATGGAGGTAATGCTATACAGGAGGCACCAACGGTATCAAACTTTAAAGACACATTTCTTTACCCAGCCTTCCCTGAGAGAATGTGCTGCCCAGCCTGTCGGTTAGTAAATACTGTGATGTTTTAATTGCTTTTAATGTTTTATTAATGTTTTAGCCATTTTTATATATTTTAATTGGTTTATAATATACAAGTGGTTCACAAGATACATCATAATAGATGCAACTTGTATCTTGTGAACCACTTAGAGATATTTTTAAATATGTTAAATCTATTAAATAATATCGTTATCATCATCATTACTGAATTGGTCTAATCCCCTTTTAAAGACATCCAATTACCCACAACACATTCGCCCTAGTCAGGCATTATGCTCATGATTAGGTCCAAATGCTGCTCAGCGCGTGTGAGACTTTGTCCCAGTCTCACTGGCACTGAGTAGCCCTCCTCCCTGGCATTCAAACATATAGTGAGAACTTCCGCAGGGAGAAGGATGTTGCGCATTCCCCCGACGGTGCGGGTTCCTATTTCAGCAGGGCATTGAATCCACAATGGGTTTCCATCAGACCCAGCCAGAACCATAGAGGAGCTATCCAAGGTGCTGACCCATTTTGTGGCTAAGGCTTCAGCACTTTGGATAGCTCCTATTTCAATAGGAACCTCTAGCCTCCAGGGCCGGTGACGTATACAAACACAGAGTGGATTCACTGCCTCACTGAAATAGGAGCCACTAGCCTCCATGGGCCACTGGAAAAACACAGACTTCCATATCACCTCGTATTCTGATAATGCAGGGTTCTAGACTGTAAGCCTGAGGGCAGGGACTGTCTTTTTTGCTAAGTGTAAGCCGCTCCGAGAGCCTTTTTTGGCTGAGGAGCGGGGTATAATATGATAAATAAATAAATAAATAAATAAATATAAGCATTTGTACACAAAGTTGTGTGCAAAGACCCTCTCCCTGCAGACATTCATGCTTTTAACTGCTTTTACTGCTTTTAAATTATATATTGTTTTAACTTGGATCATGGTTTAATTTGTTTTTAACTGTGCATATTTATTGTTTTATACTGTATGTTTGTATCTGTATGCCAATCTGAGATCTTAATGATATAGGGTGAGATATAAATGCTTTAAATAAATAAATAAATAAATGTGCAGATGCAGCGAGGAGGGGGTATTTTATCCTGATTTACTGTTCTCATTGCTATTATTCCCTTATTTCTGTTTTGTGTAACCCGTTCCCCCATTCATATGTTTTAATGTGATTTTAGACTGTAAACCTCTAGGCAGGGTATTGCTGTTTTATTTGTATATTCTGTACAGCACCAAGTACATTGTTGGTGCTATATTATTATTATTATTATTATTATTATTATTATTATTAATAATAATAATAATAATAATAATAATAGAATCATAGAATAGTAGAGTTCGAAAGGATCTATAAGGCCATTGAATCCAACTCCCTGCTTATTGCAAGAATGCACCTGAAAGCATCCCTGTCAGATGGCTGTCCAGCTGCTTCTTGAATACCTCCAGTGTGGGAGAGCCCACGACCTCCCTAAGGATTTGGTTCCATTGTTGTACTGCTCTAACAGTCAGCAAAGTCAGGGGGAGGAGCTACTTGCCCTTGCTCACAAGTTAGATGTGGTCTTACATATAACACCCAAATAGAGATACCCTGGCAGCAAATTCCACATTGGCCAAGAAATGGACTGAGCCAGTTTGCACAATCACCATCATCCACTATGACTTATCTAAGCCATGCTGGATTGCAGTGGTTGCCAGTGGCCATTTTGAATATTCAAGCCATAGCAGGCACTCACCATGGCCTAACATTTCATGTGAACCCTCACATAACCTCTGGGCTGTTTCAGGGTATTAATAAATTTACATCTGGCACCCTCCAGATGTTTTGGACATCAACTCCTATCAGCCCTGGGTATCACGGCCAACACCCAAAAATGCTGGGGGTTGTAATCCAAAATATCTGGAGGCAATCAGATTGAGCAAAGCCTATTTATTTATTTATTTATTTATTTATTACATTTTTATACTGCCCAATAGCCGACGGTGTCTGAGCAGTTTATAAGATACAAAAAGTCAAGATTTAAAACATTTAAAAATCTAAAAATATCATATAAAACCAGTATAAGTTACAGTCCAGGGAAAGCTTGTCTGGAGAGATACGTTTTCCGTCTCCCAAACTCCACGAGGGAGGGTGTTCCAGACAGTGGGTTCTGCTACAGAGAAGGCCAGACATCAAGGTTCTTCATGGTGACATTCTGTTCATTTAGCCCATTAACCTGTTTACTTTGACTAATAGTAAACAGTAATTACTAATAGTAATTACTAATAGTAATTCCACATCTCAAAACAATGTCTATCCCAGCCCACCTATTTAATGTTCTCGCTGGAGATGCCTGGTTTTGAACCTGAGACCATTTGATTGTAACATACATGCCCTCCATCAGGGTTTTTTTTCCTCCTCTTTAAAAACATCCTGAGCAATTCCATTACATTTTTTTAAGTGCTCATGTGAAATTAAATTTTGGGCCCATTCTTTGAAGAGGAGCTTTATTTCTTTTCAGTTTGCTTCCCCTCTACCAGGCAATGTATCACTCTTTCCTCTTACCTCTATGTTCCATATCTTCACCCATCCAAGGAGATCCCCTGTGATGAGATACTGGCTTCTTTCATCAACAGTCATGATAATAGACCCCACTCCGCTGTGTGCCTCAAACTCTGCCAGGAGCCTGCTCCTCTGTGTATTCCAGAATCGGACACGACCAGCACCTCCGCAAGACACCAGGTTTGCTCCTCCTCAAACATGAAAAGCAATAGTGCATTAGGAAGGTTAGTTCAGGGCACATTGAATCCAAAACTATGGCCCTGGGATCAAATGAAGACAGAGGAAAAGCACTCTCTGAGGCCACCTTCCCCAATGCGGTTCTCCAGACGTGTTGGTCTACAACTTCCATGGTTCCCCAGCCAGCATGGGCTGGAGATAATGAAACTTGTAGTCCAACGCATCTGGAGGGTGTCAGTTTTTTGGTCTCTAGGTGTTTTGAAGGCCCTTGTAGGAGACCTCTTCAGTGGAGACCCCACCATCAGTGAGTCCACCTTCTCACTGCTATCGGCACCAGCTGCTATTTCTCCTCCTCGACTTTTGCATCATTGCTGCCGCTTGCTTGCTTGAGAGCCAAGGAACAAGTAGGCAGTGGCATCCATTGCTCCTCCTCCTCTGCACCATTGTCTGGGCCAGAGCAAGAGGCAGGTGAATGAGCAGGTTGCACTGGTGAACAGCAGGAGCAAGTCCAGGGTTTTTTTTTCGTCAGTGGGCCCTTGGCAGGTGCCTGGCCATGCCGACCCTTAACACTAGGTTGGGAAAGGAAGCTCCCAGATGTTCTAATGTATGAAACTGCTTTATACCAATTCATGCCCTTGATCCGTCTAACCCAGTTATTAACTGGGGCCATTTGTACACATGCCTTTTCCCCCGGGATCAACCCTGTGCATCCAAATGACACACAGGGGATCCCGGGAGCAGGCAGAGATGATCCCTCCATTTGCCTGGGATAATCCTTAGGTGTAGAAAGGGCCTGGGTTAGATGGATCTGAATCATTAGCTCAGATTAATAAGTGGGGCCAGAAGGTCTGAACACATACTGTAAGTCCTATTCTGGCCAGCTTGCATCGGCTGTCAGTATGCTCCACCCCCAATTCAAGGTGCTGGTTTTAACCTATAAAGCCATACACAGCTTGGGGCCACAGTATCTGATGGAACACCTCTCCTGACCTGAACATACCTGGACACTATGACCAACTTCCGGGGGGGGGCTCTGAGTGCCTCCTCTGAGGGAGACTCAGAGGGTGGCAACAAGAGAGAGGGCCTTCTCTGTGTTGGCCCCCGACTATGGAATGAGCTCCCCACTCAGGCCTGCCAGGTCAACTGTCATCTTTTCAGCGCCAGGTCAAGACTCCCCTCTACTCCCAGGCATTTAATGGCATTTAGTGGCATATGATGGAGCAATTATGCCAGTCATCTAAACAGGTCTAGTATTTTATTGAAACTGTTTTTAGCTGTCCAAACTGCTTAAAATTTTGCATATGTAAATGCATGCTGAATTTTATACTGTATTTTTATATTGTATTTTATTATTTTATGAAGCGTTGTAAACTGCCCAGAGAGCTGGGCAGTTCACCACCACCACCACCACTATCATCATCATCATCATCCACTGTTGTCTGCTTGGCTGGTGGTCTTTGGTAAAGTCTTTTCTCACAACTGCCACTTTGGCATTCAGCTAAGCACCCCCACTTTTCCCTTACTTTAGGACACATATGGGATGCATCTGCCTATGATAGTCACTATTGTGTGACGGGTAGTGTTGGACCTGGATCAGGTAGACCTGGGTTCAAATCCCTGTCATGAAGTCCCTGCCAGCCCAAGTGCTCTTATGGGTAGGCACACCAGCATGGCTTCCAATGCAGATGTCAGAGTGTGGGATCTCAAAAGTGCAGACCATGGGCACCTGACCAGATGTTTTGGATGCATTGGCTTCAAAAGCAGATAAAGTTTGGCATGGGAGCAACCCAGTCTCCTATCCATCTTGCAAAGAAGTGAAAGATCAGACCACAAGTGACTTGCAGGCTTTGGATGGGTCAGGGATAAACCAGGAGAAGGACATAGTTCACCATGTTCCAAAGAAAATTGGAACATGTTTTTTTCCGTTCCTAAGTGCTGTGCAACCCAATCCTGTGCATGTACACCTGGGAGTATGTTCTACTACATTCAGTGGGACTTGCTCCTATGGAAGTACACACAAGATTACTCCCTTAACCTTGAATTATTCTTCTGGCATGTCCTGCATGAGAGTGGTACAATGAAACTGTGTATCACTTCCTTGGTTTATCTTTCTAAATGCAACGCTTCTTTTCTCGTCAGTAGCCATTATCCACTGTGTGTGAGCCCCATTAGATTTGTATTTTGTTTGTTTGACTTTTAGTATCTATTTTAATATTGCACCTTTCCAACAGCAGTGAAATATGGCCCAATCCATAGACTCCCCACTCCGAAAAAAGTTATAGTAATAAGAAATCGGACCTCGGGAACCTGTTTTCAAGACCTTTTATTTTTCTATTTGCAAAACTTGCACATGAGACTGTAAATCTTTATGTAAATGGCTTTCTCTTTGGCAAACCAAAGTTCCTCTTGTCAATTGTATGTACTTTATGGACACCAAAGAACCCTAAATAATCCTTAAGGCAACAGATTTCCCAAATCATTGCCGATAAATCTGCAGAAAGATTCCAATTTGCCTTGGAGGGAAAGAACGATAATTTGATTCAGAAAACACCTGGAAAAAAACAGCTGTGAAATGATTTTATAGTCTCAAGATTAGCGGCTGTGAAGCTCCCAACTGGACCAAATTCCATCACGACTTAACATCCTGCAGTGCCTCACTGACTCGCAGGGGGCATAAATCAATACTGAGTTTGATTCTCTGCATGTAAGCAGCCTTTTACTACTGACTTGCTCATTTAGGTTGCTGGAATTCATTGTCTATATCAGGGACAGTCATCTCAATTCCCACTGAACTAGGAGGGGAGTTAGACGAGTACCGGGCCAAAGTATTTTTGCCCAGCGGTATTCAGTGGAGGTGAGGGGGGGGGGGAAATGCCCCCTGAAGATTGGATTGATCTTCGGGGTGGATGAATTCTAAGAATTGGTGGCCACTTGCACATTGTCCCCAAAGAAGAAATGCATCACCAAAGAAAAGGACAAAATTGGGCGCCAAATCGAACATTTACATAGGCAAATTTATAGCTATAGGTGCAAATTTAAAAAGAATAGCTGCTATTTATATAATAATGCAGTAGATCTCACACTAGTGGGGAAGAGTAACAAGGTGACCTGTGTGCCTGTCCAGCCATGAACTGTGGAAGAGCAACTTCCAGGCCCCTGGACTCTCCTTCCTTTTGGTTCTTTAGGTAAAATCCAACATCAGTCCTACTTAGAATCATAGAATAGTAGAGTTGGAAGGAGACTATAAGGTCATCGACTAGACCCATTGAAATGAATGGAACTTAAATTAGGCTAGGGCTAGATCTACACTTTATACTGGTATTGAAGTGCACTGTTGGGGCACATTACACATTCCATATACTGCTTTCATAGTATTCTTTCCTGCTTTTTATTCCACATTATCCAAAATACTTCCTACAAGGTACAAATACACACGAGGGAGATAGCATCATCATGATGGGATCATAATGATTTGATACAAGGTGTTGATCTTGCCTTAGTCATGACTAACCTAAATCCCATTCATTTCAGTGGGTCTGTTCTAGGTAGGGCTTGTGTTGGATTTTACCCTTTGACTTTTAACCGGTCTTAAACCGGACAGCCCTTCAAATAGTGAACACCACCAAAACAGAGGACTGTCTTCCATAAAGTTGGATACCTGGCTACCCAGGAAGGGGGGGGGCTTACCTTTAAATACAAGTTGGCTGAGGGTCTTTCTTCTTTTACTCCACCCCCACCCCATGTAAAATGCATGGCATCTCAAGCGGCCGCTTGAACTGCTCTCAGCAGCTCTGCCATGTTCTTAAGGACAGAATGACCCTGGGAACAATACTATGTTGCTGAATAGCTCTCTCCTTTTCACGGGGAACAAAAGGTAGGAGCGTATTGGGTCCAGCTTAAATATAAACCCACATGTAAAATATCGTCCTTGTGTGGGGCAGGCTGCAGTTCTTAAAAGCTGCTAACCAGTGAGCTTCCCCCGCCTTCCGCCCCACTTCTTTTTGTCAGAGAAGAGAAAAGATCAGCACCCATGAGCCTGTTCAAAGTCTGTTTGGCAGAGGGAAGCAAAGTTGTGGACGCCATGACATCCTTGTCTGCCCTTCCTACAGGCAGGCCCTGGAGACCTGCCTCCAGCTGCTGCCAGGGTTTGCACAGGGTCTAATTTCATTTTTAGCAGTGTATATTTACTGTTTTTATACTGTATGCTTTTATCTGTACACCGCCCTGAGATCTTATTGATATAGGGTGGGATATAAATGTTATAAATAAATAAATAAATAAATAAATAAATAAATAAATAAATAAAAGAATGCTGTGCCATTCTGATCACAAGTATACAATACCTCACAAGTATATGGGGGTATCCGCACGTCGTACCGAGACCGCAGTGCGACGTGAAAGCAATCGTGTAACTTGCCTTTGGAAGAGCCGAGGAAGAGGCGTCCTTGCCGCCGCCGCCGCCACCCACAGACCTCCTCGCCGGCCGGCGAGGAGAGCTCGGCTGAAGAAGGCGGAGTGGAGAGTGGAAGAAGCTCTCCACCCCGCCTTCTTCCCCCGAGCTCTCCGTCCCAGCCGGTGAGGAGGTCTGTGGGTGGTGGTGGCGGCAAGGACGCCTCTTTCTCGTCTCTTCTCTAGGCAAGTTACATGATCACTTTGGGGCCGCACTGGGGTCGCTTAGAAGTGGTCTCGGTACGACGTGCGGATTCCCCCCTGGATTCATGGCCACCCTACATACCGTTGTAGGGATGGGAAAACAAGGGATGTTCGGAAAGCCAGATGTGAGGTCAACCAGGAGCCCATAGGATTCCCCTCCACTCCCACTCACTCCCCCTCCCAGCCAGAGGACTTACCTGAAGCTTCTGCTCATGCCAGTGAGCTGCCCATCCTCCAGGAGAGCCACTCTGGACTGCTGTAGATCTATTGTTGTTAATTATGGTGGTCGGAAATTGCCTTTTCTGGCTGCTGTAGTTAACAACAGTAGATCTATGGCAGGTCAGAGCAGCTCTCCTGGAGGATGGGCAGCTTGTTGGTGCAAGCAGAGGCCTGGGGGCATTGGCCGGCCATTGGGCCGAATCAGTCCGAAGCACTTTGGCTGCTTTGGGCCGAGGCAACCGAATCCAGTCCTGAACTGATTCAGGTCGAGGCAGGCCAAAGCGGCCCGCTTCAACTTGGATTCAGGGTCCGGGACTGAGGTGAAGCACACCCCTAGTATAAACCAAACCATAGAAAATGAAACAGAGACAAAGATACTTATCCTCTACCTGTTGCTGAAGTGTTCCTGGCCTCCAAGAAGAAGAGCCTAGTAATAGCACTGCAGCTCTCTGCATCAGAGGTAGTGTAGTCTGATGCAGATAATGTATGTCTTCTAGGGGACAGCCTGCTGGCAGAAGTCGCGCTCCCCTGCACCTGAGAACCTGTGGCAGAAATTCCCAATTAGGGTCTAGAAAAGAAAGATGTGTTTTCCACGTGCCAACAATGGTGAAAATCCAGAGCACTTGTGACTGCTGTCTCTGCCCATGGTTGGTTTTTGTTGTGATTTGCTTCTTAGCAGCTGCCTGCACAGAATCCCAAAACGGCCTCTAAAACTCCTTTTGTGTTTTAAACATCAGTTTGGGGAGATTGGCATGAGAAATGCTAAAAGAGAAACACTACAGAGGGAAGTGAGAATCCTTCCAGTGACTTCTTTGGGGCTAAAATACTAGAATAATAGAAAAATACGCTGTTATTTATACCATAAATAACCCAGTGGTGGTTTTTCTATCAGCAACTCTCCCTTCCAAATTCAAATATAGCCATGAGAGGTAGAAACTTCCCCCTTTTTGAGAGAGAGAGAGAGAGAGAGAGATGGAAACTGGGGTTTTCAAAAGCTATAAAACCTATTCTATTTTGCACACATGCCACACTGGTCATGAATCACTGGTTACATTTGGATGACACAGTAAACAATGGCATGCCTTGATAAGAATGAGCCCCTCCCTTTTTGTGCTCTGATATGACCACAGAGGAGGAGTTTGGAAGCTTTTGATTAATTATAGCTTGTAGTGTCAACTGAACCTGACAAACTGTGGTTAATCTTAACTATGTTTGTTTAAAACAAGCCAACTGAAAACCATCGGTTATGAAGCTGACTAGTTTCAACAAAGCATGGTTACGATTAATCACAGCTTTCTGGACATAATGATAAACTTTCGTTAATCAAAAAAGGAAGTGAATGTTTCTATTTTCCTCCTCGAGGTCACACTAGAGGAGAGAGAAGCATGAGAGACTGCGGGGGGAGGGGTCTAGGCTCATTCCTGTCACAATAAACCAGGGTTTATTATGATGTCCTAATATAGCCATTGTGTCTGTATACATGAAAGGCAAACAGCGTATTTTTCTATTATTCTAGTATTTTAGTCCCAAAGAAGTCACTGGAAGGATTCTCACTTCTTTGCAAATGAGTTTTGTACAGAAAATGGTTTGTTTTCCCCTTTTGCAAATAAGGAAAGGCTGGCTGGTGGAGAAGTAACCTATTTTACCTTTACTGAAGAACGACTGAAACAAAACTGTTTGGCAAAACACACAGTAGCTTATTATAAGGGTATTTGATGGTTTTAATTATTGGTATTTTGTTAAATGTTTATTCGGTTCTGAGCTGATTTCATGGCAGGCTGTGCTTCTCTGTTCGTTCCGTGTTGATATGGCCTACAGGTCAAAATTATAAAATTGACTTTGCCTGCTGCATAGTGAATGAGGAAAGAAGCTTAAAAATGAAGACTGCTTCTCGTTAGAAAAGAGTTGAAACTAGGGATGTGCTCCGCTTCTCCTCGAACCGGAGAAGCAGGAGCGGAGCGGGGGGCTTCGCCTACCCTTAAGGCGGAGGTGAAGAGGATTGGGGGGGGCAGCGGAGTGTTGCGAAGAGGATAGAGGTGAAGGCGGATCCTTCACCTCGATCCGGAGCTCCGCAAGAAAGGTAAGTGGGGTTTACCGGGCCCTGTCGCTGTCGCTGTCACCCATGCGGCGATAGCAGCAGGGCCTGGTAAGCCCCCCCTCCTCTCCCTTACCTGCATCCATCCGCGGTCCCTCGGCTTCTTCAATTGAGCCCACGGCTCAACCAGGAAGTCTAGGCCGCACTGTGGCCTAGACTTCCTGGTTGAGCCGCGGGCTCAATTGAAGAAGCCGAGGGACCGCGGACGGACGCAGGTAAAGCCCCCCTCCCCCTTGGTCTCTGCAGGTAAGGGAGAGGAGGGAGGGGACCTTACCTGGCACCACTCCCCTCCACTGCGGAGCTCCGATTCGGAGCAGGAGCTCTGCGGCGAAGAGGAGCGGACTATGGGCAGAGTGGCACGGAGCGGGCCGATCCGAAATGTTCGGATCGGCCCGTGGGGCGGAGCGGGGGGTCCGTGCACACCCCTAGTTGAAACCACCCCACCCCTGCCCACACTGCTTTTTTAAATTTGAGGGAAATTGCTAAGAAAGAATCCCTCAAATACATCTGTGAAGCTCACTTGTGCATATGGTCATATTTTAGAAAATGACTCTAATATTTTTCTTTCTTACCAGCTGGCTTCTGAGCTTGATTTAACAGTTGAGTAAGATGCTTCAAGTTGGCTAAGGTCTCCATCCTACCACATCTGTTCATGGTATTACATGTGTGTATTACACCATGGCAAGAATCCAAACAGCTTCTTTTTCAGTACACACAAGAGCTTATAGACACTCAGTATGATCCTTGACTGTTTCCCCCCACTGAATAGCAGAGACTGTGTCAGATCACAACCTGATCTTTAAACTCTCACTCGGTTTCAAAGCAGTTTGAGATGCAACATGGTACAGGCGAGGAGAGGGAAGGAGGAGGATGTTGTTTGAGAAACAGCAGCCCTAAACCCATGTAGTGTGCGTTCCTTGGGTCCCAGCCAGTAAGAATTATCAACTCCGTAAACATGCAGATATTGTTAGGAAGGCAGGATGATAATTAGTACCCATCCTAAGCATATTTTTTTTAAAAAAATGTGGGAGTACATGGCAACTTGAGATTTCTTGCTTACAAGCATACATTAGCTGAGGTGGAGCTGGGGGGGGGGGTGCGCATGAAAAAGCTTCAAAATATGTCAGATTCCCCAAATCTGTAAGGATAAAATTTTCTGGAAGCAACCGAGAACATAAATCCAAAGGCAGGTACAAGCTTATGTGTTTTGGCATCTTTCTCGTCTGCCAGCCTCTGGGTCTATCTGCACCTCCTTCTGCCTCCTCCTGCAATCTGAATGATATCACCAAGCTCCAGGTGCCAGAAGAGAGAGTAGAGCTAAACCCCCACCTACACCCCATTTCACCATTCCATTCGTGGGCAATGAAACTGGAGTATGTGTCGGCAACTGAGGAGCAAACTATGGTGAAAGGGACAGCAAAGTAAACCGGATTTATCCTCCTTTCTGCCATGACTTGACAAAAAACCATGTGGATGTTTGGCTCCCACCCTTTCACATGCAACATATAACTATAATATTGTACATTTATATGGACCTACAAATCTACAGTGGTTATATGTGGAATTAGAACCCCAAGATATAAAGGGAGAGCATTGGCTATCCTGGTCAACCCTGGCGCTGTTTAATCATATATGCATCCTGCCTTTCCATACAGGATGATCAATGCAGATTTTCCTTTTCTGGTAGGCTCCATCTTTTTGCCTTGTTCCAACCGTATTTTCTGGGTTCTTCGTATACCTAGTCCCTAAGTTGAATGCTTCCAGTTCCCTCTCTCCACAACAATATATGAGCCTTCCAATGATGGACCACCAGCACAATGAGTTCGGGGCAAACAGAAGCCGTCAGCCAGCATCAGCCAAATCAAATGTAATAGGGTCCTTCCAGAAGTGAGAATCTAGAGGCCTTACATCCAGAATCATGCCCAAGTCTGCCCCTGTTGGCTCATTAAAATCTCCACTCCATGATTTAGAGTTGAGAAATCTTCTTTCAATATCGTTATTTCAGTCACATCCATTAGAGGCCGTTCCTGGCACATCTAGATCCAGGGATTAATTATCGGGTGAAAATTAACGTATCCTTGAATTTGTCACTTTAAAAAAAGAAGAAGACACAGGATCAATAGATCAAGCGTCTCCTTTCTTATCATTTCTGTCTAGCATTTTAAGTCTCGAAGCCACCCCGACAGCAGGATTTGCGATATATATCTTTTAAAATTTGTCTTGGGAGAAGTGTCAAGCAACTTAACTAAGAAATATAAAAACGATGCGTTGAGGCATTCTGTATCATTAGCAGAGGATCTGTTTTCTCTTCCTGCCACAGTGCACACTGCTTCACACACACACATTTTACACCCACCAGTTATTCTTCCATGATGGAAGCTGCAGTTTGTAGAGGAGGGAACAATTACGGATTGCCTGCTGGCATGGCGCTTAATATATGATAACCATTAGTGTGTGAAGACTTTCAACCAAATGAAATTTTTCAGGTTATGAACAGCCTCAAGGGGAGGCTCCACAAGGCTCTGTGGCACGAGGGATGGCTACAATTATTTATCACCCCACAGTAAAATAAGGCCAAAAAAAAATTAAGGGAATGCTCCCTGCTGAAGGCAATAATATAAAAATGCTGACGTAGATCCAGGGCAATAAACAGAAGAAATCGCCTTGAGAGCGATGGAGAATTAGCGAACGCCTCTCAAGGAAGAGCAACCTCGCTGCTGTCTTTTGTCACTCTGACAAGGCAACGGCATAAACAATCCCTTCACAGGAACTCATTATTAGTAATTTCATAGATCACAGTTTTTCTAGCCTGGTTGATCCCAGAGGATGAAAGAACTAGAGTGCTATGAGGGTGAAAACAAAGGAGAGTTTACCAAGTGGTCATTTGCTGGCAGTAGCCTAACAGCCACATGGGGAGCGGACTGTCTATAGCAGGCGTGAGCAATGTGCACCTCACTGCTTGCATGCAGCCTCTGCTGACCCCAAATTTGGGATAATTTTTATTTTGAGAAGAATTAGCATCCATAGCAGCTATGCAATGGCAAAAGGTTCAAAATTAACTTGTCTGCAGCTCAATTTGACCCTTTTAGTGTCAAGAAGTTAATGTTTACCCTTTGGCAGTCTCTTGTGCTACAGGCACTATTTTTAGTTTTAATGTTTTATATATTTAGTGTCCACAGGTGAACATGGCAGGTGCCCGGGGGTGGCCCTTGCACCTCCCACAGTTGCCCACCCTGGTGTATAGTATCTGCCCTTGCAATAAGTGGGATGTTACCAGTGCTCTCTTTTCTAGGACTTCCAACCTAGTATAGATTTCTTGGTGAAATTATTCTCCCCTTACAGACAGATGATCAGTTCCATGTGGGAAGGAGGAAGGCCTTCTCTGCCAGGTGAAGACCTTTTTATTCTCTCAGCATTTTAACAGTCTATAAACTTAATTTTAACTTTGCTATTTTAACTTTGCTGTTTTAACTTTGTATTTCTGCACTGCTGCTGATTTCATCCTGGTTGTGCTTTTGTATTGTATTTTATATCATGCTTTTATACTGTTTGCGTTATACTTCGAATGGTTTTAATTTTTGAGAACCACCCAGAGAGCTTCAGCTATTGGGCGGTATAAAAATGCAATAAATAAATAAATGTGTGATTCGACATCCAGTATGGCTAGTTACTGCTGGGGAATTAATGGGTGATCCATATTTTCGACTAGACAGCTCTTATCTCAGGCTAAAGTGGATGCCTCTTCAGGCTATCAGCCAGGTGTCTGGAGTGGCATGGCGCCAATTTCCACCCCCTTCTGTACTATGACCTTCCATCATGCAGCATCGCTAGATGCCTCTAGGCTATGGCCAAAGTTCAGCACCACAGTCCCTGTGGACAGTTCCCTGTTTTGTCTAATGCAAATATTGTCTACAACAGATGTTTTGTACTACAACCCCCATAATCCTTGACCAGTGGCCATGTTGGCTGGGATTATGGGCCTTGCAGTCCAAAACATCTAAAAGGCACCAGGTTGCCTACTGATTGATACCAATCTTTGGTGGGTGGGTGGGTGTCGGGGGGTGTCCTTGAATTTAGCAACCCCAGATTGAAAGTTACAGTTTGGTTAGTCAAAAAACTTTAGCTTTCCTGTACAAAGCACAGTCCTAACTCTCTCCCTGGGTCTTAGTGCTCCCTGCCTCTAAACCAGGGGCAGGCAACTTGGACTGCAACCCCATTGATCCCTTACCATTGGCTACATTGGCTAGGGTTCGTGGGAGTTGCAGTCCAACAACTGTTTGTTTTATACTTTGAATTGTTTTAGTTTTTGTGAACTGCCCAGGGAGCTTCGGCTATTGGGTGGTATAAAAATGTGATAAATGATAAATAAAAAAAAATCTGGAGGATCATGAATTTCCCATCTCTGCTTTAATAGCTTCTTCAGCTTTCCAAAGACGAGGGTCCCATTACATTACACACCAACCTGAGTTAGACTTCAGTGATCTTTCAGGATTCCAATGAAGCTTCATGCAGGCATTTTCCGTACTGTTATTCCACACCACAATTTCACCGCCAGAGCTCCCTGAATTAGACAATACAAAAATCAATGTGCTATCAAGGAGGGCTGTGTGGAATGATGAGACTTTGTTATATGTTAGGGGTGGAAAGTAAAGGTGGAAGCATTGTCAAAATGCTGTGCACTTTGGTGGCTTCACATGCCTACAGGGAATACAAATCAGGGCTATTAGAACAGCTTGATAGCAAAACAAACATTTTAAAAATCTGTTCTATAGATATTAATTAAAGCCACACATCCTATAACCTGTGTCACCCAATCCTGTCTTGTCCCTCTCTGATTTCTATTCTCAGCTTTCACCTTCGCTTATGAAATGTTCTTTAAACATTTCCCCCATCTAGGATCTCAAACTTTGTGCCCAGGTGTTCCCCACAACCACCTCTATTCAGAGACTGACTTGAACAAGTGACTGGATTGCAGATCAGTTCACAAACATGTTCTACAGTACATAACAGATCAGTTAACTCGTATTTGAATGAGGAAGTGTTGGGCCTCTTTCAGTTTCAAGACAAATCACATCCTGAACCTGCCAGCAGGTTATTAACGAAGGATAAAGGTTCAACAATGGGATGGCACTTCTCTGATCTGGCCATGGTCACATATGCCTTGGCTAAATCCCATTTGAACATGCTCTATGTGGAGCTGCCTTCAAAAACTGTTCAGCTGGTCCAGAATGCTGCAACCAGACTGTCGAACAGGGCTGGTTAGAGGGAGCACGTGACTTCCTTCTTACAGCAGCTTCACTGGCTACCTGCCTGTTTCCTGGAAAAATTCAAAGTGCTTGTTATGTTCTATAAAGACCTATACAGCTTGGAACCTGGATACCTGAAAAACCACTTTTTCCCATATGACCTTGCCCAGGTCTTAAAACCTTCAGGAGAGACCCTTATTTTCAAGACCACCACCTTCAGGGAAACGTTTGATGGCAACATCAAACAGGGCCTTCTCAGTGGCTGCTCCCTGGCTGTGGAACCCTGCCATGGGAGGCTAAGTTCACTCCCTCTCTGCTGTCCTTCTACTGGCAGGCAAATACAGTTTCATTCAAATGGGACTTTAGTGTGTAACCAAGTCTGCTGAGCTGGATGCTGTTTTTACTCTGTTATGGTTTAAATAGTTTTAAATTGTTTTAAATTCATGGGAGAAAAGACTACCAACAGCTACCAGTCCTGATGGCTATGTGCTAACTCCAGAATCAGAGGCAGAAAGCCTATATGCACTAGTTGCTGGGGAACATGGGTGGGAGAGTGCTGTTGCACTGTGTCCTGCTTGTGGGTCCCTGGTCGATAGTTGGTTGGCCACTGTGTGAACAGAGTGCTGGACTAGATGGACCATTGGTCTGAACCAACATGGCTCTTCTCATGTTCTTATATTCTTACCCTCAACCCTGCTTTAGATTTAAAACTTTGAAGGGACCTAATTCAAACTGTTTTGGATCATATTTGAAGGTGAAGACAAAACAGCACTGTTATATTAGCACAATCTGTTAAACTTAAAGTCCATTATTAACTCTTCCCCATCCTTCCTACTGACCTGCTTATCTGCCCAAACAATTCAGATGATACCTAGATCTTGCATTTAAATCCTGCATTGAGCAGGGGGTTGGACTCGATGGCCTTGTAGGCCCCTTCCAACTCTGCTATTCTATGATTCTATAAGTGGTTGTGATGACACTGTAAATTATGGAGGGTGAACCTGATTTGGCATTACTGCAACTCTATATCGTAATGTTAACCCAGTATTAAAATGCTTTAACCCATCATCACAATATCAGTCCAGAATCAGACCAAGATGAAGGTGACAATGGCAAGTCTTAAGGGATTCCTTACAGTAGTGAAGAACATGGAAAAACAGCACCGTTGAGAACTAAGCGGCTGAGTGCACACATTATTTTTTCCCCCAGAGGAAATGCAACTGCATGTATCCACTGAATCATGAATGCCCTCTGCTTATTTATTGCTATGTCATGAAATTCATTTTATTTATTTATCTCTAAAATGTATAAACTGCCCTTCATGCACAGCGGATCCCAGTGCAGTATCAACATTTTTTTTTATAAAAAAGAAGCAAAAAGCAAATCCATTATAAAAACAACAACATACAATTACAAATTAAAAGGCAAAAACAACAACAGCAACAGTCCCATGTGTACCCAAGCTGTTCAAGAGTAATCCTGTAAATGTTCATCAAATCCCATAGTTAAGCTTGACATGAATACCAATGAGCAGTGTCAATGGTATTAGAAAGTATCTCATACTTTGGAACATGCAAAATCATTTTCCTAAGGTATGCAAGTTTCATTGACCTAAGAGAACATTTGGCAGACTCAAGGTCACAATGGCTGCATTGGGACATTACATTAAACCAGGGTGTAGTGTTACAAGAACAAGCCTAGCCTTCCCTGGGGTTGTATGCTCCTTCCGCATTTACCCTCCTCTGGGACAGACACAATTTAGATTAACCTCAGTTTAGCATGTCATCCAAACATAAACTGTGCTAAGTGTTAAACTATGGTTAGTGAAAACAAGTCAGCTTTATAAACCATAATTTGAAGTTGGATAATTTCCACTAAACACAGTTAAGGTTAGTCAGGGTGTGTTTGGATTTGGACAACACAGCAAGCTGTGGTCAGTTGAGACTGAGCAAAAGCTTCCAAACTCTACCTCAGGGCTGTACTAGAATGGAAGGGGAGGTTACTAGGATTGGTCTATGGTTCAGTGTTACATCTGAACCAGCTCAGTGTGTCCAAAAATGGTGGAATGTGGAACAGGGAGTTTGACTGTTCACTACCACTGAGCACAGGCCAAAAGGATGTATGCCACTTTGAATCACATTATCTTCCCTAGAGTGTAAGTCAATGCAGTGAACCAATCATCTCGCTAAGTTTGGATGGTGTGCAGCCAAAGGAGGCACTAAGAGTGGTTAGAAGCTCCACAAACCCATCCTGTTCAGGAACGAATAGCGCTACTGCTGTGGGTGGGGTACCAAAATTGTACCTCTCCCAAGGTGCCAAAATACCTTAAGACATCCCTGAGTGAGAGGAGGAGGAAGAGGAGGAAGAGGATCACACCAGTGGAGGCTGGTGGCTCCAAGATTTTTGGGGCTGTGATTCCAATCTCAGATTCAGTCAGAACCAGCTAGAACCCTAAAGGAGCTATCCAAGATCCTGAACCCATGGGCGGAGCACTTTGGAAAGCCCTTTTAGATTTCAGGCTGGTTCTGGCTGAAACCCAGAATGAAATCACAGCCCCACTGAAATCAAAGCCAGCATCCCCCAACTGGATTAGGCCCATTTCCTATGATACGTTTCCCCAGTCTTCTTAGGAAGCTCTCAGTGGTCTGCATCCTTTTAAGCAATTCAGCTCTGCCAGAGCACAGAAGCTAAGCAACGCAGCAGCAGATCCAGCCATGCGTTTAGATGATGATAACCAAGTCCCAATTTCAGGATGATATATTAGGCAATAAGCATTCCACTACCTGTAACTAGAGTCTGTGGAGGTAAAAATGCGGCACATAAGATGTCGTCCCGGTGCTGAACGCCTCCTCTCCATTCCGAAGGCTGAACAAGAAACTGAGCAAAGTTGTTCAGGCGGAAGACAGTAATCATCCTAACGAGCACAAAGAAAGCAGTGTCAGCGAACCCAATCATTTCTGATCCTCTTCCAAAAAGAGAGCACCCCATGAGAGCCAAGGTCTTGTGTATTCCATATATCCTATGTTACAGGTTTCAGTTGGATCCCTGAGGATCTCTAATAATTTATTTAATAAAAAGGCAAGATTCTAGTCTTCAGGAGTAAAAAGAAAAATTGGGAAATGTAGGGCAGTGTCACAGAAACCAAGCCTGGACCTGAATAGGGTTTTCTACTAGGGGTGTGTAAAGTGGGTCTTCTCTGCCACGGAATTCAATCTAGAGCTCTATGGAGGTGATTCACTGTCTGAATTTTATTTATTTATTGCATAAAAAAATTGCTTTTTCTTTTCTAGAGCCCCTCTCCCTGCCTCGTCGAATTACCCTCGAAGAAGTGCTCAGTATTTGGGTAACCAGTATTAACAGAAATGCTTACAGCTCCCTCAGTTTTAAAGATAAAGAGATACAACTTTGCACAGTGATAGCTCTTAAGGAGGACTTTAGACAAGCTAAGTTTGAATCAGATTGGTTCATGCTGTAATTTTAAAGAATTTTTTAAATGGAAATTAACAAAATGCTTACATCTGCATAATTTTTAAAGATAAAGAGATGAAACCTGGCAAGGTGATATCTCTTAAGGAGAGCTTTAGCCCTACCAAGGTTGAATCAGATCAGTTCATGCTTTGATTTTTTAGGATTATTTTTTTTAAAAAAAAATCCCCACTCCAGTCTTCTCCAGCCTGGTACCCTCCAGATCTATTAGATGGAGCCCCCTGCACCCAGCCACTGAAATAAAGACCCTGCCTGTGCCTGACTCATGTGTAGATGCTTTCTCACTCACCAACTAGCCCAGCAGCACTTTCACACTGTGAAAATGTGGATGATTGACTCCTATGAGTCCAAGCAGAAATGCACTCCTCTCCCTCCCCGCCACCCATGACAAGAAACATCAGCTAGTTAGTGTTTCCCACTTCCCTGAACACTGTGATTGGAGGAGAACATCAGTGGCTATTCCTAACTGGTTAGCCACAGATGTCAATATCAGAGCTAGCCCTCACCCCACTCAGCATTTTCCAAATATGGAGATAGTCTCTTTACACACACACACACAGATAATTCCAGAGACTTTAGAAGCTCTGATTGGGCACGTCTCTGCTCTGATATTAATCAATGTGTTTGGAAGCAGCCAATCTCTGCTCTGGAAGATCGAATGCTCCACGGATGTTCGTGGTTACCAGATAATTCTGGGGCGGAGTGCATACCCCTATTTTCTACAAACCAACAGAAGTGGAATTAAAGCACATATACTTGACAGTCCCATGCGTATCTGGCCCTTTGCAGCCCATGTGTGTTGACAAGTGTATCCCACATAAGCCTGAAACCTGGAATGAGCTTTCCAGTTAGCATAGCAATAGTCCTGTAAAGAGCTTACAAAGGCAACCCCATGATGAGGAACTGGCCTCAGACAGTGAACTCGCTGAGAGAACAGCATCTCTCAGCCGAACTTATCTTGCTAAGTGGTTGTGAGGACAGGAAGGAAGGATCACAAGATGTGGTGATGGTCACCAATTTAGATGGCTTTGAAAGGGGGTTGGAGAAATTCCTGGAGAAGAAGGCTATCAATGGCTACTAGCCCTGATGTTTGTGTGCTATCTCCAGTATCCGAGGCAGTAAGCCTGTGTGCACCAGTTGCTGGGGAACATGGGCGGGAGGGTGCTGTTTCACCATGTCCCTGGTCGATAGCTGGTTGGCCACTATGTGAACAGAGTGCTGGGCTAGATGGACCCATGGTCTGATCCAGCATGGCTCTTTTTATGTTCTTATGACCATGAACTCTATCGAGGGAAGGCCAGATGGAAATGTAATAATAAGTAATGGATTGTGCCACTGCTTTTTTTTTTAAAGAAAAATTCATGGCTGAATGTCTCTGTCAGACTAGCAAATCCCACTCTAAATAACAGTTTCTGTAGTGCAACTATGGAACAGCAGAACACTCCCTGCTCTGGATATAGTTATAAAAATAGATACAGATATACTTTCCCTATCTGTCCTCTTAGACTTTCCAACTATCTCATCCTCTTCACCTCCATTCTCATATCTCTTCTTTTAAAGCAATGCAATCTGAGTGAAATCCCAAACTTTAGAAACAGAATCAATGATCAAAAAAAGGAACTAACCTTCAAGAAAAGAAATATTTTATTAACAGATAGCCTTGTGACATGAAATGGAATGTTTTAATGGTTTATTTCAATTCCCTTCCCCCTTTTTCTAATCAGCCTTTGTTGCAGAAACTGTGCATTGAACATATCACTCTGAGATATCTTTTTTTCATCCTCTGTTGTTTAATAGTACTTCCTTGCTGCCAAAACATAATGGCAAATCCATCTTCAGAACACTACACATTGTTTCCTGCCATACTGGTAGATGAGGGGGATAATTACTGTAGTAGTCACCTCACAGCAGTGTTATGATGACACACACACACACCTGCTGAAAATCTAACAGAAAAAAAAATGTGGAGTTCTAAACAAGCCCAAGATATAAAATGGATGGTTTAAGGTGTATGTGTGTGTGTTGTTGTTGTTGTTGTGTTGTTTTGTTTTTAGCATCCACCAGCAAAGCTCTGAGAACAATAAATGCCCAATGGGTTGGGTATGCACTCCTTTTATATCACATTTGTGCTGTGGTAGTCCCTTAGAGAAAGAGGAAGGTTGCAGTTACCCTAAAACTCACTCAGGACTCCATCACACCAGTGATATAGTGCACTCTCGCCATGCCTGGTGTGCAGATTTGCAGCACAGTACTCACATGACACCGTGCCTGTCCTGCTGACACGCCGCCTCTTTCCATCTTTTCCTAGAACATCTAAAGTCTGGATTATTTTCCCTAAGCGTGTTTAATGCACCCTTAAGCCTCCATGTATTGCTGTATTCTCACATTTTCTTTTGTTTGGAGCGTGTGTTGTGACGGGAGTCTGGCTGTTGGCTTAAATGGATTGCATCAGGTCCTGGCAGGGAAAGTGATCTCTCCCAGAAGCCAGCTCCAAGCCTCAATATAAAAGCCAAACCTTGCATCCCAGGCTAGAAAGCGCTTTTAAAAATCGTATAATGCCCGAATCTCTGCAGAGACAGCCTTGTACTCCCTCGCTGCCTCCAAAGAGCCAGACTACAGGGTCGTTCCATTTTTACCAGGCAGAAAAGAGGTCTGGTTGATGTACTCATCGGACAGGACATGCTTGTATATGTTCTGTGAAAGGGGAGGGAGGAGCAACCAATGAACTGGAGGGAGAAAGAGAAAGGGCATGTTGGAGTCTAAGAGCAAATAATCGAAAGAGCAGAGTATTTCATTGGACGCTCCCCTTCCAGCTGCTCACCCTCCAGTCACTCCCAGCTGCTACCCACTCTGTGCCTCACTGCTGCCACCTGCTAAGCCACTTGAAGGAACTGCAGCCTTACCTAGGAAGAGGTTGGGCAGTATGCAGAGGCTACAGGTAAGTCGGGTGGTGAGTGGCAACAGCGGGGAGGGGGATTTGCCTGCAGCTGGCCTCTTCTTGGGCTGGTGTAGATTTAGGGTTGAAAACTATGGCAGCCGGAAATGGCCAGTTCAGGCCACTGTGGTTTTCAACACTAGATCTGCAGTGGCCTAGGAAAAGGCATGCCACTCACCGGTGCACGGAGGCTGCAGGTAAGTCCCACAGGCAGGGGTGGGTGGGGGGTAGTGGCTGGCTATCAGGCCAAATCAGCCTGAGGTGGTTTGGCTGCTTTAGGCCAGGGTGGTTCAATTGGGTCCCAAAGCCGATTTGGCTCAGATTTGGGCTTTGAGGCTAAGGCGAAGCACAGCCCTAATATGTGGCTATCCCCAGCAGATACATATAAATAGATTTAGCACTGGAAATCAGTGGAAAATATTCCTGGTCACATTTTATGCTCAACACACATTAGACGGAGAGCATCTGCCTTCCAGAAAGGGCCTGAAAAAGCCAGTGGGAGCCGGATTGCTGCCAGGCAGGAAGGCCTTTCACATATCACCAGCAGCCCTGCATCTTCCTCTGAGGCTTTTAATCTCTAAAAATACACATTTAAGTTTGCTTGACCTCAAAGTCAATGAGGGTGGGTGGGGATATATTTTTAGATAAGCATGACAGTGAGCTCTGTTTCTAAACTGCATGTAGCCAGTCTGTTGTGACTCCACTTTTCAAGTGTGCACCAGTAAAGAGCACCTCTGTCTTCAGGCAACCCCATTTATTTATTTATTTATTTATTTATTACATTTTTTTACTGCCCAATAGCGAAAGCTCTCTGGAGGGTTCACAACCATAAAATACAAGATGCTGAAAATTAGGTTGACCGTATGAAAAGGAGGACAGGGCTCCTGTATCTTTAAGAGTTGTATAGAAAAGAGAATTTCAGCCCGTGCCATTTGTATACATGCAGAACCTGGTGAAATACCCTCTTCATCACAAGAGTTAAAGCTACAGGGGCACTGTCCTCTTTTGTATCTGGTCACTCTAGTATAGCTCCTGCAGCTTTTTTTTTTTACCCCTGCAAGGGCGGGGTGTGGTGTGGTGTGGTGTGGAAAATTAAATGTTGATGTGGGGAGATATATATCTGTTTTCCCAATGTACAGAGTTCCTACTCTAATTGCGGGCATGTGTACTTTCTCGAGAGATTTTTTTTTTTTAAAAAAAAAAAAGATAATCAGCTACACACTAGGCAATTAACATAACATTTAGTTTGACCCTCAATGAGACGAGAGAGAAAAAGACCTCACAGAAACCTGATTGCTATAAGATCTGGGGTGAATCAAATAGGCTCATTTTCCTCTTTCTTTTTTTATGCCCACTGCAAAACTGAAGTGAACAATGTTGTGCAGGAATTCACACCATCTAAATGGTAAAAATAATCAAGAATAATTATATAGGGTGAACATATGAAAAGGAGGACAGGGCTCCTTTATCTTTTAACAGTTGTATTGAAAAGGGAATTTCAGCAGGTGTCATTTGTATATATATGAAGAACCTCGTGAAATCTCCTCTTCATCACAACAGTTAAAGCTGCAGGTGCCCTGCCCTCTTTTAAATCTGGTCACTCTACTATAGCTCCTGCAGCTTTAACTGTTGTGATGAAGAGGGGATTTCACCAGGTCCTCCATATATACAAATGTCACCTGCTGAAATTCCCTTTTCTATGCAACTATTAAAGATACAGGAGCCTTGTCCTCCTTTTCATATGGTCACCCTAAATTATAATCAAGATTACTTTATACAGGCGATGCAATTGCTGTGGGTCCTGTTTTCACAACATGCAACAAATACACACATTATGGATATCATAGCCATGACTTTAAACACCCATATATATGTTTGTAGGAACTCTAAATGTACTGAGTCCATCCAATGCACAGAGTGAGCTTTCTTTTGTTCGTAAGATGCAGATATTTCATCAACACTCCGTTTGCCACATAGAGTGTGGCGCCATCTTGACTTGTGTATCTATCTCTGTTAAACCTTGATTACAGAAATCAGGCACCATAGAGGTGTCAGTAACTTAATAGGTTTATGAATCATTCCCTGTTATGGGTCTTCATGTTGGGCTGTCTTCAGGTGACTGGGGGCCCTCAACAAAGAGCCCTCCTGTGGTCCCGACCCTATGTTAGTGAGCTCCCTGTTATGTGGGTGAACCCTGGTGGGCCTACCTGGTGGTGGCAGTGGCAGAAGCACTCCCATCAACACTGGGCAGCAGCCATTTAAATTCCCCCACAAGGCCCCTATCATAGCGACACTCCAGGGCATTGTGGGAAATTTAAATGACAGTTCCCAGCTGTGACACTGACTGGAGTGCCATCAGGGGTCCTTCTCCGTGAGCCCCTGCCAAAGAAAGTGAGAAAGGTGGTTACCAGGAGGAGGGCCTTCTCTGCTGTGGCACCCTGGCTGTGGAATGAGCTCCCTAGAGAGGTTGGCCTGGCACCTACACTATATTCTTTCAGATGCCAGGTGAAGACCTTTTTATTCTCTCAGCATTTTAACAGTCTATAAACTTAATTTTAACTTGGCTGTTTAACTTTGCTGTTTTAACTTTGTATTTCTGCACTGCTGCTGATTTTATTCTGGTGGTAGTTTTATAATGTGTTTTATATCACGCTTTTATACTGTTTGTTTTATACTTTGAATGGTTTTAATTTCTGTGAACTGCCCAGACAGCTTCGGCTTTGGGGCAATATAAAAATGCAATAAATAAATAAAAAGAAGCAGGCCCAGGAAAGGTAACAGCAGGAGAAACTGTCAGGGTGCTGGGGCCCCAGCAACTGCTAAAGGATGTAGCTTTCTGCTAGTCCAGAGATGGGGATCCTGGCAATTCCCATGTTTCCTAGGGTGACCATATGAAAAGGAGGACAGGGCTCCTGTATCTTTAACAGTTACATAGAAAAGGGAATTTTCGCAGGTGTCATTTGTATATATGGAGAACCTGGTGAAATTCCCTCTTCATCACAACAGTTAAAGGTGCAGGAGCTATACTAGAGTGACCAGATTTAAAAGAGGGCAGGGCACCTGCAGCTTTAACTGTTGTGATGAAGAGGAAATTTCACCAGGTTCCCCATATATACAAGTGACACCTGCTGAAATTCTCTTTTCAATACAACTGTTAAAGATACAGGAGCCCTGTCCTCCTTTTCATATGGTCAGCCTAAATGTTGCCTCAACATTGCCTATCAGCTGGGCCTGATAGGAGTTACAGTCCACCAACATCTGGAGGACCACATGTTCCTCACCCTCAGTCCAATCTAAGAGATGAGAGGGAGGCAGGATATGACACTTTGAAAATGGTTTGAAAACTGTCTACGGAGTGTGTCCTGGGCCCCAACAGTTGTCACTACTGTTATAAACCATTTTAAAGCGGTAGCGTAGATCCTGCCACATTGTTAATTCACCATGCCTGAAGCCCAAACACCATTAAACAAGGGTCTGGAACAACTCCCCTATGAGGGAAGGTTAACAGCTGAGATTATTGGAAAAGGGTGAGTAAAGGGAGACACGATAGAGGTGTGGAGATTGTGGATAGGGTGACATTACGTTTCCCTCTCTCACAATTCTAGAACTCAAGGCCATCCCATGAAGGTTATTGGTGGGAGATCCAGAACAGATAAAAGAAAGTACTTCTTAACCCAGCACATATTTAAACAATGGGATTTATTACCACAAGATGTGGTGAAGGCCAGAAATTTGGATGGCCATCACCACATCTTGTGGTACCTTAAAGGGGTTAAACAAATTTCTGGAGGAGAAGGCTATCAATAACTACTAATCCTAATTCCTCTATGCTACTTCCAGTAGCAGAGGCAATACACCAGTTGCTGGGGATCATAGGCAGGAGGGTGCTGTTGCACCCATGCCCTGCTTATAGGTTCGTGGTCGACAGCCAATTGGCCACTGTGTGAACAGAGTGCTTGACTAGATGGATTCTTGGTCTCTTGTGTTCTGACTATTGCAGTCTCATATTCTTGATCTAGAATATTTTTCATGGAATGTAAGAGTTTGCAGTGCGGGGGAGAACTGTACCTTGAACCAAGAATTTTATTTGATTTTTTAGATCAGGTGGCCAAATGAATAGAGATTTGGAAGCAGAAGCTGAAGTCCTTTAATCCTGTCTAATCTATAGTTTATAAGCCACAACACTTATCCTGGCTAAAGCAGGCTTTGTAGAGCATCCAGTGCAGACACATTTCATTCTGCTTAAACGTATTTACATTGATTTTCTATTTCCTGTGCCAATAAAATTGGCTCAATAGGAAAAAAAAAGGAGTTGGTGGCTGCAGCTGGTGAAAATCAGATCAAACAGGCTGTCACAAAGGAAACTGAGATCCTGGTATTGCTGTTATTACAAGGTAAGCTTTTGTTTTGCTGCACTAATAATATGCAAGATGCTACATGAAAATATAAAGATTGCAAACCTCAAGGCAGATTACATTTGCATGTATTTATTTCTTATGCTGTCTTATTGCACAGCGCATGAAAATTCGCATATATATCTCAGTAAGGGCATATCTACACTGCAGACATGTTAGTCTTATACGTTTTCATTGTTGTAGCTGCCAAGAATTCTGGAAACTAGGATGTAGGTAGGGACCTGAAAAACCTCTGCTAGGGTACCCTCTTATCTTACACTTCAGCCAGTGGTAGAGCACATGCTTTGCATGCAGGGAGTGCCAGCTTCAATCTCAGGTTCAAGGTCCAAGGGAAAGACCCACATCTAGGGTGACCATATGTATCTTTAACAAGTTGTATTGAAAGGGGAATTTCAGCAAGTATTATTCTTATATATGCAACACCTGGTTAAATTCCCTCTTTATCACAACAGTTAATGCTGCAGGAGTCCTGCCCTCTTTTGTATCTGGTCACTCAAGTATGGCTCATGCAGCTTTAACTGTTGTGATGAAGAGGGAATTTCATCAGGTGCTGCATGGATACAAATGGCACCTGCTGAAATTCTCTTTTCTCTACAACTGTTAAAGATACAGAAGCCCTGTCCTCTTTTTCATATGGTCAGTCTATAAAACCTCAAAAGCTGCCTTGAGTGCCATTTTTTTTTTGGTAGAAAGGTGGGCTACAAATCAAATACACATATAAAAGCTGCAAAGTTAGTGTAGAAGACAATACTGAGCTCAATGGTCTAACCAATACTGAGCTCAATAAACCACCCAGAGAGCTTCAGCTATGGGGCGGTATATAAATGCAATAAAATAAATAAATAAGACAGCTTCCTATGGGTAAAAATCCAACCTAAGTCCTACTTAGGGTAGACAAATTGAAATGAATGGGACTTAAGTCATGGGTAACTTAAATACCATTAATTTCAATGGGTCTATTCTAAGTAGGAATTTTTACTCTATGTCCCTATAAACGCTCATAGAGGATTTTCAGAAGGGATGGGGGTTGCAATTTTATAGTGCAATTCCTCTGGCACATGGCAGGAAATAGCTACAAATACCATTATAGTTAAGAAGAAGAGGGAGACATGCAGGAGGATCACTGTGTCGTCAAAATGAGCCACCAACATCCATGCCATAAAGCGTTCATCTAAAGAAGTTCATAATATGGAAGCAACTGAAAGGTGGTTCCTTCTTGCATCCCCCAGGGTAAAATAACACACCTGCCTGGTAGTGCCCCACATAGTTTACACCTCCTCCAGGAACTGGGACAACCATTAAAAGAATTCAGCATGATGGTGGTATTATTATTATTATTATTATTATTATTATTATTATTATTATTATTTAAAAAAACATGGTACATAGTACAACAGGCATGTAGTCAACAAATACAATAATGGTAAACTATTCAAACAAAAAATATAAAAAGAAACTATCTCCATTCTTATTTTAGTTACATGAACAGTAGAATGTTCTTACAGCACTTCTCATTTAATTATATCCCTCCAGAACGATGTTTAGGGGAGGTATATAGGCCGGGAAGAAATCTACTTGTTGTCCAAGGCTCTACACCAGGGGTTAGTAATGTTGGAGGGTCCAAGGGCCAACATTCACAGACACCCCAGACCGCCCCAGAGGCTGCTCATACATCCTGATGCTGAAATAGCTACCGCCATGATGCCAAATTTTGGTAACGTGGCTCCTGTGGTTTGAACAAAGTATGTAGTGAGACTTCACCTTGATTTAAAAGCAAATCACATCCCCAGAAAACCTAGAAGAGGACATTTGCCATTAAAACAAGCTGTGGGCTCAACACACACCTTGGAAATATCTACACCAGTGTTTATCCCGGGATCATCCCTTTGTGTCCACATGATGTACAGGTGATCCCAGGGGCCGGGAGGGATGATCCCTCCCTTTCCCTGGGATAACTGGGATGGCTTTAATCCCAACTTCTCCCATGGTCTCGGGATCATCCCGAGACCACAGGACATGTGGGCGGCCATCCCGGCTTTGTCCCGGCTCCTCGTGAGTAAACCTGAGGAGCCGGGAACCGGCATGGGGCACTGAGCTCTTCAGGAGCTCCATGCCCATTGAGGGTGGGAAGGGGGAGCGGGATCTTTTTTTAAAAAAAAAAACACTTTTCGGTGGAGCGCTCATGCGCTCATCTTCAATTAAAACAAAAAGCAAAATGGCGGGCGTGACGTCCTCCTTCCTCCCGGGACGTCACGTGCCACATGTGGACTGAGGAGAAGGATCTCATGAGCAGAATACCACAAGAACGTCCCCCCTCCCTCCCACAACGCCGGGAGGTCTAGACATGCCCCTTGTTTTAAATGGGGAAAGCATCCTTTTGCTGCCACTTCACCTCTGAAATTCACTGTTGTGGCAGCACTTTGGGGACCCTTCGGAGTTATTGGGGCCTGCAAAGCAAACTGTTGCCACCGGCTATGTGCCACCCCCATGCTCTACACCTACTGCCTTCTCCATCCCCCTTATACATCCCGTGAAGCAGATCTTTGCCTTACAACAATTCCATGACCAGTCAGTTACTTCACCGCGGTTGCAAGGCCTTTTAAAAACCGTTCAGTGGTGCTTGGTTTTATCTCTGTTTGGAGCCAAGTCCCAGCATCCTGTCCAGCAAGTGATACCTGCAACCATCAGGTGCTACGTTGGTTACGCGGAGCAGCTAGCTCAGGCCAAATGTAATGAGCAGAGCTCCCTTATCAGATGATAAGGTTTTTGTGAACCGCCCAGAGAACTTCAGCTGTGGAGCGGTATATAATGTAATAAATAAATAAATGCCGTCGCCTTCCATGGAGAAAAGGGTTTGAAGGATGAGTTCACACCCTCAATTTATGCACAGGTGATAGAAAGCACTTGATCAACCTTATCACCTATCACCTCTTGTTAGATAACTACCCAGCGCGCTAAGAGGTAACGATCTGAAAGAACTAATGACAGCAGTTTCCCACATCCAATTTATCAAACGATAAGCACAATAATCACATGAAGGAGGTGCTGTAATGTATAAACATTAAGGGATACTTTTATTTTTTGATAACCAGCACTTTCTCAGGTTTGGTAAAACAGGCCAAGGCAACCTAGGCATAATTTCATAATGTTGGTTCAATAAATAATTGTGGCTTGGATATTGGGCTTCTTTAGATTAAGGGGAAATTGTGTTTTCTTACCAAGGCATTGCTTCCTGCTTCTCTTGCACAATCGTAATGGGGCTGCATTGCATGGGTGGAGAGGGGCGACCATGTGGTCTACAATAGAAAACTTCCCCCCATCTTGCTGCTCATAGCCCTAAATGGGACAGCACCCTCTAGTGGGTGATTTGTAGCACAACTTCCCCAGTACATGGTAGGAAATCCCAAAATATTTCAGCAGAATCAGGGTATCGCAAGATTTTTTTAAAAACAGAATTATCGGGGGAAGGTGCAGGAGTCACAAGTGTGCCTTATTTCACTCGTGTGAAGAAGCCCACTGAGAGCCTCTTCCACAACAGAAGTGCTTCTGCTGACACAGGGGTCTCCAATTGGCATTAGGGTGGCCATCTTTCCTCTTTAACAGAGCGCAGCACTCTTCTTGAAGAGTTGTCCTGACTCTGTCCAAGTCCTGTTTAAAGATATAGAACCTCTCCCCAAAAAATGTGGAGAGCTCAAGGGTCCTTAAAATTGCCCATCAATAGGAGCGCCTGAACAGATGACTGACAGGTAGATACCCAGGTGACCTTGTTGTAGTCTTGCCCGCTTGGGTGAGATCGCATTTCTCTTTAAATTATCAGAATTATTTCTGAATCTGCATTTACAGGTACAAAATATCATATGCAGTTTTTATGCAAATCTTCCTCTTCTGGCCTCTTTTTTTAAGTGATGCGTTTTTACTTTTTTTTTTTTTTTTTTGGCAATGCTTAAGTGGTCCTGCTAAATCCCAAACTCAGCCAGCTGCTGAGGCAGCCCATTATTCCCTGGAGGATCCCTGAACCGTCAGAAGAATCTTTTCAGGGAGCACCACAGGGTGCACTGGGAAAGAGCGGGTGGAAAAACAGGACTTTGCACTTCTTCGGAACCAAGCTGTTTTCTGCTATAATTAGTGGCTTCTCAGCAAAATTTTACAGTGAACAACAGCAGCAAGCGTTACCTCTATATAGAAAGCAGTTTGTGTGTATTGTCTGAGTTTTCAGATCCGTGGTCAGAAGGGTATTCAATTAAGTCCTGCCATACGTCTTTCTTCAACTTGCTGTAGAAAAATATACGTCTTTCTCCCTTCTTCATATAGCTACAGATGCATCAGAACTCAGCTGTTTGCCCTTTCGCTAACCCGAATGGACTCTTCATGTGTCTGTCTGGCACCTATCATACTCCAGTTCCTTCATTTGGCACTGATTCCTTATCCTACTGACTTCCTCTCTCCTTCATGTACTATCCTGTTTCACTGACCCATCTGTATAGCGTGAACCAAATAATTGGTGGTTCCATCTGAATGCTGCTCATATACTTTATTCAATGGCTACTAGTCCTGATGGCTATGTGCTACCTCCAGTAAGAGAGGCAGTATAACTAAGAACACCATTTGCTGGGGAACATGGGTGGGAGAGTGCTGTTACACTCGTGCCCTGCTTGTGGAGTGCTGTTCGACAGCTGGTTGGCCATTGTGTGGACAAAATGCTGGACTACATGGACTCTTGGTCTGATCCAACATGTCTCCTTTTATGTTCTTATGATCTTATTTTATTTTTGGTAATAAGCCACATTTTTGAAGACACCAATCCTTGTCCCATTGTGTCATTACTTCTTTCGCTGCTTGGGTGGCTTAATTCCTGCTGTGGGGCACCATGATCTATGTTAAAGCTCCCATCACGCCTCATTCAGGTATATGGATGTTTTGCCATATACGTGTAAATGAAGACATGTGATAACTATGCTATAGGAAGCTGCTTTCAGCCTGGTCCATCTGGCCCAGTATTGTCCACAAGCTCAAATCTTGACGTTTCCACATGCAAAGCAAATGCTTTATCAGTATCACTGACTTGTGATCTTTCCCCTACGTTAAATGGGCGTACATACCTGACACATATTAGTGGAAGGTCCAAATCCTGCCTTTAATTAAAAGAAGGCCTTCTCAGTGGTGGCCCACCAATTCGTCTCTCCAATGAGGTATACCTGGTGACAACACTAGGTTAAGACTTCCCTCTACTCCCAGGCATTTCACAGCATATGCTAAGATTCTTAACAGGTCCTGAATTTTTTTCATTGTTGATCGTGCTAAATTGACTTCTATTTCTGTGCAGAAATGGCTTTATATCACAAAATTATTTTGTATTTAGGGCATACATCTTTGTAAACCACCCAGAGGATTTGGGCTATTTGTCAGTATAAAAATGCAATAAGTAAATGAAATGAGAAGGTTGAATGACTGTTCCAACTTCTTTTGATATAAAACTATTACTACCATTGTTATGAGGCAAAAAAAAATCAAACACAAATCATGTATTAAAATAAGAGACACTGTTGTTGTGATTTAATCTTGAAGATAGCCAAGAGCATTTTAATCATCATCATCATCATCATCATCAGCCACCTTGTGGAAAAACGTGCTACCCTCCCTATTGAAATCTAAAATGGCAGCCCTGATCAAGATAGATGAGAGCCTATGCTGCCACACTTCACCCTTGAATAGCACATCCTTTCTCAGCTGACACACAGCCAGTGCTAAATCTTTTCTCAGATTCAGTGATCAAACAGCCGTTGAATTACTGTGACAGCTTGGGAAGATAAGCATTAGCAGATGTTATCTCCAGAAAATGGAGGCAAAGGTACACTTTTACAACTTACAAACTTGGCTACATTGTAGGTTAACATTTATTGTACCTGTCCCAGCCTAGGACTAATACAGTCCAGCTTAACACCAAGATTTGGGAGATTTCAACTGCTTGGTCCCTTCCGGCATTAAGTTTATGGTGACAGTGTCCATTGAAATCCCAAACCTGCAATTTAAATCAGAAAAATCAATATTACCGAACAACAGCAAGTTAGGAAATGTCTCTTGGAAATTTCAGACGTAACATCAACAATAGACACTGCTAAGGCCGATCTATTTCATAGGCCCATTGACATAGGGTAAGGCACATGTGTTCCATGCAGAAGGCCCTGTTAAAAGGATCAGGTAATACCAGCCCTGCTCACCACAACCAAGAAAACAAAGCTCTAGAGTTTCTTTTGTGGGGGGAACATGGTGCCAAACTCTGAGGGAAGCATACAACCCCCTGATGGTGGCAGTGGTGGCCAGCATGAGCAGCAACAGGGCTCTGGGTCCTCCTAGCCAGTATCAGGACCCACAGCCACACACCCCTTGGTTGCTGGGAGGGCCATGCATGGATTGATGGGCCAGTGCCTAGCTCTGAGGGATCCTCAGAAGAAGCCATAAGCTTGCCTGACACTCTAAGGTTCTTCTGCTGGACAATATCCAGTTCAGCACTCTGGAGTGCCACCCACCCAATGCCTTATTCTGAGAACCCCTCAGAACGAGCCATGGGTTGGCTGCTTCCAGCAGCTAATTCTGCAGCAGAAAAGCAGCTGGTGAGGCTCTTCAGAGAGCTGCCCAGAGGCAACAGCAGGCCAAATGACTGACTGTGAGGATCCTTCCTCTCAGTGAGGCATTGAAATGGCCTTGGAGATTGCCTGTGCCACAGCAGTAAAGCCCACCTCCAGGAACACCCTCTCCCAAAATGCCTCACTAGGAAGGACACTCCAGAACAAGTGAGGCATCTGGAAGAGCAGAGGATGGTGGTAGCCATGGGAGGATGGGGAGAAGGGAAGGAGGAAGAGGAAGAGGCAGTGGTGGCGATGGCCGGAGGGGACAAATGAGGAGGTAAAGTGAAGAAGAGGAGGCAACAACGGCCAGGCAGTATGTACGTAGGAAAAATGTGGGGGTGGTGATGGGGGTGGTGACAGCTGTGGGACATGGAGAAGACAAGGAGGAGGAGAGTGGAGGGGGTGACACTGCCACCAGCAGTGGGGGCAAGAGAGAAGAGGGCATGTGGGTCATCCAAATACTGCCTTGCTTAGGGTGCCAAGATAGGCTGAAATGGTCCTGCAATGCTCACAGAAAAGTAGTATGTCAGAGAGACAGTTCTAGCCTGGACCTCCCTTTGACATTATGACTTTCTACATGCCAGGACAGATGTGTAACTCCCCAACTATATTCTGCAATATCATAATCACGGGATGATACCATGCCTTTTTTTCTTTACACCTGGATCAGTTTTTATTCCAGTTAAACAACAACTAAAATAAAGGGTTGGATCCAGATTTGCCACTTTGCTAATGGAAGGAATCCTTCCACCCTGAGAGAGAAGAGGAATGCAGTGAAGGCTTCTCAATGGATGAAGGAGATGAGGGGTTTCCCCCCCCCCCTCACCTTCCCCGTGCAGCCCCAAACTCTCCAGAAGAGCAGGGGAGATGGATCTGGAGGCTGGTAAAGGAAGGGGAGGGGGGAATCATAGAAAATCTCTTCCAACAGAAGTCTGCTGAGCACAAGTCTGAATCCAAACCAAGAGATCTTTCTTTGACAGTTTCATCATCCCAGAGTCTAATTGCTAATACATCTTTTTCTTCTACAGCAACAGAGGTTAAGAAAACAATGCTCACTATTGTGTGCTGAAGTGATGTATAAAACTCTGTTCCTGGTGGTTTGAACTGACCCCCTCCCCCACACACACCTTCACCGCTCCATCCGTGCTCCCAGTGAACAGCCTGGTCTGAGTCCCATCAAGAGCCATAGTACTGATCTCAGCATTGCCATGGCAACCAGTAAACTCTTTGATTTTCTGCCCGGTATCAATCAGCCAGAAGATAACGGTAGATCCTGTATCTGAACTGATTACCTAAGGAAGGAGTTGAAGAGGGGGTGGAAAAAGCGAGTTGCTGGAATTAAAAGCTTGCTTGTTTGTTCTCTGCGGTTCCTTCCACACCAACACCTTCAATGCAATAATCATCTAACATATGCACACTTCACTTACATAATTACCAGCATTTGAAATGCAAATCTGAAAAACGTCGACATTGATTTTCTCATCTCCTTCCTTTCCACTCATTAGAAGATTTATCTTCCTTGCCCATTAAAGTTTATGGGCTGGTTCTTATCCCATCTTAAATACCTGCCTTCACAGCAAGCTCCGTTTAGCTAAGGAGTAATGATTGAACTGCCATTATCATTCAACAAAGAAGAGAGGCGACTTGTTCCTACGAAAGATAATACCCCAATCCGGAGAGGGACAATGTGTCCTTAGCCATGCAGTCTTTTTCCAACAGGAATTCAAAGGGTGCTTTGCACTATGCGGGGAGATAAACCAACCTTACTTATCTCAGTGAATTGATCCATTGAGTAATGGATCTCCAAGGCTGATCTAGGGGATGTCTCAGAATGCATTAGCTTCAATTTAAAATGGTAACACTGTGGTCGGTAGCCATAAGTAGGAGGAAAGATTATGCTTAGTCCCCTGTGATAGCTTTAAGACCAGGGCACGCTATGTTGCTAATAATATTCTTCTTGTCATTTGTTGCATGATTTATTGTAGGAGAATTGAATCTGATCAGCCTTATTCTAAGGACTTTTTCTTATGTTACCAGAGCAGTGAAGGGGCCACTCTTCTGTAGTTGGATTGTATGCCACTGTGAGAACATCTGAGAAGAAGACCCAAAAATTGGTCCAACCCATGTGATTCCTCTTTACAGATGTTACTGGAGTGGAATGGGATCCAACCAACTAATAGCAACATGTCCAAAGCCTTTTGTTCTTATGTTATTAGACCATCAACCACTTGATTGGCACATGAATTATGCTGCCTAGTTTCTGAATATGTTTCAAAAGTTATGGAATGGACAGGATCAAAAGAGGGTCTACAATAATGCTATTTCAACACTAACCAAACCAATTCTCAACCATCTTGCAAATAAATCTAAATTCCTACAGAACAAAACTTTGTGATAAATTTGTCCTTGTCTAGTGATTTAATGAGATGGGATTTCTGAATTTAGCATGATCATGGATCAGCAGGAAATGTATCCTATCTCATTTCCAAGAACAAAGTGACACCAAGAAAGTGGGTTCTTTTCTGAGTCTGACTTCTGGTGTGGACTCACAGAGGTTTTAGATAGAGGACTCTTGAGATCAGGCATATCTTTTCATCTTTACTTTGAAATCTTAAGCTGTCTTTACATAATCCAAATTTGATATAAGAGCACAGGACACACAAAATACAAAGTGGTGGCAAGCAAAATACATTTCAAAAAGCTTTCTAAGAATCACTTTAGGAGCATGGCCTCCATTGTAAAGGTTAACTTTTCTTACCCAAATAACATTTCTGAGCTGAAACAAGAAGCAGTGGAGAAGTCAATCTGAGATGGGTGTTTTGGTCCCATGGAGGACAGATGGCATGTCCTGTCCCGAGGTTTTGTATGTCACATCTTATAATTATATGATTTCTCTTTGTGCTGCTTACTTGATTCAGTGTGTAATAATGAGTTATTTCCCCCCCCCCCGGAAAAAAAGATTCCCAACTATGACTTTGGAGAGCAATATGTTTACTTCACATCTTTTTCAGCTTTGCTGAGACACATTTCCTTAAGTTCCCAAACAGGATAACATCTGCTTCTTTTTCACATATTTCTTGTGTCGCTGTTTTAAATCTGAAGTGTCTTTCAGTTCTATTTACTTCTCACAATATTTCATGTCAACTTTCACTCTTTTGCATCATAAGCTGAACATGTGAACAACAGTATAATAAGCAGTTATTCTTCCTTCCTTCTTCTCTAATGCACATTTTGCATCTTCCTGAGTTTACATGGCAAACTGGTTGTGCCTTGCTTTTCCTTTAAAAATGGCAGGCTTGTAATTGTCTTTATGAAAATTACAAGCTTATGACAGAAGTAGAGACCAAAACTTTCTAGGATAAATATTTGCAAGGCAGCCAATTATGCAGGTTGGTGAAGAAATCTTGCAAACATGGGGCAAATATCTGTCACAACTTGGATGTTAAGTCGGGTGACCATATGGAAAGGAGGACAGGGCTCCTTATCTTTAACAGTTGCACAGAAAGGGAATTTCAGCAGGTGTCATTTGTATGCATGCAGCACCTGGTGAAATTCCCTCTTTGTCACAACAGTTAAAGCTGCAGGAGCCCTGCTCTTTTTTGTATCTGGTCAGAGGGGCAAGGCTCCTGCAAGTTTAACTGTTGTGATGAAGAGGGAATTTCACCAGGTGCTGCATGCATATAAATGACACCTGCTGAAATTCCCTTTTCCATGCAACTGTTAAAAGCTTTTAAAACTCTAAAGCTTTTAAAACTTGATTTTGATCTTATTTTTATACTGTTAGTTTTACTCTACCCTTTGCCTGTTTGGTGCATTCTCTTCCCCTTCTTATTGTTTTATTATGATTCTATTAGAATGTAAGCCTATGCGGCAGGGTTTTGCTATTTTATTGTTTTACTCTGTACAGCACCATGTACACTGATGGTGCAATATAAGGAGCCTTGTCCTGCTTTTCATACGGTCACCCTAAAAGAAGCCTCCTGGTTTGAAGACATGAGTCAAGAGCCACTCCTTCCCACATGAAGAGGAGTGTTACCTGACTTTTAGGGTAAAGAGAGGTTATTAAAAAGCACACAAACTACTAGACATTGGAGATAGCTTATGAAAGCCATTTGAAATTATTGCAATATCAGTAATAACTAGACTGAAATATCAGGAGACCCAGGAAACAGTCACAGTGGCTCCATAAACACCCCTCAGGAAGGCAGTTTAGGGTTAGTTGATAATAAAAAGACCACAAATAATTCCCTTAAGAAACTCCATAGGTTTCTTCAGCTCTTTCCCAGCAACTGCTCCAACCACGTGGAAAGCAAATATTTTGGACGCTCACTCACCTTGGACCATTGTAGGTTTTAACCATAAGTTATGTGAACTTCTGCACATTATTAGAGTCAACTGATATAGCCAATAAATGTTGTTCGCCTTTAATTTAGGGAATGCACTCTCCAGAGAAGTCTGCCTAGCACAGTAGCTCACAACCTTAGGTTCCCAGAAGTTGATGGATTAAAGCTCCTATCACCCCTAGTGAGCATAGGCAATAGTGAGGGACAATGAGAGTTCCAGTCCATCAACAATAGGAGACCCAAGATTGGGAAACAGTGGCCTAGCACCTTCCTTCTTACGTTTTAGGTACTAGAACTTTGTATTATCTGAACTTCTAATGAATGGTAATTTTAGAGTCAGCAACTGAAATATTTGTTACCCAGGGCATGTCTACACCTTCCAGTGTTCCGGGAGGGAGGGGGAGGTGGAGGATCTCGCGAAATGCTGATCATGAGATCCTCCCCATGCATTCACATGCGTGCATGACGTCCAGGGAGGAAGGAGGATGTCGCACCTGCCATTTTCTTTTATTTAAGAAAACAGGAGCTGGAGCACTCCTGTGCTCCAGCGCAAAAGTTTTTTTAAAAAGCCCCAACCCCGTTGCCCACCCCACCCTCGATGACCCTGGACTCTTCCCATCCCAGCTCATTCCCTCAGATGACCCCCACTACTCACGGGGAAGAGGGAAGAAGCCGGGACGGATGGACACACCACCCACAGTCCTTGGGATCATCCCAGGTCCACGGGAAAAGCCATGAAGAAAGGGTATGGTGATATCCCAAGGAAATGCAGAGATCTTCCCTCCCTGCTCCAGGGATCTCCTGTGCATCATCTGGACACACAGGGATGATCCCCAGTATATTGCCCAGTGTAGACTTGCCCCCCAGGCTGCTTACTTGCTGTTTCATCTAGGTTTTACCAATTTTTATGCTGAGATGCTGCTCTTAACTTTTTGCTACTGCTAAACAATTTAATATTTTTATCAGTTGTTCTAATTTGAATACATTTATGGTGTGCCACTTTGGAAAGAAATGTAACTTTAAAAATGTGAGATTTCAATTCTGAACACAAAAAATATGCTGGGAGTTTGGGGAAAATGTTGCTTGGTTTTGGGGTATCCCATAATGGCAGTGATTCTTTAGTGCAGCCAGATGTACTATAGGAAAGTTCACATGACACATACACACCCCAAAACTAAGTGGAAGGGTGTGGAGTTGTAGGAGCTGGACCCCTTCTGATGCACACTTCACCAATGTTCCACGTTGATGCCCGCAGTGAAAACACTTCCCCACTGCCTGCATATTTAGCTGGCATGGAAACAGGTTCTGTGAACATGCTGATGGATTTTGGGCTGTATTAATAAATGTATAGCTTCCAAATCACGCGAGCTACTGGTTCCCCTCTATTTGGCACTGGTTAGGCCTCATCTTGAGTACTGCATTCAGTTCTGGGGACCCCACTTCAAGGAGGATGCAGCCAAACTGGAGGGGGTTCAGAGGAGGGCAACCAGGATGATCAGGGGTCTGGAAACAAAGCCCTAAGAAGAGAGACTGAAAGAACTGGGCATGTTTAGCCTTGAGAAGAGAAGATTGAGGGGACATATGATAGCACTCTTCAAGTACTTGAAAGGTTGTCACACACAGGAGGGCCAGGATATCTTCTCGATCATCCCAGAGTGCAGGACACGGAATAATGTGCTCAAGTTACAGGAAGCCAGATTCCAGCTGGACATCAGAAAAAACGTCCTGACTGTTAGAGTAGCATGACAATGGAACCAATTACTTAGGGAGGTAGTGGGCTCTCCCACCCTAGAGGCCTTCAGGAGGCAGCTGGACAACCATCTGCCAGAGATGCTTTAAGGTGGATTCCAGCATTGAGCAGGGGGTTGGACTCGATGGCCTTATAGGCCCCTTCCAGTTCTACTATTCTATGATTCTATGATGCATAGAGCTCCTTCACACAAGGAGAGGCTGTGATTGGGCCTCGCATAAAAGAGCTCTATGTGCCTACATCAGTACATGCCTAATGTCCTTTCTCACGATGGTTGGATGCAAGGATGGGGAAGTTTTCAATGGGATTTGCTTCTGAGAAGACATGTATATTGACTTATCTTTAAGCAAAATGTGACCATAAATGCAATGAAATGCTGGAATGCCTCTGTTACAAGCTTTAGGAATATTATGACATTATTTACATGACGTGCTTTGGTAGGTCTACTTTTGACAAGGTGTGGAGTTAAAGGTCAGCAGACAAGCTGATATCCTGTGCATTTAAAACACATGCTCCACCACCTCCACCAATCCCATACAATGGAGAGGTCAGGGGCAAGATGTTCACTGCCCTTCAACTTTGGAAATTAAATGAGCCTTCCTTGTGAAGTAGTGATATGGTGCATACTTATGGTTTTAAATTAGCTATGCTTCTCTAAAGCCCTGAAAGAATAATTACAAATGGTGCCCAGGTAGAATTTTAATTGCAACTCAATGTGCTTTTAGTAGGAGAAGTATTACTGATGGCCTACTGCAAATCCTCCTGTGAAGAGCCTGGGATGCAATCACCTGCCATTGCAGCAAGGCAGTAGAAAGGGAACCAGAGGAGCCTCTCTCTCTCTCTCTTGGCAACAGCTGAACAGTAACAATCTCAAGTAAGCAACAAAGAGCAACCGCCATTTTGTGGCTGCTCAAGCGCAGCAGGTGGTAGTGGTTTTTAGTGGTTGTTGTTTTAAAATGGCTTTCTTCTTTTTTAATGCGTTTCAACTCCTCAAAATAGACTAGAAGCTACACTTCCGTGAGGAATCCTTGGGGGATAAGTAGCTCCTGTGAGGTCAGGAAAAAGCAGAATCCCCCTTTTTTCTTTGAGAACTTTCTTTATGAGAACTAGGCATGTACCGATTTTCTTAAACTTGGTCCGGCTGTGTTTTGCAAATTGTCAGGCATCTTTTGTTCCATCATCCATTCATTGGTGGAATCAGATTTTTCTTTTTTAACCAGAATTCCATTCTACTTGCACTAACGTGCACTTGCGCAAATACATCAGATAGGATTCACAGAAATCTAAACTCTTTCGAATCCGTTGCAGCTTTCTCCAATGTCCCTAATGAGAACTTTTGACCTATACAAGTTGTGGACCCTTGAGCCTGCTGTGACTGTCCACCATCTTCACCCGCCATAGCCAAATACTGCCAGTGATTGCTGCTTCACTCAGGAGATTGCTACAATGCCATACATTCCTTAGGATACAGCAAAGCTGCTGTATATTTGTCCATCTAGGCCAATATTGTACACTCTGTCTATCAATGGCTTCCACGCCACACCTCCTACAGGATTATTTTAATGGGAAATGCCAGGAAATGAACCTGGGAGCATTCTTGAAGTGGACCATCTTAATAAGTCCTCCACCCCCAGAAAGGGGAATGTCAGTCTAACCACGAGACCAGGGTCAAAGAGAATGATGGCTATATGAGAAATTCATTCCACTTGTTTTGGACCAGAATTTGCCTATTTCGTGCCTCTGAGAACCTCCCACCAACTCAAAGGTAATCTGTGGCTGATGTCATACATATCCTAGTTTCTGATGTCATTCATAGAACAAAAATCAAAGGTATTTGCCAAATGTGTACATTCGATATGCACACAATCATGGGAAGAAATCAAAGGAAAGCAAATGAACACAATTGATGAGTACATTTGGGAAATCACATATGAAAATGTGTGTGCATTTTTGTGTGGGAAGAAAAAAAAAAAAGCTCTCTCAATCTGATAAAAGCACCAGTCAGAATGAACTTCCAGGTGGAATCCAGAGAACTCCATGAGCTCAGCTTTTGCCAATTCACACATCCGTACAAAGAATCCTCCTAATTCCAGAGCTCCAGCCTCACAAAGTCAGCTGACCACCTTTGAGAGTATGCCCTGCTGAATATATTGGACAACAGATTGAGACAGCCCCATGTTTGTCATGGTGACCATGAAGTCTCGAGATGGTCCCTCTAAGATATCTCCAATGTGAATGTCAAAAAAACCCAAGGGTTTTAAAGGACCATGCCAGAAACTACCTCAGCCAGCTCAGGCTGGGACACTGATAAGCACTGATGGACAGAATACCAGCATAATTTCAAATCCACCATTCCCCAACCTCATGCCCTCCAGATGGAATTGTAATTCAACACATCTGGAGGGTCCCAGGTTGAGGGAGCCTACCCTGATCTCTCTGGCCAACACCAAGTACAAACTCTCAAGCTTGCCCCCTGAACAGACTGGTGAGGGAGCCAGCTCACAGCAAACACCTCCCTGTGTTGGTACTGCACTTTAGATACCCAGCTGCACAACACTGGAACAGATCCACTCCCCACAGCTCATCCAGCTAGGTCTTGGTGACACATGCCAGGTTGGCTCCTTCATCCACAATTCAGTTGCAGATGAGAGCTGTCTGATTATACACTGGCCTGGCATTGACTGAGCTGCCTTGGTGTACATTATACAGAGGCAAACCTGAGTTTGTCACATATGTGCAATCAACAGAGAGCTGTAGCCCATCATAGGTCCCTGATGAGGGTACATGTACAAAAAGGGTACATGTATCCCCTCCACTGTACATTTTCAGATATATATTTAAAATAGGGATCTTGGAGAAATTTACGATGGAATAAGTGAGTTCAAAATTCTAGGAATCCAAGCCATGGTTTCTGCAGCAGACCAGCTTTTCCTGAGTCACATGGATTTGGCAGATTTTTATTTATTTTTTACTTTTACTTGTTGAGTTTTACACAAATTTAGTCATACAGAAATGCATGAAATAGAAGAAACCGACAAAAATGCACATTTCTCCCTTCAGCTATAGCATGAAAAATGTGCATGGGGGGATTTCTGCATGGGGGGGGGGATTTGTGCATTTCAGAAAGTGAAAGCTGGTCAAGAATATACCACCCTGGAAAATGTGTGCGCTTGGGTCAAAAAAATGAATACTTACTATGGATGATAACAAATTTTGTTCAATTTGAGGAAAGAACCCTTTAATTCCTCCCCTCTCCCCACGCCAAAAACACTATGATGGCGTCTGAAGAAGCTTAACGCTTCTTCAGACAACTTTTGTTTAATCAAGTACAAGTTTCTTATCAAGCGTCTCGCAACTCAGGCCTTAGCTAGACCTAAGGATTATCCCAGGCAAATGGAGGGGTTGTCCCTGCCTGCTCCCGGGTTCTCCTGTGTGTCATTTGGATGCACAGGGATGATCCCGGGATATAGGCCTGGTCTAGCCATGGCCTATAAATAACTTTTGTTTAACTATTAATAACTTTGTTTGTGTGGTTGGAACACTAAATATTACATGCTTGATACTGTTAACAACCTTCTGTTACATTGTAAATCATTTGTGGTACTATTATGATATTATATAAAATGTTTCCTTAAATCATTTACCCCATTTCTGTTGTATGCTGGTTAGCACCACTTTATGCCATCCCTAATTTAAAACATCTTAAGTGTACCCTCCACTTCCACCTTCTTCCGTGTTCTACTCCTAAGAATCTCAATGACCTTCTGTAGTTTTTCATTCATGATTTTTATCCTGCCAACAGTAATTGGGTATTTGGCATAAAAACTTCCTTTCAGCTAGAGTTTTTTGCTGTCACCCACATTCAGATTCCAAGTATTCGATTCATACTAGAATACATGACAAATTGCTGGTGTAGCAACTCACAGCTTAATCTCTTTGCAGATAGCAAAGATGGCTGCTATGTACAGAACACAGGTTTATAGAACAGAAAAGACAAAGTTCCCAGTAACAAATGCAAAACAAATGCTCCAAGTGTAAGAAACCTGACATGCACTGCAATATCAGATCTATCTGGCAGTCAAATTTACAGAAAAGTTATTACAGAACCCCAGCGTGATTCCATTTCAACTATGAAAAGTCTTCCTCAGGTGCTCCTGTAGACATATATTCTAATAACAGTTTCCTGAGACTGATAATGTTGAGAAGTAGTTTCACTTTCCTGAGTGACTGAATTCTTTCAGTGGTCTACAGGTCAGTGAAGACAAAATAGCCCACTAATTTTGTGGGTCAAGAGTGACATAATCCCTCTGATTTTTCCAGTAGTCTCACAACCGCTTGCAGCCATAGCACAACTGATATTGTTGTGTTTGAAAAATTGGCTGTCTATAATTAATATACTGTAGCTGTTTTGGAAAACCATTTTGCATCATTGTACCATCAAATAGTATAAACTTCTCTCTCTCTCTCTCTCTCTCTCTCTCTCTCTCTCTCTCACACACACACACACACACACACACACACACACACACACACACGAACTGGCCTGGTGCAGTGTTGTCAGGGTATTTGTTGTTGTTTTACACTTAGAGTGTTTGTTTTGAATCTAAATGCAGTTTTGTCAACTCTTTATTCTCTATACTTTCTTATGAACTCCTAGGAGAAAATATTATTAATCTGAAATGGAAGAACTGGGACTCATTCTTCAAGAATCAGGAACACTTGCATAGCTGGAATCTTTCCTTTTACTCCCACCAAGGATCAAGCCAAGACTAGCACCACAATTTCATATTGTGTTTACAGCCTTTTGTAGCTACAGAGGGCTCAGTGCCAGCACTCCAATGTCATCTATATATACTATTTCCATAATCTTCATCCAATTTGGACACATCTCCCCATGGCTGTCAAATGCCCTTATCGACCTCCATATAATTTCGTCAATTACATAATTGAATAGTACCGGTCCCTGGATGGATCTTTGCTTAACTCCCGTCTCCACATTGAATTTTTTGGAGCACTCTGACCTTGTGCACATTGAAGCAGCAGATCCAGATTTAATTTTCCTTATTAAACAAATGTGGTTCTCTAGTATTCCATCTGCTTTCAGGATCATAAATTATCTCTGCTTGGCAAATCAACTGCATAAGCAAAAATCCAGCAATGTGATACATAGTAGTTGCCCATATCTATTATAAGTCTCCACCACTCATCTAAGTGAGAAAAAAAGATCCTTTGCTGAACAAGCTGATCAAAAACCAGAGGCTCAACTCAGAGATCTTAGCATGATTTGCATTATGATTTGAATTAACTATTGTTTAGAACTAGGGATGTGCAGGTTGTGTAAAGTCCATTCCGTCTGTGTCTTGTGGTTTGTCAGGCACCTTTCATTCTCTCATCCGCAAATCAATGGAATTGGATTTTTTTGTTTCCAAATTTGCGCAAACTTGCACATGTGAAAATTCCCAAACTCCCCCAAAATGTGCATTTTCACATTTCAGCCTATGGGGGAAATGTGTGCTTTTTGGCTGGGGGTTTCCCCCCGGTATTTTTCTAGGTCAATGTTTGTGCAAATTATATATATATATATATATATATATATATATATATATATGCAAGTTCACGGAACCCACCTAGTGGGGGAGAAGCTGGTCCGGCACAGAATGTGTGGGTTGGACTTACAAAAATCCAAACTCATTTGGTTCGATTGCAGATTTGCCCAACATCCCTATTTACAACCCAAGCCATTATTTGAGCTTCCAAATGTAGAACAGCAAAGCCATGTTTTAAACTTGCTTGTCTGCTTTCATTTTCTATCCTTTCAATGCTCAGCTTTATACAGCCACAGCACTCGGCTTCAGAAATTCCCCCTGAGCAGAGGCAGAGTGACGGCCTTGGCTATCATTTGTCAATTCAAACGTCAGACCACAATTAGCTCAGTTAAGTTTGGTTGATTGGTTTAACTACTAAAGCGTAGTTACAATTGTTTAACCACTAAAGCATAGTTAGCAGAAACAATGGTTTGCAACCCCCCTTTCAAACTATGGTTTTGATTCCGGTTTGCCAGCCAGTCATGAACTATAGCCTGAATCCAGCTTTCATGCTACAGTGAAGTTAGGTTGCAATCCTTTAACACACTAACCGGGAGTGGGACTTTCTTCTGAGTAGACATATTTAAGATGGCACTGTTAATCATGACTTGGTGATGCAATGTCTGAACTAAGCAGCAGCATTTTTCTGTAAATATATTTGTATGCATGCAGCACCTGGTGAAATTCCCTCTTCATCACAACAGTTAAAGCTGCAGGACCCCTGCCTTCTTTTGCATCTGGTCACCTCCAAAAAAAAGGGTTATGCAATGGAGTAACTACCTGAGTATATAACAAAGATGCCTTTTCATTCATTTGTGGGCTGCTGCCACTGGCAGAATGAACCTAGATCCTTGCCCACACAGGTTCCCATGGCATCTTCTCCACACCAAACTACCTGCCACAGTTGCACTTGTCAGTGGCCAGAATTGCTCATGACCAGAGGATCTGATATTGGTGCAACTGCTGAACCAGTGTGTGGGTGCAAGGCAGCGGTTAGAAAAGCTCTCACCAAAGTTGTGCCCTCCAGGTCTCTGAGACCACAAATCCCATCAACCCCAGATAGCATGGCCAGTGGTTAGGGATTATGAGTGTTTTAGTTCAATACAACCAGTTGGGGAAGGTTGGGTTAGAGCATCAGGCTGAACCCAGTTTCAAATCCCCACTGAGCCCCAAAGCTCTAGGGCTGTGCTCCGCTCCATTCCAGATCCCCGGATCTGGAGCAGATCGGGCCAATCTGGACCCCCTAAATTTGGATCCGAATCAGGTCAGGGGAGGTCCGGATCAGCCCTCTTTCAAAATGGCCATGCCTAAGGTCTTATGTGGAAGCTATCATGGTACCCAGTTACATGTGTGTATCTTGAAAAATGACAGAGATAAATGCATTTCTGTAAATGAGGGGGAATTTAAAATTTCCCCCAAAATCAGAGATGTTCCCATTTCCTTCAAAGTGGCCATGACGAAGGATATATTTAGAAGCTATCATGGTGCCCATTTTCATGTTTCTATCTTAAAAACTAAAAAAGTTATAGGTGTTTTTCTTTTCCAATGCAAGTCTGGGGGGGGGGATCTGGACTTCCGGATGTCGCTCCAGATTCGGATCCGGATTGGTTCAGAAGAGGTGCAGATCGATCCAGAATGGTTCAGACCTGATCGGAAGGTCCAGATCAGGATCCAAAGTGGATGGGGGGGGGGTCCCTGCACAGCCCTACAAAGCTCACTGGGGCCCACTCTTTCAGCCTAATCCAAAGAAGGGAGAGAGAGAAACCTTTACACCCTTCCTTGGAGGAAGAGCAGCATAAGATTGCAATGAAGTAAAACATAAATTCCTCCACTTGCTTAGTAGAGCAGTTTTGCTCCAGTTGCAGTTATGCCTTCTGAGAAAATCAGAGTATCTGGAAAGGCCCTTTGTCTCTGCAGTATGTAACATAAGGGCACTGGATGCAGCAATTTTCAGTCCCTCTCCAAGGAGGAATGTGCTCTTCATGTATACAGTTCAGGTGAAGCATCTTAATTACCCCTTCCACAGACCCTCCTTTACCTGGACCTGTTGTGATCTTTTCCTCCCTGTGACCAGCTGTTCCAAGCACACGGCTTTCATCTAACAACTTCTGCCTCCTCCTATTGATTTTTTTTTCCCACAGAGGGCTCCCTTGAGGCACCTCTGGACTAACAGGTACATTAACTTTCATATTTGGGTCCCTCTGTCTCCTTTAGCTTCACAGTGAAACAAACCCGTACCAGGTTGTATTAACTGCTTGCACTCTGGTGTATAAAGGTTGATATTTTCATTGATATATAAAATCAATCACATCTTTCACTGTGGAGTGGGCCCCCAGGGGATTTTTTTTAAAAAATGGAAAGCAAAGTACAGAGAGAATAGTCTATTTTATTCCTCTCCACAGAAACAAAGGCACAACTGTTGTGGAAACAAAGCAACAGGGTATTTTTGTTGGGTTTTGTTTTGATCAGACAGCTGCAGTTCACAACTGTAAGAGAAATACTAGATGGCTGAAAACTCCTGAGAGATAAGTAAACCAAAACACTACTGTGGGAGGAGCCAAAGCAAAGTAGAGAAAGAGACTCGAGTTCGCATTTTAAGAGGATCCATTAACACCCACACAGTACCACATGAATCACATGAGAGAGCCAGTGTGGTGTAGTGGCTACAGTATTGGACTGGGAGTCGGGAGATCCAGGTTCTAGCCCCCACTCAGCCATGGAAACCCACTGGATGACTTTGGGCCAGTCACAGACCCTCAACCCAACCTACCTCACAGGGTTGTTGTTATGAGGATAAAATGGAGAGGAGGAGGATTATGTACGCCGCATTGGGTTCCATGGAGGAAAAAAGGCAGCATATAAAAGCAATAATAAATATAATAAAATAAAAAATGGTGGGGCATGGGGCTTACCACCATCAGAAGCAGGATGTGACAAGTAGGGATGTGCTCCGCTCCGATTAGAAGTGGCGAATCAGAAGCGAATTGGCCTGCTCCGCCTTGCCCAGAGGAGGAGTAGAAGTGGACCGGGGACCCGTAGAAGCAAGGTGAAGAGAAGCGGCCATTGGCGGAGCGCTTCTCTTTACGCGGAGTGATCCGATCGCCATTTTGAAAAAATTTGCCCATAGGATTGCATTGCGGAAAAGAATCGGGGATAACTGTGTTGTTTTTTAAGCTATCTTTCTGAAACTTATTGTGCTTAGAGAGTCATGGATGGGGGTCATTTTGAGCCTACTCTCAGCTCTCTGCATGCTGCGGTTCGCTTGCTAGAATTTTTGGAAAAGTCAGGTAAACAAACAGGGACAGCGGGTAAACCGGCGGGGTTTTTTTTGTTTTGTTTTGTTTTGGAAGCGATGACAGGCACATTCAACTCCCAATCCTGATGAGAATTGATCACCTCATGAAGCATACTCCAATCCCAGCATTGGAGGGGGGGACTAAGGCAGAGGCACCCTCAGAGCTTTGAGCTCTCAGCGTCTTGTGGGTTTTGCGTTCGTGGGGAGAGGAGTTAGTTAGGTGCTGCTGCTGTGTTTGGAGATAGATTAGATTTAGCTTGGCATGTGTGTGTGTTTGTTTGCTTCTTTCTGACTTTTTGCTTAGTTTGCTCTGTGTTTTTCCCTTACTTTGATTTAATATAAACTTTATTTTTAAATTTTGGAGTGTTTGTTTGTTTGGTTGGTTGGTTCCCCCCCCCCTTCCCTCTCTTAAAGCCTGACAGTGTTTCATCTTCCTTCTTTCTTCTAAATACAAAAAAATACCCAAAAAAAATATTCTCTATTTCTTCTCTCTGTTACTTGGACTGTGTGTGTGACTGTGTTATTGTGTGAGTGTGCTGTGTGCACTGTTTGTGAAGTGCAACAGCCACAGATTGAGCATTTCAAATCCTGTTTGGGCAAAGCATACACACTTCTTGTCCCATTTCCCTACATATAGTATTAGTAATATTCTTATACATATTATTATTAGTATTAGTATTATATTCTTATACATAATATTATAATTAGTATTAGGGTGGCATCTGGGAGGGTGTCCACTTCAATTTTTTTTATCTGTCAAACCATCGGAGAACAGCCCATGTCTGCAAATGGGGTGTCCGATTTTCATAAATTCCCCAAAAATCAGGGGATGATGGGACTGCCTTGAGTCTTGGCATGCATGTGTATCCCTGGATAAGCTGTCATGGTGGCAAATTTGAGGTTTCTAACATGCAACTTGACGGAGCTATCGAAAGGGGTGTGAATGGGGTGCCCGATTTTCATAAATTCCCCAAAAATCAGGGGATAATGGGACTGCCTTGAGTCTTGGCATGCATGTGTATCCCTGGATAAGCTGTCATGGTGGCAAATTTGAGGTTTCTAACATGCAACTTGACGGAGCTATCGAAAGGGGTGTGAATGGGGTGCCCGATTTTCATAAATTCCCCAAAAATCAGGGGATGATGGGACTGCCTTGAGTCTTGGCGTGCATGTGTATCCCTGGATAAGCTGTCATGGTGGCAAATTTGAGGTTTCTAACGTGCAACTTGACGGAGCTATCAAAAGGGGTGTGAATGGGGTGCCCGATTTTCATAAATTCCCCAAAAATCAGGGGATGATGGGACTGCCTTGAGTCTTTGCATGCATGTGTATCCCTGGATAAGCTATCATGGTGGTGAGTTTGAGGTTTCTAATGTGCAAATTGACGGAGCTATCGAAAGGGGTGTGAATGGGGTGCCCGATTTTCATAAATTCCCCAAAAATCAGGGGATGATGGGACTGCCGTGAGTCCTGGCATGCATGTGTATCCTTGGATAAGCTGTCATGGTGGCAAGTTTGAGGTTTCTAACGTGCAAATTGACAGAGCTATCGAAAGGGGTGTGAATGGGGTGTCCGATTTTCATAAATTCCCCAAAAATCAGGGGATGATGGGATTGCCTTGAGTCTTGGCATGCGTATGTATACATCCATGAGGTGTCATGGTGCCAAACTTGAGGTTTCTAACTTTAACAGAAAAAAAGTTGTATACTTTTTTAGCCTAATGCAAGCCTATGGGGGGGGGGAAACGGAGCTCCGATCCGGATCTGGAGCTCCGCAGCAGAGTGGAGATAGGCGGAGCGGGGGTGGAGCGAAGTGGCCTGATCCACAAATCGCAGATCTGGAAGAGAAGCGGAGCGGGGGGTCCTTGCACACCCCTAGTGACAAGTTATTTCTGAGAAGAGATCAAGCCAAAGTGGATGCAGAACAATGACAACACAACGTATTGCTCAGAAGAATATTCTAGAATACCAGCACCAATGTACCTGACTGTCTAGTTCTGGACACAGCACCCCCTAGGAATGGGGAAGAAATTTGTTCAGTTCACATTTTAATGCAGACTTACTCAGTTTCACCCTTTTTGAAGCACTATGCAAAATGAAAGTCAGAGAGCATTTGAAATTTAACTGAAACCTAAAATGGATTCACAATCCCACTGAAATCAGAGCCACGAGACTAGGGTTCAACACCTTGGGTAGCTTCTTTAGAGTTCTGGCTAGTTCTGACTGAAACCCAAAATGGATTCGCAGCCCCACCAAAATCAGAGCCACCAGCCTCTACTCTTAACAAATAAATTATGCTGTAATTGTTAGAAGGTTGGGCTGGGATTGGGGAAACTAATATTCAGTTCTCTACTCAGGCTATGAAACTCTCTGTGTGTCATTGGACTTGTTACCCTAATAGATTTCATAGAGGCCATTTTGAAGTTAAAATGGCTGGGGACGTCCGAGAAGTCTGCAATGGAAATTAATGAGTTCAGTTTTCTATGATTCTGACCCACGGATTCCGCAGTGGACTGGCTTTTACCAATCGTGTGGATTACACAGACTTGCAGAGCAGTTGTTTTTACTTCGGAATTTATACGTAGTTTTAGTTGTAGAAAAATACATTTAAAAAAAAGCAGGCAAAAATGTGCATTTCCCGCAAAGGCTAGAGCATGAAAATATGCATAGGGGGGATTGTGCATTTTTCCAAGTGTGAATTTGCGCAAATTTGGAAAATTAGGGAGGAAATCCGATTCAGCCCAAGAGCAAATAATGAAACAAAAGGCACATGACAATTTGCAAAATGCAGGTGAAATGGATTGTACCAAACCTTTACATTCGTAAAAATGGTAGGGAGAAATGTATCTGTTGACCTGAGCTCTCAGAATAAAGCATTGGATAAAAATCTAATAAATTATAATAAATTAAATCTTGTCAACTTTTGTCCTTGCTAATCATGTTTTTTATGAGGTGTAAACTAGAATACTGTTTATTGATGGGGATTTGGGGGGAAATGCCATCTGCTCTCTGATCGGGTTGTTTATAAAGTCTTAAGAACCATAGTCAGTTATTTTTAATGAAGTAGCATCCCCAACAAAATGGGACGTCCAACTGGATTTTATAATTATTTATTGGGAAGTGTGCCCTACTGAATTCATAGAACATGCTCCCAAGAAACTGTGCCTAGGACTGTAGCCAAAGTTAGTGATAAATGTAGAGCATAGGAGCTGCTTCTGTGATAGCATTCAGGCTAGCTATTTGCTTTATCTGACTGACCGCAAGGTTTCTGCTTTGTTCTAAAAGACTCATACATGCTGAAGATCACCGCGCTGTGGTTTTAAAAGAAGAAAAAGGGCAAATGTTGGTGATCTACCAGTAGCTCCATATCGTACTGCATACTGCCATGATGTCTGCTTTAGCTGAATCTCAATCTGGAGGCTAAAAGATGCTGTTTGGACACAAGCTGAGAGAGAAGAGGTGGCAGGAATCAATCACAGGGGGCCTTTTCCTGTCTGTTGAGCCTGGCTGTTCATTGAGATGCAGGTAGCGCTCCTAACGCATGGGCCGCAGTGCTGTGAAGACAAACAACACCCAACTTGCATACCAAGTGGCCTTGCATTTAACCGATTCATTTTATTATGAAATATATAACTGTGATCCAGGGCCACCATACTGTGAGTCACTTCTGGGGAAATGTGCCGAGAGAAACATGCATCTCCGCTAATTACACTGCACGCATAATATCTTACAACGAGCCTGAAAGGCACAGTGTGGTTATTTCAAAGGACGTTTTTCAAAACAGATTTCAGTGGCAACTGGAAGTAAGATCCCATTATTATTATTATTATTATTATTATTATTATTATTATTATTTCTTCTTAGGGTTCTTATTGTTAACCATGCAGCAATGCAGAATTGAAAGATGAAGCATCTTCATGGTTGGGAGGGGAACACCAATTTATTGTAGGATGATTTAAATTGGACCATTGAAAATTAGTGCTGAAATAGTGCTCCATGCATAGAATAAATGGACACAGGTGGGATTAGGCGATGATGGTCCCAACTGCAACAATATCAAACCACGATCTGCACCTCCCTAACATTCATGGACTGGGCAAGATATATGGAAAGGAGTGGCTACATACCTACATGGACAAAGGTGCTCTCCCCAATGATTGGGAAGGCTCCCATGACTAGGAGTGCCAACTCTAGATTTTTGAGGGCCCTTGAATAAGGCATCTGGAATGGGCCACCTGCCTCACTATGTGCTATTACTCTTCCTCCTCTCTCTCATCATGGCTTGCAGTTGTTTGCTTGCCAGGCAGAGCAGCAGTGAGGAAGGAGGCATCTGTTATCTGAACCAGAGCGAGAGGCAGGCAAACAAGCAGGTTGTAATGGTGAAGAGAGGGAGCATCTCCAGAGTGCTCTTGACAGTGGGCCCTTGCTGAGGAGTGCCTGATCACGCCTACCCTTGATACCATCTTGATGCAAAGGCAGCCCTTTTCACATGTGCATGGCTGGCTTGGGAATGCTGGGACTTGTATGCCCTTTTCTCTGTCTAAACATGCATAGGCTTGTGTCTTTATTATATATATCAAGCCCCCATGAAGACACCTGAGGACAGCAGGCTAGTTTAGAGAGTGGAATGGCTGGGGAGGAGGGGCAGGAGGAGTGAGTAGGCCCTATCCTTTTGCCAGTCCATCAGTACATGAAATAGAAGGAGGCATCAATCATCCTGTCCTCTGCATCAGGCAGCCTAATGTCTTGGGTTGGCCCTGGAAAAACTTAAAACTCCCCACTCCCCATGCTCCCAAACCAGACACACATAATAAAAAGTTTGCTGATGGGTAAACACACCCTAAACAATGCTCGGTATCTCCCTGTTCAAGCCCTATATTTAGCTATGTAAATCTGTACCAAGAAGGCAGTGGTAAAAGCACAAAATTAAAATGGCCACCCACTATTTTAGGCCATGCCCGAATGTGAATTCATAGCTCCTGACTCCATTTCCTGCCTTGCATAATTTCATAAGAAGAACCCAGATGGGTCAGGCCAAAGGCCTAACTAGTCCAGTATCCTGTTTCCTGTAAAGATCAACCAGATGTTCTGGAAAGCCCAGAAACTGCACATGAGGGGAATAGTTCTTCCCTGCACCTGATCCCCAGCATCTGGTATTCAGGTTCTTGCTGCCTTTGATCTTGGAGGTAGCATATAGCCATCTTGAGCATCATTTTTGAGTGGAAATAAGTCATGACTGGTAGCCAGTGAAATCCTTATCCCCCATGGATTATGGGGGATAAGATCCCCCTTTTTAAAGCTGCCTAGGTTGGGGGCATCAGCACATCTCTTGGTAGTGAATGCTGCAGTATATGCATGCAAATTGGGTCTAGTATCAGGAGACAGGGAGAAAATGCATTCCTATCCACTTTCTCCAAACCATTCACAATTGTATACACCAGTGCAGGCTGGTGGCTCCGATATCAGAGGGTCTATGAATCCATTCTGGGGTTCAGTCAGGACCAGCCAGAACTCTAAAGGAACAATCCAACTTTCTTTTTCTTTCCACTTATTTTGGGGTTAGGATTCAGCACCTTGGATACCTCCTATAGAATTCTGGCTGGTTCTGATTGAAACCCAGAATGGATTCACAGCCCCACCACAATTAGATCCACCAACCTCCACTGGTATAGGCTTCTGTCATGTCCCCTACCCTCACTCACCATTCCCCCCCCCAAAGAAAATAGCTCCAAACACTATAACCATTTTTTGTAGGGCTATTTTCCTTATAGGAAAGTTGCTCCAGGCCCCTGATCATTCTGGTTTCCCTTTTCTGTACATTTTCCAGCTCTACAATATCCTCTTTTAGGTATAGTGACTAGGGCAGGATCTACACTGCTGCTTTAAAACGGTTTATAACAGTAGTGACAACTGTTGAGGCCCATGACACACTCCCTATACAGTCTTCAAAATGTTTTCAAAGTGTCATATCCTGCTTAGTGTAGATCGCTCAGGACTGCAAACTGTATTCTTAGTGTGCTGACACCATAGATTTCATTGGAGGGCCTACCATTTCCTCTTCTTCTTATTCATACAACATATCCATGAATATGAACAGATGGAATAGGGATGAACTTCGGTTTCTCTCCATTTCTCATTTCTCCAATCTTAAATTCAATTCATCTTGAACTTTCAGAAATTATTTTTAATGGTTCACATGAAAAAAATTATGCATTTTTAATTTATTTCCCCAAATATACAAAAGGTTGTTCCCTTTTTAAAAAAAAGATAAAATGGAGAACTCTATTGCAAAATTCAGAGAAGTGTGAATTTTGAACGATAATTGAGTTTTTAAGTTAAGTTTGCAAATTAAGTAAGTTTGCATTCAAATGCGAACCACACAAATTCCTCCCCCATTCTTAGGAGGAGCAAAGTCACACCTATTGACCCTCCCTCTCTCCCCACATCTCCATGCATTCATCAAAAGCTACGAACAGAACGTATCTATCCTCATACAAGCAAAACACTGGATGTTTAGGGAGATATGGGGAGAGCCAGGTTCTGCACCTGTGCAGACGAATGCATGGAACCCAGGTTTTATGCCCGTGTTATATGCAATACCAAAATCCACCTTTGAGCACGCTGAAATAAATAGACACAAGGCATACTGAATTCACTGGCATCCACTATTGAAATAAATCTCTTGGGTAGCCAGACTGCCCATAATCCTTTGCAGCAAAGCCATGGAAAGCTTACAATTAGTGCACACCAGTGTGACATAATTTCCTTTCCAAATTCAATTGTCTCCTGAGCTTTAGCTCTACTTGTTTGAAAAATCACATTAAAGAAATCATGAATCAGAGATTAAAGTTCCTTATCAGGCAAATACAGGAAAGTTTTTCTTCCCCCCCCCCCCGCCCTTTTTTTTTTTTTTTTACCTGCTTGAATACAGAATTGTAGAGAATGCAAGTCACTGCTTTCCTGTGACTCGCGACTCTGCTTTTGCCTGAATCCGGTTCCATTTCCAGCAATGTCAACTGGTTGTTAAACGAGATGAAAAGACGTCCACGGGATTCATCAAAGTAAAGTACAGAATGGAAATCTAGACTTTTGGGGAAGGAACCAGCAATCCTTTGTACACAAAGCTGGTGTTGAATGTCCCAGATTCTTAATACCTGTGCACAATGGAGAAATGAAGAAATCGGAACTCACCAACTTTCTTTTTTCTTAATTCAGAGGATGCAGAAATGGATACTTTATAAAATCAAAGCATTGGGGTAGAATCAACCAATATGCAGGCAATGCAATGAGCAAGATAAATCAGTCCAAAACCAAAATAAATTAACACTAGTAGAGCATCCAGTTTATATATTTTTATAGATTTAATTTTAAAAAAAAATCTAAAATTTAAAATTTTATAGCTTTAAATTTAAAAAAATCTAGGTCCTGTTCAGATGTCACTTCAGGCTCTACGGTTAATGAAACTGGGGTTCTCTTTTTGCACATTGTCAAAAGCTGGCAGAAGCTGAAACACATTTCAGCAAGAAGCACTCGTCAAAAACTGCAAGAATGGCTAACCCACCTGACTATGTGTTTTGGCTATCAATTTGAGTGTGAACCTGCAAGAGAAATGGATTCGGAGAGATAATCCATGATAACGCCATGGAAAATAGCCAGTAAAACGGCACTTTAAAATGAATTGGTCTGTTTTTAAAATGTTTTCAGCTGTACTTTTCATTCGTGTGTGTGTGTGTGTGTGTGTGTGTGTGTGTGTGAAAAATCGATAGAACAATGTCTTCATTAGTACTAACCAAAAGTTACAAAATAATATGAAGCTTTGCAGAGCTCTTCTTCAGGCTAGAAAATATATTAACATTTGATTTTAAATATTTTGATTCTGTTTTCTTTTTCTTCTTCTTTTTTCCTTTTTATTGATCACCACTTGGCAATCTTATTAGATATAGTGTGGCATATAAATATTGCAAAGAAAGAAAGAACAACATTTACTAACAGAGACTGGCCAACGAGACCACATCATGCCAGTCCTTTTTCCAGCTTCATTGGCTGCCAGTCCAGGTCCGGGCCCGATTCAAACTGCTGGTGTTAACATTTAAAGCCCTAAATGGCTTGGGGGCAGGCTATTTGAAGGAACGCCTCCTCCCATATGTATCTGCCTGAAACACTGAAGGTCCTCCTCAGGGGTCCTTCTCCGTGAGCCCCTGCCAAAGAAAGTAAGGCAGGTGGCTACCAGGCACAGGGCCTTCTCTGCTGTGGCACCCCAGATGTGGAATGAGCTCCCTAAAGGAGGTTTGCCTGGCACCTACACTATATTTTTCCAGATGCCTGATGAAGGCCTTTTTATTCTCTCAGCATTTTAACAGTCTATAAATTTAATTTTAACTTTGCTGTTTTAAATATGTATTTAAAATTTGTATTTCTGCACTGCTGCTGATTTTATCCTGGTTGTGCTTTTGTATTGTCTTTTATATCATGCTTTTATACTGTTTGCTTTATACTTCGAATGGTTTTAATTTTTGAGAACTGCCCAGAGAGCTTCAGCTATTGGGCGGTATAAAAATGCAATAAATAAATAAATACAGCAAAAAGTAGGGGGCATTTGGGCGCATGCTAGGAAAGCCCCCATGTGGATTAGTGTATAATTTCAGAAATGTAGGAAATGTAATTTCAGAATTTAAATAGAAACTCATGAAATTTTGTGTGTGGGATGATAGCGGGAGAGGTATGCTTGGACCATGTACGCAAGCGCACAGGGACAGCAATCTGGAAAGTAGGGAAGGCCCTAGAGTGTCCAGGTGCCCCACTTTAAAGATGACAGTCCTCTGTTTGAAGGCACCCTCTATTTGAAGGGCTGTCCGGGATGGGTGTGTGTTCAAGCTGGTCACCCATAGCTAGCACCTGGACAGTATACTGAGCTAGCATACAAGTCACCTGTTCATATTGTTCCCCACTGTGATGAGAAGACTTGTATTTCTATAAGTCTTGCTAAATGTGATTCTATAAATATACATTAGCACATGCAAATGGATGCCCTCGCAAGTTCTCTTTTTGGGTGATGCATAATGCGCCACCCTAGAAGGAGCTCCTACCAACCATGTCTCCCTCCCTGTACTTCTCTACGAAGCCCAGTTTTCCAACCCACACCAGCTTCAGATCACCATTTCAAAATGCATTTGCATTTGTGGTGTAGCAAGATTCCCATTACTGCACAACTCCTGGCCATTTGCACCCCTGCATGTAATTCTGTTCTAAAAATCCACATTCAAATCCCTAAACTGAAATATATGAATGCAGACATGGCCAAACTAAAATAAATAATTGTTCTCTTCCCAAATCAAGGTCTTGTCCGATTTGAAGCAGAAACCCAATCACAGACTACTATATATCTTTCTTTCCTTTTTTTTTTTTAACCGAGCTGTCAAATCAAGGCTTTTTTGCAAAGGGTGCCTTTTCATCTTGTTTGATTCCATCCCTTGTCCTACACGACATTGTGTAGTACATGTTTGATTGGGGTTGGCTGGCAGTTGTTAGAGATTCCTCTAGCAGAGCAGAAGGGTTTGTATGTAAATAACTACCAACTCAGATACCCGTTCATCCATCAAAGTGAAACGGATTCATGCTAATGCCAAGAATGACACAGGACTGCTTGTAAAATAATGGCTAAGCAACCAAAGGGGAAACAACGTTAACAAACTCATTGAGAGGCTTAGTGGCAGGTTAATAGAATTTTTGTTTGAAGCTGGAATCAGGACACGTTCTCTCAGCTCTCTGAACATAAAGCTAAGTTTCAGTCTTGGATCTACATTGGGGGCGGGGGGGGGGATGCGACTAAAAGGGGACTTTCCACTTGCCCTGCTCCTGTACATTTCACAGCAGCCTGAAGGTCAAACTACACACTGTTATGAAAGGTATAGAAAATGTGGAAACAGAGATTTTTTTTCTGTCTCTCTCATAATACTAGGACCCAATAGGATTATCCAATGAAGCTGATTGGTGGGAGATTCAGTATAGAGAAAAGGAAGGGCAACCAGGATGATCAGGGGTCTGGAAACAAAGCCCTATGAGGAGAGACTGAAACAACTGGGCATGTTTAGCCTGGAGAAGAGAAGATTGAGGGGAGACATGATAGCACTCTTCAAATACTTAAAAGGTTGTCACACAGAGGAGGGCCACGATCTCTTCTCGATCAGCCCAGAGTGCAGGACATGGAAAAATGGGGTCAAGTTACAGGAAGTCAGATTCTGGCTGGACATCAGAAAAAAACTTCCTGTTAGAGCAGTATGATAATGGAACCAGTTACCTAGGGAGGTTGTGGGCTCTCCCACACTAGAGGCCTTCAAGAGACAACTGGACAATGATCTGTCAGGTATGCTTTAGGGTGGATTCCTGTATTGAGCAGGGGGTTGGACTCGATGGCCTTATAGGCCCCTTCCAACTCTACTATTCTATGATTCTATGAAGGACTTCTTCACACCACAAATAGTTAAACTATGGAATACACTACCACAGGATGTCGTGATGGCCAAACTAAACCAATTTAGATGGCTTTAAAGGGGGATTGGACAAATCCATGGAGGAGAAGGCTATCATTGTCTACTAGTCCTGTTAGCTACAAGCTACCTCCAGTACCAGAGAAATTAGGCCTATGTACACCAGTTTCTGGAGAACATGGGTGGGAGGGTTCTGTTGCACACATGTCCTGCTTGTGGGTTTCCCATGGGCAGTTGGTTGGCCAATGTGTGAACAGACTAGGGCCGGATCTACACTACTGTGTTAAAGCGCTTTATAACAGTTTTATAGCAGTTATCAGTACTCAGGGCTATTTATAAAACATGGGGGCTGACTTGAAAATTCCTCAAAATAGGAGTAAATGGACATCACTCTCCTCGATATCAAACAGAAAATCCTAATATTTAGAAGAAGCCCATAAGGAGTAGTTGAAGCAGCCTCTGCTCACATAAACGAAGAGCTGGCATCTAGACCAAACAATTTGAAGCCCTGAGTACTAATTAGCCTGGTACACCGGCCATTGAGGAAGACTTTGAGGAACAGAGCCAAGTTAAGGGCAAGAAAGAGACAGGGCCATCAGGCGCTCAAAGCTGATATCCAGAGGTTCTTTTCACTAACCCAGTGATGCGGCCTTTCAAAAGACAACTGAGGGAAAATATCTAGCTAGGCAGGGTGAAGAAGCAAGTGCAGGAGGAAGAATGGGAGAAGGAGAGCCCATTGAAATAAGTGGGCTGCCACAAAACATATTACTTACTTGGAGCAACCTGTAAAGAAAACAAACCTAAGAAGCAAATCTGTGTTATTGTCGCCCTAGAAGAGAGGCAGGATGAATCCTCAGGAAAGCATGGCCTGTTGTGGCGTAATCCCACAATTGAGTATATGGTATATGTCTAGATTAGTATGTCTGGTAAATATGGGACGTTATAACTGAGTGGGTGTGGTTTATGATGTAATAGGTGTGGGGAGGAGTATATAAGGAGAGTGTTGGGAGTTTGAGTAGTACGTGTGAGAGAGAGAGTTGTTTATTGAAGAGTTTGGATTCTAGGGATTTAGGAATGGTGTAAAGCGAGTGAGGTGGTTGGTGTGTGGAGAGTTTAGATTAGGTAGGATTGAAAGTATTATTATTATTGTTGTTGTTGTTGTTATTATCATGCTTTTAAATAACAATAAACTTATTATTATTTTGTTAGCTACCAAATACCACATGTCAGCTTAGCATTATTTACCTGCCTTGCAGTTATTGAACACCCACCCCATATTATACCCACAGTATATTTAGAGCAGATCCTGAATTAAACCTGTTTCCCTCATAGCTAGAGGAAAGGTTTAATTTAACCCTCCCTCAGGTTTTCAAGTGGTGGTGCTTGGCCTGAGAAGGGTTTATGCGACGGGCCTAGTGTAAAGGTCGGTGACGTCGCACCCATCTGTAATAACTTCCTTAATACAGCTTCCCCGACCTAGTGCCCTCCTGATCTTTTGGATGACAACTCCCAGGATTCCTGGCTATTGACTGTGCTAGCTGGAGGTGATGGGAGTTGAAGTCCAAAACGTCTGGCGGGCAGCAGATTGGGGAAGGCTGCCTTAATGTATTAGAGTCAGACCCACGAACCACATGTGACCCACACTATACCCCCAAATTTGGGGGAGATGCTTTTATTTTTGTAGCAGCTAAGGAGCACCAAAAAGTGTCAAATGTAGTTGGCAAAAAAGCTAATTTTTACCCTTTGGGCACTTCATACTGCTACAAATAAAAACAAAAAAATACTGCCTGCAGGGAATGTGGCCCATGGGCCCATGGGGGACATCCGTGGAGAACAAATGCCCCCCTGATCTCCCAAAGCTGCCCTGCCCCTGTTATATACCTTTAGTCATCAGTGTTGCAAAGCGGAGCAGCCACTGGACTGCAAAACTAGGGCCCTCTGGGTTTCATTTTCTTTCCTGGAGTCTTGCCTAGAGGAAGAGTAATGGTCTCCGCTTTGCAGGCTGTTCCAAAACTCACCTTATCCTTGGCGAAGCTAAAGAGCAGTTTGCGCTCAGTAATGAACTGGACAGCTATTACGCTGTCCGAATGGCCCTCCAGGATTCCAGCAGGTTTCGATGAGACATAAGGATTCCAAAGGCAAACGCGGCGGTTAATTCCTGCGGTCGCTGTTCAAAGTCGCAAAATTGAAACACATTCTCTTTAAAATCCCAGACATGACTAATGGATACACCACAGTTGAAGCAACTGCGTAAAGGCGATGGATTCTCTTCCAATCTCCAGGCCCCCGTTTTTATGGCGGCACTTTGGTGCCAAGAGGTGCCTTGAGCCCACACTTGCGTTCCTTCCCGATGTCTGAATGGGAAGGAATGCAAGTGCAAACTTCCCCGGGTTTTAAAAGTAATCAATAAATAAAAATGGTGGGGGGGGGGAGGAGAGGATCAGGGCTGTTCCTCCCCCCCTTTGAAATTTTATTATCTGTATCTCTGCAGCTGCGCAGATACAGATAATAAAAATAAAAAGAAATGGGGGGGATGAACGAGACTTATCTACATCATAAACTTAAATCAGTTTAATAGTCATCCCTTCTCCCCACGGACCTAGAAATTTCAGCGAGGCTCATTATATCTAGCCAAAAAATTCCCCAGTTCACATCAAATCACAATTCCCAGGATTTATACCAGTTAAGCTGGTACAAACTGAAGCATCAAGGCATGTACCTATTCTTCCGATTTTGATCAGTTTTATAAATATGAAGTATAGATAACGGCCTAATGTTTTATTTTGAAGTGAGCGCTTTTACCTTGCTCACGTTTTTTAGGTCTCCATACATGAAACTCTAAGTCTTCTGTGCAATTTCCTTGATTCAGTATTGTTTAAGCCCCTTCTTGCTCCTCTTCATTCTAGTTTTCTGTCAATTGCAACTTAAGGGTACAAACCAATGCATGTTTAGACGGGGGTGGGGGGGGGCGAAAGTCCTAAACTCCTGGCATTCCACAGCCAGCCAGCCCAACCATGCCAGGAGTTGTAGGACTTTTTTTCTGTCTAAACATGCAAAGGATTGCACTCATAATCCACTATTTCTTAGAGCATCCTTTTCAATCCTTTGCAATACATCTTTATTGGTTTTCCTGACTATCCAACTCATTTCCAAAGCCCTGAGTTCTTTTTACCTACTGTCCCTGCAACATTCAGAGTTATGTATTTATTTATTTGTTATATTTATATCCCACCTTTCCTCCTCCAAGGAACCCAAAGCGGCATACATAATCCTTCTCCTCTCCATTTTATCCTCACAACAACAACCCTGTGAGGTAGATTGGGCTGAGGGTCTTTGACTGGCCCAAAGTCATAGAAACGTAGAATAGCAGAGTTGGAAGGGGCCTACAAGGCCATCGAGTCCAACCCCCTGTTCAATGCAGGAATCCACCCTAAAGCATCCCTGACAGATGGTTGTCCAAGTCACCCAGGGAGCTTCCATGGATGACTGGGGACTAGAACCTGGATCTCCCGACTTCCAGTCCAACACTCTAGCCACTACGCCACACTGGCTCTGCATGGAGTTGAGCTTCATGACAAAGCAAAAAAGGGTAGGGTTCACTGAGCTTCATTTGTATATTTTTATGAATTTCCAGGGCTATGCTTCTGTTTTTTTCCCCACTGGCAATACTCTTATCATTTGCACATGACTTACGGAAGCTACAGTCAAGAGGCAACACCCTGGGCATTTATGGGCTGTAGAGATGGTAACGGGACATAGGAGGGGAGACAATCTATACTACAAGCCCAGATCAGCTGAACTATTATAATGTCTTCTAAGAAACAACAATTTATGAGAATTCTCAGAGCCCTCCGGATGCTCAGAGCCTTCATAAAAAGCATCACTTGAAGAATTCTACAGGGGAACCTGTGTTGGTTATATTTATCTATAATCTGCTCACATTTGTCATACAAAAGTACCCTGATATATAGAGGCTGAGGCATTTAGGAGTTCTAAGATACAGCCACCACTAGGTAAATGCCATGTTTTACAACCTTACTACAATTTACTGCACCTTACTGTATGGAATACAGCCCAGAAAATGACTCCCTCATTTTATCACGCTTACATTCCGCATGATAACCACAACTACTGTCCCTGTCATAAGTCAGAAGACTTGGAGAATACAGCCTCTCCCTCCCTCCTAGGACAAGGGACAATCAGCCCAGGACCCACTTGGGTTAACCAGATTTCTCAAGCTGATCCTCCCTTAAGTTTGAGGGGAGACATAATAGCACTCTTCAAATACTTATTTATTACTTGTTATTGCATTTATATCCTGCCTTTTTTCCTCCAAGGAACCCAAGGCAGCATACACAATCCTCCTCCTCCCCATTTTATCCTCACAACAACCCTGTGAGGTACGTTGGGCTGAGAGTCTGTGACTGGCCCAAAGTCACCCAGTGGGTTTCCATGGCTGAGTGGGGACTTGAACCTGGATCTCCCGACTCCCAGTCCAACACTTTAGCCACAAATATTTGAAAGAGTAGAGGGCCAGGATCTCTTCTCAATCATCCCATTGTGCAGGACATGGAATAATGGGCTCAAGTTACAGGAAGCCAGATTCTGGCTGGACATCAGGAAAAACTTCCTGACTGTTAGATGGAACCAGTTACCTAGGGAGGTTGTGGTCTCTCCCACACTAGAGGCCTTCAAGAGGCAGCTGGACAGTCATCTGTCAGGTATGCTTTAGGGTGGATCCCTGCACTGAGCAGGGGGTTGGACTTGATGGCCTTATGGGCCCCTTCTAACTCTACTATTCTTTGATTCTATATTTATTCCCTCCCTTTTTCTTGTGTTTCTAGCCTTTGGTGATGCATCTGTACCAAACTACAGTGCATATCTACATGACTAATCTATATTAATATAAGGCAAGTTTGTGTCATGGCTTCCCCCAAAGAATTCTGGGCACTGTAGTTCAATGAAGGGGTTATTTGAGATTCCTTGGCCACTTGACAAATGACAGTTCTCATCGTATTCCTGGGAGAGGGACTGGCTGCTCAACCAGCTTGAGTCTGCAGTGTAGAATTGCTCTTAGACCCCCATTAGGTTGTATAAAAAAAGGAGAAATTCTTGGTTACATACCTATCAAGTTGAGCTTGGGATGGAAGTCAAACGCATTGATTCCTTGGGCGACATGGAAAGTTGTCATTGTAAGCTGAGGACTTAATTTCTCTCTCCAAGCTAGCACCAGTGAGTTTGTACTACTGGTTGTAACAGAGATAAAGACATCTAAAGAGTAGCTGTATGCAACTGAAATGGGAAAGAGAGGGTATTTGAATTAAACTCTTCATTAAGTAAAAATTCTTATGAAGATCAATCGTTGTTGTTGTTAAATACTGGAAGTCGCAATGCAGGATATGGATGGATCAGTCTATTTCACATGTATTCATTCCTAAATCTACTCCTAAATCTACAGTTTCAAAATACATGTGCAAACTTGTTTTAAAAATATCTAGACAAACATTTTGTATATAAATTAATTCTTAAATACATATCTTTCACAAAATATACCTTTATACAGGGCTGGCCCCACCATGGAGCAGTAGGACGCAGGCACAGCAGGTGGCAAAACATGAGAAAAGCAGCGCTCTCCCATGGCAAAGGGTCTGCCACTTCTTGGTCCTGCCATGCAGGCAGCCAGCAGAACCAAAAAGAAGTCACTTGTTCACACACCTGTGTATTCCCTGCCCCCATGCACACCCTCCCGCCCCATTCGTGTCCCTCCCAACCCAGCTGGCTCTGCCTGCGTGGCTGCCGGCCAGCCAGCTTACTTTTCCTGGCACAGACCCATGCACCCAACTCGTGCACCCAGAAAGCCTGTAAGGACTTTCTGCCCTCAGGAGCTGTGCAGCACGTACGCAATGTCGGGCAATCACAAGAAGTCCTAAACGTTCCGTTATCTCCCATGATACTTTGCTGGATGCGCAGGCATGGTGCAGCTCTTGAAGGTGGAAATAGGTCAAGGGCAGCACGCAGGTGAAGCTGGCACACGTGTCCACGCCAGGAGAAGTAAGCTACCCGGCAGCAGTCAGGTACGCAGATCAAGGAGGAGAGGAGGTGGCGGTGGTGGAAGTGGCAGCACAGCAGGCAGTGAGCTGCCTTGAGCCGGGTCTGCCTTGATCAATGTATTTCACCTAAATATACACATTTCTAAATGCATTTTATCATGAAATACACATTTTAAAACACAAGTTGGTATGTTTTTTGAGCTGATAACTGCATTTCAAAATTCGGAGGAGTTGATGTCCAAAGAATAATTACTTTCTGAACTGCACATTAGTCAGGTCAGCACACACAGCAATTCACAAAAACTGAATTCCTCAAGCATCCTTTTTTAATACATATTGGCTTTGAGGTAGGGAGGTGTATTGACATTTATGGCACAGCAGCAGCTAACCGTAGCTACCCTGAGTTCCATTTTCTTAGTAAAACAGAAGGGTACAAAGCAAATAAATATTATGCCATACATAGAGATTGTTGAGTATTTGGTTTTAGTTCAATTTTGATTTTTTTTTTAAATTACCAAAATGCACGAATTTCTTCATGTCTGAGATAGAAGAACTTGAGATTGAAAAAAATCAAATGTGGGAAGAAGTGAAATTGACAAATTCACCCTTCTCTAGGCATATACTAGTCTACTAGAAAATGGAGTCTGATTTGAAATGCTAATGTTTTAATTCCTTATCCAATGTAACAAGAGTTTAAGGATGAGCCAAGAGAGAGAGAGAGAGAGAGAGAGAAATATGGAGGACGGGGAGGGATAAAGAGAAAAAGACAGGACTGAATGGAGTGAGTGATACTTAAGACATCCTTAAACAATGGAATCAATACAGTGGTGACTTATCCAAATATTGGTGAATAAGTAATGTCACAACTTCACCACCTCCTTGGACAATCGAAAATCCAGAAATGAATAGACATGAAAATGATGTGCATTGTAAATGTAATTCTGGGATGATTAATGACTATGATTTGTAAATAAGGTTTAATCAACTGCTCGTATGATTATTGACGACAGGAGGAAAAGCACATGGAGCAGCTCTACACTACCATTTCTGATGAAATTATGCAACTTCTGTACAACACTTCAAGTGATTGCACAATGTTTGTGCATGTTGATGAGTAATTATCTTCTCCTAAAGTCAGCAGCTTTTTCTTTTCTTTTTGAGCATTCTATTTTAAATGTGTCCTAAAAGTGTGAGAATGTACCCTAGAGATGTTAAACTGAGGGAGTGGATCCACCTTGTCCCTAGGGCACGTACATGTAAATGTTTGCACATGAACACTAACGCACCATGCTGGTGAGAGTCATTGCAAACTGTTGCTACATTGTAGGACAATGATGTCTTTGGCCAAAAGAACAACCCTCTACCCCCAGCTTTTGATTCAGCATGGGACAAGCTATTGAGAAGTAAACGATCACTGATTTCAGCCTTCTGTAGTAGTCTGTTGGTGGGGCTAGCTTGACCAGTGGTCCTTGATATTGGAACTGGTGTGCTTTAAACATATCCTGATATTCAGCTGTCAGCCATTAAAGGGCACAGCAATGTTACCTTCACTAACATCCTTTAAGGATGCAATTCAATGGGATTCAACCTGGTTACTCATAAGACCGAACTCAGACACTTATGAATATCCAATGCCTCATGCCTCCCGCTCTTCATTTTAGCTAGATGGGCAATTTCACCCATCTAGTGGTGGCTTTTGGGGGGGAGGCTGGGGATGACTGGGGACCTCATAGCTCTATGTCCCCAGTCTCCTCCCTTCCCCAACCTGGGAATGCCCCCTTTGTGAGCTTGTAACAGCCACCAGTGTGATTCTTTCTGTGCTGGCTGTGAGGGACCTTTGGAGGGGAGTGCAGTTTCCTGGCTTGGAGCTCAGAGCCCTATCTCTGAGCTTGGATTCAGGTAACTAAAATATCCTATGTCCCACAGATGCTGTCTTAGGGACCTATGATTACTCCCTAAACCTTGGAGCTAGGAGTTTTGCAGCAGTGCAATTGGTTATACAAATGCTATTTTTAAGAAGTTTACATTTCTTAAAAATGCAACCTTAAAAATGCACACCTTAAAAATGCAATGTGTAAAAACAGGCTCAAATAAATGAATTCTTAAATACAAAATTAGCTGCTATTCATCCACAAACACATGACAGCATTTAACAGTAAGAATAATTACTATCAAAAACGATAACTGTCATAAGAACATAAGAAGAGCCATGCTAGATCAGACCAAGGGTCCATCTAGTTTAGCACTAGCAGGACACAGTGCAACAGCATTCACTTGCCCATGTTCCCCAACAACTAATGAATACAGGCTTACTGCCTCTGATAGTGGAGGTAGCAGATAGTCATCACGACTAGTAGCCGATAGCCTTCTCCTCCAGGAGTTTATACAACCCCTTTTTAAAGATATCCAAACGTCTCAGAAATAGGTTCGGTATACACTGCTGTATTAGTTATGTATTTATTTATTTATTTTTGCTTTGCAGTCCCATCTAGAAAGACAGTCTTTAGCAACTCACATAAAAAAAACCTTCTTGAAGCCCTATTTCATGGCTTGCCAATCTGAGCTCTAGGGACTTTTATGAGAGTAAAACATGATCTATGTTAAGAACCAAGTAATCTTCATACTTTGTAAGAAAGACATAAAATGGCTTCTCGCTAAATTACACTGAAAGTCAAACTCCTTGGAGGATGCCCAACTGGGAAAAGGTAGTGTTAGAGTAATTTCCAAATCAGAAATGTCTATTTCAAATTTAAAATGTTTTGCTGCATGAAGAAAAGATGAAATTGGGTAGAAGAATGAGAGAGAGAAAGGTCTGTTCTAAGTGTCATGCAACCAGAGAATCATAGAATTGGAGGGGGCCTTGTAGGGCAATGCTGGACAAAAAGTAGATCTTTAGGTGTTTGGGACATCAACTCCCACATTCCAACCATTGGCCATGCTGGCAGGAGCTTCTAGGAGTTCAAATCCAAAACATCTGGAGATCTACTTTCTGCCTACCCTGTTGTAGGCCATCTAAGCCAATATGCTGCTCAGTACAGGAAATCCAGAAGTAGAGTATTCCAATAAATGGCTGTCCAACATTGGACACCAATTTGGATGACTTTAAAAGGGGGTTAAACAAATTCCTGGAGAAGAAGGCTATCAATGCCTACGAGTTCTGATTGCTATATGCTACTCCACTTCTAGAGGTAGTATGCTTGGTGTGGAACATGGGAGGTGTGAAACATTGGAAGGGGCCTACAAGGCCATTGAGTCCAACCCCCTGCTCAGTGCAGGAATCCAACTTAAAGCATCCCTGACAGACGGTTGTCCAGCTGCCTCTTGAATGCCTCTAGTGTGGGAAAGCCCAAAACCTCCCTAGGTAACTGATTCCATCTAACAGTCAGGAAGTTTTTCCTGCTTGTGGGCTTCCTAGGAGCATCTGGTTGGCCATTGTGAGAAGACAATGCTAGACTAGATAGGACTTTGGTATAATCCAGCATGGGTTCTTTCGACATTTCACAGCTGCAGTTTCACTCAGTGAAACTGGTCCCAGCATTCAGGTATGATGATAAGGAAGCTGTCACCTGCTGAACTTTAACTTTATCCAGCTCTTAAAGCTTCTTGGGCAGAGAGAAGTCAGAAATCTTACTTTTACCAGCTCTCCTGTCTCTTCTAAATTGCCAGCTGGCCAGATAGAGCCAGGGCCGGTGCTACCATAGAGGCCACTCAGGCGGCTGCCTAGAGTGCCAAGCTAAGAAGGGCACCGGGCACAGCACAGCACTCACACCGTTGGCTGTGAGCCGGCCTGGCCCAAGGATTCAGCTGGTCCTGGGTGGGCAAAATGGCACCCCGCGCCCACCCAATCGAAACAAAGCCAGGGACGCTGGGGTGGGGAGGCTCAATGTTCGGACTTCCAGAATGCGCCAGGAAGAGAGAGAGAGAGAATGTATGGGTGAATGGGGTGCATGGGGTCTTTGAGTGAATGCATGTGTTCATGCGTGTGTTTGTTTGGAGTGATGCTGAGTGTGTGTGTGTGTGTATGTGAGCGCGCGTGTGTGAGTTGGGGGGATGATTTGGAGGTGATATTCCTGTTAAATAATGCATTTTAGACCCATAGACATTCCTTTCCAATTTGTTTGCTATAACTGGCATGACATATTTCTTGTACTTTAAAATAAATTTAGCAGTTTCAAGTTTTGTGCTTCTTCTTTTTTTCCAGGAAACATATGTTATTAAAAATCAAAGTTGGCATTTTGGAGGGGGGGTAAAGTAGCTCAGCTTGCCTAGGGCGCAAAATAGCCCTGGATAAAGCTCACCTGGCTTGTTCTTGTGCATTTATGAAATCAGCAAACAGTGCTTTTCAGAGCATGGGAAAACACATTACCACCTTCTAATCCTTGCAGATTAAGTTGCTCTTGAAGATATAGGTGGAGTCTGTAAAGAAGTTGGCCATCTAATTTCTTTTCTCATGGAACGCTATTTTAATTTTAAAAATAAAAATAGAAGCAACCCCCCCCCCCAAAAAAAGGCAAGGTCAACCAGTTCAATAAAGAAAGAAACACTCTGATTATAATTCTTAATATATCATGGATATGCTTGTGGGACAGCTAAACAACCCAAGAAGAAGCTCCCTATCTAATGAAACATAGACTATATAACATACATATATAAGAGAGAGAGAGAAAGAGAGAGAGAGAGAGAGAGAGAGAGAGAGAGAGAGAGAGAGAGAGAGAGAGAGAGATTAGCCATCTGTACTTATTTGATCAGAAATTTGAAGCATGTCCACATAGGAAATGGAAACTATGGTGCCTTAATATCTTTTATTTACATTAAGATGCCTTGCTTGCTGTACCTGCTGAGTAAATGTATACATAATTATAGTCTCCCGAATTGTATCAATCCACTGCTGTTTAGCTGTTTGCTTTGGAGACTTCCAATTACATAGTATACAAGACTTTGTCACTGTATACAATTGGTTAACCATGTCTATAATCATTTTCTTTACATGGAACTGGGAGAATATAAGAATGCTAAGTGCTGCAGGGTGGTGGAAATCCCATTCACTCATTCTTCTAATTCTCTGATTTGCTCTCTTTCATTCTTCTGCTTCTCATATTTCTAGAAACTATCCTCACTGTAATGTTTGAGCCTTTATTTGCTTCCACTACATTCTCTTCTATATATCTGACACACCTCCACACGATGGTAACTTCTCTCTTTTATTTAATTACCTATGAACAGGCATAATTCTTTCTTCATCAATTTCTATCTGGAGGGTTTTTGTTTGTTTTTAAAGATATTTGACAATACATCCAAGATCTAAAAGCAAAAATTATATGCTTTCGGACTGAGAAGAGAAATGACAAGGCCTTTTGTGGGATTTGTGTAGTTATGGCTTTTGCTGATGTATTTTTTTAATCAATGAGGTCTTGCCTCAAGAACAACCAGCCTCTGTGCTTTTTGGTAGAGACTCTGTTCTCCAGAGAGGGTGGCCACTTGTGTATCACAAAGAAAGAGGACAAAAGAGGATGCTGATTTGCATAAAATTTGCTAATTTATATGTATAAATTTATTTATTTGTTTATTTATTGCATTTCTATAACGCCCAATAGCCAAAGCTCTCTGGGTGGTTCACAAATGCTGTCTATAGATTTATATGTATAGTTCCTTCCATGTCCTGGACCCCCTGAGCAACTCCTTAAGGATTACTTGCCTCCTTAAGAATCCACCTTCCTTCTTTTTAATTTCCCCGTCCTAGTAACATGGGGTTTAGGCTGTAGATGTAGGGTAATTGGCAGACTTGACACTTGAGGTTTAACACAACACTTTTGTATTAAAACAAGCAAATTACAGTTAAAGGCATTTAGTCACTAGAACTGAATAGTACAGAGGCATTAAAAGAAAACAAAAGTTGCAAAACTCAAGTCCTTTACCCTAGCTGCATTTAGGCTTCACCCTGGTGCTTCTTTCTCATGCTCTCATCCTTTCATGCTCTTTTCTGTCTGTCTCACTCTTTTATACCCTCTTCCCCCAAACACAAAGTACTTTGAAAAAACAAAACTTAACTGGGAAAATGAAATTTAACCAAGGAATGAACCTTGACGGGAGAAATGAAACTACTCCTCTCAGTGATAACCCCCTCCCAACAGAAACCCCCAGGCCTCTAAGCCTGACTTTATTACATTGGCTTCTAACCTTCACAGATGCAAATTTAGAAATACTTACTATAATTTAAATATAAGTATAGTACATTTCACCATAGAGTGGGAGACTGTGACCAGGGTGACCTGTGGGCCTTGCTCAGTCTGCTGTTTGGGTGCCGTTGATGGGCAACTTCAATTCCACCTCTTCCTTCTGATGGTTCCTTATTTTTAAATCAATCTTGGATGGGACAGCCCTTCAGCAGCTAATGCTTTCAAAATAGGATACAGTCCTATGGCAGCCCATCAAATGGAGGACTTGTTTTCAATAAAAGAGGACACATTGATCTAACATAGCCACCCTATCTCCAGGCAGTGGCCTGGCTGGAGTGCATTGAACATGTATGTTGCCACACCAGTTGACTCCTCACAAATGGGCAAATGTTTTACCATAGAAAGATTAGAATTTGGTAGGGTCTGTGGGTACTAAAATAAATTTGCTTCAGGGCCTGGCTCTAGTCTATGAGGGTTACCCATTGGCCATCCTGTCTTAAATGAGCATCAAAACTGGAGGGGGCAGGGGGGAACCCAACCAGTAACAACAACAATCCACCAGTTTTGAAACCAAGAAGGCTGAGGCCTAGTCAGAGACATGGGCATGGTTGGGCACCTGCCATGGGCCCACACACCACCACTGCACCTCTTCCTCCTCCTCGTCCTCCTCACTATTGCAACCTGCTAAGACACCCACCTCTTGCTCTGGCCCAGAGAAGGAAGAACAGTAGATGTTTCTGCCTATCTGCTCTCTGCCTACCAAAGTGATAGCAATAATGGAAAAGATGATGAGCAACAGTAGCAGCTGGTGACAATGGAAGTGAGAAGGAAGACTCACTGATGGAGGGGCGTTCATTCTGACATGGTAAACGTATATTTGGGCTGCATCACTTCTAAATGCCAGTGGGGAGTCACATTCACCTTGGAGAGCTCCTTTAGAGTTTTGACTGGTTCTGACTGAAACCTCAAATGGATTCACCACCCCACTGACCTGAGAGCCACCAGCCTCTACTAGTTCCCAGGTTGCAACCCAGAAATCCACCTTTGATTTGCATGATGCAGCAAGAGACAAGATGGCTGCCATGGCTTGTTTCCATCCATTCCTCTCCCAGTCCTGAAACAAGGAGGAGTGCCTTAGGTATTCCACACAGCAGAAAGGGGCTGGACTCGATGGCCTTATAGGCCCCTTCCAGCTCTTCTGTTCTGTGATTCTAAGTGACTGAGAGGACTTTGGGCAGAACAACAAGAAGAAGAACCTGCCCCTGCCACCTCCCACTGCGCCAGGCCATTTAAAACCCACAGATCTCCGGATTGCAACCCGGCAACTGTCAGGATGAAATGTGAGGTTGAAATGTTGTATTTTTCAGAACACTTTCATGGCAGAAAAGGGAGAGATTCCTCCCAGCAGGCTGGGAAGCCTATTAATTATTCAGGCCTGAATAGTTAGGTTGATGTCATGCATGCAAAATGCTTTATCGTTTTTTAAATTAAAGAGCAATTTCAGGAGATGTAATATGGGCTTTCAGCACCATTGATATAGTCTTCTAGCTTTGATTTAAAAGTGTGAGTGTTTTTGTGTTAAAGAGACTACAGAACTACTGAAAGGAAGGGGGCAGGCTTTATAGCAGGGCTTTAGAGCAAAGCCTTAATTTCTGAAACAATCAGGATGAAGTAGGCATAGAAGTTATGCCTCCTCTGTCCCAGTGCTGAGCTAAAAGTTTGGTTATTTAAATTTTGGGGCAGTATCCTTTACTGCTGCTGTGCTTTTGCTAGATCTGTTATACTAGTGAAATGGACCATTAGTACAACAAGAACTAGTGATTCCTAAAATAAGCATGGAAGTGAGCAGAAACGCTCATTTCCACAATGGGGCACGTCAGTGGAGGTCCCTTCCAGAAGCTACAGTTACCTGGACCATTCTAGAAACTACATTGCAGCTCATTTCCGTTCCCCCCCTCCAAGGAGATTCCTCCTTCTCTTGGGACTTGTGTGCTTCAGCACAAGAGCAAGCACAGGTAGATTTGCATGACTGGAAGGAGGAGAGTGATGCACAGACAAAGATGTTGGTCCTTGAGATGCCACATGGGCAGCCATTGAGGCCGAGAATTCCCGAGTCCAAGAATAACAGTACAGTCCTATGCATGTTTATTCAGAATTATGTCTAAGTGTATTCAATTAGGTTTACTCTAAGATAGGGATGTTGGAGAAATCTATTTAGGGAGTTGGATGAGTTTTCCTAGGCTCGCCACCCCACCCCACCCCACCCCACCCCACCCTGGCCAAACTTTGCAGGGACCAATTCGATATACAGTGAATTGAGCCAGTTTCAATTTCTAGGAATTTTGTACATTTGGGGGAGAGGGGAGTTTCTGCATCTCAAGGAACATTTGGTCGAATTTGCACAAACTAACAAATTAATTAAACAAATTAATTAATCTGTTAATTTGCATACATTCCGCCATAATTTTTGGAAATTTGGCCCAAATCTCCACAAATTTCAGAAGACCACCCACACCCACACACAATGCACAAGAAACTTTCTGAATTTGGGGAAGTGCTCACAGAGACAAAACAATTCGTACACATGCAGGACACCATCGAGCCAAAAATAGAACCAGATTTCCCAGCGATGGACATCCCTAGACCCAGGTATGCATGCATAACATTGGAGCCTAACAGCAAGATGTCCCCCATTTTAATGTTTGGTCTAACACCACTCTCTATGCCAAAGATGATGCACAAAATTAAAAAGGGGATTTCCTTATATTATTTCTCAGATCAGTACCTTGTCTCACCCATTCTTTATCGTGGAGTCTGTGCCTTAAAGTATAGCAGCATTTGTGATATCCAGAGACCAGCTCCTGCCAATTAATAGTCATTACCACATTTTCATCTTCAGGGGAACTGGAAGGTCGTTCAAACAATGAGATCAGGGCTGTGTTGAAGGCAATTGCTTGAACCTGGGAGAGACAGAATTAATTTTTAAAATATATATAAATATATTTTACTATTCTCATCACTTCAAAGCAACCCATTACTGAAGGCGATAACCTGAATATCACACACAAAGCCTCTACTTTGTTATAAATTCATAACTTGTAGGCATTTAAATTTCATGGCCAGAGCGAGGGCTATTTTTTTAATATATATATAATGAGACTGCAGGGATTTGCTTAAGAGAGGACAATGGAAGTAACTTAAATATGTATAGCTTAGCAACATGTATAGCTTGGCAAGAGTATGCATTTGACAAAAGGGGAAGGTAACCGAATCTCAAGGAAAATGAAGGGAGCAAAGCTTTGGGCAGCTGGAAGAAGTTTTGTATGGCTCAAGAGTATGAATGTAATACAAAGCAATTGAGATGCATTGACTTTCAGCTTAAAAGGAGGAGAACATCTCTAAATTATAGAGTTGGAAGGGGCCTTCAATCTCATCCAATCTGGGAGCACAGAACTTTAGGCCCAGGGGCAAAATCTGCCTTTCCCCATTTCCCAGGTGGCCAGGAAACTACCCCCATCACTGATCATTTGGTACATCTTTGTACATTTTACCCCATTCTAAAAGAGGTAAATGCCTCTTCTAAAACTTAATTATGAGTAGGGTGACCATATTTGGGAAACCAAAAAAGAGGACACCTAGTGTGTGTGGGGGGGAAGCAGCTTTCTGAGTCCTGCAGAAAGTACATTATTCCCTCGCCACCTTAAAGAACCCGATTGGAGTGGAGGAGGGGAAAAGTTTTCATTCTGCACCACCACCATCCACTCCAATTGGGGCCTTTTCTATAATGTCCACGAATGACCCACTTTCCCATTTAAGACCTCAATTGGAGCTCGGGTTGGGGGAATGATGTGCCTCAAGAAAGCATGTCATTCCCTCCTGCCATGCTAAATGGCAGCCTTAAAGGGGAAGTTGTGTCATTCCAGGACATTATTGAAAATTATAGAAAATCCCCCCTGACACCATGGAAAGAACAAAAACCAGGACAAATCCGGGGAAATCCTGACAGTTGGTCACCCTAATTATGAGTAGTAAGAGCTTTAAAAATGGTAAAATGGGACTTTTCCACCTGTCCTGTTTGCCTTTGACCCTGCCCCTTTGTCTTTCAGCCCACCCACCACTGGTACACAGCCCCCAAGCACATCCAAGATGGAATTTGGCCTTTGACTGAAAGAGGTTCAACATCCCTTATCTAGTCCAAGCCTTGTGGGAAATCCACTACTACAGCACTTCCAATAGATCACCATCCAGTCTCTGCTTAGAAGTCTTTCAAGAAATTGAATCCACCACCTTCTGAGGCCATTTGTTCCACAGTTGACCGCTTGTACAGTTGGGATGTTCTTCCTCATGTTTAGTTAAAATCCCTTTTCTAATCATTTGAACAGATTGTTTCAGATCTTACCCTCAACAGAAAACAAATTTGCTCCACCATCTATCTAGTAGCCCTTCAAATATTTGAAGATTTCTATCATATTGCCTCTTAATCATCTCTTCTCCAGGCTAAGTGTATCCAATTCCATCAATGTTTCCACATAAGAATCCCCCTAGAACTGGATATTTGAAGCTTCCTTTCCACCTTTGAGTGTATGAAGCTGCCTTGTACTGATTTGATATACCCAAAACAGGAGAGAAGCATCTCAGGATGCAAGGATTTTATTAACTGGAAGCACGGTTCATTTCAGCCTCTTTTCTTATTTTGAGGTCTACTTTAAGAGGCTATCAAAATGTCTGCAAAGATTCTCATAACAAATGTCTCCTGTTTTAATTTGCTGACAACTGGTCCTTCTGTGTCAGGCCTTCCATTAATAAAATCCTTGCATCTTGAGACATATCTCTCCTTTTTGGGGGGCCTACCTTGGATGCTCACTAGTCTTTGCACCACTGATTCAGTATAACCTGGAGCATTGTGCATGGGAAGCTAGAGCTCTGCCAAGAACACTGTTATCCTCCTAAGGATGGAGAAGGTGAGCTTCTGGACAACTTCAGGCACCAGTCAGTACCCCCCATTAGACTGACTCCCAGGGAATAGTGTAGCTTCCAGACACCATGCCTGGGGAGGCAGCTGCAATTCCTTGCTTGGACTCCATCAGGATAGTCTGTTCAGAAGACACCTTAAACCATGGCTTTAACCTTGGTGAATAAGGCATTTTGCCTTATTTGCCATGGTTTAAAGTGTCTTCTGAACAGAGCCAATGGGACCATGGGCAGTAGTCTGAGGTGAGGTGGGAACCAGGACCTGGAGTCAGAACCAAAGACTAAAACTCAAGCAAGGCTCTATCCTGCTTTGGCTGTAGCAGGCTCTAAATGCAGTGGGGTCAGCAAACAATCCAGCCTACAGGTGGTTAGCTGATGGGGTTCAGGCTACAGCGGAGGTGGTTTAAGTCCAGGTGGAGGCCAGAGCATAGGCAGGCATGCAGGCAAAAGGGAGGACCAGGCAACAACAGGAATGTCAAGGTAACAAGCAAGAGGTCAAAGAAGGTAAATCACTCAGGTACACAGTCCAAAAGTAGAGTACTTAGGCAGTCCAAAAGGTCAAGAAAAACCACCAACCACAGGCATGGTTCAGGAGACAGGCTAGAAGGCAGAATGAACCAAGTTGTTCCAACACTGGCTGGATTTTCTGTGAAGGCTTTTAAGATCAAAGCTTGTTGGGCTCCACCCAAAGCTCAGCTGCAGTAATCAAGCCTTCCTTTGCAAATCCTTACTCCTAAGGAATCCCTTTCTCCCAAGAAGACCTTTTCTGGAGGCAAGCACTCCTTTGCACAGGAAATCTTCTTATAATCTTCCCTGTCCAGGAGGTTCCAATGGCTAGCCTGAATGAGCAGAGTCAGTCCTGGACCTGGGGGTACTGCACTGAGCAGCTGCTACCTGTAGTTCAGTGAAGAGGTTCTCCTCCATCCCCCTACAGGACATGTTCCTGCTCTGCAAGAGTTAATAATAGAATGTGACTCCTCCAGAGCAGGGTCTCTCCAGTGAGCTTTGGCCATACTGGGCCGGTTCAGACAATACTTCAGGCTTTCTGGTTAGTGGAACTGTGGTTCTCTGGGGTTGATACTAACCACAAGACGTGCTGTCGCACACATCACTTTAAGCCACAGTTAGAGCCGCTAACCCTGCTGCAGACTGTCCCACTGTAGTTAGTAAGTGAGCAGGGTTTAGCATACTGCATCGCACAAGGCACCTTAAACCCTAATGCTTAACCAAAAGTCTTAACCAGCAGAGTTCAACGTGTCTTCTGAACAGGCCCACTGGCCTCTCTCCGCAGAACAACTTAAAACCCTCCAGCTGGTTTCAGACGACTGCAGGCCAACATTCGAAGCTGCCTGTCCAGCCCTGCAGGAACTTTCTGACATCATTGGATGCATGTCTAACAGCTGCATAATTGCATAATAAGATTTTGTGCTGCACTTGCCTGCCCACAGACATCGCCCATGGTCAGCATAGCATAATTTCCATCATAAGGGTTGTACCAGTAGTCCATACATATCACAATTCCCTCGAAGCCTTGAAGCCTATACTGGCATGAGAATCCTTGTTTGGAATTCAGCTCAGCAAAATAGATCACTTTGCTTGTAAACGCAACAGCTACCTGTGGGGGGATAGAAAGTTAGCATAGAGGAAAAGAACATTACAGCATATCTGTTATTCCTGAGCAATCTGCAAGTTCCGTGGTCCCTTTAAATAGGGTGCCCCTATGGAAAGTAAGACAGGGCTCCTGTAACTTTAACAGTTGTAGAGAAAAGGGAATTTCAGCAGGCGTCATTTGTATGCGTGATGCGTGAAATTCCCTCTTCATCACAAGAGTTAAAGCTGCAGAAGCCCTGCTCTCTTTTGTATCTGGTCAAGAGGGCCAGGCTCCTGCAGCTTTAACTGTTTTGATGAAGAGGGAATTTCACCAGGTGCTATGTACATACGTACAAATGACACCTGCTAAAATTCCCTTTTCTATACAACAGTTAAAGATGCAGGAACCATGTCCTCCTTTCTATATGGTCAGCCTACTTCAACTTGAAATACATGCCTGTGAAGGAACAGAGCAGTCCTCCATTTTGCATTTAGTCAAATTTAGGATATTATGGGGTTAAATCTGTGTGTGTGTGCGTGCATTTATCGGCTTTATGATTTGTAAGCTGACATGAATTTCATTTTTAGGAAAAGGCCGGTAAGAAATATGTAACACCGCCAGCACTACATTAATTAATTATGGACTGCAAGACTTCTTTGACATAATAAGATAGATAATAGGTAAAACTTGAAGCATGGATCAAAAGTTCACCAAAGTAAAGCTGCTCAGTCCTTTGTTCAGCTAATTGAGGTGCTGCATCAGATGCCCATTGACATGTTGCGAGCTGATTACTAGAGGAGCTACCCTGTCGCACGATGTTTCCCATGCACTGGATACATGGGGCATTCCCCCCCACCTTTTGAATTTAAGGTAAAGTCACACTTCACTCTATATTATCTTGACCGTGCTGGTCAGGGAGCCAGGTGGTGGGCAAAATCTGTCCTACAGCTCTCTATTTCCTATCAGCTCCCATCCCAGCACAGTGGGCAAACACATATTGCCAGGGCTGATGCTAGTATGTGGGCTTCCTTGAACAGCTGCCAGGACCCCCATCCTCAGGTGCGTGCCCTACTGAACTCAGCAGCATCACAGGGGAAAAAACAAAATCAGTGGTTAAACTTCTACAGGAGCTTTAAAAGGGCAAATGTAGCTTGAAAACAAGCTTAATTAGCCCTTTTAAAACTTCCATAGTGATTGGCCGCTGAATTTCAGCAGCCTACCTGGGGGAGGGAGTGCTATCACTGCACCACCAAATTTGTTGGTACGGCAGTTGCAGGGGTATGGTCCATGGGGTCAAGAGTGGCTCCCAGAGTCATAGCTAAAAGATGAAAAACTGCAGAACTTCTAACATTGAAATCTTGGTATAAAGAACTGTGGCCAACAGCCATGGCAGAAAAATTGATTCCCTAACTAACACTAGCTAAAGACAAAGGCAAAACATCTGACTTTTATACAATATGTCAGGATCTTATTTTATATACTAATCAGGGACATGCACCGCTTTATTTGTCCAAGCCTTTCCTCAGACTATGGAAAAGAGACTACATTTAATCTGTTATGGTGAAGAATTCTGAAGGAAAACTCCAAGCAGCCTATGGATTCTACCTATACCTTGGTAAAAGGAAATATCTACATGTATGGTAAATGTGTTACTCTTTGTCAATAAGCAGAGTTAAACCCAATGTGTTGCTTTTTATTCATTTTTCCCCTTTCTGTTGGTTTGTGTATTTTTAAAAAACTAATAAAATCTTTTTTTTAAAAAAAAAAAAAAAGTAGTACCCAGATGCCCCGAATTTATTTATATTTATTTATTTATTACATTTATTTACCGCCCCATACTGAAGCTCTCTGGGTGGTTTACAAAGTTATCCACTTCTCCTGGCACACTTCTGTTTTCCAGTGTTTAGTTTGGGGATCACTGCCTTAATATTTGGGCTATTTACACAGAGAGAAGGTAGCAGAAGGCTATCAAAGCACTGTTCCTTCCACTTCTATCAAGACTACACACCTTGTTCACATTTGGTAGTGCAACCAGAGCAGTCACCCAGAGGTCCTTGGGCTTGACTGCTTCCGTAGCGATCTGAAGAGTCCTCTGTAACTTCAAGTTCTCTCCCCAGAGGCCGAGCAATCCACTCCTGCTCACAGTCAGGTAGTTGCTGGGGCCTTTCAAAAAGGTGACATTTTGAATGGCATCTTTATGGATCGATGGGAGAAGCCGGAGGTCCTTCCACTGGGGGATGACTGATAGCTTGGTTCGTTCATCTCTCTCATACAGCTCGAGCAGCATAAAGGAAGTCAATTTGTCCCAGTCAATAAGGCCATCCCGGATCAAATCTATCTTATCAAACAGCTCACCATATTCTTCCTTGCTGCCTCGCTTAACTGCTGTACACATTTGATCCATGAACTCTTCTCTAGTCATCATTCCCATGTTCTCATTTGATTCTGGGGACTTGAAAGAAGAACAGAGAGAGGACACAGGGTTTACTCCCCTGCTAAAGTTGGAATTGCATGTAAATCACCAAGGGCAGTATCCAAGATTAGTCCTATATAGTGGCTCAGTTCAGACAACACAATAACCACAGGTGGTTTTAGTAGTCAACTGTCAGTTGAATGGTCAATGGTTGATAATTGTGTCATCTGTTGTGCAAAAACCACCCCACGGTTGACATTTTCATCAAAATAACCACTGGAGAAATACAACTGGCTGCAGGGTTGACTTGTTGCTCAACCAGTGGTTAGCATGTTGTCTGACCTGAGCCAGTAGACTATTTTGCAGGGTTGAGTTGACTATCTTGCCTGGCTACAGAATTCCTGGGCAAGAGCGGCCAAAACTGTGCCGGCTGCTCTGCTACAGCTGGCACAACTCACAGAGGCTGCTGGGATAGCACCGGGAGGACTGAGGGAGGAGGGAAGGCAGGGAGAGGGACAGGGGCTATGTCAGTCAAATGCAGGGTTGACTATTACTCCACTCAGTGCCAGCCCCTAACCACCCACAGTTGTGTAAGGACATGTTGTGGGAGGAGTACCGGCAAAAAAACCCAACCGTGAGTAGACTACTCCACCCACCATTGACTAAAGTGTTGTCTGAATGCAGCCAGAAGTGGCTCTAAAGGAGCTATCCAAGGTGCTGAACCCTATGGATAGCTCCTTTAGAGTTTCTGACTGAAACCTGGATTGGATTCATGGCCCCACCACCCAATGTTGTCTGAATGCAGCCAGAAGTGGCTCTAAAGGAGCTATCCAAGGTGCTGAACCCTATGGATAGCTCCTTTAGAGTTTCTGACTGAAACCTGGATTGGATTCATGGCCCCACCACCCAATGATCCTACATGGAGTAGACCCACTGATCAAACCTGTCGATATTGGTTATAAGACGCCTGCTGACAAGCACAGTCTGCCTCTTACCCCTGGGCTATTTTGAGATACTGACTGATGCAAGGCCAGCCAGAGCTTCGCTGTCATCAAGAGGCCAAGAGGCCACCTGCATATGCAGGCTTGTCGAGGCAGATGTGGCAGCATCCAGGCAGGAAAGCAAAGCTTCCTCTCTAGGGCTGGAGGCATAGAATTAGCATGGCAGCATGAGGCATGCTTAGACTCGTTTTTCACCTGCTGCTTACTCTTATGGTAAGCTTTTAATGTCTAGGCATGTTAGTAATATGTAGAATATATAAATGTTATTTTGTTACATTTAACAGCTAGAGATTTTCTTTCTGAGCAATAACTAAACTTTGACTGGGTTATTTTTAACTCTAGGTATCTCATAATCCCTTCATGATTTGTTTACAGGCCATTTGTTACTGGCGCATAATATTGTACTTCAGCCTGCACCTGTGTTTATAAAGGTGTACAGAGACTTTTTTGTGTTCATATTTCATTTTGCTCCAATTTGCAATTAATTACAATTGTTTAATTATTCTTGACACTTAAAAAATAAAACTTTATCGTACATTGTTCTAGAAGATAGCCTAATCCTTAAAAAAGAAAAAAAAAGAAAAATGCTTTATGACATAAACCCCCGAAGGCAGTCAAAAAGGGATGACCAACTAACTCTCAATTTTGAATAAAATTATATATAAGATAAGATTGGACTTATCCCATTACTGCCAAAATATGAATTACCCCTAAAAAGAATGGACCAGTAACAACCCAGAGCTCAGTTTTGCAACCCCATAAAAGAAGCTAGTTAACTAAGTTTCTTCTGTTTCAGGAACTGATTGCAAATGATTTTTCTTTTCTTTTCACAAATACCTGAGGCCACGAGCATATTTCATATGCTCAGATGAAAAGCTGTCAGAATAATGATTTTGGATCACTTAGTTAGAAGGAAGACTCTTTATCCAATTTAATAATCACCCAATCAATTCTTCCCTGGGGCACATTGTTGTTTTTGAAAGAAAGACTTCCTTGAGCTTTCTCATATCCACAAATAAAGGAGGGGGAGGGGAGCAAAGGGGGAGGGGTCAGAAATGTTGCTGTATATATTAAAAGCTTCTTCCTAAGGTGCTGTAGTAATTGGTTAACTGAAAAGCAGACCCCAAAAAAAGTTGACTCCAGTTTTACTTAATACACAGAGAAGAGGAAACATCTAAAGTGCAACACCATGATAACTTTGTGGAAAATCAAATTTAATTAATTTTCACATAAAAAAACCCATTAGTATTTCAACACTATCTATTTCACTGTTCTACATAGCATGTGAATGAGACAATATTTTAGAATGCAAATGATGCTCCATTTGCCCCTTCCATTCTATTTCACTGGCAGGGGGGGTGTTTAATAGGTAGACAAATAGAATCTTCACCGGCTTTTTTAAAGTTAGTTTTACTCTCTTGTTTTTGAAAACATTGAACAGCCAGAACTCAATACAGTTCTTGTTAGCCACAGGGCATCATCAGGAGGGTGATTAATGGACAGCTACAGGTTTCAGACCATTTATACACAGATAGATGGACCATCTACATCAGAAAGACCATCTACATCAGAAGCATTGACTTGTTGAATCCTGCAAGTCCTAGAAGCCTAGAGTGTGTGGTTACCAGGCAGGCTGTAGGAATGGGGGGCTAGTGAAGAGAGAAACTCAAGGTAATGGAAGACTAGATTCCTGAATCTGTTCAAATGCCCTCCTCAAGATAATTATTAAAGACAGAGTAGCCATGGAAATCCCATGTATACACATTTGCTGGATTTGTGATAGAGGGAATAAGGCTCTAACACTGAAGTATTAGGAATATTGCAGCCCCGCCTGCAAGTTACAGGAAGGGGGCAGTGTTGCAGATAGTTAATGCATGGGAACTATAGGCATAGCTAGCCTTAGGAACTCTATAGTCTACAGTGTGGTTTCCTGCTCCCCCTTCCTCTCTCTCTGACCTCTTCCATTGCTATAGGAGTGCATATGCTTGCTCTCTCTCACTCCTGCCAGTGTTATAGAGTGTGAAGAAATGGACTGAACAAGCTCTGTTTGAAACTCTACACTGTACCTGCTTTATATGCAAGAATATTGTGAGTAAGCTATTTTTTAAAATCTTTTCTTCATTAAAGAAGGGTGTGGTGGGACTAGTAAACACTCGTTCTGCTTTGCCTTTTGTTTTTTCACTGCTAAACTGCCTGCTTAACAGGAGGCAGCAATATGAAATAATTCCCATCAAGGACCTGCCCGCAACATCAACCTGTTCAATTTTGCCCACTGCACATTTGGTGGAAAGTCTGAATAGTAACTCCACACATACTCTGGCCACCTACATTGAACATGTGTGTAAGCTCAGTGTTCAGATCTCCTACGGAATGCACAGAGGTCAGGGGGTGAAATGAGCCAGACAAATTGGCACAGGGGTCAAGACCAGCAGATGTGGTCTCTCCTTTCCTGGGTTCAATAAATTGACCAAGTGACACTTCTGAAAATCTCAGAGACATAAATGTAGTTTTAAAAAAGCAAGTAATGGTTGAAGGACTCCCCTTTGGGGCGGGGGCGTAACTCAGGTGTACAGCACATGTTTTGTATGCAGGCTGTCCTGGGCTCAATCCTTGCCATCTCCAATGTGAAGCATCTAAGGAATGTCCTGCCTGAATCTAAGCCCTCATTTATCAGCTTTACATGTTCAAAAACAAGAAACATGATGACTCGCTTTATCTCATGATCAACATTATGATAACAGAGAAGTTATTACTTGTGGCCTACAGAAGGAGAATATCAGAGAAGATGTTGCCTGAAAATTAGCCAGGATAATAAGTAATGAATATCCCATGGTAGCAAGATCCTTTCAGAGGAATGTTGAGGTTTTTCTACCAAAGCAATACATCATTAAACATAACATACAAAACTAAGTCCATATTTTCCTCATATTATACAATACTAAACTTCAGAGAGCAAGGGCAATTTATTCAATGCTATGCACACAAGGACTGAGACCCAAATGTCATGAGCAAAGTGTTATGAGCACAAGTTGCCAACTTGTGGTTTTAAAAATTCCTGGCCAGTGGGTGCATCTATGATTGAATAAATGGTCCAAATTGAAAATGGGTGTTTACTCATATGGCATGGATGGACCTTAGTGAGATTTTAGCTGCTCACGAGATGGGAACTGATAATTTGGGGACAGGACATGCACATTTCAGGTGGAGCCAGGAGGACTTCGTCACATCGCTGGATGGGTGGGACCTGACAGACTGTCATGCAAGATCAAAGCAGGGGGAGGAAGAATTAACCCTAGTCCAGCTGATAAAATATCTGATCAATTCAACAAAGTATCTGATATTGAAATGGAGCTAACAATTGCAAATGGGCAGAAAAAAATCCTGACATGTATTTCTCTACTTCTATGTACACATGGAGGGGTGGGGTGCAGTGGATATGCATTTACCAATGTTCCCTTCCAGCCACATCCCCTTGTCATTTATGACATGCTGCTCCAGAGGTTCAGCCAACTTTCAGGGGCTTGCTGAGAACACAAGAGGTCTACTGCTAGACGAGAAAGTTGGGACACATTGCAAGTGGTCCATTGTATCTCAGCCAAGACCTTGCAGGCCCGAGGTCCTCCAAACATCAGAAGGAATTTGAAATATAGAGACCTGGCAGATTTCCCTTACTTTGTTATCAGTGCCTTTGAAATTTCAAGCTCCACATCTTTGAGTTACTCAAAAAGCTTCTTTTTTATGATTTGTACTGTCCACCTGTTTGAAGCCTCTTGCTTGACAGATTCGAAAGAATCATTCATGCTTTTTTCAAGCACTGCAGCCTCCATTATTCAACTGAGCCCAATCAGGGGTTTTTCTGCTCACAGAGATATTCTAGACTGAGGTTTAATTTAAAGAAGATGCTGGTCATGTTAAAGACAAGACAAAACCTTAACATTGTTCACATTTTAAACTCTCTTAAATCATAGTGTCATCTTGACTACAGGCATCAGGTGGAGTCTGCTTCTGCTGCCTTTGTTTACTTTGTTGTAGAAAAGGATTTAAAGTAAAAAGAATAGAATAAGCATCTGTAGCTATGTACACAGGGTGCTGCAGCAAACAGCCCCAGTGGGCCCCAGAATGCACATACAGATCCAGATACTGACACTGGGCCTATTTGCCACTGTCTGCATCTCCTGCTAAGCTCTGGGTGGTCATTTATTTTGGGAATAGTGTAACCTCTTCTGCAACTTACCAAAATGGTCAGTGTTGCAGTTAATTAATTCTTGGGTATTTTTACTATAGCTACCCTACAGATTTCTATGGCCTCCAATGTGGTTTCCTGTGTCATGACTGTCCTGGGGGATTCCTCCTCAGAAGAAGAGCTGGCACCTTCAGAACTAGATGTTCCCAGGGAACAGGTAGCCCAGAGGCCCCTGGCCCTACCCATGAATGTCTTGGCTCTTCAGGGCAGATACCTTCATATCTGCTCAGCTTCAAAGGCGGAGAGATGCCAAGCGGCCACCTAGCCCCTGAGAGCATCATCACTCCAAGAAGTAAGATAGTAGGGATTCTTTAAGAAGAAGTGCTCAGCTATGAAAGAACATTCTGCAGGAGGAACGGTATCCTCAGGAGCAAGGCCTATAATGTGATGCAGCTGGATGGGACTCTGGTAGCTTTAGCTATATCAGCTCTCACTTATAACTTGACAGGAAACGATGTCTGATCTTCTCTCGGTATCTTTTTTTTCTCCCTGACCTTGGTGTGTGTTTGGACGTCCATGCTACTGACCCCCTAGACTTCAACCTGTATCTGCTTTCGGACTGCATTTTTGCTTGCTTGATCTCCTGGCTTTTGACTTTAGTTATGCCTCAGACATCACTTTGGAAAAATCTCTATGTGCCTGGTAAAACTGTGCTTAACCATTTGCTACTAAATTGACTATTCTGTTGTTCATGCCCCTGTATTTGCTTAACAAAGAGCTAGGAATCAGTTTAAAGTAAGTCATTTGGATAATCAATGTTGATGGGCAACCTCATGGCCCTCCTCTCCTTTATTATCTACCCCCTTCCCCAATTTTTAGACCAGATTTGGACCAGACAGTCTTTCAAATAGAAAATGCCTCCAAATAGAGGGTGATTGATTGACAACCTTTCAAATAGAAGACTGACCTCTTTAAGGTAGGACAGATGGCCACCCTACTTGGATATGATGTATTGCTAAGAGACATTGGGGGTGCTTCCAGAGGAGGCATTTATCTGTAAGGATTGGGCCCAGCACTTCTGGAGCAGCATCTCGAGAAGGTCTGGGAACAGACTCAGACTCCAATGAATAAGTGGATGAAGTGGTGGGGGAGTTAGCAAGGTTCCAGGAGAAACACCAGCAAAATGGCGAAGAGAGCAATCTGTCCAGATGTGAATTAATGAGTTGGCTCAAAGCCAAACAGAAATAGCTCCATCTGCAGGAATGAAAGATCTTCTGGGGAGGGAGGAGGAGGGAGTGGCAGATGCCAGAATTAAACATCAGGGCAAGGAGGATCAACTTCAGGAAGTAAGGTGTTCTACAAGGCTGGTCCATTAAAATAGGGTGACCATATGGAAAGGAGGACAGGGCTCCTGTATCCTTAACCGTTGTATAGAAAAGGGAATTTCAGCAGGTGCCATTTGTATGCATGCAGCACCTGGTGAAATTCCCTCTTCATCACAACTGTTAAAGCTGCACCCATTTTGTATCTGGTCAAGAGGGCAGGGCTCCTGCAGCTTTAACTCAAAGAGGTTATTGCATACAGAAACATTCAAGGATAACCGCTTCATTTAACAATAACTTACTTTTAGCAGGAAATACTCAGTATTCCACTCTTTCTACCTTGGGTCATTCTATTAGACATTTACATGCAAATGCAACACTAATCTCAGAGCTAATATAGAGCAGCTTCTCCCTGTGATTATTATTATTATTTTTTTTAAAAAAAAGAATCCATGTAAAATGAATCAGCGTGCCCCAGGGAAGGATCATGCATTTAAACCATTTGTTTGCACTTTGGTGAGGTATGATGAAGGATCCCTGTTAAAAAAAAAAACACTCTCCTACTGGCAGCCAAGATGCCTGGGAATTATGGGAGTTGTAGTGCAACACATCTGGCAGGCAACAGGTTGGAGAAGGCTGATCTACCCAGTAGGAAGATGGTACAACGAGGTGGGAGACATTTTTAAACCCTTCCCCTTCAATGTAGTCAACAAGCACAACAGAGAGGAAAAAATTAAGAGCTAGCTCTCTCCATGACGTGGAGGTCCACCTCAGTATACCAGTTTGAATAATGTGTTGATTGGTGCTGGGATTCCATTTGTGAAATCTTTAGGATGGATCTCAACATGAAATTTCTTTCGAGATCATGCTGAGTTCAACAGATGTCAGGGTCAGAGGCTCAGGCTGAAATCCTACAATCTGGGAGTAAGTGCCACGGAATCCATTGGGGTTTACTTTTGAGTAGACTTACGTATATGGGATTGTCCTGTCAGCATTGAAAATGTTACGTCCGAGTCCACAATGTGCCACATAGCAAAGACGTATTTATCCCAACATGGCACCAGGCACAAATCCTACTGGAAGGTGTTTCGTGGTGGTGCCCCATAGCATTTGTTTCACAGAGAGAGCCCTGTAGTGTCATGCTAGGCTCCTGGGCCACTTTGCAAAACGGTTGAACGCTCGAGATCCTCAGACAGGGAGAAAGAAAGGTATCAACACTGGTTGACAGAAATGCAATTTCCATGGCTTGAGTGATTTTTAGGACAGAAGACACCTTCAGGTGTTTGTTTTTTAAGAGGATTGCACAGCCACCACAGTAAATCAGATCTTCTGAGGGAGCCTGCTGCTCTCTGACCTCCTTGCTGGCAGCTGCTGTCACCAAGAAATGAGCTACTTCTGCATCCACCCACATCTAAACAGTGGGGGCTTTTTTTCTGCCAATGGGACTGTCTATCACACTCAGAAGTCATAGAATTCGACTGCCTGAGAATGATCCTTCTTAAGATGCATCCATGCTGGGACTTCACAGTTGTCCCAATAAGGCCCTTGATGGAATAAGCAACATGCGGTCATACAAATGCAGAGCATGGGAAGGACATCTGAAACTGCTTTTACCGCGACAACAGGCAGGCAGGAATAGCGTCAAAACTGTGAGGTAGCTTTCAAGTTTGGGAGAACTCTTCTACACGCTAGGTATTTGAAGTGGGGTGGGGATGGGGTGAGATGTTGCTAGTAGAGGGCATGGCAGAAGTCCTATCTGTGAGGTGTTTCAGTCTCAGGGCCAAAATTGACATTACTCCAAATCTGTGTCTAGTACTTCTTTTTCCAGTTTTACTCTTTTAGCACACTCCCAATCAGGACCCTAGTATGTGAGAAGAGGGAGGGCTTTTAGCATCCGGATTGGGGGCCCTGTGCCTGCTGTAGAGTAAAAATGAAATAAGAAGAAGAAGGTGGTGGTGGTGGAGGAGGAGGATATAGCTGCTTGACAGATATTTAAAATAATGGCTGTTTTATTTTATTTCATTTTTGCACTTATATCCTGCCTTTTTTCCACTTCCAAGGAACCCAAGATGGCTTACATGGTTCTCCTCCTCTCAATTTATCCTCACAACAACCCTGTGAGGTAGGTTGGGCTGAGAGTTAGTGACTGGCCCAAGTGGGGCTTCCATGGCCAAGTGGGGCCTAGGATCTCTTTTGTCCCAGTCCAACCTGACCTCCTGGAGCAAGGGATTCCACGGTTTGCGGCACCACAATGAAGAAGGTACTTTACACATGTTCCATCAACACTGAGGGGCACAGAGCAGAACCTCCCCCACCCCCCACTCCTTGAGAATCCAGGTGGACAGTGAAGCTAAAGCAGCAGGAAACATGCCTTTGGGTAACCCAACCCTAAGCATTTAGGGCTTTAAAAGTGAGAGCCGACACTTTGAATTGGGCTTGGAAATGAACTGGAAGCCGGTCCAGATGGAATAGCACTGGAGTGATGTAGATGCTGTGGGTAGACTCAGTGCCAGTTTCGGGTTTCTGAAGGCCCTCAGGCAAGACACAGCTCAATGGGCCCCCTCCTTCCCGGAGCCTATTTCCTCAACACCATTGCCACCAGATGCTATCACGCTTCTTCCTCTTTCTCATCATGGCTACCAAAGTGGAGCCTGGTGGCTCTGATTTCAGTGGGGCTGTGGATCCACTGTGGGTGTCAGACAGAACTCTAAAGGAGCTCTCCAAGGTTTTGAAACTAGTTCTGACTGACAATAGATTCGATGGTGCTATATAAATAAGATGATGATGATGATGATGATGATGATTCAGAGCCCCACTGAAATCAAAGCCAACAGGCTCCATTGGCTACCACTTGTTGTCTTGGCAACAAGTGGTAGCCAATGAGAGCCAGCAAGCAAGTAGGCAGTGGCATCTAGTGCTCCTTCTTCCTTCAACACCACCATTGCCTGGGCCAGAGCGAGAGGCAGGTGAACAGGTAGGTTGCCATGGAGAAGTGGAGGAGCAACTCCAGGCAGAGTGGACCCTCAGCAGGGGCCCAACCATGCCTACCTTTGTCACCAGCCCTGGCAAACACAACATGCAACTGGATTCTCCATCCCAGTTGATATGGGGAGTGGGACGTTTGAGAGGAAATTCAAAAGATTTGTAAATATTAACAAAGTAAACAAACAATGAAAGAAATGTATTTTGATAAATACAGTGTTCTGAATTTATCAAAATACATACAAAAGAGATGTCAGGCTACAACTTTCCATGCATACATGGGTTGCCAGCATTGTTCTGTGCAAAGGCTCTTTGTAAGCGTTGCATGCAGAAATTTGGCACCTGAAGCTTTTCTCCCATTATTTCAAAGGGAATAAGCAGCTTTCTGTAACCACTGGCGGATTGGAGGTTTTAACTGTTGCTTCAATGGGAAAGCTTCCATTTTCTGCTTGCTGGTACCATTGTGAAATGCACAGGAACACGGGCAGAAAACGCAAGCTGGCATCCCTAGTTCCCAATGTCAACAGTGCTCCAGAATAAGCAGCTTTTTGTACTCACTGGCAGATCAAAGGTTTTTAATTATTTTCTAGGGTGACCATATGAAAAGGAGGATGGGGCTCCTATATCTTTAATAGTTATCGTGAAAGGGGAATTTCAGCAGGTGACATTTGTATGCATGCAGCACCTGGTGAAATTCCCTCTTCATCACAACAGTTAAAGCTGCATGAGCCCTGGCCTCTTCTGTATCTGGTCACTCAACAAAAGAGGGCAGGGCTCCTGCAGCTTTAACTATTGTGATGACGATGGAATTTCACCAGGGGCTGCATGCATACAAATGTCACCTGCTGAAATTCCCCTTTCACGATAACTATTAAAAATATAGGAGCCCCATCCTCCTTTTCATATGGTCACCCTAAACATTGTTGCCCTAGCAACCCCTCCTCTCCACCCTCCACCAATTCTTTCCCAGTGGAGGTTGGTGGCTCCTATATCAGTGGGGTGGTGAATCTGCACCAGGTTTCATTCAGAACCAGAACCAATCAGAACTCTAAAGAAGCTATCCAAGGTGCGGTTTTGACTAAAACCCAGAGCAGATTCACTGCCCCATGGACATCGGGTTCACCAGCATCCACTGTAGTTTTCCCCTGGGAAAAGTTGGCTATTATTATTATTATTATTATTATTATTATTATTATTATCATTATTATCATCATCTTATATTTCTATACCACCCCACAGCCAACTGTCTCTGGGTGGTGTACAAAAATTAAAGATCCAAGAACGTTTGAATCTACCATACAGGTGATCTGAAACTGATCTGTCAGCAAGGAAGTGACTGTTTGCTTGCTCTGCGAAAGCTCAGAAACATGACCTCTCCCCTTTCCTTGCTGCAGATCCTCTCTTTACGAAAACTGCGACTGACAGTGCTGCTTGAAGAAAACGAGAAAAAGAGGACGCTCGGAGTCAAAGGGTTCGACACGCCTCAACCCTTCCTTGTCAGGGGGTTGCGACGCCCACCAAAGATGCAAGCCACGTTCCTGTCGTTTCCCGCTGAGCTGCAGCCGGCTATATATGGATCCTGCCAGCTGCCATTAGACAATCCGCTTGCAGAGGAGGATGGGAAGGGTGACACGTTGAAAGGAAGCAATTGCAATCGCCGTCACCTCAATTAGGCCCAATTTAAACCACAGGCCTGACATGCTGCAGTAATTAGAGTTCAAAAGCTCGGCCTGTTCGGCTCTTGCCTGAGCTCCCTCTCTCACGCCAGAGGCAGGCAAGGCCGGGTCAGGGGACGCGCTGCGTTTCCTCCCCGCATGTGAACTCTGGTCCGTCGGGGCCGGTTGCGAGAGCGACGGGTTATGCCTACCGCACTGCAAGGAACGCCTGTATCACACAGTATGGCGAAACGGACACGGATACGCTCGAGTCAATTATTCATTCGCGTTTCATACCTTGAGGTGAAGCATCTGGCTGAGTCCTTAAGACTATAAGGAAGCGGTAGAGCTAGGGTGACCACATGGAAAGGAGGACACGGCTCCTGTATCTTTAACTGCTGTATAGAAAAGGGAATTTCAGCAGGTGTCATTTGTATGCATGCAGCACCTGCTGAAATTCCCCTTTCATCCCAACAGTTAAAGATGCAGGAGCCCTGCCCTGTTTTGGATATGGTCACTCTAGTATAGCTCTTGCAGCTTTAACTCTTGTCCTGAACACTAAAAAAAAGTTGTCATGGTCTGGCTCCTCCCTATCTCTCGTCTCTTATTTCACCTTACTGTCCTGCTCGCAACCTTCGCTCTCATACTATGTCTCTTACTCACCCAAGAGTTTCTACTTCTCTTGCTTGTCTTCGCCCATTTTCGGTCACTGCCACCTATGCCTGGAATCCTCTTCCAGTGCATCTGTGAACCGCGATGTCGATCTCAGTTTTTAAACCTTACTTGAAAATGTTTCTTTTCTCAAAAGCTTATACTCCGTAGTGTGACGATACTAGTTTTTATTATTAGTTTATTGTCCCCCATGCTGGTTGGCCTTTCCCCTCCCTGTTTGTTTGTTATTATGATTTTAGAATGTAAGCCATATGGCAGGGTGTTTTGTATTCTGTTTTATTTTACTCTGTACATCACCATGAATATTGATGGTGCTATATAAAATTATTATTATTATTATTATTATTAATAATAATAATAATAGACATATCAGTGTCCTCAGTGTCCTGGTGTAGACCACCAGGGCCAGCCCAAGAAAGTTTGCTGCAAAGGCTGGACAAATTCAGAGTTCCTGAAACCCTGGAGGGCTGCTGCCATTCAGTGTTGACAATGCTGGTCTAGATAGACCAATTGGCTGACTCAGCATAAGGCATCTCCCTATGTTCTTTTCACCCTCTGTACTGTTGTGCTGCTTTCTTCTCTGCTCTTGAGCATCTACTAGCTTCCTCCTTCTGCCACCTGTGAAGCAGCCCTGTGAAGTTCTTCTCCAACTCGGAATTTAAAGTGAGATGATGCATATGTGTAGCCAGTGAGTTTTGAATCACTCCTCAAAAATGTCCTTTTTTAAAAAATACAGGGTAGGGGAGGTATTGGTAGACAAAAGCCCATTAAAGCTGATTAGTAAGAACTGGCCATGTTTAGTATGAAGAAGAGAAGATTGAGGGGAGACATGATAGCACTCTTCAAATACTTGAGGTTGTCACACAGAGGAGGGCCAGGATCTCTTCTGGATCATCCCAGAGTGCAGGACACGGAATAATGGGCTCAAGTTACAGGAAGCCAGATTCCAGCTGGACATCAGGAAAAACTTCCTGACTGTTAGAACAGTACGACAATACCAGGGATGGGGAATCTGGGCCCCAGACCCAAAACATTTCTCCACACCTGTGCTACAAGACCTTTTATTGTTTTCATTATTTGAAAGACATGCATTCAAAGGGTTCCATTGTACTGCCTTCTGAATCTGAGGTTTAATAAAGAAGGGCAACGAGGATGATCAGGGGTCTGGAAACAAAGCCCTATGAGGAGAGACTGAAAGAACTGGGCATGTTTAGCCTGGAGAAGAGAAGATCGAGTGGAGACATGATAGCACTCTTCAAATACTTGAAAGGTTGTCACACAGAGGAGGGCCAGGATCTCTTCTCGATCCTCCCAGAGTGCAGAACACGGAATAATGGACTCAAGTTACAGGAAGCCAGATTCCGGCTGGACAGAAAACTTCCTGACTGTTAGAGCAGTACGACAATGGAACCAGTTACCTAGGGAGGTTGTGGGCTCTCCCACACTAGAGGCCTTCAAGGTGCAGCTAGACAGCCATCTGTCAGGGATTCTTTAGGGTGGATTCCTGCATTGATCAGGGAGTTGGACTGGATGTAGACCCCTTCCAACTCTACGATTCTATGATTCTCTCTTCTTTTTTTACCTATAGAGAGGCTTTCAGAGGTTTTATCAGTCGGAACCTGGCCATAGATAGATAGATAGATAGACAGAGATATACACTATATAGATGATATAGATATATAGATTGAAAACTCATTGGTTACACATGTGCACCATCCCACTTTAAATTCCAAGCCAGAGAAGAACTTCACAGAGATGCTCGATTCGTAAAACATCTAAGCATTACGAGCCGAACAACATCACAGTCCCATGCCCACGAATTGTAAACTTTGTCTCAAACATTACTGCTTTCTTCCTGGCATCTTTGCACAGTTTGCTGCATTGCAATATTAAAATTACTGCAGCGGCGCCATTGACTGGTTTGCTGCGGTTGTGAATGTTTCGCTCCTTAATCCCTAGGTCATTGTTTGGTTTGGTTTTTCTGTTAATGAGAAACTCATCCGTGCTCTTGTTTCAAAAGCTTAAGTCTTTTGGGGGACACGAAACTGTTCACTTGCTCACTTCACATGTCAAAGGCAGGATCAGGAAGTACACAGAGAAAACAGGAAATTAGGAGCTGTTGATAAACTCGTCCCAGAGCAGAAAGTGTTTCTTGGCAGTAGGGTGTCATCAAACCAGAGTCTTTACAGGTTATTTTACCCTCTTATCTGGTTGCCAGATAAGAGCGTAAAGCCAGAAACAAACAAACACAAATCCTCTCACTTGCACTTGGACTGCTCAGAGGCCCATTACTGAGCGACTGCAACATAACGACATTGCTGCTTTTTAATTCCACGGGCCGTAAAAGTTTCCTCTGAGGGCAGTTTCTGCTTTTAAAACAAATAGCACCGGTGGGCCTTTGGGGCTAACATTCAGGGCAGATGGACCAGCTCCACGGTTTTGACGGTGACTTTTGCACTTTAAGTACCTGCCATTTTGTGATACGCTACAGTGTTAGCTCAGAGGCACACTTGGAATATTTGTTCCAAGCCGTTCCGCTCTTTTGGCTTTTCCATCTTTAAAATAGATGGATGCCATTTTCATGTTGTGTCTGTGTACAAGATACAACTGAAATCTGCCATTTATTTACATAGGTGCAGCCGTTGAGCTCCAGGTACTTAGATAATAGAAGACCGTTGTCTTTTTCTTTTCAGACTATCTGCCAGCTTCTTCTCCACTTTAAAAAGACATGGGCCTCCACCTGGGCTAACACCTGCCAAGAAGAAACAGCCTCTGCCAGCTGTTGCCCATCATCCAAGACACGTATGTATGTGTTCATTGCAATTTCTCTCTCAACTTTTCTCAAAATATGACAGGCTTTCTTGAGTCCATCTCATTACTCCATGTTTTTCTTCCATCCCAAATAGGGGCCAACTGAAGGCATTGACCAGGTTCGCACGAACAGTGGGGGAAGGAAGTCACTGTGGCTTCTTCCCCTGCCCCATGCATGCCACTCACTTACTCACCATGTGTCTAATGGTGGGCCTTCTCTGCTGTGGCACCCCGGCTGTGGAATGAGCTCCCTAAGGAGGTTCGCTTGGCACCTACATTATATGCTTTTAGACGCCAGGTGAAGGCCTTTTTATTCTCCCAGAATTTTAACAGTCTATAAGTAAATTTTAACTTGGTGTTTTGAATTTGTAATTTTGCATTGCTGCTGTTTTTATCTGCTTGAGCTTTTATATTGTATTTTATATTATGGTTTTATACTGTTGTTTTTTACTTTGAATGTTTTTAATTTTTGTGAACCGCCCAGAGAGCTCCGGCTATTGGGCAGTATAGAAATGTAATAAATAAATTAATAAATAAATAATTACCCGAGATACAGGTTATCATGTTGTCCGAACCTGGTGCAATGCATGGTTGGGGTGCTTTCTAAACCCAACAACCCATGGCTTGTTGCATAGATGCATCTCAACTGACCAAGGAGAAGGCTATTTGGCTACTAGTCCTGATGGTTAAGTGCAACCTCCAGTATCTGAGGCAGTAAGCTTGTATACACTAGTTGTTGGGGAACATGGGTGGGAGGGTGCCTTTGCACCATGTCGTGCTTTGTTGGTCCCTGGTTGACAGTTGGTTGGCCACTGTGTGAACAGAGTGCTGGACTAGATGGACCCTCAGTCTGATCCATCATGGCTCTTCTTATGTTCTTAGACCAACATTGCAGACCAGTGTTGTAATGTAAGTATAGCAAACCCACTAACTGAATTCCAGCATTCTCTGTGAGAAGCAAAATACTATATAAAAATACATAAGTTAGCTGTAGCTGTACAGTTCATGGCATTGGCTTCCTACCTGCATCCTCCTTACCATCTGGGAGGTGATCCTTCATAAGCAACCCGGAAGCCTTCCGGTTCATAGGAAAACGCACTCACCTTAAAAAGCGCTTGCATTTTCATGAAATCATGACTCGTCAGCCTGTTTTCAAGACTTTTTGCTATCCCTGGATCTTCAGCCCTGTTCAGAGGTTGGCTCCCTGGAGCGTCTGTGGCTTTTCTTGGCTCAGGAGACATGTTGCTCATGCTTAATGACTTTTAATGTAAATCAATACATCTCCAAAGTGGGTTCATTGCTCGGCTTTTAGGTCCTTCCAGGATTTATTTTTCCCAAAACCATTCTTGGTGCACCAGGTAGCCCAAGTGACGGGGTAAAATCTCTGGAAGGTCAAAGTGGGTTGAAATGGAAAACAAGAGAACTAATCACAGGCTCCAATTGCAATGTTTTCATTTTTATTTCTTACAAGTTAGACATTCACTCTGTAATACCATCTGTAAAATGGAAAATCTAAGTAGCTTTCGCTGAAGGTAAGTAAAGAGAAGCAAGCAAATTTATAAAAATTTATAGTTTGTTCCTGGAAATGTAATAGATCCTATTCACCCATAGAAAATCAATTTTGCTTACCTTGTTGCTACTAATGTACTATTCATTTTGATTAAAATTCCATTGTCTTTTCTAAACACACTTGATTAGCTACAGCACTCCTTTCTCTAGAGTCCAAAGTTGACACCATGGGTATTTCACGGGACTGTTTCGAGTAAGAGAATTCCCTTGTCTTTGAGCTTGCAAGTGTTTCTTAGCAACCTTACACAACACTCATTTCCTCCCTCTTCCAGGCAGCGTCTGAATTTTTTTTAAAAAAACGTGCTTAGCTCTCTTTAGCGAGAATCTTTTCAAGCAAGCCAGGAAAGGGAGACCATAGCAATCTCCCCAATTAGATGTAAAGTTTTAAAAGTAGAGATGAGTAAAAAGCTTCTATCCTTAACAAACGACAAAACAAAAGAGGTTTAAGGGAAATTATGTGTATAAAAATATGTATGGCAAAATGTTAATATAACAATTTGCACGAAGTTTCAAACATAGATTAGCTGTCCAGCTGAGTTCCAAATCAAAAAGGCTGTACACATGAGAATGCCTCTGTTCTGTACAAATATAAGACTATACAGCCTTTTTGTGTTAGAAAACAGATGTTCCAGATATGTATAATCTACAGTTGGACTAATCAATGCTTTAAACTTTGTGTGAAATATTCGTTTCTTTTATCTTAAAATTTTGCTATATTGACTTAGATGTGCACACCCAATATTCCTTAAGACTTGAAAGCTGTTCAGCACAACAAAAGGGGAGGAGCTTGCATTTCACATGGGTGCACATGTGCACTCCCACGAGCTTTTGATCTGCATAGTGTTTAGAGGACATCTAAACCCCAGTGAGCAGGAACCTGGCAGCAGTGCAAACATTTTTAGTCTAAGTGCTCAGGCAGTGGAATAAACAGCCAGGAGTGTGTTGCACTTCCCACCGGATTTTGCTCTCTCTCAGAACAAAGCAGACAGAACAAAGCATGGCTAAATGGGGCAATATCCCAGTGATCACCACAGGATCATCCCTGTGTGTCCACATGACACACAGGGGATCCCGGGAGCAGGGAGGGACGATCCCCCCCTTTGGCCCGGGATATCACCCTACAGTTTAGTTCCAATTTTTCCATGGTCTCAGGATGATCTCAAGACCATGGAACGTGTGACCTGCCATCACGGTTTTGTCCCGGCTCCTTGAGAGTAACCGTGAGGAGCCAGCACCTGGGCACAGAGCAGGGGGGAGCAGGAGGGTTTTTTAAAAACGACAACAACACACACTTACATTTTTCGCAGGAGTGCTCCTGAGCTCTTCTTGGATTCAAAAAACAAAACAAAATGGCGGCCATGACGTCCTCTTCTCCCTGGGATGTTGCACACTGCATCTAGATGAGGGTGACGATCTCGCGATCATAAAATCATAAGATTGGCATCCTTGTCTAGCCATGCCCAGTGCTGGCCAGTGGGGAACGTAATGACCTCAAATCCCTGTGAATGTTTATCCTTCCAAGCAGTGATGCACTCAAGGCAGCTCTTTGGGACAGACCTGCAGATGCTGACATACAGGGAGCCCAAACACAGCAGGGCTGGCATACCATGTTTTGAAGTAAGTGAAGAAATGCTGCATCTAAAGAAGCACTACCACCAGGGCCGGCCCTACCTCAGGCGGCAGATGCTGGGGGTGGCAGTGGGTGGCCAGCAGTGTGGTGTTAAATGACAGAGCTGTGGGGGGGTATCAGAGCCTCTGTTATGCACCCTGTAGTTTAGTTTTTAGTGCTCAAGTATGGCAAAGGACACTATCCTTCAGACAAGGATTTAACTATCACTCTAGCTGGCTTCTATATCTGGAATGGGAATGGAGAGCCATTCTATCCTTTGCCTCTGGCAATGAAATGTCTCGGGACGGCCCTGACTGCCACTACAAAATAAGACCACAGTGCACCACTGCTTTGAAGATTTCCCAGGAGTTTGCCTCCTTTGGGGTTGACTCAGTCACATCCTTTGGGCTGAAAGAAGTCGAAAACTTCTTTCAGCCCAAGGGCCAACTTGGAGAAACTCGGGGGGGGGGGAATTCCAGAGGGGGGGAGCAAAGGCAAAGGGGTAAGACTAAAGGCAAAAGGGTGGGACAAAGACACAGAAATACCAGCATATTGTAGCTGAAAGCTTTTATTATTATTATTATTATTATTATTATTATTATTATTATTATTATTATTATTTATTTATTTATATAGCACCACCAGTGTACATGGTGCTGTACAGAGTAAAACAGTAAATAGCAAGACCCTGTCGCATAGCTAAGCTTTGAGAGAGGCTTAGCACAGGCTGTTCGCTACTGAGCCAAGTCCAAGGTCATGTGTTAGCATATAAAGCCCTGAACATCTTGGCCAGATCTACACCTTGTGTCAAAGCATCATGAATGAGGAATAAAAAGCAGGAAATAACACTATGAAAGAAGTATACAAAATGTGGCCTGTGCCCCCAACAGATATCAGTGTACTTCAATACCGCTATACAGCAGCAGTGTTAGATATAGCCCTGGTAGATCACCTCCCCCAATACAGACCTGTGTGATCATTGCTGGTTGTACCATGACCTGCAGACTGCTATCTCACAGCAGCCAGGAGCCTAGCCTTCTTTGTGGTGGCACCCAATTTATGGAATTATCTCCCAAACACACACACACTGGTATTCAGGAGGTGCTTTAGGCACAAATTAAAGACCCATTTCTTTATCCAGGCCTTCTCTGAGGGAATGTGCTTCCCAGTCTGTTTGCTTGTTGTTTTAATTGTTGTTTTAATTGCTGTTTGCTTGTTGTTTTAACAGTGTTGTTTCAATTGATTTTACTGTTTTTTTATTAATGATTTATATTGATGTTTTTGCAATTTTTATGTATTTAGTTGTATTTTGATGTATATTATGTATTTTGTGAACTGCTTAGCGATATTTGTAAGTATATTCGGCAGTATATAAATCAATTAAATAAATAAACATATTTCAACTTTTTAGCATAAGGAAAAAACCTGGAAAATCTGGAAAACCACCAAACAATTGACAGTCAGAAGACATATCGACCTGGGGCATTCTAGAGGGAGCCCAGGAGCCTGGGATTTAGCTTCTGGGCCAGAGGCTCCCACCCCACCCCTGCATTAAAGAAACCCAGTTATCCTAACCACTGGATTATCCAGAGATTAGTTCCGATCTTGGTTTGTCCATGTACGGACAAGCAAAGAGGGAAATAGGAGGTGCTAGAAAGACAAAAGAGTGTCTCCACTGCTCGTGGCGCCTCCTTGTCCTTGCTGGAAAATAGTGGGGTATCAGGGGATGGGCAGATATTAGAGGACTGTATCAATCCATCCTTCCATTTCTCCTAATTGGTCTGATGGAAGACAATCGGACTGTGGCTGTACATGCAGAGCCCCGGATGCTGGATAGAGATTTTCTTCTATTTGCAACTGTAGGAACTCCCCAAGCCTTGTAATGTCATTGCCAAAGATCCCACCCATCACTGAGTTTCAACACACCCAGCACTCATCTAAACACATCGGACTTGGGCTGCAAGTGGAAGAATAGGAATTTCCAGCCAGTTTTTTGTTTCTTTTTTCTTTTTCTTTTTAAATTCAAGTACTCTTGGTTTACATTTCCCTTTTCCAACTAAGACCATCTAGCCCCCCAAATGACTATGCTTCACAGCAAGTGCAACCGAGCTCAGCATGGATATTAAGAATGGAATTGCAATGAAACTGCAAGTGTAGCACTTAACAAAATATATTAAATCCCCCCAAATCCAGATTATTTTAAAGAAAATAAATTAAACTGTGTTACAGATGGGGATGGAAGGTGAATCATGAGTCTGATAATGTTGAAGATTTTTGCCCTAAAGACCTGGAATGAAACTTAAGGTTTGAAGAAGAGTTGGTGTTCTTCCCCAAATGTTGTTACAACTATAAACTAGAATAGACTTCTACTTGCCATCCCTTCTCTGCCCATAGATTTTCAATACTGAATAACTGCATTGACATAATCTGGATTAATCTACCAACCAGACTTAACCACATCCTTTGCACACAATTTATAACCCAAAAATATGAAAATAGGCATTCAATGAAACCCAGGAGAAATCAGTAAATTCTACTGGTTTCCTCTTTAACTGATTGGTTGACTGCTCTTAGAAATATGTAAGGGTTGATCAACAGCAAGCATTGTGAGACCCTTCTTCACTGGCCTTTCATTCAAAAGGTGAAAGATAGAATCCAGAAATACATATTTGCTTGGTTCAGAGTGGAGATCATAGAATCATAGAATAGTAGAGTTGGAAGGGGCCTATAAGGCCATTGAGTCTAACCCCCTGTTCAATGCAGGAATTCACCTTAAAGCATCCCTGACAGGTGGTTGTCCAGCTGCCTTTTGAATGCCTCTAGTGTGGGAGAGCCCACAACCTCCCTAGGTCATTGGTTCCATCTAACAGTCAGGAAGTTTTTCCTGATGTCCAGCCAACTTGAGCCCATTATTCCATGTCCTGCACTCTGGGATGATCAAGAAGAGATCCTGGTCCTCCCCTGTGTGGCAACCGTTCAAGTATTTGAAGAGTGCGATCATGTCTCTCCTCAATCTTAAGGGAGGATCAGTTTGAGAAAGCTGGTTAATCCAAGTGGGTGCAACCCCCTGCTCAACCCCCCTCTCTCTTGAGTTACATAACCACCTCTTGCTTCACACAGTGCAATCCTATACATGTCTGCTCAGAAGCATGCCCCACTGAGTTCAGTGGGACTTACTACCAGGTAAGTGGTTTATTGTAGCCTGTGGCTGTAATCTTGTGCACATTGAACTGGGAATAAGGTGCACTGATCACAGTGGGACTTACTTCTGAGCAAACATGAGCTGTGGGATGCAATCCTTTGCAGACATTGAAGTCACTAGGATTTACCTCTGAGTAAGCATGCGTAGAATAAGATTCTGAAATTTGAGAACCAGCAGGTGGTTCTGCTAACATTCCCCCCTGTTAAAGCAATTCAAACTTAAGCTTGCTAGCTTCTTAGATCATCTGTGGCTTAGGCTTCACAATACAAATACATTGCTGGTGGATTACAGATTTTGCAAGGTTGCCTCTACTAGGTTGCCTCTTGAAGGCCTCTAGTGTAGGAGAGCCCACAACCTCCCTAGGTAACTGATTCCACAGTCGCACTGCTCTAACACCTTTGGAAGCAAAGATGCTCACACAAAAGTCTAACTGTTAAAAGGTTGTCCTTAGAAGTTGGACACATAAGAAGGATGCAAAGCTAAGTCGCCTCAAATGCCTGTGTTCTGAATTAAACAGGATCACATCAGTTTAAACACATCAGATACCCCAAATTATGCTAAATCATAGGATCCCTTCATCACAGTAACCCCTGCCTAAAAGCTACCTTTAAAGGCTAATCCGTTTTCTGAAGTCTAGAGTTGTGATCAATTTCTTTCCTGCTGCTGAGAGTAATCCAAGGCTTTGTAGATGTTCACAAAACAAAAATACAAGTCAAAGCTTTACACAGAGAGCCAATTACGTCCCCGTGAAACCAATAATCCAATCAATTTCAGGGGAAAAAATTAAAAAGTTAGACTTATCATAAAAAGCTGCCTAGCACTCACCGGATGTGTTGTGACTGCAACTCCCATAATTCTCAGCCAGCAGAGCTAATGGCCATATTGGCTGAGGATTATGGGAGTTGCAGTCCTACACATCCAGATGGCACCAGGTTGGGAAAGACTGCCATAAAGTTTCCTTCTGTTCTGTACATAGAAATGTATGAAGCTGCCTTATACTAGGAGAGACTATTTGTTTGTCTATTTCAGCATTGTCTATTTTGGTGGTAGCCCCTTTCCGGGGACTCAGGCAAAGGTCTTTTCTATGACTTGCTATCTAATCCTTTTACTGGTGGCTCCAGGAATTGAACCTGGGATGTTCTGTAGACAACGCCTTGTACTTTTCTACTAAGCCACAGTATATCCCAAAGTAAAGGGTTAACCACAGAATGCAGGGACAAAGGAACCCAAGACCCCTCTAAAAGCTCCGTTCTTGCTCACATTAGCACAGGGCTCTTAGCCTAGAGGCGTTCAGCCGAGCAACAGCAACTGAACGCTCAAAAGCTGTGCGATGTCACACGGTCTCTTGGGCATTTGAGGAAGCATTGCGAGCTAAAAACCTCTCTGCTAGGAATCCTGCATTGCTGCGATAGCATGTGGGGCTTTTTTAAAGTAAAAAAAGAAAGAAGAATCCCCTACCATCTCCCACAGTTAAAAAGTAAGTGGATCCCTTCTGCAGTGAGAAAATTCTTCAAAATTTTCCACCTCCCTGTGAAAAAAGCAGAAAAAAGCAATGCCTCTTTCATAGGACGGGAGGAATTTCACCAAAGTAAGGGGGAGGGTTTGGTACAGAATTAGTCCTTCTCCATGGCGGCACCTCTGGAGAACCATCCCTTGAGTGGTGCGGGATGTGGAAAGCATAATACCTTTTAAACGTCTCCTGAAGACATACCTTTTTACACAGGCTTTCCCAGGTCTTTAATGTAGCTGGTTTTATATTGCCTTTTAAACTTTTAACATATTAAATTTATACTTATGGTATTTTATGGTTTTTAATTGTGCACTGCCCAGAGAGCTTCAGCTGATGGGCAGTATAAAAATGTAATAAATAAATAATAAAGATATTGTCCAACTATGGATTTTAGAACAATTATTTTTTCATGGACCGGCACAGCTATCTTTGCTGTTTTTTAAATGAATTTTATTACTGAAGTGTGGCATGTAAAAAGAAAAAGAAAAGAAAAAGGGGGTGGGGAAATACAGCTCCCATTGAATCAGATAACTGACCAAATGAGGCACACCTTACATTTGGCATGAATTATATTCATTGAAATTGTTGTGGTATGTATACTGTCTGATATTTCTAATTATGCCTGAAAGGCATGAGGTATGGCCCCATTTGCTCAAGGCTTCTAGGACATGGCTAATCTATTAGTTGGAGTTCTATAATCTATAAAGTTGTAGCTCTGTTAGGCGAGAAACAGAGAGGCGAGAAAAGGGGTGGGTGGGATTGTAGGAGGATGGATCTTGGTTGAGAGCTTGACCCTTTGCTACTGATACATATTAAAGGCCTTCCCTAAAGCCAGAGTTGTCTAGTCTTGTTTGGCTAAAGGCTTACATGGTGCCGTTTCTGCCAAATACAAAAGCTCTGTATAATGAAAGCTTACGTTGATTACTGTTTGCTAACGACAGATCCTTCTGCAAGCCGTTGTAGTGAAGAAACTGAAAAGCAATGCAAGTGCATGATCACAATATAGATACGCCGTTCACAAAAGGAGAAGCGAAAGAGATCCTGGCAAATGCTGCTCTGGAACAAACATCATCTGGACATTTGGTGGGAATCAGTTGCCCTGCCCCTAACATGGCTGCTGGTTTACCGCTTTGGTCATTTTCAAATTGCAGTCCAGAAGGAGAGCTGTAAGAATAGAGCTTGTGTTATGCTAAGGTGATCACATGAAAAGGAAGACAGGGCTCCTGTATCTTTAACAGTTGTACAGAAAAGAGAATTTCAGGGTTAGGGTAATTTGCATGCAGCACTTGGTGGAATTCCCTCTTCATCACAACAGTGAAAACTGCAGGAGCCCTGCCTTCTTTTGCATTTGGTCACTTACAAAAGAGGGTCAGGCTCCTGCAGCATTAACTGTTGTGGTGAAGAGGGAATTTCACCAGGTGCTGCATGCGTACAAATGATACCTGCTGAAATTCCCTTTTTAATACAACTGTTAAAAGATATCGGAGCCCTGTCCTCCTTTTCATGTGGTCACCCTACGTTATGCTATGTTATATGTCACCCTTGCCTAAGACCAAAATCGTCCAAGGGGGTAGGAGCACCTCAACCCATGCCCTTGTTCACAGGCCAAAGCAAATCATCAATCTGAATTGGGTGGGAGGAGGGGAGGAACAAAAGAAGAGTGAGAAACGGCAGAAGTTTGGGACTAGAGCCTCCTTTTGCTGCCAAGACAACTGCCTCCCCTTTAAACAGGAAACATCTACTAATGGCTAGAGAAGCACTATGTGTTCCTGCTACCGGGGGAAGAGGTGGGGAGCCACATGGATGCTTTTTAGCCTTGAAGAGGAAGCCTGCCACTATGGTGGAAGCTCATCCCAGCTTTCAAGTCTCTGGGAGAGGACTGGGTTAGCTCTCTGCCCTGACAGAGAAGAGGCACAGCACCAAGTGTGTCTCAGGGGATAGCACTATTCTCACTGGGGCCTAGTGCTGTCAGTTTTCCAGCTCTCCCTCCCTCCAACAAAGACTGGGGTTACCGGTTTTTATTTTCTATTGGTACTTTGACATTTTGAGCAACTTTGATAATTTGCATTTCTTGCAAGGGCGTTTTTACTGTCTTATTATCATTTTTAATATTTTACATTGTTAATCACCTTAAGGAACCTTTGGACTTAAGACTGATAGGATGGCTCCTCCCGCAAGGGGAAAGAGCTGAAATGTATATGGAGCTTCCAAATGGGCAAGGACTCCTGTGTTGGAAAGCTCTGTGCATACAAAATGTGAACAGTGAGATTTGGACCAGGCAAACTGGCTAACATCTCCAAATCCTGTGTATGTATGAACCCAATGGCTAATTAGGAAGACAAACAGCTGCACACCCCAACTACAATCAAGCTACAGAACAACTGGAAAGTTTCAAAGCTCAATTGACTTTCCAGTAGCAGTGTTTTTGACCAGTGTTTCAGCAGCATCCTGGTGCCTTCCAGATATTTTGAACTTCAACTCCCATCAGGCCCAGGCAGTACCTCCAATATTTTAACCCTCTCTAGTGTAGCTAAAACAGAAGCACCTAGCTATGCAATAGACACTGACTTGATTCTAAATGGCCAGAGAATATGGTGAACACTTGGGGTGTGCGGTCCCTACAGAAAATCCAGGGGCCCAACAGACCTCTAAAATCACAGGGCGGTTTTAAAACAGTTGCAACCCCGCAATATGGTTAGATTGTTCAGAGCAATGCATCTGTAGGTATCCGAAGGTTTTTCAGGCTGCGTGAGGGCTCGTTTCATGTGGATGGATAATGAACTGAACACCTCCATATTTTGAGATTGACATCTGTGACTAACCAATAGCCACAGTCTCGTCCCTGTCCTCCCCTCCAATCACAGCGCATAGGGGGAGGGACTGCAAATGATATAACCCATTTCCCCCTGCCCTGGAACTCAATTGCTAGCTCATAGAGCGAGAAAGTGTCCAAGTTCCACTCCCCATATGCACTTCATCTTCTCTCAAGAGAGCTTGCAGAACTTTCAGAAACTAACCTCCTACAAAAATTGAAGTCCCCCATGTCTGTCAACTTGGTACCATATGTTTAAATTATCGGAGCTGTGTCTGAACTAGATGAAACTACAACCAATTTTCGTCACTTCTTGAAAAATTGATGTTGGCTGAAAGGAAGGATTTAGGAAAAACGGCTTGTTATGAAAATAATGAAAACCATTCTATGTAAATGTGTTGCCCCAGGAAGTGATGATGACTGGCAGGCAGTGTCAATCCATGCATTATCACAAGCCAATATTAGGATACGGAAAGAATCTTGTGCCAAAGGCTGACTGGAGTATTGCAAGTATGGATGCAACTCGGTAGGGCGTAAAGTCAAGAGAAGGGACGGCGAGAGAAAAGTTTGCTAGTACTAGTATATCTCCTGTTTTGAAGATAGGGCTCAAGTTTATATGCTTTGAAAAATATATATATAAAAAATAAAGGTATTATATAAAGGTCTGACCTCTCATACAGAAAGCACCCCCCATTTTACCCCATTAGAACAAACCGTCAGAGAACACAGCAGATCTCTATTTTTATAAACTGAAGATGCACAATTGTGCATCAGCAAAGTAAAAGGTAAAAGGTCCTGTGCAGTTTCGGATGTGTGTGTGTGGGGGGGGGGTGTGTGGCTTGAGCGGAGATTTTTTTTAAAAAAAAATCTTAAAAATCAAGGGAAGAAGGGATCTGTGTTAAACTTGGCATGGCTAAAGCCCTACTTAAGAGCTACTAGGACTGGCAAGTTTCATCTCTTTATCTTTAAAACTGACGGAGATGTATGCATTTTTGTTAATTCCCACTGACTATAATAGCGCAGTTCTCTGAAAATGGAGCGGTTTTCTGACAAGTAATCTGGCGGTGCAGAGAGATCGACCACCCCCGAAAATCAGAGCAGGGAATCTGCTCAACGGAGCTCCGCCCAAATTTCAGGGGGGGGGGAGCAGACCCGCTCTGCATACCCCTAGTGAACATCCCTCTCCTTCCAATTCTAAGCAGTTTTCTCATATGGCATTTCCCCCATATTTCCAAATGGCAAAATAAATCTAATTAGATAGTTCAGTTTTCTATCTAATTAAGAATCTTTCAAGGTTCCAATTTTTAAGGTATGATCATGTTAGGGGGCACAATTTAAAACTTTGGTGGTTGTGGAAGCCAAATGTACATCCCCCCCTCCAGCCTAAATGATTTTATGGGAACAAATTACTGATAATCTAACAGATGTAAACTATTTATTGAGTATTTGCCACCAATATTGTTAAATACATAATCTTGCAGTTTTCCGCTTTCAAGTTAAAATGTCAGAAACAGAACACCAAATATTTACAATTCTTATAAGGAATGTTACATAATGACACATTAAGGCGTAAATTCTTTTGGCTTATAATTCTGAAAAGAATGATAATAGCAAAAAAGTGATGCAAAATCTTCATCGTGAGATTATGATTAAGCTACAATGTTTTTACAAAAATATGGTGTAAGATGGCAATAAATCCCATTCAAAATCCTGCATTAGGTCCCTGCAACGGGGACTGATAATTTATACAGTCAAAACTTTAAAGTTTACATATAAAGGTATCCTATCCACCATTGAAAAGTACAGCTCTCAACATATACAGTTCTTTTTCAGGCCACAGTTTTGAAGGTCTGGAGTATCAAGTTGGTTTGATGAATTAGTCGGTTGGCACTTATGAACACGTTTATTGCCCTGTAATAAGAAACAAAATACATTTCAGCACCGGACTAACAATTAGGAAGCCATCAAATAAAACATGTCTACTCAGGAATAAATATTGTATTCAATGGGACTTACTCCCAGATAAGCATGTATAATGGGTCTGGACCACAACTCCCATTACCCCAGCTAGCATGGCCAATTGCAAGGGAGTATGGGAACTGTAGTCCAACACATCTGCAGGGTACCAGGCTGCCTACAGCAAGGCAGTAAATCCAGTGATCATAATGTATCTTCTCTTCAATGGTAGACAGCACCATTTGAACTGAGGTCTAGAAGAACTGATCATTATCTGAAGTGTCCAAAGATTCACCTTACTACAACTAACTGGATGGATTACATGCAAAAAATGCTAAATTTATACCAAACATTGCACACATTAGTGTGCCTCTCACCTCTGAGTCTGAAATAATGAACTCAGACAGCATAAGAATACTGTTATGGTCTTATCAAAGACCATAACAGCATAAGAATACTTCAGTGCAGGACACCGTGAGGACCACATCTTCATTAACTATAAGTGCAAAGGAATAAGGTAGTCTCACCTATCTGAAACTCTGCTGCAAAGTTCACCAACTTGCATTTCATTTTTTAAAAAAGCAACAATGAAAAGTTTAAAATATTTATAGGGCAATTTTCCAAATCTTCCGAGTGGCATATCTTATTTAAAAAACCCACAAGCCCTGATTCACACTCTCTCCATTCTAAACTCTTGCAATCAGAGCATGATCACCAGGTTGTAATTGTGGTTTTGAGGCCATGAAGGGCTTTTGACCATGAATGCAAAAACGAGCACCATGAACTGGGCCTGGGAGCATGTCAGTAGCCTGTGTAATTAGCACAATATTGGCTGAATGGGCTTGTGACTTTCTGCCCTGTCAGAAGACTGCCTGCAGAATTTTGCACTAGCTGAAGCTTCCACATCACCTTTAAGACCAGCCACACATAGCAACATTATACACAGTTCTATTACAATTTTTCAGGATCACACACATAAGGCAGGAACCAAAGAGCTACTGCAGGTAGACTCCAAGGGCTTGAAAACTGCCAAGGGGATTTTTTACTTTTTACATGAAAGCAAAACTTTGATAAGACCATAACAATACAATCCAGTGACCTATATGTACTTGTAAGACTGGGCAATTCAATGTTTATGAATGAAATCAACAAGTTAATTAAAGCCTAGTTCAAATGTGGGTGTTGTTTCTGCCTTATGAAGTAAAACGGATATATTTTGTTTTCAGTATTTCATCCTCTCTGCTAAATCCATTTCACCTTCTTTGTTTGCAATTATCCCTGGTCAGAGCATGTGTTAATTTCACTTCTAGTGACTGATGAATTCCTGAGCTGCAGAATTTAACAAACCAGAAGAATGCCTTACTATAAACTTTAAATAAACGAAACATTGTACAATGCAGAAGACTGGAGAGATTTTTGTATTAGCATTGCTCTGTTAGCTCCAACGACTATGAACCAGGTCAAGGAACAGATGGGATTTTTTTCCTCCTCACTACCCGCAACTAAAATTTCTGTTCAAGGGCTTCCATCACAGTTTTCTTCTGTTGCCTTTAAAAGAGCTGCATCAAATTCTTAATGCATGTGCTTCCTTACGCACACTCTGCTTGGGAATGGTGCAATCCTATGCCACTATGGGAGCATGAATTCGGTTACCGCTATGGGTAGAGCCAACTGCACCTTGGAAATGATCAGATGTAAAGTCTTGTACAAGGACCAGAACATAGGCATTTGGCCTGGTCCTTTCCATCTGATCATTTCCAAGGTGCAATCGGCCCCACCCACATGGTAACTTAACTTGCTGACCTGATCCAGAAACAAGTGTTTTCACTAGTTTCTGGGTTGCTTTCAGAAGCACTAGCTTCCTGTTGTGTTAGTGGTAGGTCCTGCTGGTGCAACAGAAACAGTGGAAGCACAGTGATAGTATTGGCTACTGTGCCTTGTAAAGGAAAACTTTCAGGATTAGAAACAAAAAATCCCTAGATTCCCAAGAGCAAATTAATTTTAAAATCACACACATTCACAGATATCGAGATTTAGAAGAAGAAAACAACAGGAGTCTTGTGGCACCTTAAAAACCAACTAATTTTTCATGGACACTGTCCAGTTCATCAGATGTTGTTCTTTAAAGGTGCCACAAGGCCTGACTAACGTGGCTACTGCTCTAGGAAAAGCTTAGAAGAGCAAACTCTTCACAAATATTTTTTTGTATTTTGCCAAACTGAAAGTGACGGAGCACTTAAGCTACTAGTCCACACAAAGGATGCTCTTTGCTGCTATTAAATATTTACTTTAAAATGTTTAGGAAGAAAGAAAATAAAGGAAAGAAACAAGGTTGCACCAATTCAACTGAAAAAAAACATACTTACTTTCCATCTTTAAAATAGGTTTTCAAAGTGTCGCTGAAACTTTTGGAGTATTTTACAAACTCTTTCTTTTGGTGCTCAAGTGCCTGAAAAATGTATACGTGAAGAGTCATTCAATCAAACTCTCTCCCCTTTACAGAGCATCTTACTTTAGCCAGTAGACAGACGAAGGTAATAAACTGAAGTAAATAAGCATAAATGCTATTCTGTGCTAGCAAAAGTCACCCATATAAGAAATGAAATGAGTTAGAGAGCTTCTGTATATGTTTCTAGGACTGTTTATTTACCACCCTGAAATTCATAGGGAGCATTTTATAAATTATACTAAACTTTAATGTTGCTATTGCAGATTAAAAATCCACATATATTGAAAATCAGGCAGCAGGAAAAATATTGGCTTAGCTTTTATTCTGTTTGCCTTTTCATCTGCAAGTCTGTCTTAACTCCCAGTGATGGTGGAAATGATTTACAATTCCCAACATCTAAGCATAAAAACTGTAGATTCTTTCAATATTTATGGTTAATATGTTTATATTTCTGACAAGACAACATAGAGGAGTTTATTTCACATACCCTCCGGTTCTGGTATTGATATTTCTTGAAGACATTATTTACTGTGTCAAGAAGTTCCTTTATTGCACTGGCGATGTCCCTGTTTGGCAATGAAAAGATAATTGCAACATCTTTTAAAATTAGATTCACTCAATGCAGAATTTTAATCACTTCCAAAATTATGTCTGACATGTATTTCTAAAGGATTTGTGGTCTTACAGAATGCATTTTAGATATGGCACAGCAAGACTGAACACCGAGAACTAATTAGATTATATGGCACTTCAAAGTCCAAATTAGGTTTAATGCAGACTTCATATGCGGAAAGGTAGCATCTGCTTGATATAGAAATCTACACTACAATACCATTAAGCAGCAGGAGCCCACCTTCAGAATCAAATTCTCCCCTCAGTGCAACTCTGTATATTGCATATAAAACAAGCAGATTTGACTCTTGATATTTCAACCTGAATAAAGAAAGTGACCCATGATTTGCCTTAAACTATTTCGTGACTACTGGTCTCATGAATGGAGGCTGATATCTCATCCTGCCTCAATCTCTAGACATTTAAATAAAACCAAACCACCTGGAACAAAACTGTCACAGCAAGTATTCTTAAAAGTAATTTCATGTTGGTAGTCCCCTCTCAGGATTAATGGATGCAATTTTATCTAGTTCAGGCTTGGCAGGATATAAGATTACTATATAACAAGACTAAACAGGCTTGTGTTAGACTAAAAGGTCAGAAGAGAAAGAAGTTAGTTAACACGATCTTCTGTATATAATTAGATTTCCACAGTTACAACCAGTTATGAAATCCTTCCAAGAATCACTTCTAAAATTAAAATCATAGTCTGTGGAGGATTTATTCAAATGTCAGCCTATGAATTACTCCAAAATTCTTGAACTGACTGAATATATTCACGTCTCGAGCCCTGCAAATAAAAGAGAACTACAAGAAAGCTGAAGTAGACCAAGTTCAGAAATGATGGTTACACTCTTATACCTTGACCATCTGCCATGCTAAATTCAAAGACATAAAGTTGGGATTATAACGAGTGAAGATCTACAACAAAACGTAGCAGTGCATTTTGTGCCACCAGTCTCAAATGCTATATTGAAACTGGGGATAAAACTCCACACTTTTCAGGTTTTGGGCTCAGTTCAATGCACCCCAAAGTTAGGCAGAATCACCTTATACCACTCAATTCCATAGCTTTCTCTTTAGAACAAGGGAGAGATTGTGGGGGAAATAGAATTGGAAGCTATGCCATGATGAAGTTAAGGGAGGCAGGGGATTATTTAGGATTAGAAGAAGTGATTTCCCTCCAAACTAAGGCATGCCAAGGGCATTTTAACAGCAGCAGGGGTAGCCCGTAACAGCTTCAAGTATTCTAGAATGAGGAGTGGGTGAAACTGGAGCCAGGTGATTCATGCCATTACGCCCCCCCCGCCATATTGGTTTTTTTAAACCACTGTTTTCTTCATATCTATCCAGTACACAAGTCACTTTATTTAGCAGTAATCCAACTATCCACAAAGCCAGAACAAAGGAGGATCAGAAAACTCTTGATTGTTAGAATATTTTATGCAATAAAGTGTGTAATTTGTACAGAAGTCCTACCCTTAAAGGTGGTCTAAAAATCATTTGAAGCACAAAGAAAAATAAACAAATGAATGAATAAATAAACGGCTCTACTGTGGTGTTCTGGCTAACTGACAATCAAAACATGTATCACTGAGTATTCGCTTCATGCTTCCTCCTAAACCCTGTATTATGGTTAAGTAAGGGCCAAGAGGAAGAGATAGGACATATAGCTTAATTAGAAGGGGAAACAGCAGAAGTCCTCTGGAGTTAGGGCAAGAGGCGCCTGCTCCAAAATGACAGATGTGTGCACTTCCCAGCCCTAGAGGCATTAAAAGGCCACTGCCTGCAATTACTATTAGATGATTCCATGACTCTGGTCTTAGCTAGACCAGGCTACATGATGCACAGGGGATCCTGGGATCAGGGAGGGATCATCCCTCCCTTGCCCCGGGATACAGCCCTATACTTTGGGCCCACTTTTTCCACGGCCTTGGGCTGAGCACGAGATCGCGGAGTGTGTAGCCTGTTTCTGCGGGTTTACTCGTGAGGAGCTGGGAACCACACATCGGGAGTAGGGTGGGGGGAGTGGGGAAAGTAGTTAAATTTTTTTAAAAAAAGTTACGCTCATGCACTCCATCTCCTTTAAAAATAAAAAAAGGTGTCTAGAGTGCTTGCCAGGCTCACACAAAAAGAAAAAGCCAGGAATGGGATAGGGATTTTGAAGGATAAACAAGGGAAGTATTGTCATACAATGAAGGATAAAGTAAAGATTTTTCAGGAGTTTTATCAAGAATTGTATAAGGGAAAGGATATTCAAAAACAAAAGTTGGAAGCTTATATAGAAAAATATATAAAGAAGAGAATAAAAATAGAGCATAAAGAGCTAATGGAAAAGGTAATAACTCAAGGAGAAGTAGAAGAAGTAATTGAGAATTTGAAGCCGGGTAAATCACCGGGGGTAGATGGTTTAGGACCAGAATATTATAAGGTTTTTAAAGGAATTTTAATACCAAAATTAATAAATTTGTATAATTCCATATTGGAAGGGGATAGAACGCCAGAATCATGGGAACATTCATTAATAATTTTAATACCAAAACCAGATAAAGATTTGACTGTCCCTGATTCATATAGACCTATTTCATTAATAAACCAAGATGCTAAGCTTTTTTCAACTATTTTAGCAAGGCGGTTGAATAAATTTATAGAGGAATATATAGGGGAGGACCAATGTGGATTTGTGGCAGGTAGACAGATGTCTAATTTAGTGGGAAGAGTATTAAATGTAATACAGGTGATAAATAAGTCTAGGGTTAAAGCGGGAATTCTGGCATTGGATATTTTTAAGGCTTTTGATTGTTTGAGCTGGCAAGCTTTAAAGATGGTTTTAAATAAAATGGGGTTTGGAAATAAATTTAAAGCGATAATAGAACAGTTATACTCTCAAAATACAGCCGTAGTGGTAGTGAATGATGGTGTGACAGATAAGATACGACTAGCCAGAGGGACAAGGCAAGGTTGTCCGCTCTCACCAGTCCTATTTGTAATGGTAATGGAATTATTGGCGAATGCAATACGAGAAGATGAGGAGATTGAAGGAATAGGTAGTATGAAAGAAATTAAATTGAATATGTTTGCAGACGACACCTTGTTGACGATAAAGAATCCAATAGAGAAGATGGGGAGAATTAAACAGCAACTGAGAGAATTTGAGGATATTACGGGGTTAAAAATAAATTGGTTTAAATCAGAATTGATGTTGTTTAATTATACTAAAAAGGAAGAGAAGGATTGGGAAGAAAAGGGAAGAGAAATGAGAGTTAAGAATCAGATTAGATATTTGGGAATAAAAATTACGCAGAAGCTAGAGAGTTTAGAGAAAGAGAATTTAAATGTGTTAAAAAAAGAGATTTTAGCAAAATTGGAAAAATATAAAAGGTTAAATTTATCTTGGTTTGGAAGAATAGCATTAATAAAAATGAAGATTTTAGCAAAGATTAATTTTGTGTTCAGGATGCTACCAATAAAAATTTCAGAATTAGAGCTAAAAAGTTGGCAAAGGATTATAAATAATTATTGTAATGGTGATAAGAAAGCGAGGGTAAATAAAAGTAAATGGTATTTGAGCCAAAAAAAGGGAGGATTGGGTCTCCCGAATATTAAATTATATTATGTAGCTAATAGATTAAGATGTATAGTGGAGGCAATTACAGGATTAGGGGAATTAGATTGGATGGAAGAAAAAATTACGAGTAATATAGAGACTAAATTGGAAAATGTATTTTTTATGGAAGGAAAAAAAAAATGGGTGGAAAGTATAAATAACCCGCTTTTGAGGTCTCACTGGGAAATTTGGAGTAAATATAAAGGGGAGCTGCTTCCAAGCAGCTCTCCTTTGTCATCGGTAATAATGTTGAAGAATTTCCCGGAGGAATTAAAGAGTAGATTAAGTAAAGTTTTAATAGAAAAAAATAAAATGAAATTAAGGGATTGGTTAAGAGGAATGAGCATAAGAGAGGATATGGAAGAGGTTTTGAAGGATAAAAAATTAACTTGGTTAAATTATAGGCAATTAGAACAGTGGACTAAAAAGTGGGTAAGAGATAATGGAGATTGTAGAGAATTAACAAAGTTTGAGGAACTAATAGTTAAGAAAGATAATGAAAGGGAGAAAAGAACAGTGTTAAAAGGGTTGATGAGTGAAATATATAGAATATTGGTGGAGAAAGGGACAGTGGATAATTCGGGTAAAATGGTTTGGGAGACAGATTTGAAGGTACAAATAGGACAACAGGGTTGGGAGGGATTATGGAAACAAAGAGCGTTGAGAAATATGTCAGTAAGAATAAAAGAGAATTATTTTAAAATTGTATGGAGGTGGTACCTAACTCCGGTTAGATTGAATAAGATAAACAATCAGCAATCAGAAAATTGTTGGAGAGGTTGTGGGGTTAAAGGAACGTATTTGCATATGTGGTGGGAATGTAACTATGTTCAGAAATTGTGGAAGATGATGTTTTTGGAGATTGAAGAAATTGTGGAAATGAAGATAGAACGAACACCAAAAGTTGCATTGCTGTCACTATTTGAAGAAGACTTTAAATGTAAAAAGGAAATTAAGGAACTGATAACGAATTTGTTGATCGCAGCAAGATTGATTGTAGCTAGGAACTGGAAGATTCAAGGGGAATATTCTATTGAAGAATGGTATAAAGAAGTATGGGATATAGCTATTAATGATAAATTAACAAGTAATATTAAATGGAGAAGAGGTATAGCTAAATCAAATGATTTTGAAGGAATTTGGAAACAGTTCCTAATATTTGTGTTTTCTAAAGGAAGTGGGAAACCACCAGCAGAAGAAAGTATGAGATTCTGGAATCAGGAATGAGATCCCGAGGTGGGGGGTGCACTTGTATGTTAATTTTGATTATGTTATTAAGATAAGATATTATGTATTCAATATTCAACATTATGCAGTATGTTGTTGTTGTTGTTGTTGTTTTTTATGTGAAATGTAATGTGTATATTTAAGTAATGTAGAAAAATAAAAAAATATATATAAAAAAAATAAAAAATAAAAAAGGTGGGTGCGACGGCTCTCTTCCTGAGGTCATCACGCCTTATGTGTAAACAAGGGCAAGATTTCGCATTAATCGCAACGCGAGGTCTCCCCTCCTCTCCCCCAGACTTTCAGGTAGGTCTAGCTAAGGCCTAAGTGCAAAGGCTTGGCTGCCACTTACATAAAGGATGTTCTTGAGCATTGAACTTTTAACCAATCAAATAATGGCAAGTCAACCGATAATATCTGATAGATTGATGGACCAGGGTCCTGACCTTGGCTGCTTTGTTAAGTATATGAAAAGAAATACTTGCTTAGTCATTAAAATTGTGTGTGTATGGCTATTTCAGGGTTAAATAGAGAAAGACTATCTGTGAGCAATTACCTTGAGATAGAGGCTGTTCTGGGAACCTTGCCAAGATTCTAAGTTAGCCTCATCACAGCTGTATGTAATGTAGATAAGAATTGTGTAGATCTGTATATAGTTTCTCACTTGTGTAAAATGCTCTCTGATCACTGCTTACTGATCACTGCTTACTGATCACTGCTCTCTGTGTATGCCTCAGTGTGCTGATCTGAACTGATCTGAATTGAACTGCACAGAAGCCTGAAGGAAATAAACCAGCTCTGCTGTGTAAGACCTGTGTGATGTGTGTTTGTTTTCTGAGCACAAACAGAGTTCCAGAAGGAGAAAAGTTCTGGCAATAACCCAACAAAGGTTATGGGCCCAGTCCAGTCCAGGCAGCCCAGTCCAGCCTAGACCAGCCTACGCCAGCCTAACCCAGGCAGAAGAACCAGAACTTGATGGGAACGGTGCAGTATCAGAACCAGGAGTCTGCTAAAACAGAAAACTGTTGATGAAGGAAGACACCAAGCTAAAGCCAGTGCTGCAAAGTGAGGAAAAATCTCAGTCGGCTGACTCTGAGGAGGACTCTGAGCAGGAGGACGGTGAGATACCAATTCCTAAAGCAGAGGGAATGGCAGGAGCTAATATGTCTGGTTTGCATCAATTGTTAGAAAAGCTGAATGACTCTAACTATGCATTATGGTCTTACAAAATGCAAATGTATCTGATTCAGGCTGAACTGTGGTATGTAGTCACAGAGGATCCACCAGATAGAGCAGATCCACAGAATGCTAAATGGTTTAAGGATGATGCAAAAGCAATGGCAGTTATTGCATTAGCTGTGGAAGACTCTCAAATTTCCTTCATTCAGTTTTTGAATACATCAAAAGAGTGCTGGAATGCGCTACAAGCTGTATATCAAAGAGAAACAGCGGGCAGTAAAATAATTCTAACCCGGAAGCTGTATGGAATGAAGCTGAAACCAGGGGAGTCTATGTCAAACCATTTGAAAAGCATGAGAGAAATCTTCAATCAACTCAGGGCACGAGGGATGGAGTTTACAACTATACACCAAGTCTATGTGATTTTGTCAAGTCTTGATTCATCGTACGACGCGGTTGTCACCATGATGGAAAGTCAAGAGGAGAAAAATTTAACCCTCGAGTATGTAGCTGGAAAACTACTGGAAACCTATGAAAGAAGACAAGCTTCAAAACAACAGAGCCTTAAACTTCCTGTGGCTGAATTTCAACAAAGCCATAAATCTTCTGATGTGGTGGCTGCATTAAAGGCAAGGAAATGTTTTAATTGTGGTTCCACAGAACATTTACGGCGGGATTGCAACAACAAGAAGAAGAAAAAGCAGTCAACAGCAAAGTGGAGAGAAGAAAACAAAATGAATGAAGCTGAATCAACAAAGAAGTGTCTTCTAGCAAGAGTCAAAGAGACAATGAATCCTTGGTTTTTGGACTCTGGGGCTTCAATAAGTATGGCAAAAGACAAACTTTCATTTGTAACCTTGGAAACTTCTACTTCAGAGCAAAAGTGTGTTACCTTTGCAAATGGAACAAAAATCCAGATTTGTGGTGTGGGTAATGTATATTTTGATTGTCTGGGAGTTGAACTACAAAGTGTTTTATATGTACCAGAATTAGAAACAAACCTTCTAAGTGTGTTTCAGTTAACAGAAATGGGGTATGAGGTTTGTTTTACTGAAGAAAATTGTACTATAAAACAGGGAAACAAGGTGTGTGTGCAGGGAATAATGAAAGAATCTTTGTATGTGATTAATACTTGTACAGAAAATGAAGTTGTAGCCAGCAAAGTCACAACAAAAACAATAGCCAATTGCAAACCACACCAAGAGTGCATCCATTTAACTCATAAAAGGTTTGGTCACGCTAACTATAAAACAATTTCTAAGATTCCAGAATTGTGTGAAGGGGTGAAAATCAAACCATGTTCTAACTATGTAGAATGTAATGTATGCAGTGAAACCAAGTGTCATAAGTCAAACATTCCAAAACATAGTGAGAGAACAACAAAAAGAATTTTTGAATTAATTCATGCAGATCTTGCAGGTCCTTTTGAGACAAGTCAAGGAGGAAACAGATTTTTCTTGTCTATTGTTGATGATTACAGTAGATTTGGATTTGTGTATGTGTTAAAACAGAAGAGTGAAACTTTTGGAAAGTTCAAAGCGTTTGTTAAGTGGAGTAAAAATAGGTTTAAAGAACCTATAGCTAATCTAAGAACGGACCGGGGAGGTGAATTTCTCAGCAACCAATTTAAAAAATTCCTCAGTGATGAGGGTATACAACATGACCTTACTGCTCCATATTCACCATTTCAAAATGGAGTTGCAGAAAGGAAAAACAGAACCTTGCAGAACATGTTAAGAGCTCTATTGAAAGAGTCAGGATTGTCTAACCTGTTCTGGGCAGAAGCTTTGTCCACCTCAAATTATTTGTTAAACAGGCTTTACCACTCTGTACATGAAAAAACTCCATATGAAATGTTTTACAAAAGAAAACCTAGAGTGTCACATATAAGGGTTTTTGGAAGTAAATGTTTTGCTCATGTTCAGAAAGAAAACAGACCAGGAAAGCTAGCTCAAAGAGGTTTGGAATGTAAACTGTTGGGATATGATACACAAACAAAAGGCTACCGTTTGTGGTCTCCATATCACAAAAGTGTAATTGTGAGCAGAGATGTAGTTTTTCATGAACAAATGCAGGAAACAAAACAGTATGTAAGTTTGCCTGTAGAACAGAAAGCTGTAGAAACAGAAGAAATTCCTGAACAATCTCAGCAAGAGAGGGAGGGGGAAGAAACTGTAAAGGAGGAAACTATGCCTGTAACTATGCCAAAGCGACCAGAAAGGGAACGCAAAGCTCCAATTCGTTATTCAGATGAATACCAAAGCAAACAGGTTTCTCATAGAGCTTTACTAATAGCCTATGAACCTACTTCATTTGAGGAAATTCAGGAAATGGAACCTACAGAAGCTCAGGGCTGGCATGAAGCAATGTCAGAGGAAATCAGAGCAATGGAAAAAAATGAAACGTGGGAGCTAGTACCTTTACCTGAAGGTCGTAAAGCCATTAACAGTAAATGGGTATTCAAAGTAAAACAAAATGAGGAAGGACAGGTGGAACGTTCAATGGTAAAACACAAAGAGATGCTTTTAAAGCTGGGTCTCAGATTGTAACACAATTTAAACAACATGCGCAAGAGGAGGACTGTTAAGTATATGAAAAGAAATACTTGCTTAGTCATTAAAATTGTGTGTGTATGGCTATTTCAGGGTTAAATAGAGAAAGACTATCTGTGAGCAATTACCTTGAGATAGAGGCTGTTCTGGGAACCTTGCCAAGATTCTAAGTTAGCCTCATCACAGCTGTATGTAATGTAGATAAGAATTGTGTAGATCTGTATATAGTTTCTCACTTGTGTAAAATGCTCTCTGATCACTGCTTACTGATCACTGCTTACTGATCACTGCTCTCTGTGTATGCCTCAGTGTGCTGATCTGAACTGATCTGAATTGAACTGCACAGAAGCCTGAAGGAAATAAACCAGCTCTGCTGTGTAAGACCTGTGTGATGTGTGTTTGTTTTCTGAGCACAAACAGAGTTCCAGAAGGAGAAAAGTTCTGGCAATAACCCAACATGCTTCACCTTCGCCAGCTGAAGAAGCAATCCACTGTTGAAATTTAGACATGACCCAATCCTACTCATGCAATTGCATGTGTGGGTTCCAACAGCTCTAGAAGTTAATCAGTGCATGACACAGCTGATTTGAGGGTAGGCAAAGTGACAGCCTCTTGCCCTTCATCTTATGACTTTAAGAACTTGGTAAAAGCTGCACCAATGTTCCCAACAGGTAAGAGGAGATCTATCGCACTAGCTTGTAGTACTTTTAACACATCACGTATGCTGATAACGGTATTGTGAAAAGACGATTTCTGGCAAACTGGGCAGAATCAGCATTTGTAACAGATGTTATTACTGTCAGCTCCAGTCCATAGTTTTAGCACTCAACAGTAAGTAAATATTTAATTTGAAAGAATTTCCAGGGGACTACAGTAAAACACACACACACAGCAATACTACAAATATTTACCCATTACAAATACAATGTAAGTAAAAAAAAGAGGACACCACTGTCATGGGCTGAGCCCATGGTCCCTTTAAGAGAACATCTTTTGCTTCATATCCCAGGGAAAGGGAGAGGGGTTTCTTTGTGTCTGAAAAGGGAGTAGCAAGGGAAATGCCAAGGCCGCGCTGGGCGAGAAATGCCTAGCATCTGATAACGCCTCCCCGGGTTAGTACTGGGGGCGGGGAATGTAATAAGTTGCAGCTGTGCAATGTCTGGAAGCATTCCCCCTCCCTTCGGGAGAGGTGTGGGTTGCTATGGGGTTTCTATTGGTCAGGGTGGGTCTGGTGACAAGGGGGTTCCAGAAAGGGATAAAAGGCTTAGACACCTAAGGGTCCGGTCTCTTTCCTGTAGGTGTTAGGAGTCCAGCATGTGTGTGGTGAGTCAGAGCATCCAGGCCGGACCGGCTGGATGGCGACGGCCCCACGCGGTCGCCGAGCGAAGTTTAGCTCGAGTGGCGTAAAGCCAAGTCGGGGTGAGCAACAAGAGTTGAGTCGCAGAGTTAAGTGTTTTGTTTTGTTTTAGAATAGGTTTGGGTACAATTTGGGCAAGGGACCTTGCCAGAGTTACAGCTGGTGGGGGTGGTTAAGTGGGGAGTGAATGTGAATTCTGTTAGGCTTGAGCGTGTGAAAGGAAAGGGTGAGATATTAGTCCCTGCTGTCCTATGTGTGTCATTCCTTTGTCCGTGTTTTCCCCCCAAACCTCTTAAGTGTTAACCTTTATGTGTGGACCCTTATGAAAGTGTGTAGTGTCAAGAATAAAAGCGTTTGGTCCCTACTTCTGGAGTGTGCCATGGTTTCCTTGAGAACCTAGACTGTAAAGGGTTAACAAGCGGCAGTGAAGGGGCGTGTGTCTGGGCTGGCTGAGTCAGACCCCCATTCTCCAGCCCGGGAATTGCTAAGCCAAGCGCAGCAATTCCATTACAACCACCACATGTTAGATAGGTGCACAGCTCACATTTTAGAATAGCCTTTTACTTTGAACAGCAAACTCACTTGATTGTCTGAAGGAACCTCACTCTGTCATTGATCTCATCTGGAATTTTACTGAGAATCTGTTTAAGTGCTCGTGCCTTTTCATTTAAGTCTTGGAATTCTGGCTCTGGCCTTTCGATCATATACTCTGAGGGAGGAAAAAATACACTGGTTGTTTATTAGAAGTAAACTCCAAATGATTCCAAAAATATGTGACACAAACCTCAACAATACCAATATCAACGTAACTGGTTGGCAGGAACTGAACTATGAATTCGCTCTAACACTCCATCTTATAGGTAAAAGTCAGAATGTAACTGAAACACGTCTGGCAAAAACTGAATGCCTTAAAGATGCTTAACTAACATTCCAAAGTAGCATTAACAAATTACTTTGTATTAACACAGTAATGCTCCAGGTGCATGAGAGATATTTCAGAGCACCATGAAAATGCTGCAAGTGCTGGTAGTCCTGCCCTCTTGAAATACTGTGGCTCTGGGGACTAAGGAAGAAAAGGGAGTTGGTAGAGAATCAAATGGAGGCACTTTCTGAAAATGGAGAAGGTGCATCTGCCCAATTCACTTCCATTTCCCCTTTCCCTCTCAATCTCAAATGCCACAGCCCACTACACTCAGAAGAGTCCCCAACTATCAAGGGAGCATTTTCAGGGGGTTCTACAGCCTGGCAGGGAGAGAAAGGGGCAGGAAATTCAGCTTCTGCCTACCTCTTTCTGCAGCTGGTTATCTAACCATTGTAAAACAATGACTCTGTTCAAATGAGACAACCAACCGTGGGTTGATGTAAACAAGAGAAAGTGAGTTGGCACGCTCGCAACTGTTTGCCCACTCTGCTAAACAACCCAGGGAGGTTTCGTCCCTGGGCCGTTTAGCATCAAATGCAAACCCAGGATTGTGGGCTGTTCCTCCCCCAACAGCCCACAATTCCAGATGTGCATGTGATGCTGAACAACAGGGACATAGTCATTTAGCAGTCAGGTTTGTTTAACCATGGTTTGCTGTGTTGTTCAAGCCATCACAATGACTTAGGCAAGTCATTTTCTTGCTTTAAAGTGGAAATAATACTTATTTTATATTTCCCTCCATTGCAAACTCAAACCAACATATAGGCAGAGCCAGGGTTGTCTGACTCCTTTCCGCCACCAGATTATGAGAAAGACCAAAAGAACTACAGTAAAGCATTTGCAATTTACTTATTTAAATATTTTTATAGCAATACATTAATAATAGGGCTTTACCTGGCTATCAGCATCAGGAAATTCAACTTTACTTGCAAAACAAAATCAACTACATAAATATTTGTCTATTCTTTTTTAAAAAACAAACTATTTAATAAAATAATGTCAGTAAATCTATAGCCATTAACAGGAAATACCTTCTACATCATCAGCTGCCATGCGAAGGAGAGACTCAGTAAAATTAACTTCAACACTTTTTTTCTCCAAAATCTTTATGATGATGTCTTGTGTGAGACCTGGATTTTCCTTTTCAGCCTGTATTTCAAGCAATAGTTTTATTTAGCACACAGACATCTCTAAAATAGAAAAATAGATCCAGAGCTACAGGATGTAAATTCAAGATAATATTTTTAAAAGCTAACTGAGCAGAACTTGTTCATAATAACACTGCCTCTTTCTCCTCCAATGGGAGACTTATATTTCTTGGACTACATCAATATTTTTCATCTGTAACTTTGCCCAATAAGCTATTTCATTCATTTCTGTGTGGCATTTATTTCTATGCATCTTGAACAGCTTTTCTTTTTTTTCCCTTACACCATCTCATGGCAACAGAAATTAAAGGGACAGATTTATAGGCTGCACAGAATTAGTAAAGTTCAACTTTATCTTCAGTGTTCTCACTTATCTTTAGAAATACACAGAATTACTTTTTCAAAAGCTGGCAATGTGCATGTCTTGTAACAGGATATAATAAACACCACAGGGTGACTAAAGCAGCTATAAAACCTCAAATTTCCTGCATCCCATGTCACTTTTTTATGTCCTACACATTCCTCAGAGTGCGTTTACAGTATTGATTTTTCAGCTATTTAGAGAGAAGGTAACATGAAGTACTAACAGTCAACCACCACAGTAATACTATACAAACTAGGGGCGAAGACAGTCATTGGGATTTTTTTAGTTTTTGAGAGAGAAATGCCCAACTTAATTTCCCTGTTACGAATTGGGAAAACCGTCCCCTCACTTCACATGCTTGTTTCTCTGCAAAGAATTAGAATCTGAAGGTACCAGTTAGTAATTTACTCTAACCCCCCAGCCAGAATCAGAGGGCCTGTTCAGACAACATGCTAAGCCATGGTTAGGCCACTAACCCCTTTTCAGCAAATGGTTAGTGAGCTTGTTTAAACCATGGTTATGTAGCCAACATAGTATGATTCACATGACGCTCTAAGCCACGCTAAGTGGGTCTTCATCCCCCCCTTTCAACTGCAGCCTCCCCATGTTGCATGGTAAACTGTTTTTGAAATTAAAGGGATGTTCTAAGGCAGTCTACAATGCACTGTTTGGGTTGGTGAAATCTTTTGAGGGCTTATAATGCCATGATAGATTAACGTTCCTGATGTTAAACATAAAACCTCCCTCCCTAAAGTATAAGAATACTGTTTCTTTTTCTATTGTTGAATGAACACATTTTGTCATCACTATCCCTTAATCAGTTTCTTCCTAGTCTAACATTGCCTACTTAATTGAATTTCTTCTTAGGTTTCACTTAAGAGCAGAGGTGTGCTCCCAAGGCCCACAAGTGGAGATGGGGAAGGAGCTGCCCTCAGGCACTTTTCCTCCCCACACAGTCTTCCTCTCTTCCACATATCAGCATGCAGGAATGGGGAAGTTTAAACCTCCTCTCTCTGTGTGGCAAGACCCCTTTTAAAGCAGGGTTTAAGAAGTGCCGTGCTGGATCAGACCAAGGGTCCATCTAGTCCAGCACTCTGTTCACACAGTGGCCAACCAGCCATCGGCCAGGGGCCAACAAGCAGGACATGGTGCAACAGCACCCTCCCATGTTCCCAGCAACTGGTGCACACAGGCTTACTGCCTCGAATACTGGAGATAGCACACAACTATCAGGGCATAAGAAGTGGTGACGTCCAGCATGATCCTGGATTTCAAAGGCTTTTCCTGCTGGGGTGGAGGGGAGCAAATTGGGTACCCACATAGACCACACAAGAGGCCTGCATATGTCCTCCATCTTTCCCACATGCGATTTAGATTAACACTTTTATCTGTGCAGTGCTTGAGTTTTTCTTCGAACTTGCCAAAATCCTTCCTGAACTATGGTGTCAAAATGAGTACAGGACTTTCAAAACAAGTCTTACTATGACCATTATGGCCACTATGAGCATTATTTTTTTATTCTCCTGTCCTGGAAACCAAAGGCTTTCACAAACCAACAATAAAGGGGATGGGGGAATTGGATTAATTTGTCTGATCTGGTGCAATTATATTTCAGTTATTCGTAGTCATAAGAACATAAGAAGAGCCATGCTGGATCAGACCAAAGGTCCATCTAGTCCAGCACTCTTAGTGACAGAAGGCAGAATATAGAGCACAGAATATATATACACTCTTTAAACACACTGATAAGAAATGGAACAATCTGAGCATAAACCATGTGACTTCACAGAATATTTTCAGTATAGGGGCAGAAATTAATATTTAAATTTGTATCCATAAATAAAATCTATCTTCACCAGCTGACAGTGTGCAACTGACTTACAATAAGTATAATTATGCTAAAATATACAGCCCAGATATTAAGGTTATAAGTGAGGAACAAAAGAATGTGATAAAAGCGAACAAAAGCTAAACCATATACTGATAAGAACTGGAACAATCTGAACATAAACCATGTGACGTGACAGTATATGTTCAGTATAGGGCTAGAAATTAATCTTTAACTTTGTATTCATAAATATAAACTATCTTCACCAAATGACAGAATTTGCAATGATTTACAATGAGCGTCATTTTGCTATTATATATAGCTACGATATTAAGGCTATAGCAAGGAACAAAAGAATGATAAAAGAGCACTGTGTTTTTGTAAAAGTTTACAACATAAGTTAACACATTTATATGAGAATGACAATGTTCTATTTTGTGTATTTTCAAGAGGCGTAACTGGCATTGACATAACAAAATCTCACCAATTTGTCTTAGAAGCTAATAGTTCCTGTAAGAGATATACAAGGTGGCAGCCCCACAGAATATGAAAATGTACTTTCCAATTATCTGGGTTAAGCAGCAGATGCCCCAGGAAATTGAAGGGTGTCAGAACTCACTGTTCTTTTCACCATGCTCTTTCCACTCTTGCCCAAAGGCAAAAAAGATTACCAAGGGACAATTGCAGCTGCATCTCAAAACCAGAACTAGCAGGGTCAATACTGTAATGGCTTTCTTTGACTATACCTACCGCCTTTAAGAGGATAAGGTGGAGAAAAGCAAGCCAGGGATACATCACTGCTGCCGTACTGAGTGGGGCTCTGCACACGCACGGTTTAGCTATTGTGCTTATGTGACATTTACATCATTTCTACATTTCCCCACCAACAGTAAGTACTATGAACAATTCACAAATCTATAAAGATGACTTTGGCTGAGTTCAAACACCTAGACCGGGGGTGGGTAACATCTCAAATTATCATCACAGCAAACTGCCCTGCTGGCCTCAAATTGCCCCAAATCACAGAATCGTCACTAAATTTTGGCGGTGCACAGTGGTGGCAAGAGGGGGAAAAGGGCATTTCTGCTTTAAAACAAGCCACATGGGAAGCACAGGCTTTGTTTTTTATTGCAAAACTGTGCTTTCTCAAGGCTCCCGGGATTGCAATTTTGAATTAAGGCAAGGTGCTTTCATTTCATTTGCATTAAGGCAAGGTGCATAAAAACAAGCACCTTTTTCTTGCACCTGAAGCGATGCTGAAATTAAGTGGGTTCTGGGGGGTTTAAATTGCCCTCTGAAGTTTTCCATCCCTGATCTAGATTGTAATGTCTACTCTCAGTGGTAGGAGCTCTCCAAGGTCTAAGCAAGGGTCATTCCAAATTCCTATAAAGTTGCCAGGGATTTATCTGGGACCTTTAGCCAAGCAAGTACTCTACTACAGAACTACTGCCCTGTAGCAAACTGTCTTTTGCCTGTCTCAATTAGATAGTTGCAAATTAAAACAGACAAACAGGAATTTTGTTTGGGGGCCCTAAGGAGTAAAAAGAAAAGTTATGATGGGTTCAGGGAAGACTATTTCAATTATTCTTACCTTAATGAAAGCTGCTCGCAATGTCTGAGCTGCAGATAGATTTACTCGTTCTAGCTGCAAGGAGTTAAAAATAAACTGTTACAAATGACCACCCTTTGCCTTCTGAAACTTCATTTCCAAAGTTTTCTGCCAGTCCAGATAAGTGGATTAGTTTCACCTTTAGAAGCACTGAAGCTTTGCCACTCAGGTAGGAATTAACACCCAACGCCTTACAAGCAAAAAGTCAATCCTGTAATATTTTCCCCCCTCATAATATTCACATGCAAAATTGTTGTGTAAATTGCCCCAAGACCTGAAAGTTACCGATCAGCCTTTCTACTAGAATTCAACATATAAAACACTAATGGAGAATCACAAGAGCAGAAACTTAGACTAACGTACAGGAATGTGAGGCATTGAAACAATCCATACTGAGGCTCGGCATCCCACCACCAAACATGTACAGTTGTGCATTACAGAAGCAAGACTTATGATTGGAACATAGGCTAGAGTTTATATTTTAGACCAGCCTTCCCCAACCCTGTGCCCTCCAGATGTTTTGGACATTAAATCCCAGCAGCTGGGATTCAATTTGTGGTCCAAAACATCTAGATAACACCAGGTTGGGGAGGTCAGTCTTTGACAGTCATATTGAGAAGCTTATCCTCCTCCCAAAACCAGCAACAATTACATAATTTAATATTGATACATAGTTTTCTGGGATGATTACCACAGAAAGGCTACCCCCACCCCACCTCATTCTTAAACAAGTCCAGTTTTCCAGAAAAAAATTTGGGGAATCTACAAGATTTAAAAGAGGTCATTTCTGTAAAACTACGATGGCTGCAGAACCATAACAGAAGATATTCTGCCTGAATCTGACATTAATTAAAACCTACAGAGTTTACTTTTCAGAAGCTTGCATAATAGAAAGGATCTTGAGAGCCTTTATCTCTGGAAAGGGGAGTCAGAATTAAGGAACAAATTGGCTTAACAAACAGTTACGGCTAAATATGTTGTGTTCATGGAAATGAGCACCACCCCCACACAGAAAGGCTAGAAAGCAGGACTCACTAGAGCTGTTTGGATTATTTGTAAAAAACAACAACACTTGAGCATATTACCATAACAAGGTGTCATTTGACATTGAAGACAACCAACTGTTCCCCAAATACCACAGTGCACAGAAAATCAACTGGAAGGCATGTTACCTCATTAAAGACAGGATACATAACAGCATAGAGAGGCATGGAAACCATAGAAGTGGTCTCTGCTTCATTCTTCATCTCTTCCATTGTCATCCTCATTCAAAGACCCACTCTTGAAGAAAAAGGCTACCGAAGCAATGGACTCCTCATTCAATCAAGAGTTTCTTAAAACTATATTACCCTGGGAAGAGGGAGAAAAGATTCATAGTAGTCAGTATCAAATTTCAGTCAAGAAGTTCTACGAAATTTGTAAAGCAGTAAATTTGGTAATGCCTCCATTGACCTGGTTCACACTTCAGAGTGCAATTCCTGGGTTGTTTAATCCAGAAATTGCCAGAGTCAAGTGGACTGTGTGAGCCTCAGGCAACCAATTTCCACTTTTAATTAACAACCCAGAAATAGAAAGTCAGGGTTGTTTGTGGGTTAAACAACATGGAGTTAACCTAACAACAAATCATGGGTAATTGGTGGGTTAACTCTGGATTGTTTAACCTACAGTTTCTGGGTTTGCATGTCACAAAAAAACCCCTTCCTGGGTTAATTAAAAGTGAATGTAAGTCATGTGCTTCACTCATCCCCACAATTCCTGGGTTATTAAATAACCCAGGATTGGATTGGATTTATTACATTTATATACCGCCCCATAGCCGAAGCTCTGCAAACTGCCTCATTCACTCAGCTCCCTTCATATAAATATTCAAATATGCTTCACTTTAATCAACAATTTATATGCAATTAAGGCAGTTTGAGAATTTATCATAAATCCCCATCCAGCCTCTTTAAAATGCTAAAGGTCAATACTATTTTTACAATATATACAGTAAATGTTCACCAGTGCTAGTGAACTTAGTCATACATCTGCAATGACTTTCTTAGAAAGTGATGTAAGAGACCAGAAATGGCAATTAACATGTATATTTGTACGTCTGCATAAATGCCAAAGTTAATATTTGATGCTAATGCCTACATAGTAAATGTATTTTAATAAAATCTGAGTTATAACACATCAATAAGTTTGAAAAAACTACTCAAGCATCTATATCATAGGTAACTTTAAAACAAACAAAAGTCTCAAGCTCTGTTTCCACACAGGGTGTGCCAACGTAAATTAGCTCAATGGAAAATAATGATTCAAGTAACTGAATCTGTTTTGAGATGTCCTCCACCCTGCTCAACCCACTAAGCACAGAGAAATGATCTAACTGTAGACCTGAATTTCAAGTATTGGTAAGGAAATACATCAGTCATCTCCTTCACAAAACATATGAGAAATTTGAGAAGTGTCAACAAGTGTATGCCTAATGCTGCTACCTAAAGATTAAATTTGCTTATTCCTACAAATCCGAAGAAAGAAACCCCATCCCTGCAAGAAGTTTGTGGAGGAGTTAGCATGATTATAAAAGTTTAGGAAATGGGATTCCAGTTAACATGACAAATAAATTACTCTAGTACAGATTTCCCCAGCTTGGTGCCCTGTATATGTTTTGGACTACAACTCCAGCTTTCCTGACCATTGGCCATGCTGGCTAGGAGTTGTAGTCTGGAGGGCAACAGGTTAGAGAAGTCTGGAAGGCAACAGGTTGCTCTAGTCTATTAATCTTCAACTCATGGGTTCAGACTAAATAGGAGGTTGCACTGCAATGTTTTCTCTTTTTGTTTAGGTTTCTTTAAAAGAAGGAAAACAAAAAAGAAAAATTGAGAACAAAGAGGTTGATCGAGTAAGGAGTAAGAACAAAGAGTGAAAAGGGGGAAATCTATACAGATCTATACAGAATAGAGTAGGAATTTGAAGAGCCATGCATTTCAAGTAGGGACTAAACAAGAGCCCTGGATCTAAAAAAGTTTGAAGATCGCTGTTCTAGTTTATACCAAACCTCTGTATGCTCAAGACTATTAATTTCCCACTCTTCTTTTCAACATAAAACTACTTTTGGAATTAATTTTAGCTTCACAACCTCTGTAACATGGGTAGGCAACTGGGTGTCTTCCAGATGTTTTGGACTACATTTCCCATAATTCCTGACCACTGGCCATATTGGCTGCAGTTTATTTTACATAACATGCAGATTTTTGTAATAACATTTTCTTTGTGTTATGAGGGACAACATTTGAAATCTTATTTCAAAGGCGCTATATTGAGTGACAGGGACAAAAGATAGCAAAGGGATCCCCTAGACCAATCAGATCCCCAAATAGCTACACAGAAGCAGGAGGAAGGGTCCTTACTCTTCCCTCACAACCCTCCCCCCACCCCCAAACCAGAAAGTACTAAGTTATATTTTCTATTACTGATGTCATCATGTTTACACTTTTTGGAGCAGGAAGCACAAGCAGTCTCTTTCTAGAATTGATCCCCAGGGAATTGAGGGTCTCTTCAATTGTGACACACACGTCCAACGTGAAAAGCACTAGCATCTGTTCATAACTTTTGAAGCATCCAAACAGTCTCAGTTTGCCCGAAATGATATTTCTCCCTGCACTTTAAACTGGCAATGACCAGAAACATCAAAAGGAGAATGAATACCCACAGGTATGATCACATTTCCCAAGTACTTGAGGATAACTGGTATTTCCATCCTCAGGGGTTTTAAAAAAAGGCTAATCTGGAGCACTATGACAAGACACGTTCAAGACTTTAGCCATTCCTTTAGTGCATGAACACAAGGTAACCAGAAAATTGCCACCTCAAGCTTGAATGAACTTGGACACTTAATGGAGGGTGCCCTTTTTAGTGATGCAGTGTTGTACAAAACTACAGGTTCTTCTCGTAGCAAAAAACTCAAGCAATTCATGGGAAACAGGGAATTGCCACAGGCAAGGGACAATACCCCCCCCCCCCAACACACACAAATAAGGCTGTTGGATACATTTGCCCTTCTGAAATCAAAGGTTTACGTTCCCATGTCTAGCCATTAACAACAAACATATTAGGCACTGATTCTTTGGAAGCTTATGGGAGGTTACAGGGAAAGTAGTTTAATTTGATAACTTGAGCACAGATAGATAATTCTCTGCCATTGTTGCCATTTGCTCATGAGTTTAAGCAAAATACCAGCAGCAATACAAGACAAGGGAGATGTGCAGACAACCAACTCTTGAATTGTGTGGAAGTATGTTTTTAAATAATCTTACATGTAATTCTGCATTTCTCTAGTAAAGAGGGGTCAAGTTTCAAAGACAGAGAATAAAATTTGTCTAGCTACACTGCAGTAAATTTCGTGAACAGACAAAAGCTTAAGGGAAGCGACAACAAGGTAATTAACCTTGACCAATTTTGTAACGCATTCTCTCGGCATGCAAACCAGAGAGAGAAGCAAATAGAAGCTGGCAGCTGTATATTTGGCCAAGGCACAAGCACACTGCCAAGACAAGTTGGCATACACCTCTTCTACACTTAGCTTTCGAAAAAAGTAACACTCATTCTTAGGAAGAGCCTGCAGTCTCCAGTGGAATTCAAAAGAACATTTAAGCGGAAAAAAAGTATACTGCCTTCTGCTCTCAATAAATTATGAAATGTTAGATAGTGCCACAGCATAGGTATACATCTACATAAACTAACAAAAATTCAGATAGTGCTGTCTTCTATAGGAAGGGTGAACTATAAGTAGAGAAAATAAATTTCCTAGAGTCATGAAAACGGTAACTACAATAATCAGGCATTCAAAACAGTTACAATTCCTGATAGCCAGTATTGCAATTTAACACAGTACTTTTTAGCACAGCTGCAATATTAATTTCTGATGACAGGCAGAACCAGGAAAAAAAATCCACCTTAACAACATAGTTGTCTGGAAATTTTCCAGGCCCAGAATAAAGAATCAACAACACGGAAGCTTATAAAGTGAGCCAAAATTCATTGCTTTTCAGCTGTCTTGGTTCCTAATAACAGGTATGCTTTGAGGACTGAAACCAATTTCGTACTGTAGGTGACAGAAGAAATGTCTAAAATTATAATGAGCCAGTGTCCAATGCCTGGATGTGAGCCTTGAACAGAGCTAATATTTCAGATTCTTAATTGCCAGCATCAAATATCTAGGTATCTGGGATTTTTCCAACCATGAATTTGGAAAATAACAATTAGAATAAAGAATGATGAGTAAAATAATATCTGCATGCTCTCAGGTAGCAAGCTGTTTTGTTCTACCTGTTAAGGGGATTGAATCGGTAGACAGAAAATGGGTTCACAGGAGGGCTGTTAAGAACCTGAACATTATGGTATCCTACCTAGGGAGTACATTTATACTGGACCACCTCACTATCACTGCACCATGCAGCATGGATGTTTCACTACTAGGCCTCATCTAAAGCTCTTCCAAATCCCAGCTCTAGAGGAGGGAGAAATGTTTTAAAGAATATATAAATCAGTTACAATTGTGATTGTACAACTGATTTATACAATTGTTTACTTGAAAAATATGGAAATCATTAAATACATAATAAAAATATGTAAGTTAGCTGGAATGTTGATAACACTACTGATTTAACTCACTGCTGAGTGAGCTGTCCAAGTCCAATGTAGTTCCATTAAACAAATAAACTCAAAGGTAACTAGAGATGAGTGTTACCAGCATAGTGAAAATGTCACTGATGATGCCTCCTTATTAATTAATTAAAAACATTTATATCCCACCCTATATCAATAAGATCTCAGGGCAGCGTACAGATAAAAGCATACAGTATAAAACACTAAATATACACAGCTATTGTATTCCCCCATTCGGCCATACAGTAAGAAAATATAGCTGATAGCTAAGTCATCGTACAATATTAATTCCCAAGATTTGTACAATGTAGATACTTAGAATATTAGATGCTTAACCTGTACAAGTTTGGAATAATTTTTCCAGTCCTGGAGACAGACACCAATTATCTCCATCAAGCATATCCGGGATTATGGGCAATCCTGCATTTAAATGGATGCAACCTTCCATGTCGAAGGAAGAAGTCTGGGAGCCCAAGCCTCACACTTAATTTCAGTGTGCATGTGTGGGGAGCATACATCATACCCACACCTAAGATTACAGTATAGCTTCAGTTAGAATGATTTTATCTTATTCAGAGATTTCCTTGCAATAGTCAGAGCTTGTCTCACTTTGTCACCAGTGAAGATATAAATTGGTGTTTAAAAATTGTTTAATTAAAACTAAGCTCTAAAAGGCAACTGTTATCCTGAATGGAAGCTTACATATGACTGTTCAAAAAGATAGGTGTCTCCCACTTTACACAGAAGGCTCTTTATGAACTACTCATGCCCACTTTCAGTAATATGCCAACTTCTTCCCCATATAATAAATATACTTTGGTCTGAACCCAGGTTGAGGCACATGCAAACGAACTGGCAGAACCAAGCTTCCCCAATTTTCCACAGGGGGGGAGGGGGGAGGGATAATAAGGGTGAGCTGTGGTGCAGGGGGGTCCCTGAAAAATCAGGTGGAAGCACTTTCTATGAACAGAATCCTTTCATCCACGGAAGGCACATCCTGAATACAACCCATTTAACTCCAGAAGCAGTCTAGCCATTCACAGAGAGTAACATAATACTGGACTTTTTTTTTACTTATTCCTTATAACCTAGTTTAGTTTGATATACAACACAAGAAGGTGCCACTACCTGCTCTTAATGTAGTCTACGTGAAGATTCTTTTTCTAGAAGAAGCATGCCTGTTCTCCATCTTTTCGTCTAGAAGTTTCAATGGAAACACCACTGGCATTTTAGCTTCTCTTTACCTCAACTGCTAATATCTTTCCAAATTTCTTGATAAGAGTTATCTTTTTAGCCACGAGGGATACTTTTGTATTTAATTCAAAAGCTTCATCTTATCAAGATGACTGATAATACCCAGGGCAGGTACTGCCAAACCAATTCAAATCACAAGCCAGTGTACCACTTCCAATAGTGGCCAATACCAGATGCTTAGAAAGTGGTGCAGGGGAATAGCATACTGAATTGGAAATCAGAAGACTAGAGTTCAAATCCCAGTTTAGCCATCATTCCACTGTGCTTACCTATAAACAGAACAAGAGGGCTTTTCAACTGTCAATTCGAAACTATATAGATTGTTTGGAATAGCAGTAGTGTCCATTGGCCCAGAAATGATAAATTTAGCTAACACTGCAGTCATTCACACACTTTGAACAGCATGGGTTCTACAGAAGCGCAATTAACATTTGGGTCTATGCACAATTCTAGAAGTTTGTCTCAGCCTCTACAGTGCAAGGACTCACCTATTATTGAGAATGACTGCCCGCCTCTCCTTCTAAACACTTATCTACTAATAATGTATTGTAATCTGTGGCAAGAAAAGCAATGAGGAAAGGCACATTTATTGCCATTTAATTCTAGAACTTCCTACCCTTGTAATCTGTCAAAGTTTGAGCACCTTTCAGCAGTGATACAAAAACATACTTAGGTATCTAATGGTCTGAAATAAGTGTGTGTTTATTTAAAGTGTGTGTTCTATGGAGTCTACACTTTTCTCTCTCTCAAAATATCATCAACTGCCAAGGTTTAGAAACAAGCAAGGTTAAAATTTAAAAGGAAAATAGATTTCCTAACCAACATTTGCTCTGATAAGCATCCCCAAAAGCATCTGCAAGAACATCACTTATTTAGTAACCAGTTATTTCAGAATGCTGCATAAACAGATTTTACAGTAGAAAGCAGTTGTTGTAATTAGATTACATTGTTATCAAAAATAGGCCCAGCATTTTCACTGAGAGCCATTCCAAGTGATGGGTTTTCTGGTGCAACAGACATCATCATCACACACAGCTGTTCTTCATTTTTGGGGTGAAAAAGCGAAGCACCTTTCAAAGTGGTATGTGTATTGCAGAATATTGTATTTTCCAGAACACAAACCAAAATATTTTGGTACTGGGAAAATGCAAATTGTTCCACCAGCTAGTGCAGCTCACCCATTAGAATAAAGTAATGGGTTCAAAGTGTGGAAAGTTTAAAATGTTTAAAATTTGTTTAAAATGTTGTTTTTTCTGTTTTTAAATTATTTATATTGATTTTTAATGTTCAATCTTTTTAATCCAGTCTTTTTAATCTTTGTAAACTGCCTAGAGAGCTTTGGCTATGAGGCGGTATATAAATGCAATAAATAAATAAATAAATAAATAAATATAAAAGTATGCTGTGTGGAATGTGGGTCACAAGTCCTTTCTTGACAGTGCCTGTGACATTAGTGACAAGCAACACATCCTTCAACTCTTCCTTTCCCCCTCACTGTACTGGCAGCTATATTCTGTATTTTTAAGGTTTAATCTTATTGTTTTTAAAAATGGTGAATACCACCAGCAAGACTACCTCCATTTCAAAAGCATTATTTCATGGATCCTCTATGTTGCTGCTGTTTTTTAACTGCTTATTTAAAAGTTATACAGTATTTCTCAGAAGTACTGAAGAAAACATTTCCCCTGTTCACAGAATGAAGTGAACACAAAATATATCTACATAAGCAGTACGTTACATGAGATGGGATATTATGCTTCTGGGTACTTGAATAGGACAAACACTAGTAGAGCTTTAAAGGGAAAATAAAAGCTTAAAAAACAGGCCATAGGAAAAATATATCAGCTGATAGACAACTGTAGAAAATATTTCCTTAATCCTCAGTGAAGTTATTGAAACTGAAAGAACACTTACTACATGCATTTACTTTTTCTATGTGGTTCCCACATTAATTAAAAAGCTATCAGTTTCATTTTCTGTTCTTCGGATACATCAGTGGTTCTCAATTAGCTAAGTACTGCGGACCCCTTGTTTTTCAAATGCCAAGCCATGGACCCCCTACTTTTGAAAAAATTGTTATCTCTATGGTAGTTACCTGTGCGAAGCAATTTTTTGGAGAAAATAAGGGGTAGCCCCTAATAAGCAAAGGATTTTAGGTATACTAAAAAACAGACCATAAAATTTGTGATATTTGTGATATTACCACGCAAAAATGACAATGATTTAGTTAGGAATACAAAGACAAATTTAATTTTACTAACGTCTAGTTTACAACTGAACAAATTATGACTTGTTTAGCAGCTACTAAACCTAAATGTGATGAGAGAAATCATGCCTCTTTTTGTCCCAAACAATTCCTTCCACAGCCGGTTCAATATTTCCTACTTTTAATCTCAAATCTGGATCAACATCAAGCCAATTTCTATGCTTGTTCTTCATATAACAAAATGTCGAAAATGTTGTTCACAAAGATATGTGGAACAAAAGGAAACTAGATGTTTCAAAGCTTTTTCACCTAACTTCTTATAATCAGGAAAAACCTTCACCCAGAATTGGTCCAGTCTATATTCTTTGAAAAATGATTTCAATGAACCATCACAAGTCACGTCAACAAGTGCATCTTGCTCTTCCGCAGATAGAGTCGTTAGTTGTACATCACCACATTCAAAAGGATTCCTTATCCATGAGTTTTCAGGATTAGGTTCAGGGAAGTAATCTCTGAAGCTAGTCGCTAAATCACGCAGGTGCTCAGTGATGTTATATTTTACTTCTGGTAGGAATTCGTCGTCAGTGGACTCCAAAAATGAATGGTGAATACGTGAATGGTGCCACGGACCCCCTGGGTGGGTTACGTGGACCTCCTGGTCCACCAATTGGGAACCACTGAGATACATCATTAAAGGAAACAGTCCAGAAAAGAATCCTGGCATACCAACAAAAAATAATGCACCGAACATGCAATGCTGTCTTACTATTTAGATCAGGGAAGGGGAAAGACCCCCTGCCCATGAGCCAAATACAAAGCTCCAAGATTCTCAATACAGACCTCCAGACTCTCCCCAGGCCCTCAGAGTCCATGTCCACAGATATTGATATTATTTACTCCATCTAGCTCTGCCCCTCAACTGCAAAGTTGATAGGGGGAACCTCGCACAAGTTGGGGAAAGATAACGCCTCATGTAAATGTCTTTTTTCAGTTGCATACTGAACAAAAACAAAAGTTGCATCCATAACTCCACCCACTTTGGGCTCTGGCATGCAGGCCCAAGCAGATTTTGACTGAGATGATGCAGACCAACTGGGAAATGGTTTCCCCACCCTGCTTTAACTATTCCTAGTATATTTAAAGAAAGAAAAACATCAAAGTATGAAAAAGATACAAGAGATGCGAACATCAATTGTATAAATACAAGTGTGTCATAACTGAGTCCCAAGTCTACAACCATGTCAATTGGAGCTTAACACATGCCTACTATAAATAGATGTGCCCGTGTCCTGAAAATGGCTCAAGTGCCAAAGAGAATGTGTAGTGGCAAACTGTCAGAATTAGATTCCCTTTCACACCTGGCATCATAATGAAGGGGAGCATCTTTCTTGAAGACTAGCCTACCTCTAACCTTCAAGACTGTTGCACAATTTCAGTATCTACTGCCTGATACATGCCTTCCAAGAACCCTATCTCCTGGCTAAATTAGGGAAACAGTCCAAAATTTGGCAACGGATCTACCTTTCTTGAATTATGCAATAGCATCTGGCTTCTTTATCTGCTTATCAGAGTCCTATCAAAAACACCATCTTCAACCCAAAATACAGAAAGCTACCCACTCTTAACACTGTACTGCCTTATAGGCAAAAAGTCCCATTGTACAAGTCTTCTTGTCACCATCCCATGTTCGACTCACCATAAATGACATTAGGCCTCTTCAGACAACACACTAAGCCATGGTTAGGCCACTAGCCCTTTTGCAGCAAATGGTTAGTGAACATGTTTAAACCACAGTTATGCAGCCACCATGGTTAGGAATGGTTCACATGGCACACTTAAGTCACGGTTCATACAACATGCTAAGCCATAATGTTTAGCTCAAAATGCTTAGCTACCAGGGTCAACATAACATGGCCAATTCAACAGGGTAACTAACCTACATGGTATGTAGGTTACCACTTGGTATGTAGGTTAATTCTATTACCATTCCATATCTCTCTCCATTACCTTCCATCCATTACTATAATAATAATAATAATAATAATAATAATAATAATAATAATAGAGACGTTTCTTATGGATCAGACCAAACATTCCACCTTGTCCAACACTGTGCCCCCAACAGCAGCCAATGCTTGGGATCCTCTGTATCCAATGTTTCTAGCCCTCTTTATTAAGTCCACCCACTGTTGCCCCCATCATGGCCTGCTCCTCTTGGACTCTTCCCCCACCCCCACAGGGCAAACTGTCATCTTGGCCCTGTGGGGAAGAAGAAAGAGCAAGGGGACAGGAGTAGGCAGAAGAAACATCATGGTCTGCTCCTGTTGGACTCTCTCTCTCTCCTCCCCCCTCCTGAACTCCTGTTCCTTGTGTGTCATGTCTTTATTCGACTGTAAGCCTGAGGGCAGGGACTGTCTTTTTTGCTAAGTGTAAGCCGCTCTGAGAGCCTTTTTTGGCTGAGGAGCGGGGTATAAATATGATAGATAAATAAAATAAATAATAATCTATCTCCCTTTATCTACACGTACATCAGTTTTTCAAATTCCAAGGATGGACATGTGCATGCATGTATATGTACAGATACAGCATGCACACCCTGTCCTATCCAAACAGATGAAGTGGTCAAACTGTTCCTTGCTTGTCCTACTACAGGCTGCACTGCAGAAATCTCCTCACTGCTTCTAAACACAACACTCTGTATGTAGAAAGCTGGGCACATGCAGGAAGTTGAGACCTAGCCTTCTCCCTAACATACTAGCTTTCTGGGTATAAAAAATGTCGACCTTCCACCACCAGCAGGCTAAGGTGCTTCCAACATGAGTTTTAAGCTCTTCATCTGGAGGCCTGTCAAGCCACATTAACTCCTTCTCTTTGGAGAGAGAGGGGTGGTGGTGGTGGAATATAACCTTTCCCCATGAAGACCAGACTTTCTCCATCAAGACAAGGGCCAGGGACATTCAGTACGACTTCCTCTTGCCAGTTCTCCCCACATTCACTCTCCCAAGGTGAGGGACCATCCCAACCTCCCTCCCATCTTCGGTATCATGGATACTTAGAACCACCACCACCACCACCCGGTCCAAAGACCCCTTCCTCTCCTTTCCTAAACCCCCATAATGGAAGTGGGGCACATCGTACTTCCCTCTGCAAAAGCACTGGATGTACCCGTATTTTCCCCTCCTATCCACATATATACCGGGAACACATTCTTTTTCCAACCCTCCTAAAAACAACCCAACCCTCCCACTCCCTTCCCCTCAGGGCCATGACGGCGAGGGAGGGGAGGGCAAGCCGGCCGCGCGAAGCCCCTGCTTATCGCCCCTTCCTCCCGCTGCGCCTGCCCAAGCACTAGGCCCGCCTGCAGCCCGAGGCCGGCTCTCTTTCTCTGGGCCACCAGATTCTCGAAGCCCTTTTACGGCTTTCGGCCGGCGTAACCTCTGCGGCGCGGCTAGGCCCTGCGCAAACCTACGAGTGACCCCCGCGGCCATTGCCCAGGCGACCCCGCAAGAAGACAACAACAATAACAAGAAGCCCTCCGCCGCCACCTCCTCTTCCGCCGCCGCCTTACCTCCCCTCCCTGCCCACCCGCCCCTCGAAGCCTTTCAGGCTCCCGAGCGGGCTGCGCCGTCGCTGCTGCCGGAAGTACCCGCCGGAAAGGAAGCGTCCTCCGCTCGCCAACCACCGCCGCTGCCACCGTCGTTACCACACACCAGGCGTTGTCCGGAACTAGCCGGCGACCGCGCGGGCCCATGGGACCTGTAGTCCGCTCCCCGGAAAAACTACAAGTCCCGAGAAGCATTGCGAGGGCGAGCGGTGGGAAGGCAAAACGGAGCGGGGAGGGCGCTGTGGCGGCGGGGAAGGGTGGATCGCGAAGGAGGGAAGGCAGCCCAATCGGAGCGCCGTGCCGGGGGAGGGGGCGTGGCCTCTTCCAAATAAGGAAGAGGAGGGGGCGGGGTGAGAAGAGGAGGGGGCTACTATGCCAGGCGCTGCGAGACGCAAGAGAAACAATCCCCGAGGCGGTGCTCGCGCTGACGGCTGCGTTTCTTCCAGCGCTCGGGCGAGAAGGAGCAGACCCGTTGTGGAGCTATCCAGGGGTTGCAGCCACATCTGCATCTCGCTCGCCAAGAGGGGCTCTGGGGCAGGTAAGCGCCGCTCCCGCCACTTCTGCAACTGCACAGCCGCGTCCGCTACTTGTGCGGGCTTCGCAGCTGTGCCGCCTCTTTCAGATGCATAGCTAGATAGATAGATAGATAGCATTATTCAATTTTATTGTTGTTGTTGTTATTATTATTATTATTATTATTGAACAATTATTCTCAACGCTCAATAGCGAAGTGCAGGGTCAGAGTGGTGTTTCTTTTTCTTTTTTAAAAGAAGCCCTGCTCTTGTTCCCCCCCCCAAAAATAGTACAATGCTTTTTCTCTCTTCCCCCCCCCTTCCTCCTCATTTATATTTTTGAGGTGGGGTCATGGGCGCCAGATGTGTCGGAGAACAAAGTTCAACCACTTCCGATTTATTTGAAAATATCTTCTCAGGTCCACAGAGGCGATATAAACGCATCCCTTTGAAACACTTCATGGGTTGGCAACGAACCTTTACTCTTTTCTTTTCTCTGTTGCTAGATGCCTATTAGGTTATGGTATTGCATCTCCCCACCCACCCCCCACCCCATGTTGCATAGATATAGCAAACTATGTAGATGTCATTTTAAAAATAACAATATTTGCAGTCGTTTTTTTCCCTTTCTGAGATTTCACTGATTAATTGGGGGGGGGGGGTACGTGAAGAGAAGGTAGGTTTCGCCCAGTCTCTGTAAGCCAAGATTCTCATATGTTCTCTGCTGGGTTTTTTAAGACAATGCTTCCATTTGTTGTAAAAGATCCTCAGAACTTTAAAATACATGATCTTAACTCTGAGAAGTATAATTTTAGCTGTATGTGTATGCATAATGTTGATATAGTATTTGAAAATATAATGCTACCTTACAATAGACAATGTTCAGTTTTTCTCAGTATCGTTATTAATCTAGACATGTATTACCCTACAGTGTTTTTTATATAATGCCATTTTTTTTAAAAAAAAGTTGTATTTGAAACATCTCTGTTGAAAGTTTTGTATTGAATATCAGCCTGTTAAAAAAATACAGCCTTTGGGCTGTCTATTAATACAGGCAGAAATCTTTATATTGAAGTCAATAGGAATGCTGACATTGACTTCAAGTGGATCACTATTTAGTATTCCTAGCTGCCATTAAAAGGAAAGAAATGGACTTCTCAAACACTATATTAAATAATCTCACTACCAATAGAAAGTGATGTGGTGTAATAAAGGGTCTGGGGGCACAATAGACAGACCTTTCACAAGCTATCTACGTTAGAGACTTAAGGTTATTAACTCTGTGTATGCTTACTTAGACGTAAGTCCTATTGAACTGTGTGGGGCATATGTTTGTATAGACGTGCATGGGGGCCAGACTGCATGCTGAGATACTTGGATCTGGAAATATGTACTCAAAATAGGGTCTATTGAGTTCTTTGGGATTTACTTCTCAGTAAGTCTGCACAGGACCCTGACACTGATTTGTTTCTATTAAATCTGGGAGTCTGTATGCCATAAGATTATATAATCGTTTTGCCTGTAAACGTTGGTTATGTTTATCACTTGGAAATATGAACTCTGTCTTTGATAGAAACTTTGGAAGTTTTACATTACATTGAAATTGCAAAACCTAAGCTAAGCATTTAACACTCCTCCAAAAAAGGGTGTGTGTGTGGGGGGGGGAATCCATTCTCTTGTCTCAAGTGATTGAATCTATCCAAACACTGATGAGAAGAGCTACTGTGAAGAAAAGCACAGGCTACCTTTTGAAGCTGTTAGCTGTGCACTGTGCGAATGAGATTCCAGCTATAGGGTACAGAACCATAGTGTAGAGTCATCCATCACTTTTCCACTTGACACAGGGGTGGGTCAGAAGGAAGCACGAATGCCGTAAAATCCATTGAATGTTCAGTTTAAAAAGGATAATCTCTTTGCATGCTAGGCTTCTCATTTTTCTTTTCTCCCCATGTTAATGATCACAAACGACAACAGTGAATCTCAACCTTGTGTTATGTGGTGCTACATAAATGCCACAGTCCTAATCCTATAACCAGCAATGCACAGGATGGAAGATGTTTCAAATTTCTAAATACCAGCATCGCATTTTTACGAGCAATTCAAAATTTGTAGGGGTTATAATCAGGTATTTATTTATTTATTTTTGGTGTTCAGAAAACAAGTTGCTGGGCTTTTCTTAGCCTGAGCAATTGCCTTCCAAATTGGATTTATGCCAAAGTTCTTATCTCAGTGGCCAGTGTCTAGATTTTCTTTCAATGGACATATCTGTGAAATGATGCAATCCTGATAATGTTTACTTGGAAGTAAGCCATGCTCATTGGTCTGCGTAGGATGCAGCCAATTTTGTATTAAGAAAGGTTTGCCATTGCAGAAAAGGTAAGCCTGCACATTATTAACAAATGACTTGTTGCAGTCTATAGGATAACTTTAGAGTAACTGGTTTGTAAATTGACGTGTTCCTCTTCTCTGCATGTGGGCTGGCTGTGCCATGTAATCTCCTTGTGACTGTATGACAGAATATTTGTGTAGATATAATGGTCCATATATGCCGTCTCCAAACATGTATGTGCTGGTGTAGCAAGATATATTGTATTTCCCATCCTAGCTGTGTCTTACATTCCTTCAATATTCTTGCCTCGTTAATTTAGTTTATTATCTGTTGTATTTTATCCATTTCCCCCAATCCAGTAATAGCAAGCCATGTATGGAAGCAGGCTCCCATGCACTAATGAGCTGTAAGACGTACAATAGAATATTGAGCTCAGCTTAAATGACAAATCCAGCAGTAGGGACATATGCAGCAATGTGTAGCGCTCCATCTGATTCTTTGGGAAGGGCAGAGCTCAGTGGCAGGGCACCAGCTTGCCATGCAGAAAGTCCTAGGTTTGATCCCAAACATCTCCGGGAAGGGCTGGAAAAACTCCTGCCTGAAATCCTGGATAGTCACTGCCAGTCAGTGCAGTCCAGCTTTGCCAATCTGATGCCCTGCAGATGTTTTGAACAACCACTTTCAGCGTTTGTTACCAATGGGTAACAGCTGTAGTCCAAAACATCTGGAAGGGAACAGGTTGGGGAAAGCTAGTGTAGACAATAATGAGCTAAATAGAACAATGGTGTGTGTTGGTATAATGCGCTGACATAGTTTCCATGACACGCCGGGCTCAATGGTATGTTATTTAACCTTTAGTTTGTAGTAGGGTTATGTGAAGGTTGTTTAACCCTCGAATAACCCCTGGTGTCCGAGTTTCAATGGCATTCCTGTTGCAGGTTGCAAAATGGTGGCCACACATGCGACTCACTGGCCCCATTCAGAAGATACCTTAAACCATGGCTTTAGCCATGGTGGTTAAGTCAGCAAGCCAGCCTGTGTTCAGGGTTTGTGTGCTGTCTGAAAAGACGTTGCTGCTGCCGCCCCTGCCTCCATTGCAACATCTGTCCACCAGAGGGCAGGCTCCCTGAAGAGTAGCATCAGCTATGAAATGAATGGCTCTGAGGAGGATCCTTCTTCAGAGGCAGGAATTCACTGGCGAGGTGTCCAGCAGGATTGATTGTACTGCAGGCAGCCTCGGTAAATCTCCCTTTTGGAGCAGCCTGCTATCCTCTGTTAGCTCTGGCTAAACAGAGGACCAGGCAGCCTCTCAGGAGGATGGGAGTCCCAGATGATCATCTGTCGCACAGGGGACATCATCTCAGACATCGTCTGAGGACCTCCTCAGAGCAAGTTGTTTGAATCTGCGCAGCTCTCTAGAGAACCCACCTACCTGATTGAATTATTAGAGTGATCCAGAGAGCAGGGGAGGGGGGCTCCTCTGGACCAGCTGCCCCCTCCCTCTGTCCTGCTCTGAGAACCCTCCCAGAGTGAAACACAGGGTGGGTGACTGCTCTGGAGAGCTCCATCAGCTGCTCTCCTGCAGCCGCATTTGCCTCAATAGGCGAGCAGGGGCTCTTCAGAGCACCTGCTAGTTCCACCACCTCGTTCCAGCAACACAGCAGCAGGGAACTCTCTTGGCAGGGTGGGGAAGGGGGGCAGATAATTTGCTCCTGCTCTGCCACCTGAGGTGCCGCTTCTTCTGCTCCACCATCTATTTTTATTCATTAATTACATTTATACCCTGCCATTTTTCCTCCAAGGAACCCAAGGCGGTGTCCATAATCCTCCTCTCCATTTTTATCCTCACAACAACCACCCTGTGGTAGGTTGGGCTGAGAGTCTATGACTGGCCCAAAGTCACCCAGTGAGCTTCCATGGCTGAGTGGAGACTAGAACCCGGATCTCCCAACTCCCAGCCCAACACTCTACTCACTACACCATACCTACGGGAGTGGGTGGGGGATTCACCCGGCCACATTGTGCAAGTGTCAAATCCAGTGTTTTGATTCCTCTTCCTCAAGAACCTCTTTTAGCCCAAATTCCAGTTTTGAGAAGCTTTTGGGAGCTGCATTCCGGCCAGGGGTGGGTGGGACCAAAGGCAAAAAAGGCAATGCCCAAAATGCCAGCACATTTTAGCTTGAAGCTCTTATTGCCAGTAGCTAAGCCTTAGGAGAGGCATTTCCACCTTTTAGAATGAGGGGGAGGAGCCACCAAATGATCAGCGGTTAGGGGAAAGGGTGGAGCCAAGGGAAGGGCATCTGCGTCTCCCCACCCCAGCTGTTCCACAGTGCGTTGGCATTCTGCAAGTCATTGCACAACTCACTACGATTTCATTAGGTTGGGTGTTGCTTGCACTAGTTCTGCTGTTATTTATGCAGACAGTAGCGGAACCGTGCCAACTCCTGTAATTTTTCCGCTAGCATAACATTGGATAGAGCCCTGATCTTTTAGATTAATCATAAAGGTGAAGAAATCAATTTAACAGCCCAATGTGAACCATGTTTTCTCCAGAAGTCCATCTCATTCCATTGAACTTACGCCTTCATAAAATGTGCAAAAGGACTGCAGCCTAAGGCTGCTCTCATTAATATATTTACTAGGGTGTAAGCCCCATTGGACACAGTAGGGCTTGCTTTTCAGTAAACATGCAGAGCATTGCGTCGTAAAGCTCTTCAGCCTTTCTGCCGCATCATTGGCAAGAGAAGAAAAGGCCCAGTTTCTGGTTTAAATTCTTACTCTAAGGAGGTCTTGCCCTAAGCGGTGCCTGAATTGGAGACCGCTTGGGAGCTGTATGTAGGATATTCCGAGCTCCGTGAAGGCAGAATTGAGTATAAATATGATCAGTAATAATAAATCATCTAAAATAAATGGATTAATTAGGCAAAATTGGATCGATTTCATGAATATTTTAACTTACCTGTTGCAGTTTGCTCTCATAGAATCATAGAATAGTAGGGTTGGAAGGGGCCTACAAGGCCATCAAGTCCAACCCCCTGCCGAGTGCAGGAACCCACCTTAAAGCATACCTGACAGATGGCTGTCCAGCTGCCTCTTGAATGCCTCTAGTGTGGGAGAGCCCACAATCTCCCTAGGTAACTTCATTTATGCAATGCCAGAAGATACACACAGATGTTTTAAAATATAAAGGAGCTTGCATGTTTCTCCCTATTTGCATATTTTATTCATTTTCAAGGTGGAAGTTAAATTTAAAAAAACCCAGTTACAGACCTCAAGACAGACAGATCCAATGAACCCTCCAATGTACCCATTTGCCTACCACAAATCAACCACCCTAAATGTGCCCTATTTTTAATAAGAGGAGAGGGTATCCTAGAGAGGGGAGGCTAAGCCAGGATTGTGGTCCAAGATTTTAGCCTAGTTGCTCTAGTCTCTGATTCAAGATTGCTTTACAAATGTCTTCCAGCCCTAGTTAAGCTTAACAGGGGTTTCACATATGATGCATGTGCAATACTCTTTTCTTCCCGGTTCTTAACAGGTCCTTCAATCCTCCTCATCCCTAACCAAAAAGAACCCTACAGGGCTAAGACAGAGGCTTGATTGAAAAGGTGAGTTTTGAGGGGAAGAGAGAAGAACGAATGCAGACGTTCCAGGCATAAAGGGCAGTGTGAGTGAAAGCTTTTGGAGGAAACTGTAATGGGAGCTGCTGGAAATAGATAGAGGAAAGGGTCTCCCGGGAGGCAGGAGATGTGGCAGGGCAGGGCAGCTCTTGGCACACAGATCACCTACAAGGGGCTTCATATAGTATGGACAACAAGAATGGTAAGCCAGCTAAGTAGGTGCAGTCAGGGTATTTAAACTTATTTGTAAATATATAATCTATTTGCCTAAGCAGTGTTGAAGAAACCAGCATTTCTTGTGCAAAACTGAGATGTGGAACATACATTCATGACATGAACTTCTTCATACCAGTGTGAAGAAACTGTCTTCATGTCGTCTTTGTTCTTCGACTTCATACAGTACATTTCAATTCCTCCCATCCCCTTTTTTTTCTTTTGACTGTACATATTCTAGGAAGGATCTTGAGTCCAATGCAGCATAGAAAGTTGCATCTATGCACAGTGTGGGCTGCATAGAGCTTATCAGTTTGCAGGAATCCATAGGGCCATTAATCACCCACACGTTTAGTTTTTTAACGGTTTTTAATGCTTTATGTGTGTATGTTCTGTGTTTTAGAATGTTAAATTTTGTATACTCGGCTTTATCTTAATTTTAGAATTTCTGTAAACCGCCCAGAGAGCCCTGGCTATGGGGGCGGTATATAAGTGTAATAAATAAATAAATGGTTCTTATATATCTTACTGTCTAAAAACATAGGAGAAAGAATACTTAGGATGCAATTCTGTGCATGCTTTGCATGCAGTCCTGTGCATACTTCCTTGGGACTATGTCCCACTGGTGTGGGCTGTCAGTGTGCAAAAATCAACCACTGCTCCCTTCGCGACAGGCTAAGTGTTGAATATCTTTCCCAGAGGGAAGTAGTAAAAATATCAAACCTAGTGGCAAGCACTTCAAGACCAAATGCATTTACTCTTCTCTTCCCCGCCTTATCGGGGGTGGGGTGGGGGCGTTTAAAAGAGAATTAGCTCACCTGAGGCCATAAACGTATTAGGATAACTCCTCCTGCGGACAAGGTATTATTACCCCTAGTCCCTTAAGGAAAGTCCTATCTCAACTCAGCAGGGTGCAAACAACTGCTCTCCTCAGAATGTAAAACGAACAGCAACATAAACTTTAAGTAATTGCGGAAACAGTAGCATGCAAATAAGGAATGTGGCATTTGAAGAAAAATGACCACCAGTTGTCTCTCACTGATAGCAGGTTGCTTGCTTGTTGTTAGTAAGATCCTTTTTTGAGCCTTCAGCAGCCCAGAGGTTGATAAAGAACTGCATGCAACTAAAAGTATCGTCTAGTACAGCATGGCATAAATCCAACTGTTTTCTTACCTATAGAGCAATACTGGGAATAACCGGTTAAAGCATAAGGCGGATATAGTCAAATGCAGATCTCTCTACAGAATCTTTAATGTCCCTGAAGGATGCAGTAACAAACAAGGCAAGTGCTTATCAAATTTGGAACTCGGTCTTGCAATGCTTCCAAAAGATGCTGAGGCCGAGGGGAGTTTCCAGGGAATCAGTAAGGAATAAGCACTGAGGATAACTCCTTACACCAGGTGAGAACTGAACCTGTGGCCCTCCAAATGTTGTTGGCTTCGACAGTAATGTTCTAGGTTATTGTGGCTGTTTTATCGATTCCTGTACTGTTTGTTGTTTGCATTATATTGTATTTTATTCTTTTAAATATTTGCTCTGTATTTTATATGTTTTGTATGTTCGAAAGTGACATTTTAGTTTTTTAACTGGTTGCCATTTGCCTGGATAACATTAGTTATTGGGTAGATTAGAAATGTCAAGAAATACTTTTGTAAGCCGCCGTGAGAGCCTTTTTTGGCTGAATGGCGGCATAAAAATGCTTAAATAAATAAAATAAATAAATGTCCTAAATAAATAAATAACGCCAACTCCCATCAGCCCCACCTAGCATAGTCAGTGCTCAGGAATGATGGGAGTTGTAGTCCCAACAACATTTGGAGGGCCAGACGTTCCCCACACCTGCTTTATAGGCACTAATTCTGAACAGAAACATATAGAGCAGGAGTGGGGGAACTCTAGCCCTCCAGATGTTGGGACTACAACTCCCATCATTCCTTACCATTCACCATGCTGACTGAGCCCGAAGGGAGTTGTTGACCAAAACATTGGGAGGGCCACAGTCTTTCACCCTTAATACAGAGTTACCAACATCTTATTTACAAAAGTACTGCTCCACCCCCAAGTGGAATAGGAGCAGATACAACCAGAGCAAAACCTGACAAGCTACAGCTGAATTTGGTGTATCGTAAAAGTAGCCCAGAGGAGTTTGGCAGGTCACAGTAGAGCTAGGAGATTATTTGATGAATTGGACACAAAGTAAGGGTGTAGTCTAATGGAGTATGGGTGGAACTGGGCACAGACTGATGAGTCATTAGTACTGGCACAATTTGGAACCTTTCAGCCCCTAATACTTGATAATTGATAGAATACAGTTTGACTCCTCAGACTATTAGAATGACTTTATTCAATGCATTTTTATCCACCTCTCTTTCATCACAGAACTCAAGGTCACATGCATTTGGGTCCCCAAGTTGTCTCCCATCCAGGCGCTGACCATACTCAGACCTGCTTAGCTTCAATATGTCTGCTGTATCAGGTGCCTACAAATTGTGCCATGTGACGCTGATGGAAAGTTAGCAGTATACAGTAAACTCAACACTGCTCAGTTTGTTGGTTTCTGTTCACCACTCTGCTGCTAAGATCATCTTCTTGGCTCGCCGCTCTGACCATGTTACTCCACTTCTGAAATCTCTTCATTGGCTTCCAATTCATTTCAGAATCCAATATAAACTTCTCCTGTTGACCTACAAAGCTTTTCACAGTCTAGCTCCTTCCTATCTTTCCTCTCTCATCTCACACTGTTGCCCCGCTCGTGCTCTCCGCTCCTCTGATGCCATGCTTCTCGCCTGCCCAAGGGTCTCGACTTCCCTTGGTCGGCTTCGTCCATTTTCTTCTGCTGCCCCTTATGCCTGGAACGCTCTTCCAGAACATTTGAGAACTACAAGTTCAATCGCAGCTTTTAAAGCTCAGCTAAAAACTTTTCTTTTTCCTAAAGCTTTTAAAACTTGATTTTGTTCTGACTTTTATACTGTTAGTTTTACTCTACCCTGTGCCTGTTTGGTGCATTCTCTTCCCCTCCTTATTGTTTTATTATGATTTTATTAGAATGTAAGCCTATGCGGCAGGGTTTTGCTATTTTATTGTTTTACTCTGTACAGCACCATGTACATTGATGGCGCTACATAAATAAATAAATAATAATAATAAAAGGTGACTTGGGCCAAGTGATTATTGTTCTTTTCATTGTCATAGAAAGGAAATAAAGGTTTGGTTATTCCTTTGATATTGCCCAATCTTTTTTTAAAAAAAATGCCCCAGCTACCAATTAGAGTATCTGACATTGCCCAGTTGCTCACACTGAGTAAAAGAGAAGGCAGATACTCTTTTTGGACTGGCTTAATGTCATATAAGTTAATTAAAGTCTAGAATTAGAATATTAAGAGTGGCTTGACTTCAGTGACTTGGCAAGTAGATTGGCAGCGGTAACATTCTCCTTTTTTTAGCGTTGTTTGTTACTTTCTGGCGGTTTGAACAAAACGGAGAGGGCAAATTCTGTTTGCTTGCTCTAATGATACAATTAATTTGATAAATCAGTGGTGCACTCATAGCAGAAAGGAAATGAGAAATATCTGTAGGCTTCCCAAAAGACATCTGGTTGGCAGGAAACAGGATGTTAGACTAGATAGGCATTTGGTCTAATCCAGCTGGCTTGCTATTATTATTATTATTAATAATAATTTATTTATTTATTTATTTATTACATTTTTATACCGCCCAATAGCCGAAGCTCTCTGGGCGGTTCACAAAAATTAAAACCACAGTAAAACACCCAACAGTTTAAAACACAATTACGAAATACAGTATAAAAAGCGCAACCAGGATAAAACCACACAGCAAAGTTGATATAGGATTAAAATACAGAGTTAAAACAGTAAAATTTAAATTTAAGTTAAAATTAAGTGTTAAAATACTGAGTGAATAAAAAGGTCTTCAGCTGGCGACGAAAGCAGTACAGTGTAGGCGCCAAGCGGACCTCTCTGGGGAGCTCGTTCCACAACCGGGGTGCCACAGCGGAGAAAGCCCTCCTCACATTCAGAGGAATGTGGTCATTCCATTATTATACAAATATAATAATAATTGTATCCCGCCTTTTGCCCAATACTGAACCTCAAGGCAGCCTTACAAAATTTAAAGCATATCCTTTTTAAAACCTATGAAGAGAAATATACAGAAGTTAAAAATATATTAAATACATGTCAATAAACATTAAACATTTAAAATACATGATGATTTTAAAAGTTCTTCGCATAGATGGAGGTCCAGATTATTCACCAAAGGCCTGCTGGAACAAAAGGTTTTGCCTGCTTCCGAAAGCACATCAAAGAGGGAGCCAGCCTAGCTTCCCTGTGCCTGTTTGGTGCATTCTCTTCCCCTTCTTATTGTTTTATTATGATTTTATTAGAATGTAAGCCTATGCGGCAGGGTCTTGCTATTTTATTGTTTTACTCTGTACAGCACCATGTACATTGATGGTGCTATATAAATAAATAAATGAAGAAGAAGAAGAAGAAGAGAATTCCAAAGTACTGAAGCAGCCACCGAGAAGGCCCCCTCCCATGTTCCCACCAGGCATGCCTGTGAAGATGGTGGGACTGAAAGAAGGGCTTCTCCAGAAGATCTCAAAGCACAGGCAGGCTCATAAGGGAGAATACGGCCTTTCAGATAACCTGGACCTGAGCCATATGAGTACCCCAACTGACAAAAAGAGGGAGACCAGTAAATGCACCACTCTTTTCAAAGCAAGGGGTGGTATTCTGTTGGTATCTCACCCTTCTTCCAAGTGGCTCAGAGGAATGTGGTCATTCCATTCTATTTAATCCATTTAATCATTCCATTTAATCTTTACAATGGTTATTCTGAGAGGGAGGGGAGGGAGGGATTAATTCAGTGTAACAGGAAACCATGGACTCTTCCCATCTTTCACGTCACCATGGAGAAGTTGAACTAACCAAAGTTCCCTGTGACATCTGAACTTGGGGGCCAGTGATTTGTTTTAACTATGTTTACTGAGAACAAACCAGGATCTCGGGCTATTCTTATTTATTTATTTAAAATATTTATATCCGCCCTATATCACTAAGATCTCAGGGCGGCGTACAGATAAAAACATACAGTATAAAACAATAAATATTATTGCTAACCATGGGTTATTCTTGCTAACCATGGGTTCCCCCTGGATTCAAGCATCCAGGATAACTGTAGTTTGTATAAAACTGGAAGAAGAAGGCTTCATGGTCTTCCTCGCGGGGATAAGGAAGAAGAGAGAAGGGGAAGCATGTGAGGTCAAGGCTTGCATTGGCCCCGTTCAGACAACACGCAAAACCATGCTGCTTAACCACAAAATGGTTCACGGAATGCATTCCGTGAACCATTTTGTGGTTAAGCAGCATGGTTTCGCGTGTTGTCTGAACGGGGCCATTGACTTGTTGTCATAGCAGGAAATCATGGCTTCTCATACCTGAACTAAAGCAGTAAGCTCTATGGTTAGGTGGGGCTTTAATGCAAATCTCTATGATCCAAGCTCAAGACAAGTGCTCAGTCCACTCCACCGTACTCTTTATGCCCCCCTCAGTAGGTTAAATCCAATGTTGCACAAGTGAACCTTACCCTCCTCTTCTCTCCTTGGAATCCCTGCTGTTCTGTCTTCCCCCAAAATCTGCTATAGAGAGGGCTCAATCCTCTGGCACAGGTTTTTAGGGCATGAAGAGGGCTATAGCGAGAGGGAAAACGTACCTCTTCATTCTGCTGACAGAAGCCATCCCGTCGGTGGGAGGGGTTAATGGGATGCCACCCTATATCTCATGAAAGAACTATGGAAACTGGATTCTAGGTTTTTTTAAGGAAAGTATCCAAAAGATAATTTGAGTTGGATTTAATAGCATGAAATGGTGTAAGTAGGTTGGCTTTATAGTTGCTAGAGGCGTACATTAATCTTACATTTTCTGCCTTCTGTAAAAATGGCGTAATGAAACCTCTTCCTCTTTAGATTTGTGACATGCCAAATTTTAATCCCTAAATTTTCCTCCGGTAACGGATGAAATATAAATCTGCCTATAAATCTGAGTAATAACATACACTATACAACTTGTGTACCCATGGCTGCCTCATTCCAGTGCTGCTTTAATCAATATATCTACTACGCTGAGATTTTGTATGGGAACTTTCTGTTCTGCCCAGGGTGTGTAACACCCCAATCCTAAACAGTTTCTCAGTGTCACCAGTGCAATTTGCTATTTGTAGGGAGTTCATGCATTCAATATTATAATGCAAGTGGGACCTTCCAGCCATCCTCCAAGATGCACCATCCATTCCCTCTTCTTCCCCTTAACCCATTTACTTCCTCCACTCCCACCCAACAGTCAGTCACAATTCCATGGCCACTGAGTATGCTTGGCCGTCATTGACCTCTTTTGGGGGTTCCCCCATAAAGATCTTTTCCGTATATCCATTTTGTGCATGTTAGATGCTATTTGGCTATAGAAGCAACGGCACGCACAGCCTCAATGTTGGAAATGGAAAGAATAATGAAAGGTCAAACAGAAGGAGCTCCTAATGTAGGCCCTTCCTTCTTGTACTATTATTTATTTCATTTCATTTTTATACCACCCCATAGCTGAAGCTCTCTGGGTAGTGTACAGCAATTACTAAAAATACAAAATATAACCTAATAAAAACAGTCTAAAAATTAAAACATAGAAAAATTGAAACAATATAAGCAGCACTTCTGATATTACTTAGGTTCATAGAATCGTAGAGTTGGAAGAGGCCTATAAGGCCATCAAGTCCAACCCCCTGCTCAATGCAGGAATCCACCTTTAAGCATCCCTGATGGATGGCTGTCCAGCTGCCTCTTGAAGGACTCTAGCGTGGGAGAGCCCATGACCTCCCTAGGTAACTGGTTCCATTGTCGTACTGCTCTAACAGTCAGAAAGTTTTTCCTGATGTCCAGCCAGAATCTGGCTTCCTGTAACTTGAGCCCCTTATTCTGTATCATGCACTCTGGGATGATCGAGAAGAGATCCTGGCCCTCCGCTGTGTGGCAACCTTTCAGATATTTGAAGAGTGCTATCATGTCTCTTCTCAGTCTTCTCTTCTCCAAGCTAAACATGCTCAGTTCTTTCTCTCCTCATAGGGCTTTGTTTCCAGGTACCCCTAATCATCCTCGTTACCCTCCTCTGAACATGCTCCAGCTTGTCTGCATCCTTCTTGAAGTGTGGTGCCCAGAACTGGAGACAATACTTCTCCCAGAAACTAGGCCTTAATTGTAGAAAGCCCTCCCCTACTGAGATCCCTCAGACTCCCCCTCTGAGACTGCTAGCCAGTAATCCTATATACACCAGTTGCTGGGTAACATGGGCAGGAAGGTGTTATTGCAGTCATGTTCTGCTTGTGGGCTTCCTGTGGGTAGCTGGTTGGCCACTGTGTGAACAGAGTGCTGGACTAGATGAATCCTTGGTCTGATCCAGCATGGCTCTCCTTATGTTCCTACTCAGACAAGCATTTAAGGATGGTTTCAGTTCCTACTCAGATAAGCATCTGGATGGCCTTAAAAGGGGGTTGGATAAATTCCTGGAGGCGAAGGCTATCAATGGCAACTAGCCCTGATGGTTGTGTTCTATCTGCAGTAGTCAAGGCAATAAGCCTGTGTGCAACAGTTGCTGGGGAACATGGGTGGGAGGGTGCTGTTGCACCATGTCCTGCTTGTTCATCCCTGGCCGATGGCTGGTTGGCCACTGTGTGGACAGAGTGCTGGACTAGATGGACCCTTGGTCTGATCCAGCATGTTCTAATGTATTTAGGTTCTTTTGTTCCAGCAGGCTTTTGACGTCCGATAGTTGTCGGTTTAATCCCCCCACCCCCATGATCTCAAAGCTTGTATCGGTGTTTATTGTTTGGATGTTTTAATGAAAAATATTTATTTATTGCATTTCTATACCACCAAATAGCCAAAGCTTTCTGAGAGGTTTACAACAATTAAATAATATATAAACTTAATGGATAGATTTATCTGACTACTTACAAGGAAGCTACTGATCCTCCCATTTGTACCTAAATCAAGAGTTTTCATTAAAGAGAGCTCTAGCATCATTAGGAAGCTTTAACAGCTTAAAAATGTATAAATTATACACTAGTCAATTTAAATTCACATATCCCCATCTTATGTATATGTGTAATTTTCTTTTGACCCAGTTTCCTTCCACAAAGCCCCATATTTGTTCGAGTTCCCCCCCCCCCGGTTGTTTTCTTAGTTTCCATTTTTTACGTTTTAGGGTTGACTGTTTTTATTGAGGTTGTTAGCCACTTTGAATAGGTTACATAGAAAGCAGGATATAAAAATGAACCATTTGAGAGCCCGCCTAGTATTATGCTTAGAATGCCATACTAGGACTGGAGTCCAAATCACACCTTAGCCACAAAGCTCATTGGGTGACCCTAGGCCAGTCACTATCTCTCAGACGGACCTACCTTGCAGGTAGGGTTGCTATATTCTGAAAACACAAAACCAGAACAATTGGTGGGGGGGCGGGGGGGGCTAGGATTTTTTTTTAAAAAAAACTGAGCAATATATAAAGGTCTAGGGAAAGCTCAATTTTTCCATTAAAACATCAATGACTGTAAAACCGGACATCTTAAATTTACTGCAACTTACTTCCAAGTAACAGATTTGAGGCGTGCAACCCAAATCCAAGGAGGTGGATTTTTGAAGGGTGATTTTTGGGGAGTGACTTTTCTTTCCATTCTCCCATCTCTCCTTTCATCTCCTTTACCCCCTCCTCCCCCACTCGCTCGCTCTCTCCTGTCCCCCACAAAACTCTCTTTTCCCCCCCACAAATAACCCAGCAGCTCCACCCCGCGCTTACTCTAAAGGTCTGACCACAACCAGCCAAGTTCACCAAATTCATTTGCATTGCATGGGACTCAGGTAGCCTGAGGAGAGCACGTGCGCCTTTCCTCGCTGTTGTTCCTCTTCTACACAGCCACAAGCGCAATAAGGTGAGTCACGGTGAGTGACTCAGATGAGCCTGTGGCGGAGCAGTGACGCTCTGGAAAAGGCACCAGATTGATGTGTCTTTTTCTCTGCTGGTGTCGCGCCACTGAGCAGGTTCAAGACACCATTTTGGAGGTCAGAATTTCTCCTGCCTACTGGACCAAGAATCAGGGATTCTTGCCCAGCCAGTAGGGACATTTCAGAATCTCCTGGAAATCAGGACATTTCTGGTTTTCCGGGACATATGGCAGCCCTACTTGCAGGGCTGTTGTGAGGGTGAAGTGTGGCAGGGGGAAAGAACTGTTTATGTCACCCTCATGACTTTGGAGGTAGGGTGGGATGCAAAAGAAACGAATGCATGATATATTTAAATTAAGAAATGGATTCCGTGATCTCCCTCTGGCACAAAGGCAGGGCTTTGGATCTACACTTCTGCAACATCCAAGTAGATCTGAGAAGGAGGAATGGAGTGGTGCATCAAGGGAAAGGGACACATGCAATAGGTACGTTTTGCCTCCTCATTTTCTTCTCTGGTGGATGGACTCATTTTTCTGTGAACTGGGCCAGAGTGCAGACTGAGTTTGCAGAGCCTTTAATGCCCTTGATCTCGCACAGCTTTCAGAAGTAATTTGTTGGGAGCGACTAGGCCTGCATGGCAGGAATCTCTTTGTAGATCACTCTCTTGGATGTTTTTCATGTGCTTATACTGTCAGCATATTTATGAATCGTGCGTCCTGAGATCTGGTGGTTGTTTGTTTAATCTGTAACCCTGAAGAGAAAGCTCATTCACAATTCACCATGGAGTCCATAATAGTCTCTGTGTGTGAGTGTGTGTGTGCTTTTTAATTAAAATGGAAGCATATTCTATCGCTATGAATTATTAGCCAGAAGTATGGCTGGTTTTCATTGGCAGTAGCCTCCCCGCTTCCACTTGAATGTATATTTATTTAGAGAACATTACTCTGTTGCTCCTGCCTTTTTCTCTGTAACTCCCTCATTCCTCTCTGCTGCACCATGTCAAGAAGGACTCAGGCACTCCTGAGAGAGGGTTGGGTGGGGACACTCTGACTGGGTTCAGTCAACACGATAACCAACAGTGGTTTAAATAGTTGACAGTTGGTTATTTAACCTATCATGGGTAATCATGTTATGTGGAGGTAGGTTTTTTTTTTTAATCAATAGTTGGTTATTTGGCTGAAATAACCAACGCAAATAACCAATGCTGTGCAGAGTTGTCTATTTGAACCACCGTTGTTTATCGCATTGTGTGGAGGGCACTGTTGGTTATTTCCTCAGCCACCGTTGGTTATTTAATCAGCCACAGAGTCTCAGGGCAAGAGCAGTCAAAGTGTTGGCTACCAGTCTAGTCCAGCCAGCAGGATTGATTTTTGGCAGCAATGGCTGATGGGATATTAGTGAAAGGACTGAAGTGGGAAGAGAGAGGGGGGGAATGAGTGAGTCAACTCAGCATGGGCTAACAGTCAACTCAATGCTAATCCTAATCCACACCATGGTTGATTATTATCACGTTGTGTGGGGAGTACCCCCTAGATCAGTGGTTCCCAAAGTGGGCGGTACCGCCCCTTGGGGGCGGTGGGATTGCATAGGGGGGCGTTAAGAGGGAAGGGGGTGGCAGGGAGGCGCTAAGAGGCAAGGGGGTGGCAGGGGGCGGTCGAGGTGGTCTTTTCTGTACCAGAAGTTTTGGTTACAGAAGGAAATTTCTGATCGCTATCCTGCACTATGGAGAGTGGTTCAGAAGCTCCTGGTTGCATTTCCAATATCATATTTGGTGGAACGTGGTTTTAGTGTGGTCTGCCTACTTCTCTCCAAGCAAAGAAATTGACTCCAGATTACTAAACGTGGTGATTTAAGACTCATGTTAAGTGACTTTAAACCAGACATTGGGAAACTGTTATCACTTCATCAAGCCCCTCCATCACATTAAGAATTTACAGAATCGTGAGCTACTCTATCTACCCTAGTTAATAAATGTGATATCTTGCTAAATGACTATCAGACTTTGAAAAGGTGATATCACTGGATCAAGTTCATCAATTACGTTTAATTGAATAAACTAAAAAATGTAATTGGATTTTGAATAAATATTCAATTAATTGTTACTGTTTTGAATTTTATTGTTATTATCTTCCTTAGTGGGACGTTGAAAACCGCTATTCTGAATAATGAGTTTTTATAGTGTAGGGTAGGGGGCACTGGGCATGAGTTTGTGGACCCAAGGGGGCGGTGACCTGAACAAGTTTGGGAACCACTGCCCTAGATAAACAACTGCCGAGTTGATTATTACCCCACCGTTGACTATTGTGTTGTCTGAACGCAACCTCTGTGAATGGCCGTAGGAGAACTTCTGGCGGTTACAGTCACACAGAAGTAGGTTTTGTGCGATGTGGATCCTTGTTTTCAGGGCCATTAGGCATAGCAAGGGCGTGATTGTCTAGTGTCATTAGTTTATTATTCTTGTATTTTACTATCAGGTATGTAGAGATTTTCTGCCTAAGGGCTGTTTCAAACCTGATGGAGTGCACCCTACAGAATCAATCAGATTCTGCTTTGTAAACAACACATCCAAGTTTTATTTCAACAAAGGCCCCTCTGCAAAGCTCTTTCAGGCTGAAGCCTCTCTCTTCTTAACCCAGAAGATGTGGGTGTTGCCTTGCAACTTCCCAGCTTCTCCCAGGAAAAACTCCATCAAGGCTGAATCAAGCAATCCTTTCATATTGTCACAACTTTATTTTATTTATTTATATGTGACATTTATATACCACTAAATATAATTAAAATCCATAAGTGGTTCACATATAAATATTAAAATTACATTTAAATGCAGTGTTAAAACAACATTAAAACCAATTATAGTAAAAGCAATACAAGAACCAGTAAGGTGGAGCAGTAACATGGAACAACATAATTACGCCTCAGGAAAAGCTTGAGTGATGCAGTGTGTTTTCAGGAGGTGTTTGAAAGATGCCACATTTTCTGCCTCCCGAACTGCACAAAGAAGGGTTTTCCAAGGGGTGGGTGCCGTTACCAAGAAGGCCCAACACCAAAGTATTTCATGATGGCATTCCATGAATTTCAGAATGAACAGCAAAGCTTCCTCTGATGGTGTTCAAGGTCGCCTAGGTATGTATAAGAGAAGCTGGTCTGCTAGGTATCCTGGTCCCATGTTGTTTAGGGCTTTGTATGACGATGAAACAACCTTGCCTGTGCTTCGGTAGCTAATAGGCAGGCAGTGCAGTTTGTTTAACATAAGTGTTATGTGAGCCTAGCTAGGTGTCCCAGTGAGGACCTTAACTGCTGCATTCTGCACTAGCTGCAGCTTCTGAACCATGCAGAAGGGCAGCCCCACAACAAATGCATTGCAGTAGCCCCACATAGAATGCATTGCAAATGCCAAAATAACTTGGGTGGCTTTGGGTACTATGCCCCTACACCTGGGGGCAGGGGAGGGGCGGAACGGGGCAGGTTGTCATTTGCTGATCTGCCTCAGGCAGCAAAATATTGGACTGATCTTTCTCATTGATGGGCTCCTGTGTGAACTGCTGCATTTCTGGACTCCCAGAAGTCCAACTAGGTTCTTCAGATGTGTCCACTTCCTGTTGGAGATTACTGCGAAACACAACCTTTGTTGTAATTTTTCAAGCGTGAAGCCCCCTCTTCCGTTAGACAACTTGAGTCAAGTTCATAAAGCCACATTCCATTAAGGCAGTTTTATGAGTTTGAAGATTGCTCTGATGCAGCAGTTCCTAGAAAGATGAGTCTGCATTCTAGCATATTCTGTCTTTCATAGGTAACTCAGGAAGACAGATTTATTTAAGCCACTATCGAGATTAATACAGCTCTGTGAACATTAGCCTTTGATTGTGGGAGCTGTTCTATCCACTTGTCCTGCTAAGCAGGAATATGGGAACCTGGCTCTCAGCCCCTGAACTAGTTCTCTGTCAGTTACAATTACAATTTATGTTAATTTTTCCTTTGACTTTTAATTCCTATATGGGTTTTTGGACACATTTGTCTAAAAGATGCCCTTTGCGGATTGTACAGGGGGGGGCGGTTTCCCTTCCCTTTCCGCAACCGTCAAATACCATCCGGCATATTTTTAAAACAACAGTCAAAACTCCCCTTCTGTCAGTCTCATTTTCCATGTCTGAGGAACTAATGCTGTCTGTTCTCTCTGTTGTCATTTTCCCAGTGACTCAACACGATGCCTAACTACAGCTAGTATATTTTAATACTTAATTTAATTGGCTCTGTGAATCTCTTTTTCCGAAACATATTTCCCGAGCTCATATTAAAACACGTTTTGGAGCATTTAGTTGCTGTCTACTTTGCACTGTCGTTTAGAAAGCATATTGGTCTATATATTTGAGGGGGGGGGCAGTGTATCTCTTCCAACATTGGCATGATCCTGACTTCATCTAAGCCTGTGCAACAAATTTATCTGCTCTTCCATCTGTTTCTTCAGTTGGGTCAAATGCTGGAGCAGTACACTTCTTGCTCCCCTAAAAGGTGTGTGTTTAAGAACAACAATAAAATGTTAAAGCATCGGGCAAATCCAATGTAGAAACCAGGCCTGCCACTACAAGTGGCACTACATGAGAGCACTCTTCAAATACTTAAAAGGTTGTCACACAGAGGAGGGCCAGGATCTCTTCTCGATCCTCCCAGAGTGCAGGACACAGAATAACGGGCTCAAGTTAAAGGAAGCCAGATTCCGTCTGGACATCAGGAAAAACTTCTTAACTGTTAGAGCAGTGCAACAGTGGAATCAGTTACCTAGGGAGGTTGTGGGCTCTCCCACACTAGAGGCCTTCAAGAGGCAGCTGGACAAGCATCTGTTGGGGATGCTTTAGGGTGGATTCCTGCATTGAGCAGGGGGTTGGACTCAATGGCCTTGTAGGCCCCTTCCAACTCTGCTATTCTATGATTCTATGTGGCCCCCTACCGCTTGTGGAACAGTGATTTAGCACTTCTGGAGGCAAGCCAAAATGAGCAGAAATACTCATTTCTGGAAGAGGCCAGGTTGGCGGAGCACCCATAACGGAGCTGTGCTGGCCTGCCCCCTTCCAGAAACGAGTGATCCCACTCATTTTGGGTTTTGCCTCCGGAAGCGCAAAATCATTGTGTCACAAGCAGTAGGAGGCTGCGTACAAACCAGAAGTGGTGGGGCTGGCCGGGCCTAGACTAGAATCGATGTCCGTCTCTGCTAGCGGATGGGCAGCATTGGATTCTGTCCATTAAGACCCACAAGAAAAGCAATTCGCTACATACATGGGAAGCAGGAAACTGTTTAGTGCGGTGGTTGCACCATTGGGCGTTAAAGCAGTACTAAAGAAAGATAAGGAGATTGCAGAGAAGCTAGATTCTTTGGGTCTGCCTTCACTGCAGAAGGTGTAAGGCCGATACCTGTGCTTGAATTGATATTTTCAGGAAGGGAGTCTGAGGAAATGAGGCAAATGGTGGTGACCCGAGTTGAAGTTCTATAGCTTATTGACAAATTGAAATTAAACAAATCACTGGATCCCGACAGAATCCATCCAAGAGTTCTTAAAGACGCAATCCTATCGCGATTCCTGTTAGCCTCAAAACTCAGAGGCTGACAAGAATCCTATGCAGGGCGGAAGCACCACAGAGGGGATCTTTGCCTCTGTGCACCAGGCCTCCCTGCATTTCTGTTAGACAGGTAATTTTGCCCATCTAGCTGAGGTACCTTAGAGAGGTAGGCAAGAGGGCTGGGGAACCCAGAGGAAACAGCGTAATGCAACCGCCCCGGTCTCCTCCCTTTCCTGCCCCCAGAAAGAGCTCTAAAAGTGTGTCCCCAAATTGAGGGAATGAGCATTAAAATGGGAAATGTGGTTCAATATAAGCAAATGTAAAAATCACACACATGTTGGGGGGCAAAAAATCTTTACACATATCTGCGGATGTAGTCTGAACTGTCAAGTGACTGACCAAGAAGGGGATCCCGGTGTTGTGGTAAGTTTCATGGAAACATCAACAGCGTGTGCAGCTGCTGTGAAAAAGGTCTGTTTGGGGGATCATTAGGAACGGGATTGAAAATGAAATGGCCAATGTCGTAATGCCTTTGTATAAATGCATGGTCCAATCGCATGGAAATACTGTGGACAGTTTTGGTCACTGCATCTCAAAAAAGTATATTGTAAAGCTGGAAAATGTGCCAAAAAAAGAACAATTAAAATGATCAACGGGGTGGTACAACTGCCCTATGAAGAAAGGGCATTTGAATCTTTTTCGTTTAGAAAAAGGTGAGTGAGGGGGGACATGATAGAGGTATATACAATTATGTTGGAGAAGGAAGCACTTCACGCAAGGCATAGTCATGTATGGAATTTGCTGTCACGAAATTTAGTGAAGGCCACCACTGGCTTTAGAAGGGAGTCAGACAAATTCATATAAGATAAGGCCATCAATGGCTACTAGACATGATGGCTATGAACATTGGCCATGTACATTGATGGTGCTATATAAATAAATAAATAAATAATAATAATCTGGAGTGACAGAGGCACTCACTAGAGATGAGAATTAGAGATAGTCACTTGCTAGTGGGAAAACAACCAGTGGATGAGGAGAAACCTGTTTTTCTGTGCCTTTGCTCTAGTTCGCGCTGAACTCACTCTTCACCTCATATATTGATGAAATCCAAGATCTACATATGCTTCCATGTTACACCATGCCAATTTAGGAAAACTGAAGGGGGCAGTAGAAGAGAAGAATGTGTATTTCAGGGATGGACAGATGTACATCTAAACATACAGTCATGTATTTAAAGAAAAACCCAACATCTATAATGGAAGTACAGATTTCAGTAGGCAAGTGAAAAGGCTGTGAACAAATACATTAAAATGGCACTTGTGAAAAATGAATGGCGAATGGAAAATGATGTCAAATTCGACAATGTACTTGAAGGGATGATACTTAGGTAGAGAAATAGCCCCTGGATGTCAGATAACAAGTGATGAAACTACAGTGACTTGCTTTCAAGTGAGAACCTGTTTGTTTGTTTTTTAATGGAAGCTTGTGCTACAAACTGACAATGGTTTATTTGTATAGGAAATATTTTCAGAAGGGTAGCCATGTTAGTAGGGAATGACGAATCAGACTATTTTCGGTCCCTGTTAGTTTCGCTTGTGTCCATTCATAAGTCTGCTCTGTCCTGGTCCCCCCATCAGTCTGCTGTTTTGGGGCGGTTGAGGAAAAAGGTGCATGAAACCTTCCTTTACATTTTATAATGAAGTATGCATTTCTGTGCATGCGTCAGCAGAAACCTTCATTGCAAAATTCACAGAAGTGCAGAATTGGAAGGATAACTGTGTTCCAATCCACACATTAGTTTGGTCGGCGTAAACCAGGTCAGTTTGGGCATCCCTGTACATTAGTCTGTTGATTCAAAAATAATAGTCTTCTGACACATTAGAATTGAACAAATTGATGATGGCTTTCATGGACCAGAGCTCACTTCATCAGATGCATAGAGTGTCATCCTGAGTTGATTGATATAGATACACATTGGTGTAGAGAGGAGGAGGAGGAGAAAACGTTAGCAATGAGGGGGTAGGGTGGGGGAATAAAATGCAAGAAATACCGACTGAAAATTACAGGAAAAAATAAATCGGCCCTCCACAACTTCCAGTTACTTAATGTGTCCTCCAGATATTTTGGACATCAACTCCCATCAGCCCCTGCCAGCATGGCTAATGATCAGTGAAAAACATCTGGACAGCACCAGCTGGAGGAAGGGTGTCTTAGACGTTTCTAAAGTAATCTGAGGCCACTCAGTGTTGATAAATATCCCAGCATTCACAAGTTCGCTAAAACCTCCAGTGTGATTGAAAGCCAGTAATCGCTGTTCAAGCCAAAGGTGCATTCGTGCCACACCCACTGCTCATAACCTGGTATGTCTGTAAGGGAGCTTTCATAATTGGGCAGTATAGACATGAAATAAATAAATAAGCGTCTTTCCCAAATTCATTGAGCCTCTCTAGTTCATTAAAACGTACTAAGTGAGTTAATGAGGGGCTGGGGCGCAGCAGTAGCCCACCTGCTTTGCATGTAGAAAGTTCCACGTTCAGTGCCAGGTAGGGCTGAAAAATTTACCTGACACCTTGGAATGCTCTTGCAAGCTAGTGTTAGAAATACTGAGCTAAATGGACCAGCAGTCTGACTCGGAATAAGGAAACCTCATATGTAATTTTTAAGAAATTGATGAACCTGGAGGGGCGTTAGTTCTTGTTTGTGGCCGTAGAAAGGAGAAAACAGGACTTCCGACCCACCACTGAAAGCTTCTGAATCTCCTGTTCTTCACCGTGTTGTCTCTTTTCCTATTACGTCCGTGTTCTGTATTCAGAATAAATTGGGTAAAGCAAACCAATCTGCTTATATTTTTGTAAATTATTTTTGGACTCTCTCCGCAAGGATTGGCAACAGAAGACTACCCAGCCTATAGAACATAAGTATATGGAACATTCTGTACTGCATTTCAGATGGTTGGTTTGTGCGACGTCAAATGTGCTCAGACATGAGCAATATAACCTTAAATGCAGGTAAGTGGTTATGTGCGACAACCGTCTTCTCCGAACAGGAGTACTCACTGTACTGAATTAATGAGATCTCATGTTCTACCCCAAAACAAACGCAACAGCTTCACAAAAAGCTACAACTGTGATTGCTATCTTTGAGAAAAGGCATTATAGTGTGGAAGAAGCCAAACTGTGCATATGCTAGTTTATGGCCCTGTTGGATTTGGGTGAGTTCCATGCTCAGTTGAGCATGTAGTTGCCAAATGGAAGAGGGGGGTGGGGGTACTGGTGAATGAGAGTCAAACAAAAAGAAGGCAGCGATCCAGCCTGGCAAAGAAATCCATCCAGCAAAAAGGTCAAGGAACATCCAGGGAATTTGGCAGAAGGAAAAGCAAACGTGAACTTCGGATGATGAGTGTGTTTCCTTTTGTTAGTGGGTTTTCTACTTTGTTTTGCAGTGTCGCTGTGTGACTTGCTTTGGACCTAGTAGGTTCCATGCTTAATTTAGTTATTTATTTATTTTAGGACTCTTATCTTACCTTTTTATGGGTGTTTCAAGGCATAAAACAAAGCACATAATAAAAATAACATACTGAGCTGGATCCAAACTAAGTTAGTCACACTATAGTTGCATTGAAAGGGACTTAAGTTAGCCATAACTAGTGACAGGTAAATTTGTCAAGCTCGGTCTTGTCCAGATTCTCATTTTTCCACTGCTAGGCTCATTCGGTGGTTGCTGGTGGCTCTGATGTCAGATGGGTGGCGAATCCGCTCTGGGTTTCAGTCAAAATGGGACAGAACTCTAAAGGAGCTATCCAAGGATAGCACCTATAGAAGGTGCTATCCAATTGCACCTTATATAGCTCCCTTGGAGTTTTGACTGAAACCCGGAGAGGATTCACTGCCCCACTGAGATTGGAGCCACCAGTGTTATTTTTTATTATGCTCCTTCCACAGGGCTCATTTCATCCTTTATCCTCATCAAATTGCAAGCCTCCGCCCCTCCCGGCACACAGAAATGTGTATTTTTGTTCACATTTTTCAGGTATACACATCTTTGTACACTTGTATCCATTGACCCAAGCATGTTTGTGTGGATTTTTTAATGTGCAGTTTTCTGTGCACGTTTTTCAAATGTGTGCATGTTTCCAAATGGTTTATTTATTTTGTGCAAAGCACTTTGCAAGCTCTGAAATGTATGGATTTCTGACTGCAGGTTGTGTTTGGATCTGTGCTGAGTTCTAGGAGATGCAAATCAGGTAATCTCTTACTAAAATGTGAGTATAGTTAGAATGTAGTGCATATACCATAAAAAGGAAAGTCAGATGTCATTTGAAAAAGTCCATGGGAAAAGGGCGGACTGCTTGGCAGCTAGCCGGCTGGCTTGCTCAACTCCAAGAAGTCATTGAGTGCCATTTCCTAGGGAGAAAGCTGAGTTATAAATCAAATAAATTAAGAACTAGTAATAAATGGTAATGGTAAAGGCAAGAGGAGGGAAGGAATATGGGGAACAAGTTTATTGGACTTCTGTCCCATAGCAGATAAGTATGGGATCAATAAGAATTATAACATCAATAAGAATTATGTGGATATGCATGCAATGAATACTAAAGCTCTAATCAAAATGCCACCTGTCTACGTGGATCATAAAGATGTTGAGCTTCAAGTGACAAAAAAATAGAACTAAAAAGCAATAAAAGAGATGTATTTGCCTAGGTTTCATTAGTCATATGGTTGTCTTCATGAGAATACTCATGAAGTGTGGCACGCATAATTCCCTGAGTTCAGAATTTGGTTAGGTTTTCTTATAAAAGGCTTTCATATTCAACATTCATAAGTGACACTCTTCTTCCTTTCGTGTGTGTGTGTGTGTGTGTGTGTGTGTGTGGTGACTGAGAGTTTGGATCTTTAAACAAACCCTTGCATTTCACAAAGAACACCCAGTGGCCACCTATCCTGTGGCGGATTGCTGCCATAAGCAAACACCTGTGCTTTTGCAGCATCAGGGTGACGGTGGCTAATCTCAATGCAGTAGCGAAAGCACAGGGTTACCTGCAGCCAGGCCCACTCCCTGCCCCAGCAGATGGTGACCAATCAGGGGTCGCTATCCGCCTACCCACACCTCCACCAAGACTAGAGCAACGATAGATGGTGAAGTGCCGAACACGCTTTGCAGGAAAGCCCCGCAACGGCTACGAGGTGGCTGCTGCATCGTAAAATCAGCACAGCACCACATCACAGCCACCCCATGGCTTTCAGTGCAGTTTGCATTCTCCTTCCCTCTTTATTGTTTACTACAACTTATTAGATTGTAAGCCTATGCGGCAGGGTCTTGCTATTTACTGTGTTATCTGTACAGCACCATGTACATTGATGGTGCTATATAAATAAATAATAATAATAATAATAAATAAATAGATAGACAGCCCCCCAGATTCTGGCTAGAGAGGTTTATGACCCATGATATTGATCATAAATACACTTGCTCAAAATCAATTCCCGTTTGAAATACGTTTGCACAGAATTAGGATAGGCTTTCAAAAAATTTCTTACCATTACATCTAAGCATGTTTAGGATTGTGATCCTAAGACCATCTGGTAAAAAAAAAAAAAGTGTTGGATTTGGATCTAGATACCGGTTTGGCCATGGACTCAATTTGGTGGCCTTTTTGTCCTTCCTCCTCAGTTTCTGTCTGTAAAATGGAAATAATAATCACCTGCATAATTATGGTACAAGTACTATATAAAACATGTTACAGGTGCAGTGCAAAGCAGGGCTGTGGAATTGTAGTCGTGGAGTCAGAGTTGGAAGCAATTCTTGGGTTACTGGAGTCGGAGTTGGTAAAAATGTACCGACTCAGACTCCTAGTAAATTTAAATTGTATATAGAGTTGTGATATGTCCCTGAAAACCAAGATTGTCCTGGATTCCAGCCAATTCCAAAATATTCTGGCTGGTTGGACAAAAATCCCAGAATTGCAGTTCAGCTGGCCAGAGAAATTCAGACCCCCTCAGCAGATCGGCAGCAGCAAAGAAAAAGACAGATCGATTTCCTGCCTTTTCCAGAGTGCCGCTGCTCCTTCACAGGCAGGCTCAGACGAGTCACCATGACTCAGGTGCTCCAAGCATGTGAGTTCCAAGCACAAGAAGGAGTTTGGTAATCTTGGCTGTTTGCAGTAAGCGCTGAGCCCCGCTGGGTTGTTTGTGGGGGAAGAAAGAGTTTTTTGGGGTGTATGAGGGAGGGAGTGTGGGGAGGAAGGAAAGGAAGCACAAAAACAAACTTTCACTTTTAACTGCATAAAATACAGTTGTTATGAAGTAGCTCTCCTGTGAGTGAGCAGTACAGACTCCATTTTGAGGCAGCCAACAGTCAAGGGGGGGATCCGCACGTCGTACCCAGAGCGCTTCTATGCGACCCCAGTGCACCCCGAAAACTATCGTCTAACTTGCCTGTAAAAGAAACGAGAAAGAGGTGTCCTTGTCAGCGAGGAGAGCTCAGCGAAAGAAGGCGGGGTGGAGAGGAAAGGAAAGAAAAAGGAAAGCGCGCGCCAGCAAGAGAGCGAAGAGGGCACAGAAGAGCGGCTGATTTCCCGCTTGTTTCCCTTCCTCAAAGGACCAAAAGCTGCCAGTTCTCTTCCCCACCCCACCGCCGCCGCCCCCACCAAAGGCTGAGGGGGAAGGGATGACGGCGGTGGCTCGGGTTAGAAAAGAGACGCGTCTCTCAAGGTGGAGACCCATACACCAACACACTGCTCGCCTCTCCCTTTCCTATTCCTTCTTCCTGTCTCCCGGAGCCGGCTCCTTCCCCTCCGAAAGGGGCGCCGGAGCCGGCAGCAGAGTTGTGCCCCCTCCGTCGAGCTCTAGTCGCTGGCCGGCGAGGAGGGAGGTGGGTGGCACCAGCAAGGACGCATCTTCCTCGTTTCTTTTACAAGCAAGTTAGACGATCGTTTTCGGGGTGCACTGGGGTCGCATAGAAGCGCTCTGGGTACGACGTGCGGATCCCCCCAGCGTGTCTCACCCCTCCATCTCCAACAGAGATGAGGGGAAAAACAGGAATGGCTCTGAGAGCAATCACAAGGCTAGGTCAAGTAATTCATTTAGATAAGAATCACCTTACTTAGCCACAGACGGTCTATGACCAATGTCTAAAGATTCCTTACAAGTGTGTGTGTGTGTGTGTGTGTGTGTGTGTGAGTGAGTGAGTGAGTCTCATTAGAACGTGTGCAAGTTGTACACAGGTCTAATGAGAGTACATCGTGTAACACAGTAAAGGAGATTTTTATTTGGATTTTAGAAAATATCATCTCATTGTTTTCATTTTTGGGCTTCTTTAATAAATAAAATTAAAAAAAACCAGAATGTCTTAGCTATTGTCAGGATCAGGTACTAGTGATGAGTGCTTTCAGGATCCAGGTCCGAGCTCAAAGGGCTGCTCTGCTGCAGAGTACTGGCAGAACTCAGGCCCTGGCCAGCAGCAGTTCATGACAGGGTAATTTGGTGCAGCTGGGAGCAGCTAGAATCAGGGCTATTTAAGACCCACATTGTGACTCCAGCATTTGCTGCAGCAACATTGTTCCTGTGGTGCTTGGTTCCTGGTTTCCTGACGCCTTGTTTGTTCCTGACCTGGGACTGCTTTCTGGACTATGCTCTTGCCTCTGCCACGCCTTGACTATTCGGACCTTGGACTGCGCCCTTGCTTCTGGCCCTGTCTAGACCCAGGTTTGACCTTACCCTTGAACCTTTGATCGGCCCTGGACTTGCTACTACCACGGGCCCTGTTGGACTCTGGTCTCCGCCACTGGGTTGCCTATTATTATTATTATTATTTATTTATTTATTTATTTATATAGCACCATCAATGTGCATGGTGCTGTACAGATTACACAGTAAATAGCAAGACCCTGCCGCATAGGCTTACAATCTAATAAAGTTGTAGTAAACCTATTGCTCCTGCCACGTTGTGGTTATGCCAGTAAACCGCTCTATTCTAACAGCTTGTGTGTGTGTTCGTCTTTGTACACCTTCGCTCTCCCAGGTCCCAGCATTCACTCTGCGCTCCCAGCTGCCCACATCCCCGGGCTATTACAGCTATAGCCTTTAGACCCGGGCTTTAACAGGTTAGAGTTCTAAAAAGTTGTGTGCTTGCAGTGGATGTAGGAAATACATGGAAAATTTATTTCCTACGTTGATATATAATTAAAGGAATCGGAGTCGGAGGTGCCATTGTTATGGAAAAATAACTGATTTCCCACTACTCCCTTCGCCCATCTCTTCTCTCCCCTCCTTTTTCCAAGATCCCTCATTTCCCTTTCCAAAATGCTATCCTTGAGTGATTTCTAAGTGATTTAGATGAGTAGAATAGACCCTCTACTCCCAGGTAGGAGAGAAAAGTCCCATTTACCTATTTGGGGAAGGTCACTTACTCAGGCGTAAAGGACGAGCCCTAGCCGCTGGTTAAATCGCCAGGCGCTTGCTTGCGCAGCTGGCATACACACCCACACCTCTTACTTCCTTTCCCCACAGCTCAGCAGGAACCCAGGGAGAGAAATAAGAGGTGGGAGGCTCGCCCATCAAAAGGAATGTCAGACGCCATCTTGAGAGCTGGGGGCTGCTTCTTCACCTTCCTTTCCGCACGCTCCGGCGGGAATTTGGGAAGAGACAGTGAATACTGATTGGATGGAAGGAAGGTGAAGTGGGAAAGTTTCTGTCATGTAGGCAAGGTGGGACAGGAATGTCCCAGGGGATATTGAGAAGGGAGGGAGTGGTGGACAGGGATTAGTTAAAGACAAGGGAATACATGATAAGAATGTCCCAGGATTCATTACTAAGGGAATCATGTGATGATGGAGTTTTGCAAGGTCAACGGGGGGTCTCCCCCCATCTGGGCATGTCAGAAAATCAGGGAGGAGGATCAGCTGTGATGATTTGAGCTAGCAACCAATTATTACAGCACCATGTACATTGATGGTGCTATATAAATAATAATAATAATAATAATAATGTTTCCCTCTGTATAAAATGAAATGTAAACTTCTGTTCTGGTCCCTTTTCCTTTACATTGTCATGGGAAAGGGACCTTTGTGCAAAGACATTTTTGGTACCTGAGGTGGAAAATAAACTTTCTTTTTGAAACTGCATCCGGATGCCTTTTTATTTGATTTAATTGGGTTGTAATCCACAATTTTTGGAACACCATGAATATAGGAGTCAGAGGTTTTATGTGCCGACTCCACAGCACTGCAAAGCTGCTAGTTGTAAAGGCAACCACAACTTCATGATATGATTTATTTTCTCTTAGTAAATATGCACAAAAGGAGACTGAAATATGTTGTCGTTCATGCAATTCATTATGTTGAATACGGTCAGAGCAAGTCTAAGAGAATTAGCTGCTTGTACTCTGGAGTCAGGCGATTGTAGTCTTGCAACGTATATGAGATGGAATTGGATCAAATTTGAATTGCTTCATCAAGCTTTGATAGAACAGAGCTGAAGTCAATTTGCCGAGTAAAACGAATTTTTAAAAACAGTAATCTGAGACTCCTATTGCAGGTTTGCCTGAGGCCCCAATGCTCTGGTATGAGGCCTTTTCATCCATACAGCATTGTAGCCACCTCTGAAGAGCTCAGGAAGTTAAAGAACAGGGCAACTGAAATGATCAGGGGTTTGGAAGCCCCTTTCCCTTTGAGAAAAGGCTAAAGCTTTGGGAACCTTTTAGCTGAGATTTTTTTTAGGAAGGACAATATGATAGAAGTCCATAAAAATGAATGGTGTGGAGAAAGTGAGTAGTGAGTGTTCGTTGATCTATTATCACTGAAATTGCTTGGCAGCAGGTTCACAACATGGCTTTTAAAAATAATTAAACCAGCTTTCCCAACCTGGCGCCCTCTAAACGTATGGGAGTTCAATCCCCGTTATTCCCAGCCAGCGTGGCTGATGTCTGAGAATGATGGGATTTGAAGTCCACCACACCTGGAGGGTACCACTTTGGGGAATGCTGGATTAGACACTTGAGAATATTACTGTTTTTTCATGATCACCTAATAACCCTATACCCAAATGTCTTACCCGTAGCTATCAGCCATCCTTGCTAAATGGAAGTTCCATGTTCATAGGGAACGTGCGTCAATTGTCAGGTGCTAGGGATAAACGGGATCGCTGTTGCTTTCATGCCCTGCTTTTGAACCTCAAAGGCCTCTGGCTGATTGGGGTTGAAAAAGAAGGACCATATTCAAAGGTGTTATTCCATTAGTGCACCTAGGTTCCCAGCTATGCACAAGAGGAGACTCCAACTGGAGTTACGTTTGTACAGTCCACTGGGGCAGTCCGCTTGCACAACCGAAACCTTTGTCAGAGCTCAGCTAGTACTATTTAACTTTGTGGAATGGCACCGTTAGATTCGGCCCATATTGCTAAACTAGCTGGACCTTTGGTCTGACTTAGCAAGTCCATTATGTTTTGTGTTTGTTTGTTCTGCAAGATTTGAAAATGCAAGGGGAGGGGGGAAGTTGTCAATCCTAAATCGTTTTCCTTTGTTTTACTGGGTGGAAACATCTTATTTAAGTTTTGATGCCTGTCTCCAAACTTGCACAAAGCATAATTAATTGAGACATGCAATACTTCCCCCCCCCCCACCCCGTTAGAGTCAAAGTGGAATGTTCAGCTGGCCGACTTGCATGAATAATCCATCACTGTGAATCATTAACTTACAAGACAGGCTACAGTAATTGATGTCTTTATGCAAGCTATAGAAGCATTCGGGGAAATAATTTATTTCCCTTGCTGGCAAATGTTTTAATTCATTTGTTTATTTTATCATGCTTCACATTCTAAAAAGCAGTGTGCTATAGCCTGTGAATCAGACTTGCTTGAGGTTAAATGCTTCAGTTGGCTGAAATATTTTTTTAAAGATGTATTAGCCCAAGGTTTCCTTAGAATAATTAAAGCTGCTAAGGGCAGGAAAAAGAAATACAATGGTTCTATGAAGTTATGCAATTCAGGAGACTTCAATGTTTTTGTGTTGCATTGTTGTATGGATCATTTTATTTTGTTGCATTAGTATTTGGTGCATTAGGTTTTAGTGCTTCGTGTACACTCTGAGCACTCTATTTGGACAGAAGAGACAGGATAAAAATATTTATATAAATACATGAAATGTTTGTTATACATCATTGGCACGGTTTGAACTTTCTTTCACAATGGCTATGTTGCCTGGGAATGATGGGAGTTGCAGCCCAAGACATGTGGGGGCACCAAATTAGGGAAGGCTGGCTTGTTTGTTTATTGCCTCTATATCCCTTTTTTCCTCCGAGGAACCCAAGGTGGCATACATAATCCTCCAGTTTACCCTCACAACAACTACCCTGTGAGGTAGGTTGGGCTGAGAGTCTTTGACTGGCCCAAAGTCACCCAGTGAGCTTCCATGGCCAAGTGGACACTAGAACCCGGATCTCCTGGCTCCCAGTCCAACACTCTAACCACTACACCACACTGGCTCTCTAACAGCAAACTGTGTATACTAACAGCCAAAATAGCATCATCCACACACCCAAGAGGTATTGACAGTTTTGTACACATCTGCAGCCATACAAAGAAGCTTACCCCCTTCCAAGCAGCCCAACAAGGATGGAGCATGCTCAGTGGACATAGAATGCTGACCTATTGAGAAGGTGAAGGATGGGGAAATGGTGGGGGAGCGGGAGGGTGAATGGAGTGGCATAACCTGGATAATGGCATGGCTGGCCACGTTGCAACATTTTGTTTGATTTAAAAGGGGTCTTGAATTGGTGACCGGCCATGAGACCTAAGCAGTTTACGCCATCATGGTGGCAGTGGGAAGAAACCCTTCTAGAAAAGGGGGCTTCAGACCTGCTTTGTGCTGGGAAGAGGCAACACTGCAGGGGTTGACCCCTGGTATTGCAGGGGTCAACTCAGCAGGGATCAGGTGATACAAGAAGCCAATAAGGTTCAATCTGGTCCTATCAAACTGATGATTCCTCGGTCTGAGCTTTTTCTTCTTGGATTGCCCATCCCAGCTTTCTCTTTGGCCACCAACCCTGACAACATTGGCACGTGGAAATGATTCCACTGTGCCAGTTCTGCACTGTTTTGGCTGGGGTGAAAATCCGTTGGATGCTGGACAAAGTCTGCAGAGGAAACTGAGCTGCAGCAAAGTGCAATGAGCAGCAGGATGCAACCAGAAGGAATGGGGAGGAGATCCCCATGGGGAGGAGATCTCAAATGGCAGAGCTGTATTCAGGCATCCTGGCAAGTTTTGGTTTAGCTGGATCTGGGAGGGTTCCACAAGCAGCAGGAATTGACTCATGAAGCCCAAATCCTAAATGAGTCTTTATATTCCCAACAGTTCAACCATTGAGGGTTGTGATGCTGATTGTACTTGAGGTGGGGTCCTAGAGAAAGTGTGCATGGAAGGACATGTGGCCAACAGGTCTAGCAGCAAGGAAGAGAGATGATACTTCCTGGTTAGTACCTTGAGCCAGGGAAAGACAGACACCGAGGGAGGTGGACTGGAGGACCAGTCTAATCCTAGGTTTTTCTCTAGATCAGGGAAGAGACGCGAGTAAAAGTAACTGTCTAGTTGGCTGTATCCCATTAATTGCCCCTATCCTTCAGTAAAACCAGACAATCAAAAAGTCTAGTGACTCTTCTGTCTCCCCTATCCCCACCCCAGTCAGTCACCATACTTAGCATTTCTAAAGCACATTTCAAGTACTTCAAAGTGTTTCATGTAGATTCTTTGTCATCCGTTCCAACAACTTTAGAGATAGCTCACAAGAGGAAAAGGCCATCTATGTACTGGTTTATTCTGGGCTGGCATCTGTACTTGTATCCATGTCTAGTTCATACATTGGATTCTTCGTGTGACCATAGATATACTAGCTTAGGGTTGGTCAAGCAAACTCAGCCACTGCCCGGATCCTAAAGTCATCTACAGAAGCTCTTCTCTGGGTGCCTCCACCAACTGAAATCAGATGGGTGACTTCTAAGAAGAGGGCCTTTTCTATTATGAGGTGCCCTCCCCAAAGACAGTTGCCTAGCATTTACACTCTGTCCTTTTGGCACCAGGTGAAGATCTTATTTTCATTTTAGTTTTTCAGTTTCTGTTATTTTTAAATCTATTATTATATTTACAAAACCTTTGAATGGCTGGTGGTTTTTACTTTGGCTTTATGCTGTAGTTTTAAACTTTTCAAAGTTTCATATTATGTTTTTATCATGGTCTCTGTTATAGTTTGAATTGTTGTGACCCGGCCAGGCAGCTTCAGCTATTGGGCGCTATAGAAAAAAAGAATAATAAATAAAGAAACTTGTAGGACTAAGCAAGTATGTGAACTGGTCTTGAATAAAGAATTCTCCTTTTTGGAAGAAGAATTATTCTTGTACATTTGGTTGTATAAAAACAGATATGTTGAGAAAAAGCTCTAAATGTTCTAGTTTCAAAAGAATTCTTCCTTATTTATCAGAACAGGACTATACTGAATCTCTCTCTTTCTCTCTTTAAAGAAAGCTGGATAGCGACATTGATTCAGTAGAATTGTGGCTAAATTTCCTCGGCCTGAGATATTTATTCCAGCAAATAATGATGCCTCTGAAAATGAATAGCTGCTTCTCGTTCCTTTTAGGAGGTGAAAGTACTCGTAGTCACTTTGGATTTATTTTTAGAATAGGGCTTGTCAAAAAGGAAGCAAAATTAAATCTATAAATCAGCGGTGTTCCCCAGGAAATTGCCAAGGCCGAACTTGGATTTTGGAGTGGTTTTATTTTTGTTTTGGTGGTGTGTGTGTTTCAACAGGACTTAAATAAAATGTACTAAATAAAAGTGGGTATAATGTGCCTTTGGATATTCTGAAGGAACAGTGGCTTATGTTTGTTTGCAAATTCTCACACCTGTTCAGATTCCCCTGGGTCATGATTGTTCAAGATTATGGACAACCAAAAGGAAGTGCTCCTTCACACAGTGCGTAATTAATTCATGGCATCTGCTGCCACAAGATGGGGTGGTGGCCATTAGCCGAGATGGCTTTAAAAGGAGATTAGACAAGTTCATGAAGGATGGCTCCGTTAGTCACAATGGTTTCATGGAACCTCTAGGTTCAGAGGCAGTATATGCTGCTGAATACCAGTTACTAGGGAGCAAAACTGAGAGACTGCTGTTGCCTTTATGCTCTGCTTGTAGGCTTTGTGGAAGTATCTGGTTGGCCATTGTGGAAAACGGGGCTCTGAACTTCATGAACCTTCTGGTCTGATTTAACATGGCTTCTTTCATTCTAGCCCCTTCCTGGCCATTGATAGGTTCTCCTGCCCTTGCATCATTTCCCCCTTTCCATCGTTCCTTGGAACTACTGACTTATTCGCTATTTCCGGAAATACCTCCTGTCGCTCCAATATTGTGCCATTCTTTGCCACTACAAACACATTTCTTTGAATCCAGGTGGCTAAGTAGCCATCACTCCTTAGCCAAGAACCATTTGACAAGCACATATTGTCTGATTCAAGCCAGCTACAGATCCCAAATCAGAGATAAGAGTTGTTCCTTCAGTGGCAGAGGGTGTGGGACCAGGCAAAGAGCTGCCAGGGTGAATGGATAATCTCTGCAGGACTTATGAGGCCCATGGGCTGGAGGCTCTTCATCCCTGTTGTAGAAGGTCTGTTCAGGCCCTTGCCTAATAAAGTGATAATTTCACTAATGTGAGAGTTTTCCAGATAGTCAAGGGAGCCTCCCCAAAGGCTTGTTAACACCCACATCGTAGGGCAAGAGCTTCTGATCTTGCTTCAATATCTGAGGCTATAGCTGCTTGTTCAGTGGTCATTTGTAGGGGAGAAATGTAGCATATGGAAGAAGGGATGCTTAATCCTTTACCCTACCGCTTCCAGTTTCCTCCCACCCAATGTTCCATGGCTGTGTTACCCACAGTGTGAATTGCAGATGGCGGCTGGGGGAAGGGTTAAGTAACCATGGAGAAGTGGGTGGGAGAAGTGTTAAGCAACCATGGAGAAGCGGCTTGTAGTTTCAGCCTAATTCACCCTTTGAATGTGTAAACAAAGCAGGGATTTAAGTAAGTTTAAAAAGGAGCAACAAGCTCTGGCAGCACTGGGGGATTTTGATTCCATCTGTCCTTCGTCACAGGATAAGCGATCATATAACAATAGCATTTTTATCTTGGGCGGTGTAGAATTTACCGGTGCACAAAAGAACGTAGTGAATTTAGTTGGCAGCGGAGTCCGACGGAATAAATACCAGATGACACACGTAAGGAAGCTCCTTTAGGACAGGTCAAAACAAACAGTGGACATCAATTGGCATTACCCACCCATCCTCAACGCTTCCATCAAAACAGAACAGGAAGATCTAGTTCTAATGACAGCCGAGAAGGCCACGAGAAAGGAGGGAGAGGGAGATGAATGAGCCACGCAGGCAGCAAAACTGTGTCTTGTTGATGAGTGGTTCCTCGCCATCAACCTTGTCCAACCTGGTGCAACTCCAGATGTTTTGGGCTACAACTCCCAGCATTCCTCACCATTGGTCGTGTGATCTTGGGCTAATGGGAGTTGAATTACAGAACATCTGGAGGGCACCAGGGATGGACAAGGTTGCTTCATGTGTCTCTCCTTCAGAATCAAAACACCACAACCCAACCAATTGTGGTTGGGTGCTGATCCATAACCCACATGTGCTTAGTGCCCTTCAGAAAAAGCCAGTAACACCCCAAGAAGATGGGGAGTATTGTTTGGATACTGGTTACTTGAGCAACCCTGGATAGCAGAGGTGGGCAACCTACGGCCCATGGCCCAATTTCATCCAGGTGAGGAGGAGCCCAGAGGGGATAGTGGAAGGGGAGAAAGTAGAAAAAGATGAACTGATAGAGTGATGGAAGGAGGGGAAAGAAGAATTCTGAAAGCGATCAGTTCAGACTTTCTGTCCTTCCCACAAGCAGGGAGAAGGGGAGAATGAGCAAGAGAAAAGGGGTGGTCCCACCTACTACTGGAAGGCATTCCCCTGTAGATTATACCTGAGGGGATGTTGCACTTGACAGGAAAACAGGTTCCTAGTCCATGCTCTGGAGTGTTAGGCTTTATATCAGGCATGCAGAACCTCTTCTCTGCAGACCCAGACTGGCCATGGAGGTTCTGCATCTGGCCAGCAGAGCCTCCTTGGGGTGGTGATTGGGTTCACTCTGTTGGGATTCCAAGCCCTTCCAAAAAGATGTGAGACAATAAAGAGGTCTGCTGTAGAATCCACAAAATCTTTATTCAGTTTTAAAAAAACACGCACCACCTCTTCACACCTGAAGGCAGTGTGAATGCTAGGAGCTATCCTCTAAGTTTAATTAGTCTAACAAAGCAAAGCAAGGCAGTTGCCAATCAACTAAATGAATGGTTTCCGCTGTGCCCAACAGGCTTTTACCAGACTCCTCCTTTAAGGAGAGGCATCATGATGTAATTTCTGCTATGCAGCTAGTCTTATGCCTCCCACCTCTTCTCAACTCCACTTGTTTGACCCTGAGATGGACTCTAGGATCTGCTCCTTTCCAATGCTCCTTCCCCCTCCAAGAAAGATTTCGTTCTTGGGGTGGGGGGAAGTAGTCTCTGCACTTAGGCCTCCTGTTCAATAAGCTCCTGGGAAGATTCCTCCTTGACACCTGGAGAGTCTTTGTAGAATTTTCTCTCTTGCTTCCTGTTTCAGCAGGTCTTCTTCAACTTCAGCCTCTGAGTCAGTTTCAGAATCTAAACTAGGGAAGCTGAGCCTTATGCTGACACCTCCATGGGAATGACACATAAAGCTGTGCCTCTCAGCACCGGTCAAGCCCCTTTCTTCATGCTGAGAAACTTCTGGAACTCTGTGCCTCTCCCAGCATCAAGAAAGCCAAAATGGCAGCGGGGGGAGGTTTGATGATGTTAGTAACTATGGTTGTTCCCACTGTTGTCATCCAACACATTAAAAAGCAGTAGGTCACTTCATAACAGTAGACTAATTCTGGCGATGCTTGACGATGGGGCTCAATCTCCTTTGCAATATTTTACTGCTACTTGAGTCCTTTTTCATGTCAATTTCATGTCAACATACAATTCATATATGTTCCGATCTTATCGCAATTGACATCACTTTTTTTGGGCTCAGCATGGCTCAGTTGCAGCCCAATGAAATTCCGATACACGTACCAAAAGCAGGCTTGACATAGGCAGGGGTGATCATGGAGGAACCTCTGCTTCTTTGGCATGGCCCATTGAAAGCCAAGACTCGAAGGAATGTTCCAAGCCTTTAATCCTCTTGTCTGAATTAGTCTGAGGATGTGATCTTGGAAGCCTCTTAATACCCCCTTCAATAATCCTAAATATTCAAATGGCATAGAATGCGAAGGCATCTGAAACTGAGAGCTCTTATAATGACTGACAAGGAAACTAATCTACATTGTTGAGAGGATATCATCCATCATGTTGATGAATGGTTGCTGACATTTTTCGGGATGCCATTCTTACTGCCAAATAAATAGATCATAAATGCCTTTGGAGCCTGAAATATTTATTGATGCCTGCTCACTTGTGTGCCAAACTAAGAAAGCAGAATGGAGGTGGGGGGAGGGGAGAGGGAGGAAGCCGTCTCTTTCATGCCAAAAAGCCTGTTCCACTAACAATTGCTGTTTGAAGGCTACATCCCGAAAAACCCTATTTGTATTGGCTGTTGGTGCCTTATTATCGCAGCGGATTCCATTAATTTTGCAGAGAGCTGAAGTTGCTCGGTGTGTTGGGTTTGGGTTCTGGTTCTGCCTGGCCCAAGTCATCAATCAGGTTCTTTTGGTTATCAAGATGGAAACAAGCCACATGTGCAAAAAGGTGACAGTTTATTGATGGGAAATGGATGGAGAAGAAAGTTAGCATGCAAAGAAAGTTAGCACTTCATTCCAGCTAATCAAGCTCTTATACCTGGGTGTCTGTCGGGGAGGGGGGGGCGTGATAGATGGAAGCCGTTCCTTTGAGCCAAAGCAGGTTCTTCAGGCAGGGAGCATGCGCAGTTCCTTCTGAAGCAAAGCCAAAACACGAGGCCTGTACGTTGGATTTTAAAGGCTCTCTTGCTAGATGCCTGCCTCTCCCTCAGGAGCTGACAGGCTGCATCCCTCCACCCTCTCAGAAGAAGCAAGGGGGCTCTCTCTCTCTCTCAGATTCCCAAAGCATCTAAGTTTGAAACTTCCTTAGTGCCTCGTTAGGAGTGAAAACCTCCCAGCTCATCAAGAGATAAGACTCTTATGAGAAAAGGCTGTCATAACTATGAGAGGCCCATCTAGGGAACAAGGCCTGCTCTTGTCAGCTAAAGCCTGCTAAAATCTATTTATTGTTTATTTGTTTTATTTATTGCATTTTTATACCGCCCAATAGCCGAAGCTCCCTCATCTGTTCCCTATGTTAGGCTATACAGGTCTCTTAGCAGCATTTTGGAACTCTGTGAAGTCCATATTTCTGCTCACTAACAAACTTATTACACTCAGCTTGCAAAAAAAAAGGGGGGGCAGGGAGATTAAGATCTGGCAGTCAAAAATCACATTACATAGTTCGTAATGTGGTCACCAAACCTATTTGATGGTTTTAAAGTTAAGAGAAATGTGACCCTGCAGTCGAGACTGACAAAGGGACTATGTGTGCAGGTGCAGTGGAAAGCAGTGCCCCGTAGGGGGAGCTAAATGGCAGTATCAACGCTAACAATGGGTGTTGTCTCCCAGTATTCTGCAATAAAAATAAATATGAACAATTCAAACCATGGAAACCGAAAAAACAGTATATGACCCTTTAGAAATTTTGAACAGCTATTACATCTGAAACCTATGTAAGGACCTTGCTTCCAATATATATAAAATCCTAATTGCACAGAGAATGAGGACAAGAGACAGGCTAAGATAAATAAGAACATAGGGTAAAATCAAACTAAAGTCCTACTTAAGGTAGACCTATTAAAATGAATGGGGCTAACTTGTCCCATTCATTTCAATGGGTCTACTCTAAATAGGACTTTAGTTGGATTCTACACATACATAGCAAGCATTGGGAATCTATATGAGTAAAATACCCTTCAAATCAGTATCAGCAAAGATCAGAGAGAATTTCTTACACGTGACTCTCAACACTGATTAACTCCTATGTGTTGGCAAGGTGGCGAATGGTATAGAGACGTATGTGGTAGGGTTGCAAGATAACGAAGAAATTTTTGGAAGGAAATTTTCCAAGAATGTAGCAAAACTGTAAACATTAATATCCACTTTGATTCTGAGTTAGCCTTATTATCTTTATTCACGAGACTGAATGAAAATCTTTCTTATGAAGAAATTGTCTCATTCTTGCTGGTAGCAGTGTCCTAGTTTACATTCATTACACTTGCAGGGTGTAATAAGTGTACACTTGCAGAGAAATATTAAACTTGCAGAGGAATTGACTGAATGATTAAGGATTCAAAAGTGACACTAAGGAACGGATTCTTTTCTGAGCTGTTCTACATGAGGCATTTATTGTGCACTCATAATTCCTTACTCATGGTTGTTTATGGGTTTTTAGACAATGATGTGATCCTCCATTTCACTTCTGTTTTTTAGAGCACTTTCTCAGGGTTTTTTAGAATGTGTTGTGTGGAGGGCTCCATGGAGTTTCCTGTTGCATTGAGTGGACTTTTCCCATTGGCTACAGAGTTCTCTGGCAAGAGCGGCGAAAGGAGGGAGTGCCGCTCTAGGAGAGCCACTGGGATTGTTTTTGCAGCAATGGCTGATGGGATGCCATCAGGAGGACTGGGGGAGGATAGAGGGCGGAGGAACTGTCAATCAAACATCACATTGCCTTTTACTCAACTCCACAGGAGCCCACAGTCAGACAGCAGTGGAGTTAGAACATGTTGTGTGGACCCCCTAAAAACTCAACCATTGAGTGGAGTTTTCCAATGCACAGAGAAATGTGTTGTCTGAACTGAGCCGCTAACTGTCAGATATAGCTACCCAAAAAGAACAAACAAAGAACAAATCCTTGGTAAAATGACCAACAAATTAATATGCATTCTAATGTTGAAAAATAATAATAAAAATATTATTATTATTTTAAAGAATGTTGTCTTACATTGGTTCTTATAATGCATTACCGTAATGGGTCAAAAAGGCTTAAATCAAGGCTAGGATTCCTTAAAAGAATTCAGGGACACCTTCATCCAAGGTCCCAATAGCTTTTCTGTAAGTCCTAATAGGGAAGGTGCTTCTTTTCCACTCTTAACAACACAAGAGCTTAAGAGGAGCCATGCTGGATCAGACCAAGGGCCCATTTAGTCCAGCATTCTGTTAACACAATGGCCAACCATCTGCTGACCAGGAACTTGCCATGTTCCCCAGCAACTGGTATACATAGGCTGCTGCCTCTGCTATTGGAGGTAGCACACAGCCAGCATGACTAGTAGCTATTGATAGCCTTTTCCTCCACTAGAAAGCTCAAGGTGGTTTGCATGGGACTATCAGTCTCCCATCTAGTTGCAGATCAGTTCTACAGTATTAAATGTTCCTAAACAATCCAGCTAGATCAATACTTATCATACTTCCTCCATTTTTTCTTCAGGAAGCTCAAATTGTCTAACATGGCACTCACATTAAGTCTACCATCTAGAGACACTTCTCAGGTTGATACCTGCTTGGTAATGGGGAATGTTATTTTGGATTTAGGCTTGAGTTCGATCCCAGTGGAAGCTGGTTTCAGGCAGCTGGCTCGGATCGACTCAGCCTTCCATCCTCCTGAGGTCGGTAAAATAAGTACCCAGTTAGCTGGGGGAAAGATAATAATGGCAAGGGAAGGCAAAGGCAAACCACCCCGCTATAAGGCCTGCCAAGAAAATGTCAGCGAAAGCTGGTGTCCCTCCAAGAGTCAGCAATGACTCAGTGCTTGCACGAGAGGTTTCTTTCCCTCAAAAGCCTATATTAGCCATTGAGACATTTCGTACACAACTTTGCAGTCCTAGAGCCTCTAATGTGCTTGTGAGAAGCTATGTCAAGTGTTGGAGGCCCTTTGGATAGTAGGACGTTTTGTGCTTGCCTGGAGTTTTGATGGAACAAAACAGAACCATTCCATTCTCTGCAAAACTTTCCAGTGAAGAACCAAGTAATTTGGCACATTCCTAGCTGTTAATCCGTTCTGCAATTTTATGAGACGTCTGGGTCTCGTACATACCAGGTACTGTTGGTTTGAAATGGATTAAAAAGCAATTGTCCTTTGCCAGGCTTACAACCTAGGAGCGATGGTGATTGTTAACCAGAGAGAGATAGCCTGCGGTGATATAGGTAGTGCATTTTACTTTTAATAGCATCCCCAGTCATCGCTAGCATCATACATTTTCCAAGAAGACCTTGCTGTGTTCAGCTGTCTTTTCTTTTGTAATGCTTCATTTCTCAATAACGCATGAGATTGCAGAAACTGTTGCAGTGGCAGCAGTGATATCATTGAGTGTAAGTTTTGCTGTATAGCCTCAGTTGAATAGAGCACCTGTGGAATAAGCTGAGAAGAATGATTTTCCCCAAAGACACTGCAGGAGGGGAAAGTGAAGGATTCCAGTGCTCTGTTCCATGATGTATGGTACCAACAATAATTTTTTGGGGCATGGGAAAACCTGGCCTCAATGTGCTTGTCACAGTAATGTAGTCAATGCTTTGACACAGATCCACATTTGCTTTGAATAGGGACATGGAAAACCTCTTCATGGTTGATCATTCACCAAAGATTATAATCTGATCTTCTAATGGATGCATTGTAGCTATTATTCTGGAGATCTGCTATGCATTTTTTTAAAATTCTACTAATAGGAGTGATAGAAGTCTGGATTGAAGGCTTGGATTGTTCCATAGTTGTCCTGGAGTTCCAGGGCAGCTTTGTAGGAGTCAGCTACTTTTGAAGGACTGAAGACTGGAGACTTCTGGGATTTCGTAATACTTGTTTGTTTACAGCAGGGGTGAGGAACCTGTGGAAAGCCAGAAGTTTTGGCATTCAACTCCCATCATCCCTGACCATTGACCATGCTGACTGAAGCTAATGGGAGTTGGAATCAAACAACATCTGGAGGGCCGCAGATTCCCCACTACTGGAGGGCCACAGATTCCCCACCCCTGGTTTATATATATCCAGGTTGAACAGGTAGCTTGCAGACAAGTGGGGCATGTTCAGGGAGTTCTACTCCCAGTATTTATTTATTTATTTATTTATTACATGTATAGCCTGCTTTTCCTCTAAGGATCTCAAGGCTCTCTTGAAAACCTTAGAATATGGTTCTCTTCTTCCCCTCCCCTCCCCCAACATTTTACCTTCACAAAAACCCGGTAAAGTAGACTAGCTTGAGCAATAATGACACTGTGGGGATTTGAAACCAGTTCTCCAGGGTGCTAGTGCAACTCTCTAACCACTGCACCACATTGGCTCATAATACAACTAAGAACATAAAAAGAGCCGTGCTGGATCAGAACGAAGGCCCATCTAGTCCAGCACTCTCTTCACACAGTGGCCAACTAGCTGTCAACCAGGGACCCACAAGCAGGACATGGTGCAACAGCACCCACCCACCCATGTTCTCCAGCAACTGGTGCACACAGGCTTACTGCCTCAAATACTGGAGATAGCACACAACTATCAGGGCTAGTAGCCATTGATAGCCTTCGCCTCCCGGAATTTATCCAACCCCCTTTTAAAGCCATCCCAATTGGTGGCCATCACTACATCTTGTGGTAGTAAGTTCCACAATTTAACTATGTGTCGTGTGAAGAAGTACTTCCTTTTATTTCTTCTGGATCTCCCGCCAATCAGCTTCATGGGATGTCCCCTGGTTCTAGTATTTTGAAGCATCTCTGAGCTAGTACTAAAAAATTAGAAGTGCTTTGTGGTTTTTATGGCTAAATTTGAAGTTCATGCATGCTTCATTTCAGAGCAAAGTCCAGCTAACCTTTTCTTCTAATCTTTTCTTCTTCCTCTTTCCTTATACTTTTAGTAATACTAAAAAGCCGATTATTTAGTCAGCTTTGATAAGAATTTGATAGAATGGAGACTTTACATGGGGCACGCCTTTATTCCCCCCCCACACACACACACACTCCTGCTATGAGCAGGGAAGAGCATGTACAGAGCTGAGCTTCCTAAGTGTCTACACAACCAAAGAGTAGGGATGGGTGAGAAATTCATTTTGTTCTCCAATTTAGTACACAATTTGCTGCCGAAATCCACATATTGCCAAAGTTTGTGACGCAGTTCTAAAAAGAAAAGGTACAAAAATGTGCACAACAATGTGTATATTTGCAAAACCTCACACAAACACTTTTTCAATGGGAAAATGCATACATTTGCAAAGTGTACATCCAGGCAAAATGTATGCAAAATAATGCAGTTGTTGTTTTTTAAAAAATGTGCATATGAATGCATACACTTTTTTGTGCAGACAATCAAAAATATTGCAATCCAATGCAGAAATGGGACAGAACTAACTTTGCATAGGGGGGGGGGGATGAGAACCCGTGCAAAATTGAGCTTGTCAGGTTAGCCCATCCCAATGAACTAGCTTAGTTCTAGACACACTCCAAAATAGACTTCCATCGTTAATATTACTGGGCTTATGTTCTAAGCTAGCCACAGTAATACATGTACTGGTAACTCCCTTATTAGACTACTGTAATGCACTCTACGTGGGGCTTCCCTTGAAGACGACTCGGAAGTTGCAGCTAGTGCAAAATGCAGCAGCTAAACTGCTGACTGGGACATCTCATAGAGACCATATAACACTGGTCTTAAAGGAATTGCACTGGCTGCCAATATGTTTCTGGTTGGAATTCAAGGTGTTCGTAATGATGTTTAAAGCCCTAAACGGCTTGAGACCTCGATACTTGAGGGAGCGCCTCTCCCTATATCTGCCTGCCCAAGACCTAAGATCTGTTGGAGGAGCCCTTCTCTGTGCCCCACCAGCGCAAGATACACGCTATGGTGGGACATGGGAGAGGGCTTTCTCTGTTGTGGCACCTCAGGTGTGGAATGCCCTCCCCCTAGAGGTCTAACTGGCACCGGCACTGGCTTCATTTCAACATCAGGTTAAGACATGGCTTTTTAACAAAGCCTTTGATGGCTAAATCCATCAGCCTGCAAACTGTCTTGTTTTAATTGGATTTTACTGTTTTAAAATTTCGTATTGGTATTAATATATTAATAGTTTGATTTGTTTTAGAATTGTATATTTATTGTTCTATTTTATATGCATGATTTTATCTGTACACTGTCCTGAAAGCCTTGTGATATAGGGCGGGATATAAACATTTTAATAAATAAATAAATACATAAACTGTTAAATTCGCTTGTTATTTTTTTCAGTGGTATTTAAAAATATTAACTTCCATTCTTGATGTTGATGGTTTTTTAAAAAAATTAATCATAAAAAAACAATTTAGGGTTAAGCCTAGAATACGGTCTGTATGCATAATCCAGTTATTCTCTGATAATGTACTTGTTCAGATTTTTTTGTTGTTTCATCCTATTAGGCAAAAGGTTTTGAAAACAGCCTTGTAAGTTCAACCTTTTTGAGGGTTGGCTTCCTTTAGAACTTCGCAGCCAAAATTACGTTGACGATTATTAGCTTTTCAATGCTGGAATATATCTGGCAAACAAAAGTACCCAGCAAATAAGGGATTTGAAACCCCGAGTTGTTGATGGCAGTGGCAGGCAGTCTCAGATCCCCTGCCAGGACATCTCCATTAGCTAAATTTGTTTGAGTTCAGCAGCCAGTGCCAGCATGACTCCCTTATCAAAGTTTAGAACGGACGCCAATGCACAAGCTGCCAAGAACGGCTGGGCCTTTGTTGGCCGGTTGATGATGTGTTTCAGAGTCAATGCAGTTCCATTTTGAATGCAGTTTTGTTGGTTGGCTGTCAACATTCTGGCCGTGGTGACTGTCTCTTGATTCATATCCTCTCTTCCAAGAGTAATTGCAGCCGGACTGGGAGCTCACCAGTGACGGCTTCTGCAGTTTTTCATCTCGTAAGCTGTAATTGGCTATAATGCTGAAAAACATGGGAGACGCAACCGCTGTGAGTTTAAAGCAAATCCTTGATAGTGATAAATTGGCATTCTTAACCTAGAGGAATGTAACATCTTTTTCCGCCTTTAAAACCACCGTCTTCTGGCTCGGTTTCCCTTCATTGTGGGACCTTTAGGCAATCAGTGCATATTATGTCAGTAGCATTTTGAGTTTTGTTTCTGATGCTCATCTGTACCATCATTTGCTGTAGCCAGAAGACAAATGTAGGTGATCATTGTGCTGAATTCCTTGAAAGCAAAGTGGCAGGTGGCATTTAGGGGTTGGGGAGAAATTAATTCAGACCGCATTTTAATGCCAACACCCCTAGTTTTGCACTTTCTAACTGATAAACTCTGTTGTCCTTTAAAATTCAAACTTCTCTGAATTGTGTAATGGAGTTCTCCAATCAAAACGTGTAGGAACAGATAAACCTATGATGGGAGGAAGGAAGGAAGGAAAGAAAGTTGTTCATCTACCCTTTGAAGAAGAAGAAGCTCTTTAGTGAATGAGTGTGTGAAAATTATATTCATTTCTTAAAATGCGTTATTGACCATGAGCAATATATTTTATACCTCGCTTACAAATGTGTTAAACTGTTGACAAAACTTTGCTAATAACATCTACACATTATTACTTCTGCCTGGGCTTTTTTCATGTTGTTCATTTTTTACAGAGCTAGTTTCAAATGACAATGAAAGGTCGCTTTGGTCAAGCAAATTCACCCCTGCCCAATTTGGTGCCTTACGAGATATGTTCATACAGTTGGCCAGTTTTATTCATTCATAGGGGTGTTGATAGGTCTGGGTCCATGGGTCTGAGGTCCTGAATCTCAGTGCCTTGAGTTTTAGCCAGTCTCTGATATGTCACCTAATCCCCTGCTTTTTAAAAAGAGTGGTTCTGTGTTTTGGAGCTCAGCCCCCCAACCCTATATTTTACCTTGCTTTTTGGGCAAGTCTCGCTAGTTTGCCTTCTGGGAAATGAGTGTTTTGTGACTGGACATAGCCACCATGGCAGTAATTTTATGAAAGGGCAAGCCCTCCCATGGCAGCCATTTTGTGAGAGTGCTCATGACACTTCCAAAATTCCAAATGTGCACATTGATCCCTGATGTATGCTGTTATTGGGTAATTCCTCTCACAGTGCTGGAGCATCTGAAGTCAGAATTGCCAAAAGTGCCTCAGAGCAGGTGCAGAGTTTATTTCCCTCACCACCAAAACACAACAGACCAATTTCTATATACAATATTATTTGCAGACAGGTTTGAGCTCCAGGCATCATTTTCTAGGCACTAAGCAGTGGTGATTCATTTCTGCTTCCAAAGGTCGTAGCAACTATTTTGAAGTTAACAGGCTTTCGTGCTACCAGTAAAACGATGTTGGCGGTAATTAAAGTCTCTCGTGCCTCCTCTTGTGCAAGCATTTTAAAAGTCCTCTCTCAATCACAACAGCAGGAATTACCAGTATTAAATGGTGTGATGCACCACATAAAGATTTCTAATAGGATTGAATAATGCTAGGGAAGAGTAATAATGCTGTAATTACTTTATGATTCAGTCACGCATATGGGATCAGAGTAATGGAAAGAAGCCTGTGGAAGCAAGAATGCTGGATCAGACATAGGAGACCCAACTTCAAATCCGTTCTCATGAATTTCAAGCTTATAGAACAGCTTTGGGAAAGTCACTGGGTCATTCCCAATCCAACCAAGCCTTGGTTTGCAAAAGCAGACACATGCCATCAAAATCTGTGCTCGCCTTCCTCCATTGCATCTCTTTTTCCTGGCTAAATGTTTTCTGATACACTGTGAAATCTCTGATTTCAGTGCAATGGGCCTTTTCTTAAAATACTCCAGCATATTAGTTTTTGAAATATTACAGCTCTATCTATGAGCAAAATACAATGTTCTTCAGAAGGAACTGTGAACCAGCTTCCTGAAATATAGGCCAGAATGTCAGGTGTCTGTTCTCTCAGGGTGTCAGTACAGCATGAAAGGGGTTAAAGCCCACCCACCTACAGGGGGAGGGGGGGTCTACCATTTTTGTCTGGCCTTGCTGGCTAAGCTAAAAATAATAGTCACCAGCCTTCTCCCTGGGCAGGCTTCCTGCCCACCTTTCCCAGTGCGACATTGGAGAATGCCTGTTTGAACACTGCTGCTTGAAGATGCCCTGAGACACTTTCAAGCAGCAGCATCCAAAAATCTCCCTGCTGGCCTTTCCTGGGGGAAGACTCAGTGGGGAGCATGCCTGTTTGGCTGCTACTACCTAAAGATGCCCCAAGTATCTTCAAGTAGCAGCATTCAGCACTCCCCCCTCCATACACACACTCATGCGTTTCATGCTCCGGTACAGGAAAGGCTTGCCAGTTAGTTTGGTCTTGCTCTCCCGCTGCCTTGGCCTCATAGCTGCCCAACCATCCCAGCTTTCCTCCCAGCTTTGGAGCCAGGGAGGGGGTGGACATCACCCTGCAACTGCTACGACAGTTCCTGCCTGCCTCTGCAGCTTCAAAGCTGGGAGCAAGGCTTAAGCCACTCATCACACTCGCCAGAGAGCAAAGCCACACTTGCCACGGCGAGTGTATTCACTAGAATTGTTGAAGCCTGCTCAGCTACTTCTCCCCTGCTGCCTGTGTCTACACTCTTCAGGCTGCAGAACAGAGTCGTGATGGAGGTGGAGGTGGGATTCTTAGATTGCATCCCACTCCCCATCCTCATCTTGAGTGGGTCTTTTCTCTTCATTCCTTCACAAAAGCAAATCCCTCCCATTTCAGAAGAAGCTCCTACTTTATCCACTTGGCAGAGCCATCATCCCAAGAACCCCGTAATCCTGTGGGATATTTAAGACTAGATTACTGGAAGCCTGGTGCTGGCTGTACTCACAAGTTATAGGCCACAGCTAGACCTAGCGGTCTAGCGTGACAGAGGGGGAAGGATCTCACGATTTATGATCGCGAGATCTCCCCCTCTGTCTACACACGGCACATGATGTCCTGGGAGGAGGAGGACGTCATGGCCACCATTTTGTTTTTGTTTTTAAAGGGGAAGGAGTGCTTGAGTGCAAAAGGAAAGTGTGTTTTTTTTAAAAAGAGCCTCCCGCTCCCCCCACCCCACCCCCGCTGGGCACAGAGCTCCTGAGGAGCTCTGCGCCCCGTGCACGGTTCCCGGCTCCTCACAGTTACTCGCGAGGAGCTGGGATGAAACCGCAACGCCCGGCCACATGTCCCACAGTCTCGGGATCATCCCAAGACAGTGGGAAAAAGCAGACTAAGGGGCCTGCTGATATCCCGGGACAAGGGAGGGATCATCCCTCCCTGCCCCCAGGATCGCCTGTGCATCATGTGGATGCAAAGGGATGATCCCGGGGTGATCCCCGGGATATTGTCAGGTCTAACCATGGCCATATTCAGTGAGAGCAGACCACAAATATCAATTACCACTGAGGCCATGCATAGGCAATCTCAACCCTCCAGAAAGCCACCTAATTATATGGCAATCCAGTTCCTTTTAAAGCAAATTCTATTAAATTCTATATTGGGGTTGGGGAGAACCATAGTAACTAAACTAATAGAATTTTGGTGTTTTTAATGAAATGTTATCAACTCAATTGAGATTTGGGGCTTCGCTAAACGAGCAATTTGTAGCATGCTCGTGATTGGCCACTCACAGAAGTTTGCAGGTCCATTACATGATATTGCCAACATCCAGGATGTCTCTTGCAGTTTCCCAGTAATCCTGATTTTTTAAAAAACAAAAAAGCAGGGATAATGCAGTATCTAATTAATTACAGAAATTATTCTGCCATGAGATGATGCTATTTCATTTAATCGAATAGCATTCCGTAGAGAGGAAGTTTCCAATTCAAAATCACAGTGGTCGCTGTCTAAAGAAACCCATAGTAAACATATGAGAAAAAGAAAGCCTGGTAAGAATGTTTTTTTTCCCTTGGGACAGGTGGAGGGAATCTGCAGTCAGTGTTTCCAGCCATATTCCCTTAAGTGTTTCATTTTGCATTTCTTCAGAGTTCACATTCCGGGTACCATGTTCCCAGCGCACAATGTCTGAAACACTTGAACTTAAGCTGATATGCTGCTGACCGAAGGACTTTGGGTTATTGTTGACCCTGGGGGATATGTACGGATCTTCAAGCATTGTTTTTCTTATCACATATCTCCCTGGCTTTATGGATTTAAACATTTTTTTTTTTACCCTTGATGTTAAATGTGTTCATAAAATAAAACCAATGATAGATTTTATAGCCCGCTGATGTGCTAATATCATGCGGCATAATAGCAATTTCTACACCATAAGTGACAGCTTTCATTGCTTATAAAACTACGGTTCAGTACATGCAATAATGTCACCCTTAGACTTGAACTGCAGCTATTACAGATGGCAGTCACATATGGTGAATCTTAAATACTGCCCTTTTAATTAAATTACAACTAGGGAATAGCTTCTGGGACCAAGCACCAAAATACTGAATTTCACAGTAAAATGCAAAATAGGCAGCTTCCGCTTTTAGATGAGAAGTGGGGAAGCTCAACAAAGATGTTGCCTGTATCAAAATGGCGTGCTTCCAAGCCCTCCTACCAAGATGTGAGACAATAAAGAGGTCTGCTGTGCAATCCACAAAGCTTTGTTCAGTAAATAGACATCTCTTCACACCTAAAGGGGCTGTGAATGCTAGGAACTATCCTCTAAGCTTAATTAGCCTAACAAAGCAAAGCAGTTGCTTATCAACTAAATAGACAGTTTCCTGCCATGTCTAACAGGCTTTCACCGGACTCCTCCTTCAGGGAGGAGTTTCAAGGTGTAACCTCCGGCATGTGGCTAGTCTAGCATACTACCTCCCACCTCCTCTCAATTCTTCCCACTTGACCCCATGGTGGACTCTGAGATCTGACAATTCTGATGCTTCATCCCCCTCCAACAAAGATGGTGTTCCCGTGGAAGGGGAGGAGAGGGAAGATGACCTCTGAGCCTGGGCCTGTTCGATAAGCTCTTGGTAAGATTCCTCCTTCACTCCTGGAGAGTCTGGGAGAATTTCCTCCCTCGCTTCCTGTCTCAGCTGGTCTTCTTCTTCAGCCTCTGAGTCCAATTCGGAATCCACACCAGGGAGACTAGGCCTGATCCTGACACATAACCTCATTAAAAGAATGTCTGCAGCCAGATTTACAATATAATTCTATATATGTGTACACAAAAGTAAGTTCAGTGGGGCTTACTACCAGGTCAGTGGGTATAAGATTGCAGCCTTGAAATGCTGGTGTACAGTTCTGTTTACCCCAACTCAAAAATGATATTGTAGATCTGGTAAAGGTACAGAAAACTGCAATGTAAATGACAAAGGGGCTATTGAATTTATCAACTCTCTTGTTAAAAAGCCATCGAAGTCAGCAGTCATCACCATATCTCACAGTGGTTCCATATGCTAAGCATTGTGTTGGGTAAAGTCCTTCCTTCTGTCTGTCCTGACTCTCCTGTCAATCAATTTCATTGCATGCGCCAGTGTTTTAGTATTATGAGAGACGGACTAAAACTTTGCTCTCACCATACCAATCCTTATTTTCCATATCTCCACCACACAAACACCACAACTGAAGTTTAGAGGGAAAGGCTATTTTAAAAGCCCCAAATACTTTAGCCCGGTCCTTCTCAAACTGTCAGTCATAGCTCTGATTCCTGTGGGTCTGTAATTCCATTCTGGGTTTCTGTCAGAACCAACTAGAACTCTAAATGAGCAATCCATAGTTCTGAAACCATTTGGGGGCTATGTTTCAGCACCATGGACAGCTCCTTTAAAGTTCTAGCTGGTTCTGACTAAAACCCAGAATGCAACCACAGCCCCACTGAAATCGGAGCTACCAGCCTCCATGGCCATACCATGTTCCTGAGTGGGTTGTACAATGAGCGGCTTTTTTAGATTTGATCCCCACATTCTCACACGCAGATCCGGGGAGGGGTGAATTACCCAACTTAAATAAAGAGGCCCTAGTTATCCCAAATTAACTAGGCATTATTTCCTCACTTCTTTCTCTGTCTGCAATTACTTACGGCGCACCTGCACAAACAGTGACTCGCCAACCTGAACTCAGCCCAGGTGCATTTTTTTATAGTCCCAGGCAGATAGCACAAATAGGAATTCTCAGGAGCACCTGGTGGACAGCCACGCGTGGGGTGGTGGGTTCATAAGTTGTGTTGTGCAGGCCTGGCCTGTGGCATTGCCATGGAGTTGTTGGTTTTTTAAAGGAAATCTTTTGTTTCAAACAGTTCTTTAAGTGCATGCTTTAATAGCTTACATAAAGAGCTGTCCCTTTATAGTCTCTGGGATGGCATTCTTGCTGTCGTTTTATTTATCTTTCTAAATTGGGCAGCAAACAAAATGGAAATGAAGTGCAAGATTTCCTGGCTCCAGGAAACAAGCAACTAGGTGTGTCAACAGCTGGTGTTAAAATGCTGCACTTTTGTTATTGGCGCTTATGCATATGGAAATATGACTATAACGGCACGCTACTAAGGGAAGCAGAACAGATCTAAAAATGTTGAATGTGCGACATATGGCCATAAGGGCTCCATGTTCCAAGGCTTTGAGCTCGGATAATTTTGTTAACCTCTCCCAAATAAACTGGGGCAAAAGCTCTTGCGAAGCACTGCACAGCAAACTGGCATTTGCAGAGAAGAGCTGCAGCTGACCTTGTTAGAGACATGACAGAGGTGTACAAAATTATGCATGGTGTGGAGAAAGTGGACAGGGCATGGAGAGATGTAAACAGTGGGGTCCCACAGGTACCTGGATTGAGACTGGTGCTTTTCAACTTGTCCATCAATAATCTGGAATTAGGAGTGAAGTGGCCAGGTTTGCTGATGACACCACATTATTTAGGGGGGTAAAACAAAAAGGGACTGCGAAGAGCTCCAAAAGGATCTCTCCAAATTTGGAGAACGGGCATCAAAATGGCAAATGGTTCAGTGTAAGCAAGTATACAGTGATTCAAGTTGGGACAAAAGAATCCCAACTTCATATATATGCTTATGGGATCTGAGCTAGCAGTGACCAACCAAGAAAGAGATCTTGGGGTTTTGATGGACTCCTTGTTGAAAATGTCAACCCAGTGTGTGGCTGCTGTGAAAAAGGCAAATCTCATGTTAGGTATAATTAGAAAACAAAATGAAAATAAAACTGCCAATATTATACTGCCCTTATACAAGTCTATCTTGTGATTACATTTGAAATACTGTGTACAGTTCTGGTCACTGCACCTAAAAAAAAAGATATTGCAGACTTGGGAAAAATACAGAAAGGGGCAACTAAAATGATCACCTATGGGGAAAGGTTACAAAGTCTGGGATTGTTTCACTTAGAAAAGAAGTGAGCAAGGGGAGACATGATAGAGGTGTACAAAATTATGTATGATGTGGAAAAAGTGGATAGGGAGACATTTTTCTCCCTCTCTCATAATACCAGCACCCCATGAAGCGAGTTGGTGGGAGATTCAGGACAGATAACAGGAAGGACTTCTTCACACAGCGCTTAGTTAAATTATGGAATTCACTGCCAATAGACTTAATGATGGCCTCCGATTTGGATGGCTTTAAAAGGGGGTTGGATAAATTCCTGCAGGAGAAGGCTATCAATGGTTACTAGTCCTGATGGCTTTGTGCTACCTCCAGTATCAGAGGCAATAAACAAACCTGTGTGCATCAGTTGCTGGGGATCATGGCTGGGAGGGTGCTGTTGCAGTCATGTCCTAATCGTTGGCCCACAGACAACATTCTGCGTGAAGAGGATGCCTGACTTGATGGGCCTTGGTTTGATCCTGCATGGCTCTTCCCTGGATGTGCGGCATGCATGCAAGGAGATATTAAGCAGCTGTTAGGGGCTTGCATGAAAGCAGGTTGAGGCATTCTGATGTTCCCCGGCCCACTGTTTGATATGGATCTGAACCACTTGTCATTCCGTTCTTGATACTTCCTCACTTCTATCCCAAACGATATGCCTTTTTTTAAAAAAATGATAAAAAAGATGCAAATGTTTAAAGTGTAAAATGCTAATTTCATATTTTGCAGAAAGCTTTGCAAAACTAGTCAGATGCGTCTGCAAGGGCCTGCTGACATAGCACTGGTGCTGCACTGTGACCAAAATTGAAAATAATTAGATTTGCCCTTTTAGTCCATACAGGCAGAGTCAGATCATCAGTTGATGTCATACAGACAAATCCATCAGTTTCTCTGCTTATTTCAATAATATGATCACAATTTCTGCAATCCCTACTTTTAGAGCCTTCAGAATGCCTTATTCAAGTCTACAGGTCTACAGGCTTCTCACCTTGCCCTGACCACAGCTATTACCTTTGCTCCCACTCACCCCTGAAATATGACTAGTCTTTGGTCTGTTTATTTCTATACTTCAGCCTTCTTCCTGGTCTTGTTTAGTTTTCCAGTATATTGACTGAGGTGAATCTAATTTTGCTGGTAACCACCATGATCTATTGACCTAAGAGTAAAAACAAAATCATTTTGATTGTTGTTGAATTTTTGCTGACCTTTGGAAGTCAAGAACTAAGGCAAATCTCATAAGGCCTTCAAAAATTATAGCATTATAGAAAGGGCTATCTTCAGCTATATAACAGAGTGGGTAGGAAAAGAGTGGGGGGAAATACTGTAAGCTCTCCCTGGTGGAACTTCTTAGCTTTGGACATCAAATTTAGGATTTCTTACAGCACAACAACAGTTCTGTCAATTTAGCATTCCTTATGTGTCTCCTTGTTTGTTGACTCCCTAGTAAGAAAAGATCGTTAAGTAGTTCTCCCTCCATCCTTCTCTCTCTCTCTCTCTCTCCTCACAAATACACATACAAAACACACACAGAAAAAGAGAGAGAGAGATTATATATTTCTATAAAATATATTCTTACTGTTGTCTTCTTTTCTGCCTGATATACTCTTTGGCGGGTTGCTAGCGAACCAGCCGTCAGGGGCTTTGCCTTCCTGAGTAGCCTTGCATGCCCTGAGTTCTTAGTTTTTCTTCTTAGAAACTTCTTAGTTTTTCTTTAAATAAAAAAAGGAAATAATGACAGTTCCCAAGATAGATATGATGGGTTCTGAAGTATTGGAGTGAAGAAAATCTATGTGTGTGTGTGTGTGAGAGAGAGAGAGCACGCTCATAGTTCCTAAGGAGAGCTGAATATTCCTAAGAAGTTGCAATTCTACACCTGTCTGGCCATACAGAAACATAGTTGGCTGCTATTTTTATTTACTTAGACAGGTTTGCTGTTCTCTGAACAAGCTTCCTAAAGTTCCTGCTGGTTGACGAATAAAATTTGCACAAATATATTTAAAATGAACTTCATGAGAGCAAACATTAACTTTATGAGAATAGCAAAGAAGAGAGCCATGAGCAGGTTTGATACTTCTGCAAATTATTTTTAAAAATCATATTTTTGGGGGGTTGTTGACACAATAACATTGGCTTAGACTGAGACCAAGCTGCAATATTATACCTAGGGAGTAAATTGCTCTTCTTCCAGTGATTTTTTAAAAATAAGAGTAAGCTGCCATCTACACCATGGGGTTCTTAGAATATCTGACAGTATTTAGCCACAGTCAAATGGTAGGCAATCAGTTGACCAGTTTGACAACCCTAATTTGGGTGTTTTACTGTCGACTGCAAGCTCTTAGAGGACATTTGTATAATAATGTAATAAATACTGACAGGCCAATAAAGTTTGTGGGGAACTGTTTTGGTTGCCATCCGGCCGGATCTACACTACTGCTTTAAAGCGTTTTATAACAGTTTTGGAAATGGTATATGGACTGTGTCCTGGGCCCCAACGGTTGTAAAAACTGTTATAAAGTGCTTTAAAGCAGTAGTGTAGATCCTGCCCTGAAGAGACCCATGCTAATTTACTAATGGCATTTGAACAGTGTGTTGCCATAACTTAATGAGCAACCCCCTACCAGCTTCAATGTCATGGTGAAGTTGGGCATTTTTTAAAGAAATTCACGTGTGGAAGAATGATCATTGTGTTGGAAGGAGATCTGCCTTTTCGGGAGGGGGGAACTCTAGTCTCTAGCTTTAAAGCCCCAGAAGGATAAAAAAAATAAGATATTCTTTTCCTAGTGAAAATTCTAATACTCATCAAGCCAAAGAGTGGAAGGTATCCTTCTCTGCCAAAAAATGATGTTCCACCTTGTACAAAATAAAGCGTTTCTTCATAGAAAGTGTAAATTAATACATAGAATTCACTGCCATGAGTTATAGTGATGGTCATTAGCTTCATTGGCTTTAAAAGGGGATGAGAGAAATTCCTGGAATACAGGTTTATTAGTGGCTATATGGAACCTCCACTGAACCCCAGTTACTGGAATCAACAGCCAGAGAGGTTTTAGTTTTATGCCCGGCTTCTGGGTTCCCAGGAAATGAATGAGTGGCTACTGGGCTAGATGATACTTTGGTGTGATCAGCAGAGCTGCTCTTTCAGTCTTATTTATCTAGGTATTGAAATGTATAACTTGCCTTTCCAATCCCAAAATGCTCAGGATAGTTTGCAGTGATCCAAAAACCATACACAGAGTTCAATTTAAATCCATCAGCCTTAAGAAATACAAGCTGATAGGTTATATTCAACATTACAAGAATTGGTGGTGTTCTTTAGTGCAGGGGTGGGCAATTTCCAGGGATAGGGGGGTCACACTGCTGCCCCCCACGCTCCACCAGGGATGCCCATGCCCCACTGCTGAATTTGTCACTGACATTTGGTGCTGCAGCAGTGGCAAAAAAACCAACAGTTTTGCTGTTGCCACCACAGCAACAAATTCAGCACCAGTGGGGGTTCAGTGGCAGCCACACAATAAGCCAGAGTGTGCATGTGTCACCTGACTCTGCACTAGCAGTTGCACAACTGCTAGCACAGCAACTGTCACATGCAAGCAACGCCTAATGAAGTCAAAATGGGTTGAAAAGTGCTTTGTGCAAAAGCTTCTGGAACAACTGGTGGAACAGCTTATGCAACACTTTCGTGCCTAGATACAACTCCAGCTGAGTGCCCCCTCCCTCTTGCTACCCGAGGAATTCAGAGGAACAGGAAGCCGCAGGCCTTTCACTGTCTTTAGATCCAACTCCATGACCCTGCTGAACTTTGCAACTAAGAATCAAGTGCCTGGATTTTCTTTTCCCCTCCTTCCTCCCAATCTCCCTTCCTTTTGTGTCATGTTGTCAGGATTCTTTCTATGTCCTGGATCTCTTGAGCAGCTCCTTAAGGATCTATTGCCTCTTTAAGAGTCCTACATTCCTTCCTTTACCTTTCTCTTCCTATTAACAAGGGGTTTAGGCTGTAGAAGTGGAGTGATTAGCACACCAGACACTTTAGGATTAACACAACAGTTTACTAATATATTAAAATGAGAGAATTAGAATTAAAGGTATCTAGTCAATAGAGCTGAGTGATACAAAAGGCATTAAAAAGAAATAAAAATTGCAAATTCCTTTACCCTAGCTGCACCTAGATTTCTTCAGGCTGCTTCTTTCTGCTGCTGCTTCATGCTCTGGTCTTTCCTCTCTCTCTCTCTCTCTCTCTCTCATACCCTTTCCCCCAAATTAAAAATACTGTTTCAGTCTTGAAGAAATGAAGCTTAACTGAAGAAGTGAAACTTAACCAAGGAAAGGAATCCTAATCCAAGAAATATACTCCTCTCAGGGATTCCCCCTCCCAACAGAAACCCCCAGACATCTAAAGCCTGACCTTATTACCTCCCCTCTGTAGGCCTCAAACCTTCACACATGTCCCTTAGACTGCAAGGCTGTGAACAGGGTCTGTCATGTTTCTTAATTTTATGCACTTGACTGGGAGCCTTTCTAGCTAAAGGGCAAATGAAGATGCAAATAAATAAATTAACACTTAAATACTTAAATAGCCTGTGCGTCTTTTTTGAGATCCTGTGTGAAAGTGCCCTCTTACTGCTATTTAATCTGTTCCATGTTAGGGGGACACAAAGTGGGGGCAATTTAATGAAGGCTTCTTCAAAAAACATTCCCCACTATCATTTCAGCTACAGTTTTGTGCGTCACTGCACATTTAATTGTCAAGTCATTACAAGTCGATTAATGCTCAAGTTTGAATTAAAAGACTGCCAGTGACTGTCGAAATAAAATCTAATGCCTCCCTCACTTCCTACAACCCAGTTAGCAGGAGCTAGTTATTCGAGCTTGAATGGACACAAATTTTCATGTAGCAGGCCTGAGGCGCTGGCCTGACCAGGAAGAGTGGCAAATAAATAAATAAATACCTTTGCTCTCCCAGTAATTTTGCCACTCCTTTACTACTACCCCCCCCACACACACACGAGTTGTTCTAAAATGGCCTCTGAGCGTGGACAATAAACGATCCGTGACTCCACTTTTAATCTGGGAAGAAAGACGTTTCCATTATATAGGGACATCTCATAAAGATTTAGACCAGAATGCTGTGTACACTTTGGGTTAATATAGTTCTTCCTGTACCGAGTGCATTGCACTTGTGAGTAAACTTACACAGAAGCCAGTCTGTAAAGTGCTTGGCAGTAATGTGGCTGACATACCCCTTTTAGAGACTTTCATAAGTGCTAACTGGCGAAGATTCTTGACAGCTTATATTTTTTTGCAGCGAAACATCTGTAAACTTTTCAATGTGTTATTCAGTCTTACTCCCACACGCAGCACAGCTCTGCTCAATTTAACTCAGGGGGAGAGGGATATCTCAGCCTGTCAGTCCAGGTTTTGGGGTGAGTGGAGGCAATTCACTACGAACTACCTGCTCAGGGATCCATAGTCTCTTATGCAATGGTAAATTCATGAGACGTGGCATCAGAACATTATGGCTATTTTCATGTCTGAACATGCACATCATTTGGAGAGTATGGGGCTTCCATTATTACTCGTAATATTTCTTTTGCCATGAGGCTTTAAGAATGTCTTGAGGGGAAAGCATCTCCAATTTAGGGGAAATTAAATCTCTCCTTGAAGATTTGTATTTGGTTATATTGGGAGTGGGGAGAGAAGAAACCATTACAGCGCATTGCTTATAATTAGTATGTGCATGGCAGGGCATATGTAATGGCACATCGGGGAGCAAGTTTGCAAAGCTTGATTTATGTATTTATAATCTGAATAATACAAAGAGAAGTAAAGTAAAAGGAAATTATGTGTAGTTATGGTAACATCACCTTGTGTAAAGAATCTTTCCTATTCGCACATCTAATTAAAGAGAGGAAAGTACTTCCTTTTGCATACTATACAGCAGGCAGATTAGAATAACTAGTGCTGTTACAACTCGTGATATAGTCATTTCAAAACTTTGTGCTATTTTATCATGTGAAATAGGTAACTATTATTCTTATTTTATATATGGGGTATAGAGGCTGAGATAATGGGTAGCCCACGGTTATGGAATGAGCCCATGACGGAGATAAGGTTGACCAAATCCCTTTATCCGAGTCCAGTTTTATTCAGCGGTCATTAAAGATCAAAAATACAAAGGGAATAATAATAAATAAAGGTTCAGTTCTATTTATATTTGGATTATTTGTTTAGCTTACAGCCCACGAAAGAAATAATGATGGTCATGCCTCAGAGAGTGGAAGATGTTTCTTCCATCGCCCCTAGGAAAATGTTAAATGGTTTTACGGTGATGCTAAAATTAGTTGCGCCTCGAGCAACATTCAAAGCCAACCATGGTCAGGGATTAGATAACTTATTTTTCATCCTAGTACAGCAAATAGCAAGTAAAATAAGAGACATTCATGGTTGAGTTAGTCTTTCCCCTCCCTCCAGCTTGCTTAAATACTAGGAAAATGATGTGTATAGGAAAAGAATCTAGAAGTCTTGCCAAAGATTATGGGCCCATTCAGACAACACTGAGGGCTCTGTGGTTAGTTTAACCATGCTTCTCTGTGGTTAGCGCTAGCCACAAGCCGTATGCTTGCACATGACATCGCTAACCCTGTCCGGTTCCCGATTTCCTTAACCACAAAGCAGTTAGATGAGTACCTGAGTCCTCCGAATGATCCGCCCTGTATCCCATCAGCCCTTGCACTAAAAGAACCAGCAGTTGTGCAATTTAGGCCACTCTATACTGCTAGATCTATGATGTTGACCCCTTAACCACAGCTGCATTGCAGCTGGACAACCATCTGTCAGGTATGCTTTAGGGTGGATTCCTGCATTGAGCGGGGGGATTGGACTCGATGGCCTTATAGGCCCCTTCGAACTCTACTATTCTATGATTCTATGAAGGCACCTTAAGCCAAAGTTAATGCTGCTAACCTTGCTGCAGAACAGGGTTAGCGGAGGCTAATGAAAATGCATGTCAGACAATAACATTAAGCCTGCTGCTTAACCAAAACCCCTTAACCAGTATGGTTAATGGTGTTGTCTGAACGGGGCCATTCTCTTCCACAGATGAAGCGCGATCCGCCTGTCCGTTGTGGACAGAGCAGATGGGAGGGGTTCTGCTGGAGAGAATCACCAATTGATCCACTGTGTACCATATGGATCTGGATTAATATAATCTTGATACATATTAAATACGAAGTATGGCATAATTGGTAATGCTTGGCATAATAACTGAAGGCTGGGCCCTTGGGATGTCATTCCATTAACTCAAATCGTGCTAACAGAGGTCCGCTGAATTTTTTTCGTTGCACAAGCAGTTGCCCATTGCACTTGTGCAACCCGTTGTGCAATAGTTATGTGCAACTGGTCGCACACCCATAATGCATATCTGCTTGCGCAAATATGCTTGAACAAATGTAGCTTTCGTTGGATTCTTCTCTCGCGCATGGTTTCTACTTTCTGCTAGCACAACATCATTTGCATCAACGGACTGACACAGTTGTCTACTGCCCTTAGTGATTCAGCAAAATTGCCTGTTTTGTTGAAAAACAGCTCCTGAGAACTTGCAGAATTAAACTCTTCAATTGATGTAACTCATGCTGAGCACACAAAAAAGCAATTGTTAATTATGAGATGAACATGCAACTCTGTAACATGGACCTCTTGAGAAGAGAAGAGGCTCCTACTTTGCTGAACAGTGAGAAGAATATATAAGAGGCGATGTCTCTTTCTGACACAGACTGCACAGACCAAAGTTGTAACTTTAACCAAATTATGGCCGTCTTACCAGGTATGTAAGTTAAAAATAACTATTTACTCCTCTCATTTGTCCATGCAAATGTCATCTCAATGAAACCTCATTCTTCTAAATACACCTCCACCTCTGTTTGGAAGCTTCATGCCTGCCTGCCTATTTGGGTGGCAAGAATCTTGAACTCTTCAGAAGTTTTGGTCACAAGTCTCTACTTCTGGCATCCCTCAAGGAATGCCAGCCACCCAATTTCTACTGTTTTTGATGCCCTGAACCTAATAAGAACATAAGGAAAGTCCATCTGAATCAGGCCAATGGCCTGTTAAGCCCGGTGTTCTGTTTCCCATAGTAGCCAAGTAAAAAATAGCCAAAGGCAAGGGCGGAACCAAGTAATCTTCTACAATAATATTATTAGTAAAAGGTTTATTAAAGCACCAGGCACTTTAATAAACCTTTTACTAATGATATTATTGTAGAAGATTACTTGGTTCCACCCTTGCCTTTGGCTATTTTTTACTCCCTACGGGGTTTTTCTTATTTTTGCATTTCCCATAGTAGCCAACCAGAATGAGAAGCTTACAAGCATGACATGAGGACAGTGCCCTCCCCTTGCTCTTGTTCTCCAGCGACTAATATTTCGAGGCGTGCTGCTTCTGATCCTGGAGGGAAGTGTATTCGCCATCTGACTAGGAGCCATTGATAGCCTTATCCTCCGTGAATGTATCTAATCCCCTTTTAGAGTTAAGCTGGCAGCAATCCCCAGACTTCATGATAGCAAATTCCCAATTCTGTGCTGTGTGAAGAAGTATAGGATAGAGAGATGGGAAACAGAAGAACTTGCTCTAGGTATATGCCTCCCAAATTTAGGGAAATGACATTTTACGAGATTGTCACCCAAATTAAATACTTCCCTTTTAGGATTTGTTTGTTTACCTTCCAAATTGAGAGTGCTTTCCCCTAACATTATCATCATCATCATTATTATTAATTATTATTATTTTGTTAGTCATATCAGTCATCAGCATCACATAAAAAAATACAGAAAACCTTCAGAAACTGGCCCTACCAAAATACGTCCACACCAACACCCAGAAAGCAGTCATACTTAAAACATGCTGAATTGTCAGGAAATTCCTGAATGAGGAAAAGACAGCATGACCTGGCAAAGCCTGTTAAGTCCATCTAGAAAAAACACCACGAGTGAGAAAAGTGATGATGATAATGATGATGATGATGATGACGACGACGACAGTTTTCTGATAGGTTGAAGTTCGAAAATGATTTACTTCTGATGAACCTAGCGTACTTCTCAACATGGCAACACATCACGCCTCTGCAGATCAGTATATTGTGTGTGTAAATCAAACTACTGAGAGACACCAACTCCCAGTCATCTCCCACATTGCCTTCTTCAAATGATGTCAAGGACTCAGGAATGGATTACACATAATTATATAAACCAGTGGAAGCATTTGTAAGTAAGAACAACTGAATTCAATTTGCTTCCACATAAACGTGGTTAGGGTCAAGATGCAAACCCTAAGAATGTCAATGAGATCATTTTAGCTTAAAACTAAATGTAAAATAGAAAATTAAACACAAACGCACTAATCATGATAGGATTTAAAATGCTTGACACTCTCTGAATTGTACTAGGGAAAGGAAAGGAACCTCTCGTGCAAGCACTGAGTCATTACTGACTCTTGGAGGGATGCCAGCTTTCGCTGATGTTTTCTTGGCAGGGGTGGTTTGCCGTTGCCTTCCCCGGCCATTATTACCTTTCCCCCAGCTAACTGGGTACTCATTTTACCGACCTCGGGAGGATGGAAGGCTGAGTCGACCTGAGCCGGCTGCCTGAAACCAGCTTCCGCTGGGATCAAACTCAGACCGTGGGGAGAGTTTCGGCTGCAGTAACTGCCGCTTTACCACTCATATTTAAGACTAGTTTATGGGTCCAGAGCATTGCAGGCACAATACAATTCTTTGTTGACCTAGAGGCCTTTTCTATCACCTGCAACTCAAGGAATACTTGCATCAGAATACAAGCCAGCAGAGAGTATATTGACACACAGCAAACAGCCTCTCAATGCTACAGGAAGAAGAATTCTGCATGGATCACTCCAGATGTATCATATGCTAGCAGGACCTACTGCTTGGAAATGAGCTGGAACACTCGTTTTCGGGATGGAGCAGAGCTAGCAGAAGGGCGTCTCACTGGCTTGGCCTGTTCCTTAAATGAGTGCCTCGGCTCATTTCCACAGTTGCTCTAGGAAGCACTAGTTTCCTGTTGCACTGATGGTTGGTCTCACTGGTGCAACACAAACAATGGAGATGCAACGGCAGCATTGGATACTGCCCTAGATTTTTACATTCAGTGGTGCTTCTGCTATGCCCGGACTGAGGTAATTGGCAAACAGCATTGTTTACCATCAGCTGTGCAAAATGTGATGCCACCCGCAGCAGCAGAAGCAATGGTGCTGAGAAAGGAAGAGCTGTTGCTGGGCTACATAAAGGAACCTGAGCGGCAACTCTTTAACACTGCATTTTATTGGCCCCTCTACTCAGCTCCTTACTCAGTGAAGGAGCTACACAACCTGATGAATGAATTTTCTGTGAATGTGCTAGACCAAATCTGCACAGACACATCCCAGGAGCCTTCTCCAAGCATCTTCTGTCTGCTACCCAAAATACACAAACCTGGCAGTCCTGGCCATCAGATAGTTCTGGGTATTATTGCTATCACGGTTGGGGTGTCTGGTTAGATGGACTCCATTCTCAGACCGTAGGCCACCAATACTCCCAAGTTACATACAGGACACCACTGATTCCTTGAGGAAACTGCAATCTGTTGACAACCTCTCAGAAAATACCATCCTAGCTACCATGGATGATGAAGCTCTTAACAACAACATCCCCCGCAAAGATGACCCAGTATAATGGAACCCTTTTTATGCATGTTTTTCAAATAATGAAAACCATCAAGAATATCATCACTGATGGTGCTATAGCACCAAACTTCATATTTACCCACAATTAGTTCAGTTTTGAGAAGAACATGTATCTTCAGACCAATGGCACTGCCATAGGTATTCACATGCCTCCATAGTTTGCCAATGTCTTCATAGCTGACTTTGAATTATGTTTTCCTCGCTCCTGTCTCCAAAACTTTCTGCTATACCAGAGATGGGGAATCTGGGCTCCAGACCCAAAACGTTTGGGTCTGGAGCCATGCAATAAATACATAGCTATGTATTTATTGCTACATACTACATATGTAGTATGTAGCAGTAAATGTAGCAGTAAATACATACATATGTATGTGTAGCAATAAATGTAGTATATTTATTGCATATACTACAGCTATGCAATAAATAAATAAAAGTGATATAGGGTGGGATACAAATGTTTTAAATAAATAAATAAATAAATAAATAAATAAATAAATAAATAGCTACCTGAGCCCTGAGATCCTCTTCCAAGGCTTTGCTTTGGGTGACCCCCTCCATGTGAAGTGAAACAAGTGGCTTCCAGGGGAGAGGTCCTCTTCCTGGAAGTGGCAGCCTGGAATGCCATCTGGACAGCCATCTGTCAGGGATGCTTTAAGGCAGATTCCTGCAAATGAGCAGGGGGCTGGACTCAATGGCTTTGTAGGCCCATTCCAACTCTACTATTCTATGCACTCCCCAGTGATGCTTACCTGGCAGCTACTTGTGGTCATGTTAGTGTCAGGTGAAGACTTTTTATTCTCTCAGGCCTTTTAAAAGTCTGGCTTTTAATGTTCTGAACCACCACACATGCTGTATATTTTGGTTCTTTCTGAAGGAAATGGTTGTGCTTCAAATTGCTTCATTATCCAGATGATAGATAGATAGAATCATTTTATGTTGTAAGCTGCTCAGAGAACAATGTTGTTTGGCAGCTTTATATAAATATGGTACATAAATAAATATTAAAGGCTCTATTAAGCCTAGTTCACTGAGATAGCTGCATGATAGATGGTAAAGCTGTTTTCTCGATTGTACCACCTTAGAATTCAGAAAGAGAGCCACATGACTGAATGTTCATATTGAAAAAAGAAGCACTCTCTGAACATGATAATCAGAGAGGAAAGTTCTAGCCTAGCCATTTTCCAAACCTGCTAACTTTGTACTCACAAGGAATTGTTTCCATGGGAAGAATTCAAACATGTGTTCCTCCTGCCTACAGTCTGAAGTGATATGATCTAGGAACAATTTTTCTCCCACCTCATCCGCCGTTTGAGTAAACTATGTGTTAGTGCTGTTGCCAAAGCACACAAAAGAGCCTATTTACTTCATGTTCCTTCACCTATAAAATGGGTTTAATAATATTTAATTATACACCACTCTGAGCTGTCACAATGTTTAATTGGATAATGTTTGTGGAGCACTGTGCTAATAAGATACACAGTATAAATGTTAAGCAGTGTTATCGCAAAAGGTCACTGAAGAGAAGAAGACAAATGACCTATTAAACAGACATAAATGAACCATATCTGAGCCGTAGGAGACGCTGCATCTGCACTTTTAAGACGGGGGATACGGCACAGATACATAGATGTGTTGCTGAATTGTGACATTCTCACTCGCTTCATACTTTACAGGCAAAAAGAATGGGATGTTTTCACCATCTCTACTTGAAGCGTTCCCTGATGGATAAATGTACCAATACCAAACAAATGAGATAAATCCATTTGTGTTATAGAAGAAGTGTTACGGCACGAAACTGATTCTGTTTTAGGGCCACTTTCTTTTTCCAATTCTTGTTACTGTCTAGTCTTGTTCAGGCATTCACTTGAACACAAGTGGGCTAAATGTGTGTAGGGGTCAGGATCATGCATGCAAACTGCTTTCCCCAACATCTCTATCACTAATGCTACTTTGTGCATTGAGCATGAAGTTCTGATAAGTGTTCAACATGTAAAGTTCACTCTTCCTGTTCATAGCTTGGGGGTTCTCCTAGAACCATCTCTGTCACTTGAGGGCCAGGTGGCCTTGGTGGCACGGAATGCCTCCTACCAACTTCAGTTGGTGGCCCAGCTATGCCCCTGTCTGATCAGGGGTAGCCTGGCTTTAGATGTCTATGCTGTGGTAACCTCCAAGTTACTGCAATGCACTCTGTGGCCTTAGCTAGACCTAGCGGTCTAGCAGGATGGAGGGGTGAAAATCTCACAATATTTTCATTGCGAGATCTTCCCTCGGATCACACATGGCGTGCAACGACCTCAGATGAAGAGGCATTGCACCCGCCTTTTTTTTCTGGTTAAAGGGCCAGCAGCGCACAAAAGGTAAGTGGTTTTTTTTTTTAAAAAAAAAAAACTTTCCCCACTCCGCCTGCCCCAGCCCCGATGGGCGCAGTGCTCCTGAGGAGCACTGTGCCCCGTGCGCGGGTCCCAGCTCCTCACAAGGAGGTGGGACAAACCATGGTGCCCAGCCACATGTTCCACGGTCTTGGGGCCGAGACCGCGGAAAAACCGAGTTTAAAGGGTAGGGCAAGATCCCAGGGCAAGGGAGGGATAATCCCTCCCTGATCCCAGGATCCCCTGTGTGTCATGTGAACGCACAGGGACGATCCCGGGGATCACCCTGGGATTTCGCCCTGTCTAGCTATGGCCTATGGTGGGGCTGCCTTTGAAAGAGATTCATAAGCTGCAGCTTGTGCAAAATGCAATGGCCAGATTGATAACAGGAACCAGGAGGATCAAACATACAAGACCCTCAACAGAAACATACAGTGCTTAGTGGACTGCCCTGGGAGGGACAGATCACTCTTGCCAGAAGTCTGAACTGATCACTTGCAGAGGACTTTTGAAACTCAACTGAGGCCCACATAAAAGTTGCCTACCCCCGAGGTGTGATTTTAGCTTAGCTGCTAATTCTATTGTCAGGATTTTGCGGGGAGAAATAAGCATGTCGTTTTCATTGAGGAAGTACATTTTATATCATATTGCTGATTTTTGATCTTAGCATAACTGCAGGCCATCCATTTCACTCCTAGAAAGTGTGCTTCAGATTGCAGCCTTAGAGCTGTTTTCTCTTGGCAGCCAGTTTTGCTGAATCATTTATTGGGGGCCAGTTTGCTGTAGGCCTTGGCTTGTGTATGATACTGTTTCAGGCCTGCCAACCGTAGTATTTAGTTTAATTTATGTATTTGATTTATTTCTCGCCTTTCCGCAGATAGCATCTGAGGCAGCTAACAGGAGTAATAACAATGAAAATATAACAAAGCACTTTTAAAGCATCAGTAACAGTGTTTTTAAAACTCAGTAGCAATAAAGAGAAGAACAGATCAAACCAATTGCAGACACCAAGAGAAGCCATATTAAAAGGTCAAATCTTTATATGAGCTTCCCCCCACCATTTATCTTAGAGTTCTATAAGTTCCATTTAAACAGCCACTAGATGGCGCTGTTGTTGCATAGCGCCACTTCCTATTTTCACAGACAAACTCAGACCGATTGAAAGTGGATCTTTTTGTTAGCTCATTATTTCCGTTTCAAATTAAGCTGTGGAAATGCTCTGAAAACACAAGAGAGGCGTTGGAGGTTGACTAGGGTGACCAACTGTCAGGATTTCCCCGGATTTGTCCTGGTTTTTGTTCTTTCCATGGTGTCAGGGGGGATTTTCTATAATTTTCAATAATGTCCTGGAATGACACACCTTCCTCTTTAAGGCTGCCATTAGCATGGCAGGAGGGAATGACATGCTTTCTTGAGGCACATCATTCCCCCACCCTGAGCTCCAATTGAAGGGGAAAGTGGGTTATTCGTGGACATTATAGAAAAGGCCCCAACTGGAGTGGATGGTGGTGGTGCAGAATGAAATCCTTTCCCCTCCTCCACTCCAATCGAGTTCTTTAAGGTGGCGGGGGAATAACGTACTTTCTGCAGGACTCAGAAAGCTGCTTCCCCACACACACACTAGGTGTCCTCTTTTTTGGTTTCCCAAATATGGTCACCCTAAGGTTGACAGCATCATGTAAAGGACCTACATGGTAGAAAAATTGACGTACCGACTGGAAACTAGGCAAAGGCAAAAAGGCAAAAAACCCTGACTCTTGTAAAATATTGCAGGATTTTATTTTATACACTAATCAGGGACATACACAGCAGTACTTGTCATAGCCTTTCCTCAGATTATGGAAAAGAGGCTAAATATAATCTGTTATGGTGAATAATTATAGTCACAACACTTTTGGATGGGGGCATAATGCCCCCTAGGAGCTGGATTGTCCCCCCATGGGAGCAATGCTACTTGATGATATTCCCATGCCCATTCCAGCCACAGAATGGCCCTTGAGTGGCCAAGTGCAGGCAGGCTGCCACTTGGATCAGCGTCTTGGCTTCTTCTTTTTCTTTATTTCTAAAAAAGTAAAGGAACGAAGGGGAAAAAACCTTCAGCCAACATGTCAAAATGTCAATCAAGTCCCCACCTCTAGTGCTGTGACAACCACTACCCCATCCCAGCCAACAAAGATTAATGTGATCTCAGAGGGTCCACCCCTTCCTGACTGTTCCCAAAAAGCTGGGCCCAAGGTGAGCATCGTTATGTTTTAGGGCAGCATATCTAATAAACAGATAAACACGCTTGGACATATGTGGCCACATGTTTGGCAGAGCCTTCAAAATCTCTTCCCCTCTACTAAGTGGTGACCTGCCTTCTCAGGCCACCATTGTGGGGACACTGCTCTTCTACACAGACAGTCTGAGAGTGAAGTGCAACACACCAGATTCCACAGCACTCAAAGACTGTCCAGGAAATACTCTCCCCATAAGAAACCCAAATCCTACATGTAGTCGGGGACACATTCAGTCAGCCTTCCCCAGCCTGCTGCTCTCCAGATGTTTTGGACTTCAACTCCCATCAACCCCATCCAGCATTGACAACAGTTAGGAATGTTGGAAGTTGTAGTTTTAAAGAATTCTTCCCCATGCTTAGAGATGTTTGCTCTAGGTGCCACAACTTATGTGAAGACAAAATGGCGCCCTTCAATAGCCTCCCTATGACAAGGGTAGGCAACCTGGTGCCCTCCAGATGTTTTGAACTTCAAGCCCTATAATCCCTGGCCATTAGTCATTCTGACTAGAGTTGTAGTCCAAGTCATTTGGAGTGCTTCCCCCTGCCCTGTGGGGATCCACTCCTAAGCGCACAAGAGGGAATGGATTTTGCAAATAGGTGTTCACGTGGATATATTTATACATTTTCTAATTTACTAATTTGAATTTATTATTTTATTTTGCTTGTAAGTGCTTTGCTCAAAATACTGAAAGAAAAACCCACCGTTTTTGTTGCACTGTTCACATATTGGTTTAATAGAGTTTAATGATCCCACTAATCCATTATGTGAACAATGTAAGATTAATTTCTTATCTCTCTAACTTGCCTTGCAGGTCTGAAACTTTCCCAGCCATGATACTCCTTGGACTCCTGTCTCTGCTTGTTTTGCAAAGTGAAGCCTTCAGCACCAGTTTTCCTGACGAAACCATTGCAGAGTTTTCGGTGAATGTTTACAACCAGCTGAGAGCTACAGGCGAAGATGAAAATATTATTTTCTCCCCGCTGGGAATAGTAATCGCCATGGGAATGGTGGAACTTGGAGCCCATGGTTCCACCCTGAAAGAAATCAGGCACTCCATGGGATATGAAGGCTTGAAAAATGGTAACATGACTTTTTAAAAAACTGCACTTATTTGATAACATTTATTCCTCTCTGCCCCACTTCATTCCCAAATAAATAATTAGGATTGTAATCTTATGAATATTTACCTGGGACTAAATCCCACTGAACACAGTGGGATTTCTGGGTAGACATCGACCCTGTCCAGACAACACGTTAAGCATTTTGAACTAAACTTTATGGTGTGTGAACTGTGAATTAGTGGGCTCATTCAGACAACATGCTAAACCATGGTTAGGCTGCTAAGCCTTTGCAGCAAGTGGTTAGTGAGACCACAGGTATTTAGCCACCATGGAAAGGAATGGTTCACCCGGCACACTGACCCTCTTCAGATGACACACTAAGCCATGGTGGTTAAGCAGTTTGAGCTAAACTTTATGGCTTAGCATGTCATGTGAACCATGACTTAGCATGTTGTGTGAACCATTCCTAACCATGGTGGCTCCATAATCATGTTTTAAACACACTCACTAACCATTTGCTGAAAAGGGGTTAGCAGCCTAACCGTGGCTTAGGATGTCATCTGAAAAGGCTCATGCTTACATAGGATTGACCTTCCTAACTATCTAGAACAGGGATATGCAATGTCGTACCCACAGTCACCAGTGTGCCCCAGGACACATTTCTTTGCATTCCCTCCCCTTCACCTCTTTTTTATTTTTAAAGGAATTCAATTAATTTTTCCTGCCAGCAGCTCACAGCTGGTTGAGGGCCTCCAGCTGCTGCCATCTTCATTTCCTCCAGGCTATGCAGTGAGTAGCATTAGTGAGTAGCCATGCCTTTATGGCAGCCATTTTGTAGTGGACCCTCACACCGTTTTTCAAATTTCCAAATGTGCCCTTGGAAAAGGTAGACCGTTTTCTATTCACAGAAGGGAAAGACTGTGAGATTATCCAGTGTGCAATTGCATGTATGTTTCTCATACAAATTGTGCGAAAGAATTCATTGCTAATCTTCATTTTACATCATATCTGTCTTCACCCTGTGCTTTATTGCATCTGAACCTCTGCGGCCTGGGCTAAGGTTCTTCCTCATAATTTTGTCTCTAATTCTACATTATTTCATGCCTCTTCATGGAAGACCAAAGGTATAATCTGGAGGTCAGGCAGGCGCCTCCTGAAAACGACTCTGTTTTGAGAAGCCTTCCTCAACTGACTAGCCACTGTTTTTCTGGTTCCTTTGTTCTTAAATTGAACAATCTTAACTTGCTTTTTTAATCTTTTTTTTCTTTTACTGTTTATACCTATGCTCACTGCTCTGGAATCTGTGTTAGATAATTGAGCAGTATATAAATATTGTAAATAATAATAATAATAACAACAACAACAATCAAGGTTTCCTGTCTCATGGGTATTTAGTATTAAGTGTAAAGTGTTTTGGTCTCTTCAAGGTGAGAGCAACGTGCTTTCTTAGCATTTCATTTTTTTGGCTAGTAGGATCCTTACCACGTTTGGGTATGCAAAGTCACCAAATCTCATTTAATGTGGATCCAGGGTCAACAACAGGATTCCTGAGCCTATAACAAAATGTGTATTCATCCCTGTTTTTCCCAGGTGCTACATTGGTTGGTGGGGAGAGAATTTATACACTGGCAAAGGGAGTGGCCAGGTCCCCCAACCCAGGTGCTATCTTGTGCCTCCCACTAAATTTTCTGTATTTCCCTATCTGTGGTCCTAATCAGGCCCCTAGGTCTTTAACTCATCCCTGCTGCTAGAACCACAGAACTATTTTGTAGGTGTTGCAGAGCTGTATGAAGGGTGAAGGATATATATATATATATATATATATATATATATATATATATATATTATTTGGGGGGAAATGTAACAGTCTATTGTAATTTTATGATGCAATAATGTTAACAGCACGCCAAGATTTACTTTTCAAAATGTACATTTGCCATGCAAATGGAACGCGTTAATCCTATGTCAACATTGTTAATATAGCTTTCAGAAAACCTTTGGTGCAGCTCAATAGAAATCTTTATAATAATAAAGTAAATTTTCAACAGCTGGCATAACTGTGTAAATATTTAGCAAAAGTGGCTGGGAACTTTCCATTAAAAGTTGGAAACATATGGGCAGATGCCTGTTCATTAAAGAAAAAGAAAAGAAAAAACAAGAGTTGATTGTCAATTGAAGCATACTGCTCCATTAGATAGTCATACTTTCTTGCCTTGTAGAGGAGTGGCTTGCTTGTACATTTAAAAAAATAAAATAAAAGAGGAAGGAAGGATGGTATATGAATAGAGAACACAGAGGCTGGGGAAACGGGAGTTGAATTGAACGAGCATAAGGATAATGTTAAAGTGTTCAGCTGAGTTCACACAATACGCTAACCTGCCATGGGTTATTGCATTCTCTGAACGCAGTGCATTTTCCACAGTGTTGCTTGTTAACCATGCAGTATAGTTTATTTTTCTTGAACAAGCCATCTTGAGAACCCATGGGTTGCTGTTGGGTTGTTCAGGATGGTTAACAAGGCACACTAAGCCACAGTGGTTAAGCATTTTGAGCTATGCTTACTGAGCAACCCTGCAGAAAACACACTCTGTTCACACATGAAGCACATCAACCCACATCTCCGGATAACCTCTCCCAGTGGTTTCATGTAAATGTTAAACAGCATATGGGATAAAATAGAGCCCTGTGGAACCCCATGGCCTAAATGTCATGGCACAGAGCAGTAATCCCCCAGCACCACCTTCTGGAATCGACCATCCAAGTAGGAGCGGAACCACTGCAACACAGTGCCCCCAACTCCCAGCTCCAACTTCTAGCCCAGCATGTGCAGAGCATGAGAAAATGGGGATGCACTCTAGCAAGGAAACCTCCAACCTGACCTGTGAGGCAGGTCAGGCCGGGACACGCCAACTTTGATCTACTCCCAAGTAAACGGCCACCATGCTCCCTGACTCTCAAACAGGAGCCAGATAAGAGCTATGTGAGTTAGCCTGAGAATGGGGAAAGTATTTGCCCTTTGTTAGGCAAGGGCCCCAATCCATTACTTCCTTTTTCATCTCCTTACAAGCAAGTGAGAGGAGGAACTGCTCTTCACAAACTCCCACCTGACAGGCACCCAGAATCCAGTCTGTGATTCCCAGTTTGCCAAAGCCATGGGGCATATAACTTGAGCGGCTAGGAGATATATCTTAGAGCAGCCTTCCCAATTTGGTACCTTCCAAATATTTGGGACTACAACTCCCATCAGCCCTAGGCAACATGACCAATAGCTGGGATTATGGGAGTTGTAGTCCAAAACTTCAGTTGGGCACCAGGTTGGGGTACACTGCCTTAACACATTCCAAAGTAAACCATCAACCTCCAGGATCCAAATTAAGAAATGTTTAATTTATTTATAATAAAGGGGGGGGCAGGCTAAAAGGTTAGACACTTACACGCTGGGCATTGCATGGATCTCTACGATGGTTCAGATGAAGTCAAAATTTGGGATCACTCTGTCTTTATGTAGGGCGACAGGAGGGCGGATGACTGACAGCTCAAAGGAGCCCAGCAAATGGAGAGGTGATCTGGGACAGCAGGTGTGAGTGTCACATGCACCTGAGTGCTTAGCACAAAAGTGGGGAACTGTAACTGTAATGCCATCCCACCAAGCCCACAGTGGGCTAGATGACATCAGAGGGGTGGAGCCACGCTCTGTAAATCATCCTATCCCCAGCCAAAGCGCTGGTTGGAGCTCCTCCAGCTGGCACCTTGGTTGGGGCAACTTTGCCTACCCTATACCTTTTCCCACTGGGGAGGAGGTTGGGCAGGTAAAGGACATAGTGTGCCACGCACCCTCCCAGTTGGGTGCGTGGCACCCATTGTTATCTCTGATCACTGATTGGAGATAACAGTAGAGATTCCTCTCCCTGCTGGCCTTCAGTGAAAAGGGTCTTGGTGGGAAGGAGGGGCCTTGGTGGGAAGGAGGGGCCTCACTCAAGACCACGTGAGCTGGGCTGAGCTTGTGGGCCAAATTTGGACTGTGGGTCAGAAGTTTCCCACCCTTTGCTTCAGAGATTTACAATCAGGACGCATAACGCTGCCAGGCAAGAGGGTGAGATATAAATCAAGATAGTGTTTCCCCTTTTTGCCAGAGCCCAGCAGATTTTTGGGTTTAAGCATTGTGCATTGTGATGAAGAATGCTGGCTCAGTTATGAATAAATGGAGTCCTTGGACTAGAGAAGTTTTAAAGGGTCATGCAGGGGCTGCACAGCCCCTTGTGACACATACTGTGAGCGTTGACTGGCATTGCAAATGGGGATGTCCCCGCATGAATGGTGCTTCATGTGCCCTTGAAGCTTTGGGTGGCTGCCATGGCTTCTAATTCATCCTGTGCTCAAGTCTTTGAAGAAGAGTCATCCCACTCGAAAACATTTCATAGCGACCTTCTCTATTGAAAGATAAACTGTGGTTATGTATGTCCACTGGGAAGACAGTGGGATGCTTTAAGCCCTGAGTGTATTGACCTGCTCTGACAGATCTGCTTTCCTTCTCTTGCTCTGTTTTCAGGTGAAGAATTTTCGTTCTTGAAGGACCTTTCTGACATGGCCACCACTGAGGACAGCCAGTACGTGATGAAGCTGGCCAATTCCCTCTACGTGCAGAAGGGATATCACATCAGTGACAAATTTTTGCAGCTGATGAAAAAATACTTTAAAGCTGAAGTTGAAGATGTAGATTTCAGTCAAAACATCGCCGTTGCCAGCCACATCAATAGATGGGTGGAGAACCACACAAACAGTATGTTCCTGCTTTTTTTACAATTCACGTCGCTGTCAACAGTTGTCATTTTTTGTCTTTAAATATAAATAAATTTCCTTAGGGTGTGCAGCTGGGGATTTTTCTTAAAGGCGATTATTTATTGAATGCTCAAACTTAAAGGACATTTTTATTCATTTATTTATTTAATACTGTAGACCAGCCTTCCTCAACCTGGGGCGCTCCAGATGTGTTGGACTACAACTCCCAGAATGCCCCAGCCAGCTCTGCTGGGAGATGCAGTCCAACACATTCTGGATCACCCCAGGTTGCATTCTGGGAGATGCAGTCCAACACATCTGGAGTGCCCCAGGTTGAGGAAGGCTGCTGTAGACACTGATGCCCTACTCTGCATTGGGCTTGCTTGTCCATGGGAGGGGCCATTGCAAATGGGCGGATGAGGAGATGCTCCTCAAGCCCCAGCATTGGTGGGGCTTTGTGGTGACACTGGCTGGAAGAGGAGCGTACAAGGCAATATTAGGCTTTGGGGGCCCTCTTCCTGGCCTCTTTGAAGCATGGTTCGTGGCAGAGAGGCTCCCAGCAGTGATGCTTTTTCGTTCCTGCTGCCGGGAGCAATGGTGCCCTGGAGGGGGCAGCAACTGGAGGGCAGCTGGAGGACCATTCCCACTGCATCTGGATCTGCCTCTGGATCCAGATGACCCCTTCAATTCAGTGCTTATTGCTTGAGATATTAGGGTGTGCCTGGGCACAACTGGCACACCCCTTGTGCACACCTATGAAATATAGGCAGATAATTAAATTCCTAGGCCTCTTTTTCATCAGTTTGCTTTCAGTTTATTTTCCTCCTTTTCTGCATGATCAGTCCGTTCCAACGGTTACCCATTGCCTAAGTTGTCTATTACAGCCAAATTGCTTCTCCTTATTTAGGAGCGAGCATTTAAAATATTTGCATCCATTTGCATTGGCGGACCTTCCAAAAATGTTAGTATGAAGCCGTCTACAAAATGCCCGAACTGCCCGACTCGCTGCAGATTGAGTTGGGCCATACAGTGGGAACCGAAACAAAAACCTGAGGGCCAAACCTAGGAAAACCCAGCAAACTCCACACTTCAAACAAATTTTTCTGTCATTCCTAAGTCCATCATTGTCAACATTGACTTGCAACGCCTTTCCAGATTTTCAGGTAGAAATATTTCCAGCCCTGTGGGTGAGTGGTTCCCGAGTCTGGGAGATAGGTTCACTGCCTGTTCTAGATGGGGTTGCACTCCCTCTGAAAGATCAGGTTTGTAGTTTGGGGATACTCTTAGATCCACCTCTGTTGCTGGAGGCTCAAGTGACCGCAGCAGCTCGGAGTGCCTTTTACCAGCTTCACCTGGTTCATCAGCTATGGCCACTCCTGAACAGGGACAGCTTAGCCACAGTGGTATAGGCATTAGTAACCTCAAGATTGGATTACTGCAACGCGCTCTATGTGGGGCTGCCCTTGAAGCTGCTCCGGAAGCTGGAGCTAGTGCAGAATGCTGCAGCTCGGCTGTTGTCTGGAGCTGCCCCTTTCCAGCATGTAACTCCTTTGCTGAAGGAACTGCACTGGCTGCCTATTCACTACCGGCCCAGGTTTTAAGGTTCTTGTACTAGTGTACAAAGACCTAAACAACTTGAGACCTGATAGAGTGCCTTCTCCCCTATCAACCTGTCCACACTGAGGTAATCAGAGGTCATGCTCCTGGTGGTTCTAGGTAGACCTATTGTCCGATTGGAGTCTACCAGGGGAAGAGCCTTCAATGTCGTGGCCCCCTTCCTATGGAATTCCCTGCCTCTGGAGGTCAGGCAGGCGCCAACTTTGTATTCCTTCCAGCGCTTCCTGAAAACGTTGTTATTCCAGGAAACCTATCATTAAAGACCAGCCGTGGTTTATTTTGCACTTTGTTTCTTTTAAAAATGTACTTTTATTGTGTTTTTATTCTATTGTATTTCATCCATAGCTGTTTCCAGGCATTGAACCTGGGACCTTTGGCACGCAAAGTAGGTGCTCTATCATTGAGTCCCACCTCCTCCCCTTTAGAAAGAGGGAAAGAGGCAAGTGGAAAAGTTTCAAGGATTGTCAAGTCCAAAAGCTATCACAAAGCACGATTGGCTAGACCTAAAACATCCCAGCCCTTGAATTGCTTGCCTGACCTGCTTATGAAGATTGGAGCTTGCATCAGAACCTGTGCCTGCCTGCCAGAACTGCTAGACCAGGGTGCTAATTGGCTTAATTTCCCCAAGATAATAGAGTTCCCATTTAAATCAGTGGGACTTGAGGACACAACTGGCATTTGTCCCACTGAAGTCACTGATATGTAATTAGTGGTTCCTGTTTTCTGCATGGCTTGATCCACATTGCACGAGCAATCATTTGCAGGGATTAGCCCACAGCTGTAGCATCTATACCAGCTGTGAGTACCATGTAAAATCATGTTAAACTTAATTGATGGGTTTAAAGGCAAATGATTCATCAAGTATTTATTAAATCTATTGACAACCCTGCAGACAAGTTAATGTTTATACACACTTGATGTCAGAAAATTCAGAGAAACGGAACAGTGATGTTGCATGGAAAAATATACCATCAAGGGTTTCAGATAACTCTGCTTTCTCAGTTGCCTATTCTTTTGTTGGGAAACGAGCACTTCCATTTGTAAGGAAGGTAAACTGACCGAAAGATCTCAGATAAATTTCTATCAAAGAAAAGCAACCCACTTTTAACAAATATTCTCATGTTTTGTTTTGATTTGTTTTTTTACACAAGTCCTTGACCTGCCCCAAAGGATGTCTTGCGGTGTAAAGGAAGTTTAGAACTTGCTAAATTCTATTATATTGTGTAGATTCCTGTTTATGTAGATAGCATTTGTCCATTTTGTGTGTGAGACAGGATGGATGGATGAATTATTGTCCATCAAAGTATGTTGTCGCTGTCGTTGCAATTTAAGTTTTCAACAACCAGATTGAAAATGGCTAGGAACATACTTGGAGCCTTACAAAGTAACAGAAGCAAAGAAAGCATGTCCCTGCTCCTGAAGACCTTACAACAAAGCTGATAGGTGGGAGATTCGGGACAAATAAAAGGAAGTACTTAAATTATGGACTCCGCTACCACAAGATGTACTGATGGCCACCAATTTAGATGGCTCTAAATGGGGGTTGGATAAATTGCTGGAGGAGAAGGCTAGAAAAGGAGTTTTGAGGACTGCTTTGGGATAAGAACAAAAGAAAAGCCATGCTGGATCAGACCAAGGGTCCATTTAGTCCAGCACTCTGTTCACACAGTGGCCAACCAGCTGTTGGCCAGGGACCCACAAGCAGGACATGGTGCAACAGCACCCTCCCACCCATGTTCCCCACCAACTGCTGCACACAGGCTTACCACCTCAGATACTGGAGGTAGCACATAACCATCAGGGCTAGTAGCCATTGATAGCCTTCTCCTCCAGGAATTCATCCAACCTCCCTTTAAAGCCATTCAAATTGGTGGCCTTCACTCCATCGTGTGGTAGTGAATTCCATACTTTAACTCTGTGCTGTGTGAAGAAGTGCTTCTTTTTATCTGTCCTGAATCTCCCACCAATCAGCTTCATGGGATGACCCCATTGGGGTCTAGTATTTTGAGAGAGGGAGAAAAATGTCTCCCTATCCACATTCTCCACACCATGCAAAATTTTGTACACCTCTATCAGGTCTCCCCTTAGCCTCCTTTTTTCCAAGCAAGGGGAAGTGTTGTTTAAGGGAGAAGGAGACTTGAGAGTTGCCCATAGTGGTAGAGTTGGAGAAACAAAGGTCATAAGCAGAGATACAAGGGCAGAAAGATTGGTCAGGGCAAAGCTGAAGAAACGTCCCTATCTATTTAGGCAGACAGTTGTGTCTTACCCTCCAAATGCTTTCACGCTACTCAGAGTGGCTCAACGAACAATCCTGTAAACTAGGGATGGGCAACTGCAGAGTGGTGAGAGGCTACCTGGGGCCTTAGGAACCCTCTGGGGGCCGTCGTCCTCCCCCCACTGCAGTCACAACCCCTCTCCCCATGTAGTGTGTAGTTCTGCTGTTTCCCAGCAGAATCGCTGGGGATCTGGCAATGTGCAGCAGTGGGAACCATGTGTCAGAGACAGGACACCCTGTGGGAGCTGAATAACTCTCCCTGGCAGCCGCATGCAGCTCGTGAGCTGCCTGTTACTCACCCCTGCTATATGCCCTTACCTGGGAATAAGTCCACTGAAGCTGGTGGAAATGGCTTATAAGAAGACGTGCATACTGTAGGATTGTGCAGTTGCAACTATTAAAACACTGGGTTCTAATACTAAAACAGCACTGTATCTTTCACTATAAGGACCAGGATCTTGTGCTAGATGTAGCAGGGGATTTGGAAGCCAACATTTTAAGAGGTATGCGACGGTTCGTGCAGAGGGTCCCCAGTGCACACGTAGTTCCTTGTGGTTGTTTTAATGGAAGGAGCAATGCCATGCATGGCAGGAAACGTGCACAAGTGTGCGTTGGGGGGGCTCATGGCACTTTCAATCAAGGGCTATATCTGTTTCTCTGATGCAGGCAACATGTTTTATCCCAGATAGTATGCAAGGGCCCATCTGTAACGATCTGTGAAATCTGGTGCAGTTTCTCAATTCATCACTGTCAGTGCAGAATTCCAAACTCAAAATTATTATACTGAAAAGCAAGCAAGCTGGTCTCAGTTGGCAAGTCCAGGTAGCAGACAATGCATTCTGATTGGAGTGATTTATTTAGGGATGTGGGCACAGCAGCTGCTACTCTTGGCTAACAAGCCTCTCCTGACTTGAACAGATGCAAGATGTCTCTTCCCTTGCTTGAGCAAATGTCAGTGGGCTAGATGCTGAGGTGCTTACTTAGTTTATTACTCGCTTATTACTCTGAAAGCCTGTGGGAAGTTGCCTGGGTAAAATGGAGTAGTAATGACAGGGATATGCCCACCTGCTGATAAAGTTTCCCGTCAGAACAATTGTTCTGTGTCAAATTTGTGTTAAAGTAGAGCTGTTCCTTTAAGATAGGACGTTGTTGTCTTGCACATCATAGGATTTCATCTCATGTTATGCTAGCAGAAAAAGTGCAACAGGTGTTGTTGTTCTGATAGTGGTTGCTGGTAGTCCTAATAAAGTCCTAATGAGTTGTGGGATTGCTTGTGAAAGCAGATTCAAAGTGTCAGGTTTGACACAAGTATAAGGATGAACGCTGACGTTCCGCAGCAAGCAGTAGATGCTTGAAGCCAGAAGCATGACATCAATAGATACGACCCAATGGCCTTTGTAGAGGAGCTAGTATTGGTGTGATATAGGGTGGCTGTATGGAAAAGAGGACAGGGCTCCTGTATCTTTAACAGATGTATAGAAAAGGGAATTTCAGCAAGTGTCATTTGTATGCATGCACCACCTGGTGAAATTCCCTCTTCATCACAACAGCTAAAGCTGTAGGAGCCCTGTCCTCTTTTGTATCTGATCAAGAGGGCAGAGCTCCTGCAGCTTTAGCTGTTGTGGTAAAGAGGGAATTTCACCAGGTGATGCATGCATACAAATGACACTTGCTGAAATTCCCTTTTCTATACAGCTGTTAAAGATACAGGAGCCCTGTCCTCTTTTCCATTTGGTCACCCTAAACTGTTATAAATTCACATGTACTATATGGGTTTCTAGATATCATAGTGGTTAAGAAACTGACAGCCCATGCCTTTCTTTTTCAGAACACTTTTATTACATTTTTAATGAATTAATACAGTTCCCCTGGTATCATACGTAGTTTAGAATGTCTGTTTGTTTATATAAAATATATAGACACACATAAACATCAAGAAAAGAAATCAGAATAATCAGGAAGAGTAAAAAAAAAGAAATAGAACCCAGTAAAAAAATAGAATGCAAAATAGAACAATTTATAAAAGAATTTTATTAGCAAATATATGCTTTAATTAATAGAGTACAATTGAAGATACTCTGAGTGGGTTGTTGTATTTCCAATTAGCTGCGTTGATTACATTTTTCATAAAATCATGATTAAAACTGAGATTAGCTATAGAGTTTAATGAATGTAAATTGTTATCCATGGTGAGTATTTCCCAAAACCTACCATCCTTGCTGGCGTAGTAGTAGGCTTTTGATTCTAATCCATTTTGCTACAATTTGGAATTTAATCTGTCTGAACAGAAGAGCAATCAGTACCTAATCTCTGGCATTCCTTCCTCATCCAGTACACCCAACAAGACTGTCATGGGATTATTTCAGTTCCTTACATGTTTACTTGCAAGCAAGTCCTACTGCATTCAATGAGGATTATTTCCAAATTACCGTGCATAGGATTGTGGCCTGAGTTAGAATCATAGAATAGCAGAGTTGGAAGGGACCTACAAGGCCATCGAGTCCAACCCCCTGCTCAATGCAGGAACCAAGGACTCATTTGTTGAGATCTCACTTCAGCTGTGAATTCAGCCACTGCCTCTCTGCCTTGGTTTCCTCATTTGCAATATTAGGACAATAATGATGATGTGCCTCATGGGATTATTGTAAACTTGGCTGAGATGATAGGTGAAGTGCTTTGTATGCTCTTTAAAGCTGAGGGGCCCCAATGCTTTTCGCCTGAAAACAACTCCTAGTTTTGATACTGCTGGGAAGGAAATTCATTTTGAAGTGTTGGTGGTTGTGGGATGGGGTTGGGAGGTTCCTTCATAAAATTGTGGCACAGGGAGGAAAGAGCAGCCAAGAGCAGGGGGTTGGGCTTGATGGCCTTATAAGCCCCCTTCCAACTCCATTGTTCTATGATTCTATGTGTGCATCTTACTGAGAAGACAGAGAGGTCAGAAGCAAAAGCCAGGGACCAAACAAAGCAATGTTCAGGTTCCCAAATAGCAGACATGGACCCAAAGTGCCAGAGGTTGATGACACGGACTTAAGAGCTGTTCCTAGGATGGGTTGGGCATCTTCACTTATAGAACTGTTCAGACTGGGAAGCCAAGCCTAGGGCAGTTCTTATATAAGGCTTATATAAGCCTAGGGCAATTCTTATATAAGGCTAGCACAAGCCCAATTACCTCCTTGAGTTGCCCAATTCCTTCTGGCTGGACTGGCTGCCGCTATCAGGGGGCTGCTATGGACTAGCAAGGTTCTAGCCAGGCAGTTCCTCCACCTATTAGCTGCACTGGTGATGGCACAGAGAACAAGGCCCCTGAGCCCTTCTTCCTCCTGATTCTCCCATTCCCGGCCGCTGATGCCTTGCCAACCACACAGCACTCAGCTCCTCAGTCGTAGCTCTGCAGATTTAATGTTGGCTGCAGGGGAGTGATTATAAGCTGCCATTAGATCGTTAGCTAGAGAAGGTGCAGAAGATGTTCAAGGGGCTGAAGCAACTCCACTATGAGGAAAGTTTGCAGCATTTGGGGGCAGGGGATTAGTTGGGGGGGAAGCAAGTGAAAGGGGTCATGATAGAGGTGCATCAAATTATGCATGGTGGGAAGAAAGTGGGTTGGGGGAATATTTTCTTTCCCTCTCATTATACAAGCTGTGGATATTCAGGGCGAATAACAGGAAGTGCTTCTTCACCCTGTGCAAAGTCAAACTGAAATTTGCTATCACAGGACATAGTGACCAGTTTAGACTGCTGTAAAAGGGGGACTGGACAAATTCACAAAGGATAAGGCTATCAATGGCTACTAGCCACGATGGCTATATATTACCTCCTGTATCAGAGGCAGTATATTGCTCAGTCCTGGGCCAAGTGCTCTTCAACATTTTTATTAATGATTTGGATGAGGAGGTACAGGGAACGCTGATCAAATTTGCAGATGACACAAAATTGGGTGGGATAGCTAATACCCTGGAAGACAGAAACAAACTTCAAAATGATCTTGATAGGCTGGAGTGCTGGGCTGAAAACAACAGAATGAAATTTAATAGGATAAATGCCAATTTCTACATCTAGGAAATAGAAACCAAAGGCACAGTTACAAGATGGAGGATACTTGGCTCAGCAATACTACAAATGAGAAAGATCTTGGAATTGTTGTAGATCGCAAGCTGAATATGAGCCAACAGTGCGATATGGCTGCAAGAAAGGCAAATGCTATTTTGGGCTGCATTAATAGAAGTATAGCTTCCAAATCACGTGAGGTACTGGTTCCTCTCTATTCGGCCCTGGTTAGGCCTCATCTAGAGTATTGCGTCCAGTTCTGGGCTCCACAATTCAAGAAGGACGCAGACAAGCTGGAGCGTGTTCAGAGGAGGGCAACCAGGATGATCAGGGGTCTGGAAACAAAGCCCTATGAAGAGAGACTGAAAGAACTGGGCATGTTTAGCCTGGAGAAGAGAAGATTGAGGGGAGACATGATAGCACTCTTCAAATACTTAAAAGGTTGTCACACAGAGGAGGGCCAGGATCTCTTCTCGATCCTCCCAGAGTGCAGGACACGGAATAATGGACTCAAGTTAAAGGAAGCCAGATTCCAGCAGGACATCAGGAAAAACTTCCTGACTGTTAGAGCAGTGCGACAATGGAATCAGTTACCTAGGGAAGTTGTGGGCTCTCCCACACTAGAGGCCTTCAAGAGGCAGCTGGACAAGCATCTGTCGGGGATGCTTTAGGGTGGATTCCTGCATTGAGCAGGGGGTTGGACTCGATGGCCTTGTAGGTCCCTTCCAACTCTGCTATTCTATGATTCTAATACCAATTGCTGTCCAAACTGGTCACTACAGTTGCTAGAGAACATGAGCATGAGAGTGCTGTTGAACTCATATCCTGCTTGTGGACTTCCTATAGGGAACTAGTTGGCCCACTGTGGGAACAAAATGCTGGACTCTCAATAGGCCTTTGGTCTGATCCAGCCCTTAACCTATCAATGAAGCTGGTTACATTTTAATGATGATGCTATGATGCTAGGGCCCATCTACACGGAGGCACTTTCCAACGCTACTCTGGCCATAGCTGGATGGGGCAATATCCTAGGATCATCCCAGGATCGTCCCTGTGCACCCACATGACGCACAGGGGATCCCGGGAGCAGGGAGGGATGATCCCTGGGATATGGACCTACCCTTTCAGCCTGCTTTTTCCACGGTCTCAGGCTATCGCGAGGAGCTGGGAATCGCGCACATCACGCCATCAAGGGTGGGGTGGGAGGAGCAGGGAAATTGTTTTTTTTAAAACAAACAACCTTACCTTCGAGCGCTCGTGCGCTCCTTCTGTTTCTTTAAAAACAAACAAAATGGCGGTAGTAACATCCTGTTCGTCCAAGGCTGTCACGCGCAGCGTGTAAACCGAGGGGGAGATCTCACGATAAAAATATCACGAGATCCTCACCCCTCGGTCGCACTAGACCCGTAGGTCTAGCTGAGGCCTCTGTTTAAAACCGCATCTTTATCAAAACAGATTTCCTCTTCCCATGGTACACAAGGCCAATCAAAACAGTGTATACAAAAAGAAGAAATACTTTTGTGTGGCGGAGTGTATGACAACTGGCATTAGTTTAGGCATATGTGGGTGGAGTCTTGCGGTTTTTTTTTTAAAAAAATAGACATTAATTTTATGTGAAGGCCTGCTCCTCCAGAAAAGCTCAGTGCAGTGGTAGTCAACGGGAATTACTTCTGAGTAAACATGTTTAGAGGGCTGTTTTCAAGGCAGAAGTGGAAATTTCAAAAGAATAGAAGTCATCCCACAGCAACGTGCTGACTTTAAGCGTCATTCGGGGGAAACTAAACAGGTCCACTCCTCCAGCCTTCCTCTTATCAGCGTTGCACCCCCAGCTGGCACCAGAGCCATCACAAAACAACTTTGCAAAAATGCGGGTTTTGCAGCATGAAAACCCGTGGTTGCTGTGGAGAGGGAGAAATGCCATGTGCCACAGCAGCGTGTGAGGCACAGGTGCAACTGGATTAAATCCCCTGTGTAGATGGGACCCAGGTTTTAATAATGTTTCAAAATGATTCACTGGTATATAATTATACTTAATGTTGGTCATTTTATTATGCTTTTCATGGGTTTAATTTGTGTGAACTGCCCTGAGCGCTTCGGATATTGGGCGGTATAAAAAATGAAATGAAATGAAATAAATAAATAAATAAATACATAAAATACAGGTTTGATTTGCCTACATTAAAGCTTAGGTTCTTCTCCACCCAAAAGCTTGACAGTTTAATGGGGGATCTGAAAAGGAAGTTTTGAATAGGAAATTATATATATATTACTTTTACGTTGTTTTGTTTTCTTGCATTTTGCAGGCTGGGTAAGCTTTGATTTAAATGTTCAATTAGACATGCTGATTGATGTGCTCCCTCTCTCTCCTTTCATCTGACAGACATGATCAAAGATTTTGTGTCAGCAAGGGATTTCAGCGCACTTACTCACTTGGCCCTCATCAATGCAATCTACTTTAAGGGAAATTGGAAGTCTCAGTTCAGGCCAGAAAACACAAGAACGTTCTCCTTCACTAAAGATGATGAAAGTGAAGTGCAAATTCCAATGATGTATCAGCAGGGAGAATTTTATTACGGTAAGCAGAGGAGCCCATACTTTCTCTCTAACCATCCAACGGTAGACTAGATTTTTCTGGGTATGCTTTGGTATGCAACAAACAAAATGCAAAAAAAAAAAAATCCTCAACAGAAATCTGAGCCAAATTTAGCTAAACAAAAACCAGGGTTTGGGGATGGAGTGGATTATAAACACTGTACAAGATATAACAAAAACATATATAAATTAGCCTGGGTTTGTTTTTGTTGTTTTAAATTATATGTTTTTGTGATTTAAAATTTTTGTATATTGTTTTTAAGTGTTTTATCCTATGTAAATTGCCCAGAGAGCATCGGCTATGAGGCGGTATACAAATGTAAATAATAATAACAACAACAACAGTACCATATTTTCATCATCTTGTTTTTTCACAAAGAAAGGGGGAAACAATCCTAAAAGAAAGGATAGGCCACCAAAAGTGTATCTTAACAGCCATACACCATGTATGAAAAAAAAAGTATTGCCATCAACGGTTATTTATTTTGGTTTAACACTGGGCCTGTTCAGACGACCCGCTAAGCCATGGTTAGGCCGCTGACCCTTTTGCAGCAAATGTTAGTGAGCGTATTTAAGCCATGGTTATGTAGCCACCATGGTTAGGAATAGTTGTCATGAGACGCTAAGTGGTTCACACAACACACTAAGACATAATGTTTAGCTCAAAAGCTTAACCACCGTGACTTAGTGTGTTGTCTGAACGGGGTCAATGTGAGAGAATATAATCCAAAATAGTTAACCATTGTACGTTCCTAATGTCTTTCCATAACCTAACTCAGCCTTTCCTAACCTGGTGCCCTCCAGATGTGTTGGACTACAATGCTCAGCATCCCCAAGCCAGCAGGATATAAATTTTAAGTACATCTAAACTATTTGGTTTTCTTTTAGGGGAATTCAGCGATGGTTCCAATGAAGCCGGGGGCATCTATCAAGTTCTGGAAATACCTTATGAGGGGGATGAGATTAGTATGATGATAGTACTTTCCAGGCAGGAAGTTCCACTAGCCACATTGGAACCTCTGGTCAAAGCCCAGTTGATCGAGGAATGGGCAAGCTCTGTGAAGAAGCAGAAAGTGGAAGTGTATCTGCCCAGGTGAGAACGCTTGTTCCAGCTTCTTTGGGGGAAGGAGGGGAGCCAATATATTGCCATGGGAAGCATATTGGATGCTGTGCGGGGTGGGTGGGGTTAAATCCCTCTTTGACCACTGAATTCTTTAGATGGTGTTTGGAAAGTTGCTCCCGTTTAACCTGAGTTCCCCGTATAGAAAATGGAAACAATAATACTCTTCTTTGGAAGGTGGTGATGGATGAGAACATCTTGATAGGAAAGCGTCTTGATAGGAAGATTTGATGCAGGGACAGCTGTTGATTTAGTAGGCTGCCACAATCTTGTTTTCAATGTGCAGAATCTGTCTCTAAACAAGCAATTTATAGCACACTCGTGATTGGCTATACACAGAAGTTTATGTGTCCATTACATGACATCGTCAACAGCCAGGATTTCTCTCGTGCTATCCCCTGGAAATTGCGCTTTTGAAAATAGAACACAGATAATGTGATATTATCCACATATTGTGGGATCTCTCCACCACTAGATGGCAATGTTTCATTAAAACATAATGGGACTTTTCCAAGAAGTGAACAAATCACATGGTGATGTGTGAAGGACTATGTTGCAATGGTGGGATTACTGCGAGAATGAAAGCCACGATGTGTAGAGAAGCTCTAAGTTTTGGGGAGGCCTTCAGGAGAAGCTGTAGAGCTTGTAACGCAATCAGCAGACACTTAGGCTTACACAATTTGGCTGTCTAGCTATGGCCAAAGAGACACCTTGGAAGGATACCATGGTCAATAGTATTTGAAAACCATTGTGAAGTCCAACAGAACCAATAGGGACACACTACCCCCATCCAGTTCCTAGTGTACATCGTCTATCAAGGCAACTCAAGTAGCCTCTGTCTCAGACTAGGCCTGAAGCCCTTCAAATAGATAGCTGTCAAATTTGATAACTGGCCAAACAAGGATAGATTGCCACCCTAAATCCAACCCAATATCCAATTGATGTCTGTGAAGTTCACACTGCCATGTTCCATACAGGAAATTACAAGACTAATATTGGAGCGCAGAGAGAAGGAAGGGAAGTGTCACAATATATTTTTTTGCAGGTAGAATAGTGCGCGCTTGGAATGCTGAGAAAACGCAGTATCCTTACTACAAATTGCATTCTTTAGGAGAAGATGTGAAACTTGTGTGCAATTAATGGAAAAACAAATGTACATTTATTGTGCAAGGCCCGAAGACAACAGTCCAGAATGAAGCGATTTATATGCCTCAGACTTGGTTACTGTTATTAGCCGGTACTTTTCCCTTGTTATGTTCTTCAACGAAATTGTGCTGGGAAGACATTTTTGCAAATTAGTTTCATGGTCTGTTTCCCTGATACACAAAAGTGGATTAAAAAATGTTGATCACTTTGGCTCAGAAACAATGATTTGAGAACGAAACAAAGTATAATTTAACAATCCTGTACTGTTTTTCCATTTCGCTGTTAAGAGAAGCAAACTGCAGTTTCAGTCAGATGCAAGGAGCGCAGACAGAAAATTGAAAATGTTGTGATTAACTTGGCTTGGCTTAGTCTTTCAGGCCCTTTTACAAACGTAAAAGTTTAAAAAATGTTCACTTTTTAATTGGATGAACTCTTTCAGGGCATGGAAAATTTAATTTTATTTCACTGCTATTTCTCAGTGTACAAGGCCTGCAGGCCATCCATTCCTTTTACTTCTCTCTGTTTCTCTCTCTCTTTGTCTCTCTCTTTTAGCGAAAGCATAAAGTATTTATGAAGTATTTATTTAGTGCATTGATAACATCCAGCAGATCTGTTTGCAGTCCTTGGAGAAATTCAGCCTTGAAGTCTGTAATTAATCTCTGGAATTTAATAAGGGAATTACAGTATTGGAGTTCTGCATTTCAAGTTTATGCTAGCTACCTTTTCCGGTTGTATTATGAAAAATATGCTGGGGAGAAATATTGTTTTATCCATTCTCAGCTCTGCGTTGCTCATTAATATTTACAAAGAGCTTTAAGAATGTTTGTGCAAAGTCTGAAAGTATGTCTTCTGATGAAATTTTTTTTCCCCCAAGCTTCTGTCACATTTTGCTATCATACTGTCCTGTGACCAAGAGACGGATGCTTGATTCTCAGTGTCTGCAGTAACTATGGTCTCAGGATGGAAAGCAGATTTTGTTATTCCCACTCCGCCCTGTGACGTAACAGACCCTTACACTAGGCCCGTCGCACAAACCCTTCTCAGGCCAAGCGCCACCACTTGAAACCTGAGGGAGGGTTAATTAAAACCTTTCCCCTAGCTATGAGGGAAACAGGTCTAATATTGGATCTCTCTGAATATACTGTGGGTATAATCCGGTGTAGGTGTTTAATAACTGTAAGGCAGGTAAATAATGCCAACTGACACATGGTATTTGGTAGCTAACAAAATAATAATAAGTTTATTGTTATTTAAAAGCTTTAAATAAAAATATAATACTTTCAATCCTGCCTAATGTAAACTCTCCACACATCAACCACCTCACTCTCTTCACACCAATCCTAAGTCACTAGGATCCAAACACCTCTATATACAACTCTCTCACTCACTCCTCAAACTCACATACCCCACAAACTCCCAACACTCTCCTTAAATACTCCTTTCTCCCACCTGTTGCATCATAAACCACACCCACTCAGTTCTAACATTCCATACTTACCAGACATACTAACCTAGACATATACAAAATACTAAATTTTGGGGTAACACCCCACCCCAGACAGTATCTGAAATGCATCCCTTTAATTTCTCCCATAATATTGATTGGCTTGGTTCTAGAGAAGTCTTTCATGAACTGAAAGGCACTTCCAAGGCGACCTACTCAGTGTTTGCTGTTCTGCCTTGCTACATACAAAAATAGTCAAGAGCGCAATCGTGTGCCCCCCTAGACAGTGTCTGAGGGCCACAGGATGCAAAAGACCTCCCCTCTGAGGCCAGAGTAAGACATCCAACCTTGGAGGAAGAGTACTAGCTGTGGTTCCTCTCCCCCCACCACAGCTGTGATGAAAAGGTCGACATCAGCTATTTCTTGCAAGGTTGGGACTCCAACCTCAAAAAGGGAAGAAATTGGTGTGTTGGGGACAGGCCAGTGGGAGGAGAGATGTCATGGATCTACTGGATCCAAGAGACTCTCAGCCCCATCCCTGGCCCAGTGAGTGAGTTACATGGGGTCAAAGTCCCATCTAACAAAAATGTTGTATTGGAGGATGGAGAAGCTAAAAAAAATCCTCCATTGCTTCTCCCATCCTGCCAGCAAGAGCCTAGCAAGGCATAGGATGGATGGAGGCCTCTGAGATCGGAGAGCTCCATCATTCGGATGTCGAGCCTGTAACATTGCACTTTAAATCAACCAAACTAGAAAAAATGGTAACTCCTTTTTAATTATGTAATCCTGACCACCAAGAACCATCCCAAATGTCTTGATCGCAATGATGACAGAAGTCTTTGGGTTTTTTTTAATTAAATGATTAGAAAAAACTTCCAACAACATGCTTTTAATTTGCTTCAAAAAGCAACTCATGTCACTCGAGATATGAAGGGGGGAGGAGCTTCCTTTCTGAGAGAACTGTGAATTTCCTCACCAATTTAAGGATACGTCAAAAGCTAAGATGGTGTAACTAAAATATGCAGTTATATAAAGGCGGCTGAGAACTTTGTAAGGTCACCAGTATGTTACTGTGCTGTAGGACAGTCAGACAAGGAAAGCATTTGTACCCAGTAGAATATCTCTGTCACTGCTCCAGGTAACTGGCAGAAATCAACATTTCAACCAGGAAATTGGAGGTGACAGTAAGAAGGATTTCTATTTGGATCAAATTAATTTAAAATATATTGTGTTCTCCTAGGTAATTGTAACTGGAAGGCTCCAAGGACTTCCCAGCCACTACCAGAAATTATTATCTCTCTGCTGAGCACACAACAGAATCTCAAACTGTCATAGAAAGATAAAATGCTTAGTTGTACAGTCACAGGCGTTTAGTATTGTTCCAATGATTCTCAGCTTCACTTATGCTATACCAAGCGTTAGAGGAATAAATGAGGTCATATATTTTTTATTTTATCCTACCATATCCCCAGGGAGCTTAAGGTGGCGTACATCTCCTCAACCCCTCTCATATCCTCACAACAACCCCATGAGATAGGTTAGGTTGAGAGATGGCGACTGGTCCAAGATCACCTAGTAAGGTTTTCTGACTGCAAGATTTGGAACCTGGGTTTTCTTAATCTCAAGGCCGAAACAGACACTGCTTTAAATTTGTATCTAGCAGCTATGCCTTTCTTTCATATTTATTCTAGAGTAGGTGTGGGGTCCCAATCTAGACCTTGAAAGCCCCCCCCCCACACACACACACCTCCTGCTAGAATTTTAATCCAAATTGGGGGCCCTGCACATAGATATGGATTTAAAGTAACATCTGTTTTGCTCCTCCATCAGTCATCCAGTGATCATACAACACAGGCTCTCTCTCATATCTCGCTTTCCCTTTCTGAGCTCCTGGAGGCGTTATATTCCACTTTCCTGAAGTTGGATGCTTGATAATCAATCTGTTGCATTTTTACCTAGGAGCTCTGCTGGATCTGACCAAATCCAGTGTCCTGTTTCCCTTGGCAAATCAACAGATGTTTACGAGAAGCCTACAAAACCAGAATGAAGAAAGGGTCTTGTCCATTCGAAGGGTGGGGGAGAATATGTACAAATTCCAATGGCAATGCTCAAGTCCGTAGGCCCACATGAACAACTGGTTTGGATCCTGGCCTTTTAGTTCCTTTATAGGAGAGGTCCCACCTTCCCCCAGCCTGGTGCCCTCCACATGTTTTGAGCAACAAACTCCCAGCTTTCCTGCCCTTTGGCCAAGCGGTTGGCTATTGAGGCCCAAATAACTGGAGGGCACCAGGTTTGTGAAGGCTGTGTTAGGCAATGGAAAACCTGGAGGCCACCTCCAGCCTGCCATGGTTTAACCTAGCTCAGTGGCAGAGCACATGCCTTGCATGCAGAAGGGTCCCAGGTTCGATCCCTGTTGTCTCCAGTGAGATGTATCAGGTGCTGGGAAAGATCTCTGCCTGAGACTATGGGGAGCTTCTGCCCGCTGAAGTAGACAATACTGGGCTAAATGGACAACTTCCAAAGGCTTTTCCCACCATTTATTTATTCTTTATTTATTAGAGTTATAAATCAAACCTTCCATGTGCCCGGGGCAATGTACAATACAACCATCACATAAAACCATGACACCATGTACCACTGGAACAACCCAATGCCAGAGGAGTCATATGGCTGCATGCCAAAGCTAGCATCATAAAGCTCAATCCAGGCTCGCAGGAAACCCTAAGAAAGCCAGAAATGGGCCTTCTTTTACGATGCAGGCTCAGGCTCCAAATGTATTCATTTCCATTTCCAGCCCAATTCGTAGAGCAGAAAGAATTCTGCTACAAGCATGGAGTCTCATGTTTCTTTCTGCATCGCTGTGACTCAGTGATCCATAAGGAGACAGTGAAGTCTAAGAGTCAGAGGGATGGATAGACTGAATTTCATGTATTGATTCAAATTATCCAGCTGATACTTTGGAGCTGGAGACATCAAGTATTTAATATTGTAGAAGCTTCTTCTGACATCAGCCCTTCTAGGTTGGTTAGCACTCTTCGGAAAATAATTATCTTTCTTTTTTCTTTGTCTTTTTTAAATGGCCCATAGGAACTATGGGTTGCGTCCAATGTTAATCCTACTTAGAATAAACCAATTGAAATGAATTGGATGTAAGTTAGACTAAAATTAGATACAACCCTGTATCTGTAAAAGCAAAACTCCTGACGATCTGCTCACTTTCCCAGCATTCTCCCAAACTAGGCAAGACGGTGGGTGCCTGTAAGCCTTGCCTTGCAGGGCAAATAATGGCTGAAGGACAAGGAATTTCAGACTGGGAGAAGAGCATGATATGAGTAGGTTAAACTCCCCATTTCCCAGTGCTGTGAACCCAATCTGCATCCCACTGGTTCCCTCTGACTGCATTTACTCTTTAAAATAATCCAGAATACCCAATCACCGGACTCCCACCCTCTTGGATAGTTAATGGTTCCAGACATAGAACCCAACACAGGACAATTACAGGTGAGACTGGCTTGGTTCTCATTGGCCACCATTGAGTTCTGTGGAATAGAGTATTGCTCTACCTGAGGCATTATCCTCAATGATAGCTGGGGAGTTATAAGGGAGAAGTAGAAGGGTGGGTGTGGAGAGAGGAGTGAAACTGCCCCTCCTGCTTTACACCCATCAAACTTCAGGGGCTTTTAGTTAGTTACAAACTTAACATTGTGCTGGATTTATTTAAATATTTATATGCAACATTTCTGGACTGGGTTCACCCAAGCCTGAAAGAACAATATAAGATTTATCATAAAGCTTTTAAAATTCAAAAAGAAATTTAAAAAACCCTAACAGAAAACCCAACAATTAAGATATAATTCAGCCAACATTTAAAAAAAAAAACATTTCCAGAGCCGCAGCAATAAAACCTCAATAAAACAGCAGCATGAACCAATAAAACACATCAATTGAAAGCCATTTGAAACAGGTGGGTTTTCAGAGCCTTTTTAAATACCGACAAGACCAATCATACATCCCTTGGGAGGGAGTCCCATAAGGTAGTATAACAACTCCTTAAACACAACCCAGTGAATGTCATTGGACGTCTAATGTTGGTAAGAAACCTTGTTTGGCTTGATTGAGCGCTTTAAAGCCCATTTAAATTACACTACAGGGATAGGAGAGGGAGAAATTAGTTTTCAACAGCAGCTCCATGTTTTACATCTGGAGGCTGTTTATATGCCCCATTTACCTCGTCGTGGCTGCACAGTGGTGCTGCGTTGTTAATATGATGCAGCACCAACGCGCAGCCATGATGGGCTCCCCCCCCCCGCAAACTTACACTTTTTGAAAGTGTCGATTTACCACGACTTTTCCCTTTGCTCTGAGGTCACCATGTTATTTCTTCGTGTGTCAGTGGTGACCTCGATTTGGGTTATCCAAGTGTGCGTAGCTTTGAGCAGATCAGCTAAGCGCAGAAACCCCGGGCACGGGGTGGACTTGACAAACCGAGTGGCCGCTGGCACTGCAGTTTTTCTGTCCGGATAGCCTGCGCTCCTTCCTGCCATCTAACTTTATTATTTTCACCTTGTAGCAACGCGGCATTGAATAGACACCCCCTTAGTTTGGTCCTGTGTCATTTAAGGAGTGCAGTCCACCAACCCTGTTAGGATGTTCCCTGCTTTTCCATGGACACCTTTCCGAGAAGGTGCATGGTGCACTGCACCCATATAGCCTGGTCATCTGGATTTCTAAGGACCTCTCTTTCCATGCCCCACCCATGTGTTACATGCTTCTCTCATGCATTCTGCGATGACTGTCAGTGGAACTGAAATCCGTCACAATGAATGCTCCCATCATTCTAATAAAAGCTTTGAAGTTCCTCCAACTTTTTAGTGAGGCTGCTTTGTCTTGGCAGCATGGCTCTGTGACATTTTTAATCCTCCTTTGATTGCCTTTTCTCACCACTGACCGTCGATTCTGTGTGTCTGTCTCTACAGTTTGGGGCTGAAATCTTGATTGCAGCTATATTTTCAGACTAGCTGTATTTATTAGACCATCCTCTGATGGGGCAAGGCTGTTGTCTCCTCAGTCCTGAAGCAGACTGAAGTTGCACAGGTGCAGGTTTTCCATCACTGTGCTGCAATAACCACGTGTAGAAAGGGGGAGGAGAACCAATTGAATTCACAGCTTCAGAACTCTTACAGCAGGGGTGGAGAACTCCCAGCCTGTCGGCCAAGTTTAGCCCACCAAATTTGGCAGGACTTCATACAAGCCCCCATCCCCAAAGCTCCTCCCCCTCAGAAGGGAGAGGAGGTGGAAAAACACCTGAACCATGACCGAGTCTGCTTTGCTCCTCTCTGCACAAAGAATACAAAGGAGTAATGAAGCCAGTGCCTTGATGGAGTTCATTCTGCCCAGACTTCCCCTAACCTCTGGGCCTCCGCACCAAACCCTGGCCTCATGATGTCATTGGGAGTGTGTAAGGGCCTGGAACAGCCTTCCCCGACTTGATGCTCGACAGATGTTTTGAACTACATCTCCCAGCATTCCTGACCATTAACCATGTTGCTGGAGGCTGATGGAGGTGAAATCCAGAACATCTGGAGGGAACCAGGATGTGGAAGGCTGTTCCAGGACATCACCCACTATGGTGGTACCTAAAGGGAACAGGCAAGAGTACTACTGGGTAACACATTTCTGTTTTGGCATGGAGACATTGCACCACATTTGTTTCCATTCTGAGAAGTCGCAGTCTGTTCTCAAAGTGCTACCAGAGTAACTTGTATCCTTACCCAGTTAGGTCGTTTCCTCAGCTTTAGTATTCATGAATTTTATTTATTTTTATTTATTTATTTATTACATTTTTATACCGCCCAATAGCCGAAGCTCTCTGGCCGAGAGCTTCGAATTCCTTGACCGAGGCTAGGTTGGTCGTGAAAATGCCTTTCTGCAGTGCAGTGGCTTACTCTGCCTGCTTTGGGGCAGAAGGTTGAACTTCTTGGCCATCTGGCTTCTCCCAGCTCTGTTCAGGGGCTGATGGGCTCTCCCTTGGAATACTAAACACAGGTCTTTAATTTCTTGTGTCCTCCTAGAGCTTTCAACAGGAACCTTTTGGTTTTTTACGTTGGTTTGTGTTTCTCATCGTAGGGTTCCCTGGGGTGGAATTTGCCCGTCTTAAAAAAGGAAAGAACCATCATTTCTCTTAAAATCATGATTGTCTTCTGGAAATTCAAATGCAAATATTTTCTTTTGAAAGAAAAGTTCTTATTTACATGTCTGCTTTGTTTCTTAGTCATATTCTTAACAGTTTTCCCAAAGTGTTTGCCCACCCCTTGTTCTGTTCTAGAATTCACTTCTGGGTGATGTTTAAAACTAACCATTTTATCTGGCTTCACATACAGGATTACCCCCTTCCACCACCCACCACCCATCAGTTCTGTTGACTCAACGTTCTCTGCTTACATGGCTGCAAAACAATTAGTTTCGGAATATTACTGCAAACAAGACAGTGCCCAGCAGTAAGCTAGTGACGAATATCCGCTCAATAAATATGATTTATCACTTCTTCTTCTAAGTGCTTTCCCCGTGCTGAGCTACCTGAATGCCTTGCAGGCTGCTTCTGCATTAGGGCTATTCTTTTTCTCTGTTTCACTAATGATAACTTGCAAATACGTTTTTTTGGCTGGGAAAAGAGTTGGGATTTTCAGCCTCTTTTTGTGTGTGCATGTTTTCTAGATTCTCAATAGAACAGGAAATCGATCTGAAAGATGTTTTGAAGGGCCTTGGAATTACAGAAGCATTCAGCCAAAATGCTGATCTCACTGCGATGTCTGGTAAGGAGGTGTTTTTTGTGTGCATGTTTTTCGGTTTCTTGTACGGTTCCAAAACAGTTTGACTACTTGGTCCAGAAGGACATGGTCCAGAAATGCAGCTTATAAATACTTAAGGGCTTGTTTGTTTTAATGTCTTCAAACAGGGGCAGGCAAAATGGAGCCCATGGGCTCCCCCACCTGGCCTATTTAGCTCTGTGATGCTACCACGTGCAAGTTGCAATGGGCTGATCATTCCAAGAGAGAGGCTTTACTGGAAGGGAATGTGGAGTCCTTAAGAAGCCTGTCCCTGATCAAAAGTAATATTTCATTTCCTAACAAAATATTGGCCGCAACTAGGGGTGGACTGAAACAACTGCCCCCCAATTCAGCACCCCATTTGCAAATGGCCAGCCATTTTAGGGGTCAGGTTTAGACCCCCAAAATAGTTCATAGGGAGGGAAGAGGGCTTTCAATTGTTGGGGGAGGTGGTTGTTGTTGTTGTTATTATTATACTCTGCCCTGAGATCCTAGTGATATAGGGCGGGATACAAATGTTTTAAATAAAATAAGTAAATACTATGATTGTTATTATTTGGATTTATATACCGCCCTTTTTCATCCATGGAAGTTTTAACAAGGCATTAGTCATGCTGTCTCTCATTAAAGTTTCTGGCTCGTGTCACCAATTAAGTATAGCTGAGCTACTCGTTATGGTTCTCATTTATGCATTTCTCTCCCTTTGGCCCTGTGCACTTCTCACCCAGAGCTTGAAGCTGATTTTTAGTGGGCGGATCAAGTTGGCAATGAGCACGCTGCTGGGAGTTGGCTGATAGCCAACGACAGCAATCAGCTGCTAATTGCAAGGTCACTGCCACCGCTGATATGTAGACTGGGGCGGTGGGGCAGTAGGGTTTTATTTCCTATTACACATTCTACCGCTACCCACATTACATTGGTATCTCACTTTCTCGTTGAAACACATTGCCCCTCCAGTAATTTTAAGTAGCTCCCTTACTTGGTTTCTTGGTTCCTCTTTCACTTGAAGAAAACTGTCTTGCTGCATCAGAACCATGATCCTTTAAGTCCAGTAGTCTGCACAGATTGGGATGTGCCTGGAATGTTAGTGTCAATGGGGCTGTGTAAATGCACGGAAAGCCCCGGTGTGGGTGTGCAGTGGCACTGTGTTGATTATACAATGCAGCAGCCACCGCACACCCACCCTGGGGCTTTCCAGCGAAGCTGCGGACGAAAAAAGTCAGGGATTCATCCTGGCTTTTTTCTCCAGCACGAGGTGAGTATGGTGCATCCACTTTCTATCCCCGCTTTGGCGGCATGGCCGGATGGGTGGTGTCCCCTGATTGGTCACCATCCATCAAAGCAGAGGGCAGGTAGCAGCCTGGCAAGTCTAAAGGCTGCCGGAAACCCGGCACTGCCTCCCTTCATGAGGGGAGTCGCAAGGCAAGAGTGGTCAAAGCGGCAGCTGCCACTTTACTCCAGCTGGCAGGATAGATTTTCAGCAGCAATGGCTGATGGGATACTGAGGGAGGAGAGAGGGCAGGGGATGAATGAGTTACCTCAGCGTGAACTAATAGTCAACTCAATGCTGATCCTAATCCACACCACAGTTGATTGTTATCATGTTGTGTGGGGAGTACCCCCTAGATAAACAACGGTAGAATTATTACCCCACCGTTGACTACCGTGTTGCCCGAATGCAGTCCCTGCAGTCTCTCCTTGGATTGTCCTGTACACACACACACATGTTCAGAGCCTAGAACAATATCCAAATAAGCACAGTGGACTCCTGTTTGAACATGTAAGCGCGCACACTAGCCCATGAGTCTCTCTTACCATGTTGACTGTCCTCTCCAGAAAGTCACAGGCTCGAGTAATTGATGATAATAGGGTTAGGGACACTCTAGTATTGTGGCAGTTGACCTACATTTCCAGTCCATTAGCTCTTTATTTCTCTCTCTCTCTCTCTCTCTCTGTCATGAATATGTATGGTCCATTTGTTAATATAGTCTTAAGTGGCACAAGGTCGGACAGATATTCTGTGTCTTCTTTTGTTTTTAAATCAACTGCACACTGAATTTAATTCACTGCTGTGCCAGCTTCTAGCAATATGTGAATGGCTAGAGAATTGTTGCCTGTTCATCGTTTCGTCCCCGTCCCCCCAATCCACTCAAAATTTTATATACTTTTGGTCACGTATCCCCATGTGTGACAATCTTAAGCACACTTGGGAAGGGCTCTTCTTCCAATTAAACGACTTTAGGATTAGTGTGTTGTTTTGTTCTGTAAGCTGGAATGGTCTAATGCTCTTAAAACATTTTTCGATTATTATTTTTAACATGGTGTACAGCTTCTGGCCCACCATTTTTTTGTTAGGTGGATTGCTGGTTAATACTTTAGGACAGACCACCGATTCTGTTCAGAGGGGCGCGTGCTAATGGTTAAGGGATGGTCTTGTAGGAGGAAAATTCTCTCTGTGTTTTGGAATGAGATGCCCATAAGGGCTTGTAGAAGGTGACGCCCCTCCAGCAGAGGGGGAAGAAGCTGAGAGACACAGAGGCTGTCTTCACAGCACCAAGTTGGTGCCATTCGGCTGCCAAACCCCACTGTATCACTGCTGCGGGGTGGCGGCGAATAATCCCCACTGGGGGAGGCAATGCGGGCTTTTCAGCAGCCATTAGGCTCACCAGTCCCACCCCCCTTCTATGGCTTCTGGCGACCAATAGGTTGTCACCTTCCACCAAATAATGCCCCCAGAGCAGCGCCGGAGCCAGGACAGAAGAGCCGCACTGACCTCACAGGGGCAGGAAAGTTTGGAGTAAGTCCCCAACTTTTCTGCTGCGGATCTTTGGCTCTTTGCCCCAAGGTGGCTCCAAATCAGTGGCTGCATCACGTAACCAGCGCAGCATGGATTCAGAGTCACCCCTGGGTTTCCAGAGCATATACACAGCCCCAGGGAGCGTATACACAGCCCCAGGGAGAAACATTTGGATGGATATGTTTGGAAGTAAGACAGAAGGAGAGCTGAAAGTTTCTTGGTGGCTTCAGCTGGAAGAGACCTGTGCAAGTTGCATGGATCTTCTGCCTTGTAAGATTCCATTTTTGCCTTCACTTAGGCTCTGCTTCTATAGATGTGAATAAAGAAAAGGTGACATCACTCTTGTATTTGACAACTCCTCAGGGAGCTCAAGGTGACCAGGAATTCCATCGAGCCAAACATGGCTAGCTGAAGAAGAAGGAAGGACCCTTCTTCCATAACCAGCCCAGAAATGTAGCAGACTGACTGGGCAAGCAATTAGCCTCCCCTACAAGTCTACTTAAGAGAAGGCCATGCTTTTAATAGCCTGCTAAAGGGCTAGAAGGCTGCATTCCCTGGCTTTCCCTTCTCTGCAGCCAGCAGAGAAAGGAAAGCTCATAAAAATATTTTGCATGCCAGTAACTTTTGTGGCCTTATTTACAAGGCTGTATGATATGAACACCTTAAATCTCCAGGGGTCTCTCGTCCAAAGGAAACTAAACCCAGTAGTACTTCCTCACCCTGGAACCTCTCACAGCTTGGAGAAGCGGGGAGCACAGAACAAATGGAAAGGAGCTCCATAAATTTGACAGTGTTTGCAGTTCTTCTAGCGTCCAGTTCTGTTATACCCTTTTTGAGAGCGCAGCACATAGTTAAATTATGGAACTCACTACCACGAGATGTAGTGATGGCCACCAATCTGGATGGCTTTGAAAGGGGGTTGGATAAATTCCTGGAGGCGAAGGCTATCCATTTTTGTGAACCGCCCAGAGAGCTCCGGCTATTGGGCGGTATAGAAATGTAATAAATAAATAAATATAGCTTCTAGCCTTGATGGGTGTGTGCTATCTCCAGTATTCGAGGCAATAAGCCTGTGTACACCAGTTACTGGAGAACATGGGTGGGTGGGTGCTGTTGCACCATCCTGCTTGTTCATTCCTGACCAATGGCTGGTTGGCCACTGTGTGAACAGAGTGCTGGACTAGATGGACCTCTGGTCTGATCCAGCATGGCACTTCATATGTTCTTATGAGAAGGGTATGCAAGGAAGCATCTAGTTCTCACGGTGTGGATTGTCATCCTTTCTTCTGTAAGACTTGAGTTCCTGGAGTAGACACCTTGTATGTGCATGACTGGCAGATCCTCAAACATTTCAATAATGTAGGATGGGTTCTCAATTGATCACGTCTCGCCATTTGTCATGGCCTTTTGCCCTTGCATAGCTGCTTTTTCTTTAACCAACAGCTGGTGTGGAGGAGGGGGATGCTGGATCAGGACCTTGGAATGTTAGAGAGAAGAAACTTGATTTGCCTTTAAAAATAAACATTCGGAAAGTGTTCCGATTTCTAATACTGGTTTAGAAACTCCAGCTGATGATGCTGGGCAATCCCATGAGGCCCAGCCATTATACAAAGCAAGTTTTCATACCAAAATGTGAGTTTTAGCAATAAAACCAACATTATAAATCTGAGATATGCTGGGCGTTAACACTGGGCATGGCCCATCTGCAGTTTTGGTGCTGCAATGCAGTAAAAAGGAAAAACAAAACAAAAAGACAGGCCGTCAGCGTCTTCCTCTGGCACGTTCCATGATGGTTCGGAGATAAAACCAAATTCCTGAGTCCCTGTGATAGAGATATCTGATGTCTCAAGCTGAGAACCAGGTGCCGGGCAGAGCCCACAAGGGCAGTCTGCTGGTGAGTTTTCTAGAGTCATCTAGTTGCCTGTCCATTGACAGAGACTGAACACTGGGCTGGACTAATCTTTGATTTATCCAGCAGCAGAGTTTTTACATTCTTACGCACCTTTTATTTGGCTCCTGTAAAGTGCTGATGCAGCAAGGCGTAGCGTTGGGCTATAAAGCACAAAAACCAGCAGATGCATTGAATTACTTTTGCATTTTGTCCAAGAGATGAATGTTTTCTTGAAGATTTAATACTTTCTAACTCCGTTACCTTACAAAAACCAAGAGAGAACTTTAAACCCACACACCTGTTTTTACCCGAACAAATTAACTCCTCTGCCATTTAAAGATTAAGTTGTTTATGGAGGAACGTGGAGCATTAAGCACAGAGAAGATTAATGGGCTTCACGGCAGCGCTTTTAATTTTTATCCATGAATAAAGGAGACATCCCAGGTGGTGCTGAAAAGGTTGTTCACAGTTTGCTTTATTAAATTAAATACCCGGCTATAATTTTGAAGTGCTGTTTTTTGAAACATCATCTTTAAATTACTTGGAACTCTGCCTTGATGCTGTAAAGGCAGTGCTTCGTTTATTTTCATTTCTTACAAAAGCTAATTTCCTTTTTATTTATTATTACATATTTATACTGCCCAAAAGCCTAGGTTGTCTGGGCAGTTTAGAACTAAAACCATAACATAGCAATCTAACTTAAAACTTTAAAAATCACATAAAACCAGAATAAGTTACAATTCAGGGAAGGCTTGCCTAAAGAGATATGTTTTTAGGAAGTGTTTAAAAGATACTACATTTTCCGCCTTCTGAACCGCACGAGGGAGGGTTTTCCAGAGGGTGGGGGTCGCTACAGAGAAGGCGCCGATGCCACGGTTCTTCATGACGGCATTCGCTTCGTCTCGGAATGACAAGAATTATTGAGAAAACAAAAAGGAATGCAGTGCATGTTTTTTGTTTATTATTTATTTATTTTATTTATTTCTTACATTTTTATACTGCCCAATAGCCGAAGCTCTCTGGTCTAAGCAGGCGGACTACCGTATTTCTTCGATTGTAAGATGCCATCGATTGTAAGATGCACACTAATTTCAGTACCACGAACAGGAAAAAAAACACACCTAAGAAACACCCGCGATTCTGAGACGCACCCCACTTTTAGAGATGTTTATATGGGGGGGGGGAAAGTGTGTCTTAGAATCGAAGAAATAAGGTAATACATACAAGTGTATAAATTGCCATTCATGTGCTGAAAACATCTATTCACAATTGCCAGACTGATGATCAAACGACTGTTGTGTGACAGCCTTTGGTCTCCTTTGAGTTTGCACTGATGAACTGAGTTGTGTTCTGCCTTCATATGTCTGGTTGGTTGGATGGTTTGGATTTGGAGGGGAAGGGACTGGAGGAACTGTAGAGGAACTTCTCTGCATGCAGAAGGCTGCAGGTTCAATCTCTATCAACTCCCATTAAAAAATAATAATCAAGTAGCAGGTGATGGAAAGACCATCTGCCTGAGATCCTAGAGATCCACTGGCAGTCAAGTAAGCAATACTAGGCTAGAAGGCCCAGTGGTCCAAACGTACCTTCATATGTTTCTATGTACCCCATGCAGTTCCAGGGGCTCTGAGCAAGTTACAATAAATCTGAACGTACACCGCAGAAACCCAAATTAGTCGAGGAAACATAAAGTGTTTTAAGGTTGTGGGTTGGCCAGGAGAAGTTTATTGGAGCAGAAGTATGGCAGATTTCCCTTAATAGTCAGCTGCAAAGTTGCTAGGCAATTTTTGTTGTTGTTGTTAGGGAGACTGTGGGTAAATGGCCCAAGAAGGCCAGGAGATGGTTGAACAAAATGACTTACCCTTTTAGCCAGAGCAGACAGGGCCAGGGAGTCTGCTTGAGTGAAAAGAGCAATGGAATGTGATGTCTTGCTTATTATCCTTTGACTTTTGTTTCTCTTCCAGACAACAAAGAACTTTACCTTTCAAAAGCGGTTCACAAGTCTATCCTCGAAGTTAATGAAGAAGGCTCTGAAGCTGCGGCTGCCTCAGGTACGCACCTCCTAAAATGACAGCCTAAATTATATGCACAGCCTCAACTGGTGAACTATATGGCCTAAGAGCATAAACTAAGAATTAGTAAGACCTAGGTTCAAATTACAGCTCAGCCGTGAGCGCCCTGAGTGGCTTTAGGCAAGCTGCTACTACCTTTTTATATGGGAGGATGACACTGGTCTACCTTACAGGATTTCTCTAGGGATTACTGAAATAATATACTGTATATGAAACTTTCTGAGCACTTTAGAACATGTTTTCTTTATTATTATCTCTCTCTTCTTGCTCGTGGTGGTTTTTCTAGACAGACATGACAGGCTTTGCCAAGTCATGCTGTCTTTTACTGGTTCAGAAATTTCCTGACTATTGAGCCTGATTTAAGTATGACTGCTTTCTGGAGGTTGCTGTGGATGTATTTTGGTAGGCCAAGTTTCTGATGGGTTTCTGTATAGTTTTTTGATGTGATGCCATTATTATTATTATTATTTAATTGTTCCATTAAATCAGGGGTGGGAAGTTGACCTAGTACAGGCCCGCAGTGTCGAAATGTTGCAACAGCAAAATAATAAGCGAAACAAGTAAAATGTGTCCCTTTTAAGCTGCCAAATTTTTTTTTGATGGTGATGGAGGAATCCGGTGGGTGGAAAGTGACCCCTGGATCTACCGTTTGCCCACCCATGTATTGAATTAAGAAGGCCTGTTTGAGCCAGTATGAATTGCATGTTAAATATGAGGATAAGTGACCAAGGCTATGGTTTCAACTCCGCCATGGACTTGCAGAGCAGCCTTGGAAAAGTCTCTGGCTTGTTCACAGCAGCAGCCCTCTTGGGTAGTTGGGGAGTAGCACATAATCCCAAATGGGAGAATCTATGGCAGGAATCTGTACAGCATAATCACCCTTTGTGTTTTTGAGAGTGGTGAATCCTTTCGAGTTATTTTATAGTTCTGGTTACATTGGTCAGGTGTTACATCATGTATATACATTCAGTGTCAATACAAATGCATGTTCCTGCCTGGCTTTAATATTATGTAACACAGCAAATTTAGGGTACTCAGAAAATTAGTCTCTTTGTCCGTCTGCCTATGCCCTCCATAATTCTGTATATTCCGATGGAGGCATTCTTCCGTTGTCTTTGTTCACAAAACCAATGAATTCCCTCCATACCCCTTCAAATTTGTCCTCGCATTTCTCTCAATTTTGGGGGTCAAGTTTTCTAAAAGAGCAATCTGCCATACCCTTTGGTACCAATTGTCGACATGGAGCCCTTTGCCATCTTTCCAGTGCTTAGCTATCTACCATCTAGCCGCCAATAGTAGATAGCTTATTAATTCCTTATCTAACAACTTATTGTCCAATCCTTCTGAGTTCTGACCAGTTCTTAGTGGTGGAGGTGGTAGCGAGCAACGCCAGTAGTGTTGCCTACATGGCTTCTTTAGGGCCTCCAATGTGCAACATTACTTTTATGAATATCCCCGAGCCACCATTTCTGCCAGACGGACCTGCTCGTTGGGCATACAGCTGCTCAGCGAGTGGGTCTGGGGGGTGGGGGGTGAGCGAGATCCAGCGGGCCAGGCATGGGGAAGTCCACCAGATCCTAAACAAGGCAAACATCTCTGTAGCGCTGCACACCTGAAAAATGCTGTTTAAGGGCAGCTTTGGTCATTACCTGAAATACTTCGTTTTTCCATGCTTTGAAGCCATTTGCACAACTGTCCCATAGGAGAACATGTGGGCTCAATGCTCATTTAGAACTCATGTGTGAGATGTTATTTGTACACCTTTTGGGGGCACTTTTGTATGATGTCTGAACCTGTCATTAACAACAACAATCATTATCAACAACAGCAACTTGGTTGGGTGCCCCAAAAGACACAGGGTAGCAACTGTCCAAACCTGATGAGGTAAATCAAACTACCCAATGTTTTCGTAATACGAGTGACGCAGATATTATTTTAAGGGCTTGGTGGGTGGAGGGTTGCGGGGGGTGTCTTTGTCTTGAACTACATTGCTGAAGAACTTCATGCTGAGATTTGGATCTTGGCTGTGTTTGTTTGGGCTCATGAATAATTTGCTAATTGGCAACCAGATCCTATGCCTTTCTTACTCCGGTGTGCTTGGGGCTGTGGTGTATGTGCATAACAAATCTAAATTCTGAGCCAGAAAACTTCTGCATCTGATTGTGTTCCATAATTTATTCTGCTTCTGTTGGAGCCCTTGTTAGAATTTGCTTGCACTGAGTTGCACAAGCACAGTAGCAGAGAGAGGGAAGGAGCTAGACGGCAGCGCCAGTTGTAAGAGGTTAAAAACAACAACACATCACTGCACTGGAACTGGGAACATCATGTTGGGACTCTATTGCAACCACAGAGCAAAACCTTAGAACAGACTGCAAGAATTTGTTTCCAAATGTGCTCACATAAGAAAAGCCCTGCTGGATCAGACCAAGGGTGCACCTAGTCCAGAACTCTGTTCACACAGTGGCCGACCAGCAGTTGACCAGGGACCAGCAAAGCAGGACATGGTGCAACAGTACCTTCCCACCCATGTTCCCCAGCAACTGGTGCACACAGGCTTACTGCCTTGGATACTGGAGGGAGCACATAACCATCAGGGCTAGTAGCCATTGATAGCCTTCGCCTCCAGGAATTTATCCAACCCCTTTTAAAGCCATCCAAATTGGTGGCCATCACTACATCTTGTGGTAGTGAGTTGCAGAATTTAACTATGTGCTGTGTGAAGAAGTGCTTCCTTTTATCTGTCCTGAATCTCCCACCAATCACCTTCATGGGATGACCTCCACACCATGCATCATTCTGCACACTTCTATCATGTACATTGATGGTGCTATATAAATAAATAATAATAATAATATCAGGTCTCCCCTTCGCCTCCTTTTTTCCAAGCTGAACAATCCCAGCTGTTGTAGCCTTCCCTCACAGGGAGATGCTCCAGTCCCTTGATCATTTTAGTTGTCCTTTTCTGAACTTTTCCCAGCTAGAAATACTGCAGTGATACAAGTATGTTTTGGATAAGGTCATTGTATATGAATAATCAACAAGCTTTCTAGCGCTTATGAAAGGACCAGATGGTAAAACCATTTTGCTTGTCACTTGCAAATATTGGCTTTTCCCACCAACAAATAATTGTTGTTTCTTCTTTAATTTGTATCATGAGTTGATCTCCCCAAGTACTGTTTTTTCATAACAAGAAAGGCAGTACTCTACCTAGTGAGCCCCATTCACAGCTATAATCCTGATCAGAAAACCACATTCCCTAAACAATACAAACGGGGATTACTGTCATGCCTGGGCAGGCATGGAACTCACTTTTTTTTAATTGTTCCTATTTGTCCATATGTCACTGCAGCAAAAACACACGCTTATAAAATGCTTGGAAAACATAAAGCTCTCTAGGGGAGGCATTAAAGATTTCCAAATTTAATTAAGACCAAATCCTGCCTCGCTGTTAATACGCTTGGCCCACAGTATTCCCTTTGTATACCAGATATTAAAAATGAAATCTGCTTACTGTAGGACCTCTCAGTAAGAAATATCTCAGGAATACACAGGTTGCCCATAAGTTATGAGGGCACCATTATCCTTCCTTGGTTGTCACTGATGCAACAAAAGCAGAGAATTCCCCTGAAACAGGGAGGAGCCGAAGCCGAGATCACTCTAGCCTTCAGTATGGATTCGTGAATGGGCTCTCATGCCTGGGCAGGCTAGCCTCATCCCCTAGATGTTGATGAACATCCATCAAGCACTCCTGATCACCATCAGTCTGAAAGGGCTCTCTTCCCTTCACAGGGACATGGATCCTGATTGACCAGGGGCAGGCAACCCCATGGAGGGAGACCTAAAAAATGTACATCTGTCTGTATATTAAGGCTCCTTTCAGACTGATGCACATCATGCATTGGCCAGGGGCATGGACATCAGCATCTCAGGGTGGGGTCAGCTCAATCATGCACAGGAGCTTCTATACACGTCCCTACTGGGTTGGATCCAACCCTCGTGCAAGCGGAAGTCTATTCATGCAGTGGTACTTACCCTTTTGTAAAGGGACTTCCCCGTACTCTCCTACCCTCTACAGCCACCCTGTGCACAACCAGATCTGCTCTGGTGGGGCCCTCAATCCTCTGGAACACATGTCAGGGGGATTAGAAAAATGCATGGAGGATAAGGCAATGGATACTAGTTATGGTAGTCATGTGTCATCTCCATCTTCAGTGAAGGTGTGACGTTGCATGCCACTTACTGGGATACATGAGCATAAGGGTGCTGTTGCTCTCACATCCTGCTTTTGGGGTTCCCATTGACCTCTGAAGGAACAAAATACTTGACTAGAGAGACTTAGGTCTGAGCCAGTAGGGTTCGTCTTATGTTTATATGAAGGACTAGGAGAAGGGAACATATCTTCATAAGATGCTCTTCCAATTTCTTAACTGCGATTAACATGGAGCTCCTGGTTCTTGTCTCTAGCTGAATGTAGCAGCAGCAGTACAATATTTTGAGCCGTAAGCCCACCAGTATCATTGCATCTGTTGTAAGTATCTAGAACAAATCACAAAGGTTTTGGGAGCAACCTATTCAGGGTTTGCATTTATTTGCACTGCAAATCCATTGGCTCTGAATTTAGATTTCAAGAAGGTTAAGACTGGTCTGCGGGGAATGATCACGGTCAATCCAGAACTAACACGGAATCTTATCCCTGCTATCCTCCCGTCCTTGCTTCACATCATTAATTCTTCTCTGTCCTCTGGTTCATTTCCTTCTGCTTTTAAACATGCTACAGTCTCTCCCATTCTCAAAAATCCCACTCTTGATCGACTATCTCTGTCTAACTACCGACCTGTCTCTCTGTTGCCCCTTGTCTCAAAGATCCTGGAACGTGTGGTCTACTCTCATTGTCTTGATTTTCTCTCTAGTAACTCTGCTCTGGATCCCTTTCAATCTGGATTCCGTCCTTTGCATTCCACTGAAACAGCCCTTACCAAGATCACCAATGATCTTCTTACTGCCAAGTCTAAAGGCCATTATTCCGTTCTTATTCTCCTTGATCTAACTGCAGCCTTTGACACGGTTGATCATGATCTTCTCTTAGATTCCCTCCATGACCTTGGACTCTGTGGCTCTGTCTATAACTGGTTCGCCTCCTATCTAGAGGGTCGTTCTTTCAGCGTGTCGGCTAACGGCAGCTCCTCCTCTTTTCCCCTTTCAGTAGGGGTTCCGCAAGGCTCGGTGCTTGGCCTGTTGTTGTTTTCTTTATACATGCTGCCCTTGGGTAAGCTTATTCAATCTCATGGCCTCCAATATCACCTGTATGCCGATGATACACAATTATATCTCTCATCTTCGGAACTCTCTCCTGATGTTCACGATCGTATCTCGGCATGTCTTTCAGATATCTCACCTGGCTGCTTCATCGTCGTTTGAAACTTAACATGGCAAAAACTGAACTGCTTGTTTTTCCTCCTAAACCTTCTCCTCACCTCTCATTCTTTCTTACTGTCAACAATGTCACGCTTACTCCGGTCAAGGAAGCTCGTAGTCTTGGCTTTATATTTGATTCCTCGCTCTCCTTTATTCCTCATATCGAGGCAGTAGCTAAATCCTGTCGTTTCTTCCTGTATAATATTGCCAGGATTCGACCATCTTTGTCTGTCTCTTCTGCCAAGACTCTCGTTCACGCACTGGTTATCTCTCGGTTGGACTACTGCAACCTTCTTCTCTCTGGCCTTCCTTCTTCTCACATCAGTCTGCTGGTCTCTGTCCACCACTCTGCCGCTAAGATCATCTTCTTGGCCCGCCGCTCTGACCATGTCACTCCACTTCTGAAATCTCTTCATTGGCTTCCAATTCACTCCAGAATCCAATATAAACTTCTCCTGTTGACCTTCAAAGCTTTTCACGCTCTAGCTCCTGCCTATCTCTCCTCTCTCATCTCACACTATTGCCCCGCTCATGCTCTCCGCTCCTCTGATGCCATGCTTCTCGCCTGCCCAAGGACCTCCACTTCCCTTACTCGGCTTCGTCCTTTTTCTTCTGCTGCTCCTTACGCCTGGAACGCTCTTCCAGAACACTTGAGAACTACAAACTCAATCACAGCTTTTAAAACTCAGCTAAAAACTTTTCTTTTCCCTATAGCTTTTAAATATTGAGTTTGTTCTGACTCTATACTGTTAGCTTCACCCTACCCGGTGCCTGTTTACACTTCCCTGTGCCTGTTTGCATTCTCTTTCCCTCCTTATTGTTTACTACAACTTTATTAGATTGTAAGCCTATGTGGCAGGGTCTTGCTATTTACTGTGTAATCTGTACAGCACCATGTACATTGATGGTGCTATATAAATAAATAAATAAATAATAAGAAGAATAATAATGTTTCGCCACGTGCACTTGACCTCTGCTTAGCATAACCCATGTGGGTGGCAGTCAAAATATAATGCATTTCGTGCAAAAAGGAATGGCTGTCATAACTCTCCGTCCAAGTTCTGCCTCTTTGTAAGTTATACGCCATTCCCCCAGCAGTAGAAATAAATTGTACCGCTACCAGTTGTTAATCATTCCCAGAGCATAACTAGACACATCCATTTCTTTCCGAGTCTCTCTTCATTTGAGATTAGATTGCTAGCTGTGTGTCTTGTTGACAGCCTGTTTTGGCACGGTGGGTTTTTAATTTCTGTTTGTGCACGTTGCGTGTGTCATTAATGGGACGGCACAGAAAGAGAGATTGTATGGAAGAAACATTGACTGAGTTACTTCAGACCTTGCCTCTTGTCTTCACCCTTCCCAGGAATGATCGCCATTAGCAGAATGGCAGTGCTATATCCACAGGTGATCGTGGACCATCCCTTTTTCTTTGTGGTTAGGAACAGAAGAACAGGTGAGTCCATGCGTCTCTCTTGAGTTTGTTGTCGTTATTGTTACTCCTGGTGAATCCTCACAAGAATCTTAAGAAACAGCCTTATGCTACGTCAGATTAGTTGTCCATCTAGTTCAGGGTTGTCTACTCCGGGGCAGTTCACACAACAAATTAACCCACACTCAGTGGTTGAATGTGGCTTGTTTTGAATCATGGCTTGTTTGTTGAACCATGGGTGGCTTGCTCACCATGCGGTTGGCTTATTTTCTCAAAAAAGCCACCTTGAGAACCCATGGGTTGTTGTTGGGTTGTTCAGGGTGGTTAACAAGCCACTCTGGCTACGTTCAGACAGCACGATAATCCACCCTGCGGAAAACCTGCTGCGTTCAGACAACACACCAACCTGGTTCAACAAACAACACACGGTTCAAAATAACTGGGTGTGGGTTAGCATGTTGTGTGAACAACCCCTCTGGGCCCGTTCAGAAGATGCCTTAAACCATGGCTTTAACCATGGTGAATAGGGCTTTTTGCTTTATTCACTTTAAAGCCGTGGTTTAAAGTGACTTCTGAACACAGCCTGGTTTTCTGGCTTAACCACCATGGTTAAAGCCATGGTTTAAGGTGTCTTCTGAACAGGGCCTCTGACTGGCATCAGTTCTCTAGATCCTTCCAAACACCTGTTACCTGAAGGCTTTCACTGGAGATGCCAGAGATCGAATTCGGGGCTTTCTATATGCAAAGGTCTTTCTGCTTTAGAATTAAGGAACTGTGTATAGTATTAAACCCACACATTACCATACTTGCCACCTGATCCTGCAGATGTTGATTTTGAAAGTCAACAAGTTGTACATATTTATTTAATACCATCGACATGCTTTACAGCATAACTAGAAAATGCATGCTGGCTGTAAATAGATTGCCTGACTGTTCATGATTGACAGCTCATTTCGGTAGTGAATGTGACATGGCATGAGCATGGCAGTGGCTTTTCATGAGTAGATCAGTGCGCCACCATGTGCATTGACTTTCAGATCCATGTATGCGCATCTCCAAAAGAGGCTCAGTTCAGACAACACGTTTCTCAACGGTGGGTTCAGAACTCCACGGTGGAGTCTTTATACCACCGTTGAGAAATGTGTTGTCCGGCGGGAAAACTCCATGCAGCGGTGGAGTTTTTTTGGAAAACACTCCACGCAGAAAATCCATGCTATGCAGAGGAGAGTTCCTGCACAACCGTTGTGTGGCAGGCTCCATGAAGTTTTCCTTTGCTTTGAGTTGACTTTTCCCACTAGCTACAGTGTTCCCTGGCAAGAGTGGCAAAAGAATCAAGTGCCGCTCCAGCAGAGCCTCTGGATTTATTTATTTATTTGCAGCAGTGGCTGATGGGATATCATCAGGAGGAGTGGGGGAGGAGAAAGGGTGGAGGAACTGTCAATCAAACATCATGATGGATTTTACTCAACTCCACGGTAGCCCACAATCACAGAGTGGTGGAGTTAGAACAAGTTGTGTGGGGAGAGCCCCCTAGGAACTCAACCTTTGAGTGGAGTTTTCACACTGCATTGACTAACATGTTGTCTGAACTGAGCCAGACAGTTGTGTGCTCATGCTCACAGTGTATAGTGCTTCCTTACCCAACACCTCCATTGGGGTGGTGAATAATGCGTAATACGGACCTGCAATCATTTAAACCTCCAAATGCTCCTTTCAATTTTTCTTCACATGCCCAAGAATACATTGCAGTTGATCTTTTTAAAAAATAAAATAATGATTTCTGAGAAATCATTCTTAGAATGGTGAAAACAGCTGTTGATTTGTAACAGCGACTCAGAGCAGCCTTCCTCAGCATGGTGTCCTCCAGATGTTTTGGACTTACAGATACCAGCATTCTTGACAATGCTGTTAGGATACGATGGGAGATATAGTCCAAAACATCTGGAAAGCACAAGGTTGTGTGTCAAATTTGTGGTTGCCTGCTTGAAGGTTGTGTCCTGCTGTCCTCCTCTCATCAGTACTGAGGCAAAGCTGTCTTTGATACTTCTTCTGGGGCATTGTCTTAGTCTTTGAGAAAGGCTTTGAGTCCTGCCCCATGTTATATGATGAATATCACAGCAGAATTCTAAAAATGCTGTGATCCAAGAGCATCCAGAATATCAGTGTAATCAGTTATTTATGGGCTGATGCGAACTGCCTGCTCTATAATGGAACAGATTGATTCAGGAGTATATAGGAGCAGTTTCTCGACTGCAGTCTTGGGGAGAGGCAAAACCTCAGTGGTCAAACGCAGACCTACTCTGGCTCAACGCCCACCATCTCCAATTAAAAAAAGGAAAATTGGCTGCAGGACTGGGAAAGATCTGCCTCTGCCTGCTGATACTCAGGAGAACTGCTGCCAGTCTTAGCCGACAGCACTATGTGGACCGCCGGTTTGGCTAACAGTGCAATCCTACACACGTCAGGCGTAAGTCTCGTTGAGTTCAAGGGGGCTTATTGCCAGGTAAGTGGGTTTAGGATTGCACTGCACAGCAGGTTCATATGTTTGACTAGTAAATGAAGCAATAGCCTGTATCAGGGGTGGGCAACCTTTTGGGCCCTCGAGGGCCGCACTCAATGCCAGGGGTTGTGACATGGGCCACACAGGCACACACCTGTCTCAGCAGGCAGGGATGGGAAGGTTTCAACCTTCTTCCCTACCCACAGAGATGACAGGATGGGGGGGGGGGCAGGTGAGAGGCTGGAGATTCAGACTGTGACTGCTAATAGTGGGAGGGAAATAGCGATTAGTATCAGGATCACTGAAAGGAGGGTGAGGTTAAACCCTCTTCCCTCCCACGATCCTGAGAAAGGCTAGGGAAAGTTGAGGGACTAAAACCTCTCCACCCACACACCAGCAAACCTGATACATATTGCTGTTTCTCCCCTGCTATTAGCAGCAGGAAGACAGTGATTCGTTCCCCATATCCCAGTTGATGGCTGATTATTTGGGTGTTGGGGAGAGGTGGGCAAAAGCCATATGTGGACTAACTATATGAATACCTTTTTTTTTTTTTTTTAATCATTTCATTGTTAAATAGAAGGGCATAAAAACCACCAAACAGCTGAACCATTGGGACCTGTGCACATCAGACTTTATCCACACCAGCCCTTTGCAAATATTATGTCTGCTGTATGGCCATTTGACAACCCTGGGGACGGGATGGGGTGTCTTTGGCAGAAAGAGTAAATGTGATTGTGCTCTTCCCGCTACACAGAGCATCATCTGAACCAGGCTAGAGTTGAAGCTTGGACAGTATTGGAACAGAAATACATGATGGTCAACTTCTAAACCACATGCTCATTTTTTAAAAAACAAAAATATATTATTTTTATTTGTCCCTGCATTATTATGAAAAGATGCAACATAAGGAAAATGTATAACATTTGCAGTCTAATTCAAATACGTCGGCCTCAAATGTTAACAGATTCCAACTGTAATGGGCAACAGTCTCTATTAACCTCCTAAAACATTCTTTGTAGTTTTCATCACTTAGTGCAATTAGCCATAAAGGAAGACCATTTATTCTGAACAGTTTCCCCTTGTTTTCACCAATGGCCCTCTTGTGGGTGAATAATTCTCCTTAGGACCAGTGGCGTGTGATACAGGAGAGCTGCAACTGGATCCCCCAATGACTTCCTTTAAAAACAGCTCAGGGGGTCAGCGTGGCAGCTTGGATCAGGGCCCTGATGCTAGGGGAGAGAGGAAGGCTTGAACCTTTCCCCCATGCACTCCTCAAAGCCATTGTTATCGGAAGGAGAAGAGACAAGCATCCATATTGTATCTGTCCTTTCCCCCATTTTGTGGCTACTGGCAGCCATGGGAAGGGATTTATGTCAACAAAATTATGTGGCAGAAGAGCTAGCCTGCCCCTCACCCCAAAAAATTGGAGCCCCCTGCAGCTGCTTTTTTATAAAGGCAAAAGATGTCAGGAGAACCCATCATGGGTCTCTTGTGCCACATGCACTTTGCCCATGGTTTTTCCACTCTTGAATAGCTGAAGTAAGACTAGATTTCCCTATTTTTGTACCATATAAACACTTTCTTCTCTCTCTCTCTCTCTCTCTCTCTCTCTCTCTCTCTCTCTCTCTCTTCTCTTTCTCTCTTTCTCCTCCTCCTCCTCCTCCTCCTTCTTCTTCTTCCTTTAGGTACCATCTTTTTCATAGGGAGAGTTATGCACCCAGAAGTGATGAATACAAGTGCTCACGACTTTGAGGAACTTTAATATCTCCAGAGGCTCACACACATACACACACCCCACACACAGAAAATAAGCACACTGAGTTGCAATTGATGTATTTAAGGTTTGCCGTGTGGTTCGTTTTCTCTCTCTCTCTCTCTCTCTCTCTCTCTCTCTCTCTCTCTCTCTCTTGCAATGTTACCTTTGAGACACTATTTAAAAAGAAAAGAAAAAAACAAACAACTTCCAGATCTAACTTCAGCTAGCAATTGCAGACCACGGTTATGGAAGAAAAGCTTTCAGTATTAAAGTGAATGGTGTTGTCCTTGTGATTTGTTGTCTTGGTCCTTTAAAATAAAGACCGTATCCATGTCAACGGCTGTACTTCCTGTCTCAATTAACTGTAATAGTGCATTCTCTTGTTCTCTCGTGTCTTCATTCCCAAACTTAAGTGCCACGGGGGATTTCACAGTATGCCAAGAGAAATAATGAAAGGCACCAATGAGCCCAACAGCTTCCAGACAAGGCTTTTATCGTACAACCCCCCTGCCTCATTCACTGAATGATGCTCTCTTTGACTAGTATTATTATTATTTATTTATTTATTTATTTATTTATTTATTTATTTATTTATATAGCACCATCCGTGTACATGGTGCTGTACAGAGTAAAACAATAAAATAGCAAAACCCTGCCGCATAGGCTTACATTCTAATAGAATCATAATAAAACAATAAGAAGGGGAAGAGAATGCACCAAACAGGCAAAGGGTAGAGTAAAACTAACAGTATAAAAGTCAGATCAAAATCAAGTTTTAAAAGCTTTAGAAAAAAGAAAAGTTTTTAGCTGAGCTTTAAAAACTGCGATTGAACTTGTAGTTCGCAAATGTTCTGGAAGAGCATTCCAGGCGTAAGGGGCAGCGGAAGAAAATGGATGAAGCCGAGCAAGGGAAGTAGAGACCCTTGGGCATGTAAGAAACATGGCATCAGAGGAGTGAAGATCATGAGCAGGGCAATAGTGTGAGATGAGAGAGGAAAGACAGGAAGGAGCTAGACTGTGAAAAGCTTTGTAGGTCAACAGGAAAAGTTTATATTGGATTCTGAGGTGAATTGGAAGCCAATGAAGAGATTTCAGAAGTGGAGCAACATGGTCGGAGCGGCGAGCCAAGAAGATGATCTTAGCAACAGAGTGGTGAACAGAAACCAATGAACTGATGTGAGAAGAAGGAAGGCCAGTGAGAAGAAGGTTGCAGTAGTAACCTTCCCCCTTCTCCCACTGCAGCTCCTTCTGTCCTTCCCCTCCAAAAAATAAAACCGGGAGGGAGAAAATGACAGAATAGTTGCCCCAATGCCTTTTGACTGGTAACACTAGGAGCCATTCATCTGGAAGCAATGCAAGTACTAACCCATGGAGGAGACCTGTTGGATCTCACTATTATTCACTACTCTGACCTGACCTCAGGGGGATTGCATGATAAATGCTCTTGCTCCTCATCCTCTTTCTCATCATGGGTACCACTTGCTTGTTTGACAGGCAGAGAGGTGACCAAGTAGAAATAATGGCATCTGCAGATAAACAAGTAGATTGCCATGGTGAAGGGGAGGCACGACTACAGGGGCTCTTGTCAGTGGGCCCCTGCTGGGCTGTGGGTCCTCAGCAGGTGCCCAACTATGCCCACCTTTGACGCTAGCCCAGGCTGACCTCCCAGTTGGGATGGTTGGGAGGGAGGCTTTTTAGGGTGATGGTCCTGAGAATGTTCTGGGGGAGGAAAAAATGGAACGCCTTGCTGTTTATTTCTCCCTCAAAATGCCACAGAACATTACAACATACATAGGTTGAGCCATGCAGCTCACCCCTCCTCCGAGGGCTTCTTTAGATTAAGGAGAAATCGCGTTTCAAGGGCTTTGCTTCCTGCATGTCTTGCGCAATTGTAATGGGCTGCATTACACAGGCAGAGAGGGGTGACCACGTGGTATATAATTGAACATTTCCCATCCTCTCAGTGGTCATAGCCTTGAATGGTTCAGTGCCCAATAGTGGGTCCTTTGTAGCAGGACTTCTGTTGCACACAGTAGGAAATCCCAAGCTATTTCAGGAGAATTGGATATCCAGGGGTTTGTTTGTTAGAACGGAATAACCGGGGGAAGGTGCAGGAGATGTGCAGGAGGAGGATGACGACGTCAGAAGAACCTGCAAACTTCCGTGAGTGGTCAGTCACGAGTGTACCTTATTTTGCTCGTGTGATGAGCCCCTGAGGCTGTGCAGGAGCACCGGGCTGCCCCTTTATGATCATGCCGGCTTCCAGAGCGTGTGGGAAAGCCTACACACAAAGGCTTTTCTTTGCAGACATCCACACTTCATGTGTGGGCATCAAGGGCAGGGCTGAACTTCCAGCCATTTGGAAGCTTGGCCCAACACTAGTAGTTATGTTACATTGGATGGGGTGGGATAATTGTCATTCCACAGGTGCAGCAGAAATTCTCAGGGGAGGGGGCTTCTAGTTGCCTCCCTACTTCCTCTAGGCTTGATGTCTTCTCACGAGGAGACGTGCCCAAATCACAGATTCATGCAGAAACATGGAGAACTGGTGAAACGGTTGGTTCCTTGGGGGGTGATTCTTACTTTTATACAGACTCAGAGTAAACCTTCTTGGATGTAAGATTGACGTGTGCCTGCTCTTTTATTTCGGGATGGTGGGGGGAGACTGGGCTTCAGCTTTTAGAAGTTCAGGAACCACTGCTTTGAAGCTGCCATTGTAAATTGCAAAACAACCTAATTGATTGGGAAAGGGTGGGGAAGTTAATAATTTATCAGCTTTTAATGTGGTTCCTTCCTGAAAGCAGATTACAGGAATTCGTGTGATTCCTTTGGATCGCTCATGAAAAGCAGTGAATTATTATTGCAGCGGAGCTTGGTTCAACTGCGTAAAGAGATCACCATGGCCCCAATGCAGCTAAAGATCACTGTGTTGGAGTTCTATTGAAAGCAATGGGATGCAAACTCATCGCGTTCATTCCAATGTGGCTTCGTCACAACTAATGTCACCTGAAATCTATGGGAGCCCTATATTCAATTCTCTCCTCCGTTGAATGATTATTGATAACATGTTGGGTCGGGTGGAAACGTATTGGCATGTAATACTTGCTTTTCCCAACTACTAACTACTACTGCATATACGGTGGGTCTTCCTTTCTTTCTACGAACTTTCGTCCCATTGAAATGCAACTGCATTAACACTTACGAGGAATGAATGTGGGTTATGAGTCAGGTATTGTTGAAGCAACTTGGGTGGCAATTCTGTGTACACTTGAGAGCAAGAACTTCAGTCAATAAGCATAGAGTCAAGGCTGCATAATTGTCAAGTTCCTTCCTGTTATTTCCCAGTAGCTAACTAATTCCACCCTTCCAGGGCTATTGCTTTTCAGCGAACAAGGAGGCTGTTGCTCAGAGAACCACGCAAACACATCAATTTTTGTGAACCACCCAGAGAGCTCCGGCTATTGGGCGGTATAGAAATGTAATAAATAAAATAAATAAATCGCTGCTTAAATAACGTTGAATCAGTGACTTAACAAGACCAAAACAAGCACTCCACACTCTTTTCTTCTCATTTATGAACAACTGTTATTTTTATTCATGGGAACACCTTGGTCTCTAGAACAGACTGGCACTTCCTGCAAGCTAGATAATTTGCTGGAATAACAGAACCCATCTATATTCATAGAAGTAAGACAAACTGCAACAGCCATCAACACCTAAGCTGGGTATATAACTATTGCTTCCCCACTTTGTAGATGTGCTTTTGTGTGTTTTGAAGCTGTAATTAGAACCAAGAAAAAAGAGGAGGTGAACAAGAATAGGAGAGAGGGTAAGATGAATTGTTTTATGGAAATTAATAGGAACTAGAAGTTGTGTAAAGTCAAAAGATGGAGTGGCTTTATTTCAAATCAATATCAGTTTCTCATCACTCCAGTGTCTGGTCATGCTCTCCACCCGTTCTCTCTCATTGGAAGCTGCCTTCCTCCAGCTCAGACTATAAGTGTCGTCAGACGAGCATTTTATTGCATGCTCACTACTGCCCACTTACGGATGTTTGCGCGTTCTTTAGATGGCGATGTCCGCCTCCCGCTCCTTCTTGCCTGTTTTCCGTCACAAAATGGATCCCTTTTAATCTGACTTTTCTTTTTAAACGGAATGTGCCATCGCTTTCTGCTGTGTCCAGGAAAAGCAGCTTGATAAAAACAGCCCCTGAATGGGCTACGTGGTCTTTGTTTACTTCCTCTTTCTTCTCCAGGACAGGAGCGGGGGCAGAGAAGTGACGGTAGGGAACCATGATTTTTCCCCATCTGATGACGTTCTGTGTGCTCTTCTAGCAGCAGTTTTTCTATCACCTGCTACCTGATCCTTTTAACTGGAGATGTTGGGAATCGAACCAAGGACCTTCTCCATGTAATTCATGTGCTCTACTTCTGAGCTATGGAAGCATCACCACTCGCCCTGTTCCTTTTTCTCTTCAATCTCTTTCTTCCCTCTTCTAAGTCCATTCCTCATTTCCTTGCTTCTCTTGACCAGCTGGCTTCTCTTTTTCCTCACCCCATGATCTTCCCTCCTTACCTAGGCCCTTCCAACTACTCTGCCTTTCCCTACACTCTGAGCAGCCAGATACCCTTTTGGCTGCCCCCTGCCCCTCTATGACATCAGGGCAGATCGGCCAATCACTGTCCAGGGTTTCAACACCACCACTCCAAAATCCCAGAGTGCCTTACCAGAGAGATTTTGTCAAATCTTTGAGAGTCAATCAGATTTTGTGTCATTCAAACCTTCCCTATCCATATCCTCTAGTGCTGGTCGGTTAAAAGAAGTTTAAAAAGTCGACACTAATGTGTGCTCAGCATTTTGGTCCAAACGAGACCTAAAGGCAGAGAAGGGTGCCAGTACAGAAGAAGCACGGGCTTTCAAAATGTGCTTCTCAGTCCAGTATAAAGGTCCACAGATCGCCAGCTCTAGCATAAGGATATATGGCCTGATATATGTTTAGCCTTTTCCCAGGCGCTGAATTTTCTTGCAGTGGCCTCTCCAATGCTCCATAAGAAAACAAGTCCTCCACTTCACCTGTTACAGCAGGGATGGGCAACCTTTTTGCCCCCAAGCACCACATGCGACAATAGGCGGTGAGTCAGGGGTCCCACCTACGTACACAGACCGCCTCCCGCCTTGCCTTTGCACTTTCAAACACGCCAATGCACAAATGCACACAATCTCACTCTTTGCCTGCCCCCATCTCAGCCTGCAGAGATGGAAAATTTAGACTTCCCTCCCTGCATGGCAAGAACCCTTTGAAAGCTGGGATTGAGCCAGTGGCGATCTGTGTGATTTCAAAGGCTCTCCCTGCACTGGGTTGGAGAAGGCCTAACCCTCTCCACCCCAGCAAGGAGAGATTGCACTCTTTCCACCCCACCTAAAACGTTGAGAGCTGCACCACCTATGTTGGGAGAATTCAGTGGCAGTTAGGTGATTTGGGCAACCATGCAGGCCACGTGGAGGGCCTGCGAAGGCTGCACACTGCCCATAGATGTGTTACAATGTCTTCTACCAAGCTCTTGCTCTCTTTATAGGAGTTTACAGCATCCCATTTTCATTGCACTGTTCTAGCTCAGCCAGGATTAATACTGTTTTCCCCATTCTCTATTGAAGAGCAGCATTTCTGCACTGTTTTCCCCCCCCCAGGTCTCATGCGCATTCATTTAGTGCAAAAGACCATTGTAAGGTCACACGCCTTCACTGTATTGCTCGGGTTGAATTTCTCTCGCCTCAACCAGTATAAACATCAGAGGCAGATAACTGTGAGTTATGCATAGGCTAAACTGTTCTCACTTGCCCTCAAATGATCTCATTCCCTCTACTCTTTCATTTGACTGGCTGTGATGATTCATGTGACTTTGCCTATGATATAATCATGCTTGTTCTGATTTGATATAGTGTCAGATAGGGTTCATAAAAGCAAAACTACGTGAGTCATTGTACCAAATCAGATTAAATAACAGTGAGAACAAATGAAGCCAAGGTTAGTGAAGGCAAAGCAATGAAAAATGGCACAGAGAAGAAGAAACACCAGACAAAAAATAAAATAAAAGGATGTTTGAAGCAATGTGAATCTTTTTCAGTAATTGGTTTAGCTGTATTAAGTATACTAATCTTGAAGCAAATATCAAAACAAAGAATATTTGGCCCTACCTGGCTTTGACCTAATAAGTCATGCACCATGTAGTTCCTTCTTAGTTTTATGTAACCAAATATCATGAGCCTTAGAGGAGAGGTAAATCAGGAGACCCTAATTTATTCAGGGACTATTTTCTCATTTGCAACATACTTCAGCATCAGATTCAGGGAACTCACCTTAACTGGTTATGTACCTAGACATAGTGCCTGTGGCTGGAGTTCTCTCCACGCCATAGCATCCCATAATCACTAAGAATTCCCTGCCGACATAGAGAGTTCAGGTTCCAATTCCCCTCAATTGTGCACAGGAGAGCAAACAGGGGCCTAATTTCATGCGTTGTGCCCCGACTAAATAAGCAAAATGACGCGACAATAGAAACTCCTTAAAAAATAATGCTCAGGTTATGCTAGAATGCATGCGCCCTCGGACACCTTTATGTAAACAAAGGGCTCTCTCATGTGTGGAAGAATCCATTGTGGTTGGAAACACCATAAAGGGAAGATGTAATGCGTTCAGACAGGAACATACTCTATTCTTCCAGATTCATGAACCCTGAACAACTGACATCCCATCAGTTGCATACTTATTGCTAGCAGTTTAAAATCCGTGCTCTATATTGAAAGAATGGGAAGAAAGTCCATCCTGTTACATCATCGGTTGTATCCAATATTAATCTAACTTAATTCCCATTTCAATGGGATCTACTCTAAATAGGTCTAAAATTGGATACGTCCCTATTGATCTGCAAAAAATAGCCAAAGGCAAGGGCGGAACCAAGTAATCTTCTACCATAATATTATTAGTAAAAGGTTTATTAATGTGCCAGGTGCCTACGCAGGTTCGAAAGGCGTAGGCACCTGGCACTTTAATAAACCTTTTACTAATAATATTATTGTAGAAGATTACTTGGTTCTGCCCTTGCCTTTGGCTATTTTTTACTCCCCTACGGGGTTTTCCTTGCTTTCGCACCTATTGATCTGCCTCCAGAATGCGTGCCTACAATTGAGTGGATGAAGTGAAGGAAGGATAGCAACCCAAAACTGGGAATGCAGCTTCAGTGCCTTGGCTTTAAAATCAGGGCAGAGAAATCCTCTGGCCCTCCAGAAGTTGGACTACAAACCCCATTATCCCTGATAATTGCCCATGCTGGCTATGGTTGATGGGAGTTGGAGTACATTTGGAGAGCCACAGGCTCCCCATTCCTGCTCTCAAGTGTTCTCTGGGGACTCATCCTTCATTATGGTTTCTCTGGTACTATTGGAGCAATAAAGTGGGAAGGAGAGCACCACTGAACGCTGTGTAGAGAGAGCCCTAGCTCTGGTGCTATAAAAGATGAGGAATCTTTGATGGTGTAGTTGTAAGATAGGAATTATTATTATTATTATTATTATTATTATCTTTTTAAATTTATTTTATTTTATTTATTTGTTTATTACTTTTTTAAATTGTATTCTTTATTGTTTTTCAAGTAAGGAGAAATACAATAAACACACAGAGTAAACGAAAACACTCAACAACAATATAAATGTTCCCACAGCACCACTATAAAAAAGCATGGGTGTTCATTCCTTCAATAAGCACTTGGTACAGAAACAGATGCAGGTTAAGTTAGAACCTCTGACTAAAAGGATTCCTGAGTCATTGGGGGTCTAGGTTCGCCAGGATTCATATTAATAAATGTGAAAAAGTCCAACCAGTTTTCCACAAATGTGTCTGATGTTATTTCTCCTCTTGCTAACCTGCTATATTGTGTCAATTTATCATTTAAAGCTAGTTTGCAAATCTTATCAAACCAGCGTTGATGGTCAAAAGGTCTGTCGCTTTTCCAGAATTGGGCAATTTCCCACCTGGCTGCAACCAGCAAATGGGTAAAACTCAATTAGCTCAATGTTTCAGATCCCAAGATCCTTCGTCAGGAGCAAAGTTGAACACTCTTTTCTTATGGAGTGTCCTCGTCGGAAGTTGTGTTTCCTGTCAAAGCAGCTTCTTTGACAGAAAACACAACTTCCAACGAGGACGCTCCATAAGAAAAGAGTGTTCAACTTTGCTCCTGACGAAGGATCTTGGGATCCGAAATGCTGAGCTAATTGAGTTTCTCTGGTACTATCAATGTACATTGAGTAATGGATAGATCCCAGCTGTGAGACACTTACAGTCTATGGGCTCATCTACACCAAGCAGGCTATTTCACTATGAAAGTGATATGGAAGCAGTATATTGTGTCTTTCCAATATATTTGCCTTGCATGATTAACATTCATAGTTGATGCATTCCAGACTTCTAAAAAATAATGATGATGTCACTATGGTTAAAACAACCGTCATAAATGTTCAGGATAGGGGGCAGGTTAATACAGCTTTGTGTTTTGAATGCATTCAGTTGATTCTATCACATCCAGTATAAACCAATAAACCAGTATTGTAAATAGTTTACAATTGCTGTGCCACCTGTAGAAATCTTTAACACTACAACACATTTTAACTGTGTCATGTGTGAAAACATGACCTAGACATCAAACACCTAGACCAATTAAGGAAGAGTTTATTTGAAAAGTAATTCCCTGGAATGTATTTTTAAACTTCGAATGAATACAAAAATGTAGAAGACCAATTTCTCAGTTTCTCCAGAACTGTAGGGGAATAACCTTTCTGCCTTTGCATCTTGTTTATACAAGATGCAATATACCTTCTTTAATGATTCCTTCTTTAATGATTTAGATCAGATAACAAAAATATTGTTTATTTAAATTGATTTTAAACACTTTATTCTGCTTATAGTGATCTTACGGAATTTATCTTTCCTGGTGATAACATTTGGCTTTTGATAAACTAGTATTATTTCCTGATATTCTTTGGCCTAACATACAAAGAATCAGCAGTTTACTCCACCCATGCTAGCCATTAAAAAATGGTAAAAGGGAGTTAGTTACATGTACACACATACACACACAAAGGGAGGTGATTTTGTGCACTGAATACTTTATTATACAAATATTAAAAATTTCTATCCATTTCTCATTTTGATCTATTCTGTTCCCACAGTAAAGTAATTCAGGATCCTCCCACTATCAACAAAAGCAGAGCAAAGTTCTTTGTGCATGTATGAAGCTCTACCAGTCATAGGAGCTCCTGCATCCATGTGGGGCTCTGGGGCTCAGTTTATGCATTTCAGTACAAATTGTGGAGCACAATAGTGTTGACTCAGAAACTGTAAAATAGAAATCCTGGCTATTTTGTATTTAAAGTTCAGCTGAGCCCTGCTCATCTGTTGCACCTTACTGTACCGCAGATGTAGCTTGGCAGCTACCAAATATTGCACTGATTTAATTTTTCCACACATGCTCTCCTCCAAACCATTTCATAATGGGACAACTGAGCTTAATTCTCTCTGAAAACTTTTCCCCTTAGAAAATTTCTGAGATTGCTCTTTTTTCTCATACCTCCAAAAAAAGGACATGTTACAGATTTTTTTCTGAATATTCTTTACCATTTCTTCTGGCAGATACCATTTTGCATTATGGAGGATGCAGAATGGGGGCCAGGCAGCCAACACAATTACTGCCTCTTGTAGCAGCAAAAAACAAAGCCAGCAGGAGAAAAGAAAGGGGCTGTACTGCGAATGCTGAGCCCCACCCCTGAACATTTCTCCTCCCGATTAAATTGTTGCACACATTTCTCTGCCCACAAACAGGGTGGAGAACTTCAACATGCCACTTCTCCACATCTCTAGCAGGAGCTCCAGTGCATGTAGGGTGCTGCTGTCTGCCCAAAATGTCCCCATTTACATCGAAGCGGGCAGTGGCAGGAGCTTAGCACGAGCAAAGAGATGCAGACGGCCCTCTCTGCTGAAATGAATGGAGAAACCCACTTCTGCAAGAGCTCTACATACTCATAGGAGCATGCATAGCGCTCCGAATCAAAGGCAGTGCCTTCCGTCTGGGGATACATCCATTTCTGTCCACCATCAAGTTCTCCAAAATCAGTAAATTCAACCATATTAATTAATCTTCCCCAACTTGGTGCCCTCCAGATGTGTTAGACTACATCTCCCATGATCCCCTGGCCATGCTTATGGGGATGATCAGAGCTGCAGTCCCAAATGTGAAGGTCACCAGGTGTGGGGATGCTGGATTATAATCATTCATTAGGAAATCTGTGAAGCGGGTAACATTCTTTGTAAACCGATTTGAAAATGAATATTACAAAGCTGCAAAAGGCAATAAAAACAGGGTTGACAAACAGGGCAAGATTATCATTGACTCTTGGAAATAAATGTCTGTCTTGATGTATAAAATAAATGCTTGTAAGACCAAGAGTCTCAGAATGACAGAAATGAGTAAGTGATCGTTTAGTTCAAATGTGTTATGCTCGTATTTCTCCAGATGTTTTCCCTCTTCCTTGCCAACATATATCACAAAGACAGACTTGCTGAGTCATACCAAACCCTTGCAGACGCTGGATCAATGAATGTTATGCCTTTGTTAGAACATTGATAGCAAAACCAAGGAAGTCATCCATTACAGCCACAATCAAATACATAATTTTACATGTTTATGGCAAGGTTTGAGCTGCAGGGGACATACATCGAAATCCATCCTGAGCCTTCAGGGGTAGGATAGGATCCAGCTAACTAAACAATGGCATTAGTGCCCTCCTATAAAGTTCTCACAATGCCATTAGAAATCAGGTGTGTTCTATGCTTCTTAGGGTCCAAGACTCAGTTCCAGACAAGCTGGAGTGGGTTCAGAAGAGGGCAACGGAGATGTTCAGCAGTCTGGAAACAAAGCCCTGTGAGAAGAGACTGAAAGAACTGGGCATGTTTTGCCTTGAGAAGAGAAGATTGAGGGGAGACATGATAGCACTCTTCAAATACTTGAAAGGTTGTCACACAGAGGAGGGCCAGGATCTCTTCTCAATCCTCCCAGAGTGCAGAACACGGAATAATGGGCTCAAGTTACAGGAAGCCATGTTCCTGCTGGAAATCAGGAAAAACTTCCTGACTGTTAGAGCAGTACAACAATGGAACTAATTACCTAGGGAGGTTGTGGCCTCTCCCACACTAGAAGCATTCAAGAGGCAGCTGGACAGCCACTTGTCAGGGATGCATTAAGGTGGATTCCTGCACTTAGCAGGGGGTTGGACTCGAAGGCCTTATAGGCCCCTTCCAACTCTACTAGGAGGAGGGCTTTCTCCGCTGTGGCACCCCGGTTGTGGAATGAGCTCCCCAGAGAGGTCCGCCTGGCGCCTACACTGTACTCCTTTCGTCGCCAGCTGAAGACCTTTTTATTCACTCAGTATTTTAACACTTAATTTTAACTTAAATTTAAATTATACTGTTTTAACTCTGTATTTTAACCTTATATCAATTTTGCTGCGTGGTTTTATCCTGGTTGTGCTTTTTATATTGTATTTTGTATTTGTGTTTTAACCTGTTGGTTGTTTTATGATGGTTTTAATTTTTGTGAACCGCCCAGAGAGCTTCGGCTATTGGGCGGTATAAAAATGTAATAAATAAATAAATAAATAAATACTATTCTCTCATACTCACTACTTTAGAATAGGCTGATGAACTCAAAGCCAATGGCCCTGTTTAGAAGACATCTTAAATCACCGTGGCTAAAGCTCTTTTCTTAACAAAAAAGCCTTAACCACCAAGGTTTAAGGTGTCTTCTGAACAGGGGCAATGTCATCAATCCTCATCTCATCACCTTAAGAGGCACAAACCACCAGATGTCACTGTACCCTAAGAAGCAAGGTTGCTTTTTACAAACCATGGTTTTAAGGAATTCCCAGCAGTTTGTCCATTGCTTTGAACAAAATGGCACTTCCAGCTACTCTGTTCACATGGTTCAGTCTGAGCAATTTTCGATGCAGTATAAGAGCCACAAGTTGTCATTTCTCCTCTGTCTGCTTAATGTGCTACATTTAAGAACCGATATAGCATAGTAAAGCCTTCCTCAATGTAGTTCCCTCCAAATGTTTTGTACTACAACTCCTATCAGCCCCAGCCAGCATAGCCAACTGAGAAGATGGGAATTGTAGTCAAAATGTAGGTGGGTGGGCTCCAGGTTAGGGAAGCCTGCCCTAGTGGATAGAATCCAAGATTTAATGTTTTATTTATTTATTTATTGAAATATTTCTAGTTTACGCTACATCAAAAAAATCTCAGGGCAAGATGCAATCAATAAAATCATTAAACCACAGCAAAACCCCAAGAAATCCAGGATAAAAGCAGAAATGGTCAGTCAAAGCAAGCTATTAGGATCACTGAAACCCAAAAGCTTGGGTGAAGAGCCAGGTTTATTGGATGAACAACTGCACCTTCAGAAGCTGGAAAACTTGCTAAGTAAAATTCGTAGAGTTCAAGGGGTCAGTACTCCTACATAGTTCCTAGCCCTTCTTGCGGCTACCAGAAGCAGATTCAACAGTATAACCCTATTCACAATGCAATCCCCATGGCCACTTTCCTGGGAGCAAGCCCCGTTGAATTCAGAGGACTTTCCTTCCAAGCATAGGATTGCGCTGAAAAGCACTGAAAAGAGAAAACGTGCAGAATAAATTATGCCAATGAAAGCAGTCGTGCATAATTTATCCCGGCTGCAGAATCCTGCTCTACATGTTGCAGAATTTTGAGTTCCCCTTGGTCCAGGATGTTATTTAGCTTTATTTTTAAGCATTGAATACATCCCGCACGTTGGGTATACTATGGCTATCGCTTTCAATATTGCTTGGGTGCAGAAGACTACAAAAATGAAGGGCATGAAAAATGTTGCTGGCTCAGGAAAACAGCACACTCAGAAATTCCACTGGCTTCCACTCTTGTAGCCCAAGGGAAGCTGACTGGCATCTACAACTTTGTCTTTCAAAGACGCTGACTGCAGCTTCCTCCCCCGCCCCCGCCCCCAACTTGCTTCCCCCAGGGTCCTTCTGCAAGTTAGAGCTACAGTGATGGACACAATCTAATGGAAGAGTCTAGACTACAGAGCGAGCGCTTTCCCAAAGAAAGGGCATTAAAGACATGTAGCAACGAACACAGACTTACTCCGTGCCTCTGCAGATAAGTGCATTGCTCAATACACAAATAGATTCTCCCCTTTGATTCAGTGCGGGAACTCAATCTCATTCCAAAGTGACCTTGAAAAACAGAAGCAGAAGAGCCACTCAAAATTGTACAATTGTATTGTATTATTTACAAAGAAGAGGATGCCAGTAATATATATGTAAATGATTTATATACAATAGACCTGCATTGCTTCATTCCCTTCCGTACAGCTTGGGGAAAACTGTGTGAATATTACACTGCCCTTCCTATGAAACAAAGTGCACTTATGGCTAATTTTCAGGAAATGAATTGTTACAGGCTCAGGAGACAAGAAAAGTCCAAAAGGAAATCAATAGAGACCCCCACATCCATCAGACCCTGAGCACAAACAGCTTCAGCAGGCTTTGTGTAACACTGGCAGGGCCAAACATGGCCTTTGACAGCTCTGGTTTGAATCAAACACCTCCATGTTCTGTTGGAACAGCAGTCAAGTGGGCTGAAAAGGGTTCCTGGTTCATCTAAATCTCAGGTGGGAAACCCATGGGCTCAAGTTAACGGGCTGAAGTTAAAGGAATCCAGATTCCAGCTGGACATCAGGAAAAACTTCCTGACTGTTAGAGCAGTACGACAATGGAATCAGTTACCTAGGGAGGTGGTGGGCTCTCCCACACTAGAGGCCTTCAAGAGGCAGCTGGACAACCATCTGTCAGGGATGCTTTAGGGTGGATTCCTGCATTGAGCAGGGGGTTGGACTCGATGGCCTTGTAGGACCCTTCCAACTCTGCTAGCTTATGATTCTATGATTCTATGGATGGGACCCCCAGCCTCCCTCTAGAAAGCGGTTGACAAAACATGTTAAACTGAAAATGTTTTTTTGTAATTGAAGTGTTTTTGTAATTACATTTTGACAAGGCTATGCCTAAAACTCTATTCAGGCAAACATGAAATTGAAAATGAGAAACTCAATGGAAAAAGAAAGGAAGAAATATCATAATTAATAAGAAATCATACACCATTTAGAAGGGTAAAAATTCCCAAAGGGGCACTCTAGCACACATTTTTAAAACACACTTTTATTCCAACAAAAAAATGTTGTGACAGCTGTATTTTTAATAAGAACTGGAGATTATTATTTCAGGAAATTTAGCACTACTCTAAAAATGTCCAGAATGCTGAAGGATTTTTTTTTATCACAAAATCTCACTTATACATTCAAGATAGCTTATTTATTCACATATCTTCTGGGGCCTTTACATTTAGCAGTAGAAATGAGTCTCTCCCATTACTGGAATCAAAGATTCTGCTTGCTTGAATCTGCTCCCTCTCCTGCAATGAAATACCTGCCTTGTAGATTCCTTCAAAAGCACAGAAAATGTCAGCATGAACTAAAGAACTCAAACAGGAAGTCCTTGCATTTCAATAAAGAAATATTGTCCCATATACAGACCTAGAATGTCAGGGAAAACTCTGGGAATAGCTTCCTTCACCTGGCTTCATTTTTTCCTGAAAAGTATTACGCCTCAGTGCTGCTGTTTAGGTTTTACCAATCCTACGTTCTTGTGTCCCATAAAGGGAAGGGGCTGCTGAATTCCTTGGAATGGGAAGAGAGCCTAGTATTCTTCCCTGGTGAATGAAAGGCAGAAATTCAATAGGTGTAACTTTACTTAGCATAAGAGGATGGACACAGAACCTGTGGATATTCAGCTGTAGGGCCCTTGGGAGGAAGGTACGTTTGGACCAGTGTTTCTCAAACTGTGGCCCTTTTTAAAAATATATAATTCAATACATTCCAAAATCCAGCTTACACAGACAGAAGCAGTCAACTGTGGCCCTATAATGCACATGAGAGAGAGAGAGAGAGAGAGAGAGAGATTGTGATGATGGTCGCTAGCTTAGGTGACTATTTAAAAGAAAAACCAATATGTTAATAGAATTAACTCTGCAGCCCCTATCGCCATTCCCAAACTGCCTAACACACAATGTGTTTTCAATATTAAACTCCTAATGATTTCACTAGGAGTTTAATAATGAGTGTGTCACCATCACCCTGGTAACCAGCCACACTCACTCCCATTAGGGTGACCATATGAAAAGGAGGACAGGGCTCTTGTATTTTTAACTAGGCGTGTGCACGGACCCCCTGATCCGCCCCGCGGGCCGATCCAAAAAATTCGGATCAGCCCGCTCCGCTCCGCCCACAGTCCGCTCCTCTTCGCTGCGGAGCTCCGGCTCCAAATCGGAGCTCCGCAGTGGAGGGGAGTGGCGCCAGGTAAGGCCCCCCTCCCTCCTCTCCCTTACCTGCAGAGACCAAGGGGGAGGGGGGCCTTACCTGCATCCGTCCGTGGTCCATCAGCTTCTTCAATTGAGCCCGTGGCTCAACCAAGAAGTCTGGGCCACAAGTGCGGCCTAGACTTCCTGGTTGAGCCGCGGGCTCAATTGAAGAAGCCGAGGGACCGCGGACGGACGCAGGTAAGGGAGAGGAGGGAGGGGGGTTACTGGGCCCCGCCGCCACCGCCCGTGCGGCGACAGCGGCAGAGCCCAGTAAGGGACCAAGGGGGAGGGGACCTTACCTGCGTCCGTCCGCGGTCCCTCGGCTTCTTCAATTGAGCCTGTGGCTCAACCAGGAAGTCTGGGCCGCAAGTGTGGCCTAGACTTCCTGGTTGAGCCGCGGGCTCAATTGAAGAAGCCGAGGGACAGCGGATGGACGCAGGTAAGGGAGAGGATGGAGGGGGGGTTTACAGGGCCCTGCCGCTGTCGCCGCATGGGCGACAGCCACAGGGTCTGGTAAACCCCACTTACCTTTCTTGCGGAGCTCCGGATTGAGGCGAAGGATCCGCCTTCACCTCGATCCACTCCGCAACGCTCCGCCGGCCCCCCAATCCTCTTCGCCTCCGCCTTTAGGGTAGGCGAAGCGCCCCGCTCTGCTCCTGCTTCTCTGGTTCGAGGAGAAGCGGAGCACATCCCTATTTTTAACAGTTGTATTGAAAAGGGAATTTCGGCAGGTGTCATTTGTATGCAGGCAGCACCTGGTGATATACCCTCCATCACAACAGTTCAAGCTACAGGAGCCCTGCCTAGAGTGACTAGAAACGAAAGAGGGCAGGGCTCCTGCAGCTTTAACTGTTGTGATGAAGAGGGAATTTCACCAGGTGCTGCCTGCATACAAATGACGCCTGCTGAAATTCCCTATTCTATACAATTGTTAAAGATACAGGAGCCCTGTCCTCCTTTTCATATGGTCACCCTAACTCCGATTGTACCTCTCCCTCCTGCAGGGTTATTCTAAACAGGCTCAGGGACAGACCCTACGAACTCCCATAGGATAAAATGGAACAATATAGCATTTTTAATAAAAACTACAAACCTGTTGTGCTACTACCAGGGCAAAGTGTACTAGATGTTTCCCCAGACCCAACTAAAAAAAAACCATTTCCTGAAAGATGCTGTACAGCGAAATTGGCCCATAAATTTTAACCACAGCAAAGTCTATGAGAAAGAAAAAAGACAAATTGCTGACAGTCACTTGTTAAACTTTGTAAATAATCCCTGTCTATCTCAAAATTTGCAGCGACCAACTGGCCTCTCCTTTACTGTCAAGTTTCAGATCAATCCCTTGAGCCTTAAAAAGAGAACTGAACAAGAGCCATGCTGGATCAAACCAAGGTTCCATCTATCCCAGCACTCTGTTCACACAGGCCTAATCTACACCATGCAGGATATTGCACTATGAAAGTGGTATGAAAGCAGTATATAAAAGGCAGGAGCCACACGACTGCTTTATAGTGGTATTGAAGTGCACTGGCAACTGTTGGAGCCCATAAGACACATACCATATATCATTTTCATATTGCTATATCCTGCATGGTGTGGCTCCTGCCTTTTATATACCACTTTCATTCCGCTTTCATAGTGCTATATCCTGCTTGGTGTAGATTAGGCCACAGTTGTCATGTAAAATGTCCTAGTGGCCAACCAATAGTTGATCAGAATAAGAAGCCTTTTTCTGAGTATAAGCGTAGAACCTACTGTCCCCAATTTCTGGTTATAATGGGAATGTAATTCATTCGACTCACCCTTAGCATAGGGCCACAACTGTGGCTCTTTTATTAAAGATTCACTGCTCATATAAGATACATAGGCTTTTTCCCCCCGATTGAAAATGTCAGCTTTTGCTTTAAGTTCCCAGCCTGCATGGTTGTTAAATTGAATCTGAACATGTGGCCCATTTGAATACTGTATTGATAAGCAAGCACCCACCTTGATAGAGCAGGATGCTTATGGTCATCTGGGAGCAAACATGGACATCCGTATCCATATATTGGACATGGATATATTGGGTATGGCTGTATATTGGGTCAGCAACTGCCTGGCACCCTCAGTGCTACTCTCTTGCTCTTGAGTTGTCAGCCTAGAATTCAAAGAGGGATGTAGGGGCTAATGACAGCTCTGACAACAGAATTTGCCTCCTTTTGGGAAGCTGGTGGTAGGAATTGGTTGAAAACTCCCAAAGTAATCCTGCAGCGAAACTAGTTTCCAACAAGGGCAATAACATCTTCCCTTGCCAAAGACAGAGCAACTTCTAGAATCATGGTAAGTCTATTACTGAAGAAGGCACTTGTTGTGACTAGACCTGTTCCCCTTAGGCCTTAGCTAGACCTAAGGTTTATCCCAGGATCGTCCTGGGGTCATCCCTGTTCATGTAAATGACACACAGGATAACCTGGGAGCAGGCTAGGGGAAGGAGTTTTACATGATCAATCAGAATCAGATTCTGAAGCAGAAGAGACAGCGCCAGAAACGTACACCAGCTGGAGATGGACCTTCACCAGACCTTATCACTGAAAACAACACACAGTATGTGGGAATTCAGTATTTTTCAGAGGGGGGGGCACTTCAGGGCTAGCTGACCATAGAGTCCACTACAGACTCAAACAGGCAGAGCTAAAGGAAGGCGAGAGAAGGTCGGCCCAGCTAGCTTCTCGCCAATGGCTTCTTCAGAACCAGGCTCCTTGAAGTTAAAGCGTTCTGGGAAAAGGCTTTCCCTTTTTCTTGAAAGGACAATTGTCTCACTTAGTTCACATAGTTTTGCCCAGAGAAAAGTTCCTAGAGGTTAGACTGTTTTCAGGTGGGAAGAGATGTTTATTGCTTGAATAAAGCTTTGTGGATTACGCGGCAGACCTCTTTATTGTCTCCCAATAAGGCAGGAGGTTTTGGGAAACACGACAGCACCCGGATATGGGCACCCAAGTTGAGTCTTAATACTAGGATGGAATATAAATTTAAACATGTGCAATACTTGGCGCGTTTAAGTTAATTGGATCATAAGTAAGCAGATGACAAAACAAATGCAAAAGATTTTTGCATTACAATCTGTAGTTATGACTCAACAGGCGACCCCAAACTATCCGTGACCAATCATTGTTCATGTCTGTTAGCCGTCCGTCCCCGCTTATCCGTCTCCTGTGTGAACTGTACCTAGACAGACTGCTGTATCGATTGTTCTCTTTTTGTGAGTCATGATGTGCAACAAAGGAGCCCGGTGCTTGAATCTGGGAAAAAAACCAAATGCATTGCATGAAGGACATAACTGGAGAGTCAAGGACATCACCATTGCTAGGGCAGGATGCTATGCATGTTTGGACAAAACAAAGTCCTCGTTCTGTCTAAACATGCATAGGATTGCACCTTAAATGTCTCGATCCCTACCAGGCGGGTACAATGTTTTAGCCATTCAAAGGGAAAGATAACATTATTATGAACAGTGATGCAGCTAATTAATTTTAGATTCTGGACTTAATGGCCTGGTTCAGACTACACGTTAAACCGTGCTGCTTAACCACAAAATGGTTAATGGAATGCATTAACCACAATGCATTCCGTTAACCATTTGGTGGTTCAGCAGCATGGTTTAGCGTGTTGTCTGAACCAGGCTAATGATGTTAATGAGCCATGAGTATTAGACAACTAACATTTCTCTTCTACCCACCCCCATCGTTCCATGCTGAACAACTGCTTCTACATTCCTGATATGTTAGGACAAAAACAGAACTGTCTGCCGATCCTGATTTTAAAAAACAACACAATAACTCTGAGCATGTACAGTTTTGCATTTTAAACCCACTTAACTCATAGCCCCATCATGACTATTGGAATAAAATGGAATTTGCTTCTATCCCTCACTACGTAACTAATATTTTTCCTCTCCCTACCCCCACCCCCATCGTTCTATGCTTTACAACTGCTTTTAGTTTTTTATGTTTTTAATCAGTTTTAATCCCATTCAACCCTAATGCTCTCTGGGTGACTTTGGGCCACTCAGCACCTCTCAGCCTAACCTACTTCACAGGGTTGTTGTGAGAATAAAATTGGAGAAGGGGAAAACCATGAGGAAGAAGACTGATTATATACTTTTAAAAAATGTAATAAATAAATTTCCTGAGCAACTTTGCAATTTAATAAGGTGAAAATGCAACATGCACATAAATGCATCTGTCTATTCAAAAAAATAAAATAATGAAAGGCCACCTTTTCACCCCAAAGCATAGCCCCATGATTTAAATATTGTTTTCATGAGTGCTTTTCTTGTTTCTACCGTTAGAACTAACATCACCTGGTATTTTTTTGTTTTCTTTTTTTAAAAAAAAATAGAAGAAAAAGAAGAACAAAGAAAACAATCTGCATTAAATATTATTTTGCAAATCATCATTTGTTTATTTGTTCAATAAATGTAGCTCAATTAACATAGTCATTCAACATGTACATAGCTAATTAAGTATTAAGCCAGGATCATAGCCTAGACAAACAAAATATGCAAAACATTAGCATTTGCTGAAAATTTATTGTAAAGGAGAAAAAAAGGCCTTTTTATATCATAGCAAGATCATCATCTTCCACTCCGTCAAGGCAAGGCTACCACCCATTTGTCCAGTTGTCTAATTTTTGTGACTAAGGGTACAACCCTATGCTCGTTTGGACAGAAAAAGGTCCTTCAACACTGGCTAGGGCATGCTGGGAATTGTATAAGGTTATTCTAGCCTCCTAAATTGGGGATCGAATTTTAATTGGAGCTAGAATGGGGGTTAGAACATGCTTATTTCTAGCCCCCTAAATTGGGGCTAGAGTGGTACAAGAGAAATGGCCGAAAAATGTCACATCTGAACACTTTGTGACTAGTCTATCAAAAAGGACAAAAGGGGGAGGAATGCCAAATGTTAAGATTTATTTGTAGGCCCAACACATTTCAGAACATCTTCCTCAGGGGCACTAAGTGACATATATACAGAATGGAACAATCAGAAAATGAATATGAACATAGAATCATAGAATCATAGAATAGCAGAGTTGGAAGGGTCCTACAAGGCCATCGAGTCCAACCCCCTGCTCAATGCAGGAATCCACCCTAAAGCATCCCTGACAGATGGTTGTCCAGCTGTCTCTTGAAAGCCTCTAGTGTGGGAGAGCCCACAACCTCACCAGGCAACTGATTCCACCGTCGTACTGCTCTAACAGTCAGGAAGTTTTTCCTGATGTCCAGCTGGAATCTGGCTTCCTTTAACTTGAGCCCATTATTCCATGTCCTGCACTCTGGGAGGATCGAGAAGAGATCCTGGCCCTCCTCTATGTGATAACCTTTTAAGTATTTGAAGAGTGCTATCATGTCTCCCCTCAATCTTCTCTTCTCCAGGCTAAACATGCCCAGTTCTCTCAGTCTCTCTTCATAGGGCTTTGTTTCCAGACCCCTGATCATCCTGGTTGCCCTCCTCTGAACACGCTCCAGCTTGTCTGCATCCTTCTTGAATTGTGGAGCCCAGAACTGGACACAATACTCTAGATGAGGCCTAACCAGGGCCGAATAGAGAGGAACCAGTACCTCATGTGATTTGGAAGCTATACTTCTATTCATGTTGTATATTCTGACTGGTAACAACTTGTCAGAGTCCAAGGCAGGTATCTTTTAAAGTTCCTTTCATCTGGAGATGCCAGGGACTGAACCTGGATCGTTCTGCAAACAACACACACTCTTTACCACTGAGCATTTTGCTCTAATAGGCAGCCAGCATTCCTGAGCACACACAGATGCTTCACAAATATATTACAAAACCCATGTGTATAATAAGGGATTTTTAAAAATGGTAAAGGAGAGCACACAATTTAAAAACACACACCAGCACAAGAACACCCTTGAATGCACAATAAAATAAAAATAAAATAAATAAAAACTATTCTCCCTCCATGGTAACTATAATGTGAGTTGGAACTAAAGTGATTTAGATCTACACCTTGTGTCGATTCATTATGAATGCGGAATAAAAGGCAGGAAATTACACTTGGAAAGCAGTATATGGAATGCGGATTGTGCCACAACAGTTATTAGTGCACTTCGATACCTCTATAAAGCAGTAGTGTAGATCTAGCCTTAGAAATGGTTGTATGGGGGGGCTGGGGGGGATCAGTTCAGAGTGAGACCAGCCGGGAAAGGAAGCTAAAGAGTAAATCAATGACTACTTTCAGTTTTGTATATCGTTTGGTAGGTAGCACGCTGCCAAGTAAAGTTTGTTCCTTATAATTCAGAATCTATAGTTCGTTTTATACTCTTGCAATCCCTACAGTGGCAGCTACAGTTTATCATATCACAAGAAAGGCTTAAGGTAAACAGTTTTCCTGGTGTGGTAATTGACAGCTATAACTGCATGGGGATAAAATATACATCATATGCATCGCAGAAGCCCACTCATGACCCACTCTTCCTTCAAAAATCTCAGAGCACAGTTTTATACTCACAACAGCCCTGTGAGGTGATCCAGGCTAAGAAATGCTGATTCCTGTGAGAAAGCTTTGAAAAGAATTTAAAGTTGGGCTTCCTCTATGCAAGGCGGCCAGTACCTCGGAGAGGGACTACAGCTATGTGGTAGAGCACACCCAGTGGCACAGCTAAGGCTGGGCCTACTGTAGGACCCAAATCCAGGATCCCACAGCTTGGGGCAGGGCTGGGGCAAATGGCCACCCACACAGTGGCAGGTGCAAAAGCAAACTCCATTTTATTCCTATAGTGTCTGTGCTATTTTTAAAGTGAGATTAAAATGCAAAACTGCCCATGTTCAGAGAATTCCTTTGGCAAACAGTTTTGTTATTGTTCTAGCGAATCAGGAATGTAGAAGCAATTGAAATTAGATAAAGGTAAAGTCAAAACATCTGACTTTTATCAAATATAGCAGGATTTTATTCTATATACCGATCAGGGGTATACACAGCAGTGTTTGTCAAAGTCTTTCCTCTAATTATGGAAAAGAGAATAAATATAACCTTGACATACAGAAGAATATATATATATATATATATATATATATATATATATATATATATGTATATATATACACACACACACACACACACACACACATATATATACACACACACACACACACTTGGGTATGTTACCATTTTGCCATGCCCACTTTGCCTTCAGGAATTCTAGAATGGCTTCAGCTGATACAGGTTGCTAAGCAACAGTAACGTGTAACGTCAGCTGATACAGGTTGCTAAGCCCCTCGCCCGACTCCTCTGGGCTTTCCAAGGTAATCCTACCCCCTTTTCTGCCTCTTCGCTCCCATCCTCGCCATGAAGGGGGCAGCGCCACAATCTGGAGCATGAGCAAGGCACGGTCGGGGCCCTTGGTGGCCAGGTGGGAGGCCGCTCGCCTGCTGTGAGCTGAGGCCCCAACCTAATCTCATGCGAGCTGGGAGGACGGCCCAAGGCTGACAGGAACCCTGGGGAGAGAGGGACACCTGCTCGCCCTCCCTCCGACCTCCCTGCCCCCCAGGTCTGCCAGACGGCGCTGTATTGGCGGCCTCCAAGCAGCCTGCACCCCCCTCCAGCTCTTCTGGCTCCAGGCTTTCCAAGGTAATCCTACCCCCCTTTTTGCCTCTTTGCTCCCCCCCCACACACAAAGGGGGCAGCGCCACAATCTGGAGCATGAGCGAGGCACGGTCGGGGCCCTTGGTGGCCAGGTGGGAGGCCGCTCGCCTGCTGCGAATGAATAAATAAATAAAATGTGATGATATTTAATTAATAAACTTTAAGATATGCTACAACAGCGTATGTTACGCTGGGTACAGCTAGTTAAGAAAATGTCCAAGCAGCCCATGGTTTCCATGTATGTAAAACCCAAAAATATGAATAAAGGTTACTACCCTCTGTCAATAATTTGATTTAAATTCAATGCACTTCTTTTTATTTATTTATTTTCTTTTTATTCTTCATTTTTTTCTTTTCTCTCTCTCTGTGTTGATTTTGTTTTGGAAACGAATAAAATCTTCTTTTTAAAAAAACGACACAGAAACGTAGAAGCAGTTTTAAAGTGGGACGAGGGAGAAGAGAAATGCTCATTGTGTGCTCGTGTTGCCAAGAGGCAACAGTACTTTTTAAGATTCAGAATAGAATAAACAAACTTAACAGGTGAAGGCTGAAGATGTTATTAAACAGAAGCACATTAATAGAGAAATTAAAGCAGAAGAAAGCAAAACACAATAACTGCAGCAATCTGCTTCAAAGCAAGACCATAAGCATTTGTCCTTTCAGTCACTAGTAAGCCCCTTAGAATCAGTGACGAATATGCACTCGAATGGCCTAACAATGCACTCTTTCCAGATTTGTCTGTGTTGAGGTTGTGAATTGGGTGGAAACCCCACCCCACCCCCGGAACACATACAGGCCCTGTTCAGACAACATGCTAAGCCACGGTGGTTAAGTATTTTGAACTAAACATTATGTCTTAGCATGTTGTGTAAACCAGAGTGGCGACATAACCACAGTTTAAACATGTGCGCTCACCTGTGCACCACTAACTCCTCAAAATGACAATGGTCTTCTGCATTTCCACTACAGTGCTTCATGACGTAAGTAATACACTTTGCTATCTAAACCCCCTCCTATTACCTGAGTCTAAAATTATCTAGCTACACGTTGCTTACAAAAAGGCCCAGGTTCAAATCTTGGCATCTCCAGTTCAAGAACCTCAGGTGACAGAGTTGTGAAAGACCTCTGCCTAAGGCCTTAGCTAGACCTAAGGTTTATCCCAGGATCGTCCTGGGGTCATCCCTGTTCATGTAAATGACACACAGGGGATCCCGGGAGCAGGCAGGGACGACGCTGGGATGACCCCAGGATAAACCTTAGGTCTAGCTAAGGCCTCCGACTCTGAGCGGCTGTCAGAGCTGACAACACTGCCCTAGATGAACAAACAGTCCGACCTGATCTTAGCCTGCTTTCCGTTGTTCCTTTCCACTAGACCCAGCTGGCCGTAAGTGTATGAATCATCTCAGTAGGTGTGGGATAAAAGATGCATTCGTGCACATCATAAAACATAAGAAGCAGCCTTTAGTACTAAATTAGGAAATTGGCATCTGGTGGTCCCTGGGCCAAATCCTGTCCCATAAACATTTTCAATCCGCAGAGGGGAATGAGAGGACCAGTACTTGGGTCCATAGCTCACAATGACAAAACACATGCTTTTCATGCAGAAAGTCCCAGGTTTGATCACCAGCTTCTTCAGGAAGGGTGAGGAAAAGCATCCCACTGCCAGGCAGTGTTGGCAATACTGGGCAGGATGGACCAATGGTTTGACTCATCAGAAGGCAGCGTCCTATGTGCCTATGAAGTTTACCCTTAAGACACTTCTGCATGTGGGGATTTTAGCCAGGGCCCACCATACTCTAATCCAGTCTTCCCCAACCTGGTGCCTCCAGATATGTCGGACTACAATTTCCATAGCCAGCATGACTAACTCAAAGTGTCTGTCTGACAAAACTAATTGCTATGTAGAGCTGCTACTATACCATTCATTAACATTCAAAGTTTGAGAGAAATTTAAAAATGCTAGTAGCTGGAAATTACTAAGAACCCAGCAGAGTTGTCCAGAATCATTAATAATCAGGTATCTAGTTAAGTGCATTGACAGCCTCCAGAAAACTCTTGAAAGGGAGGGGGAGGAGTCCTTTGGCATTGGCTGAAGCAACCCAGGAAATCCTTTGATGCACTTAAGAGATTGGTAACAATAGCTCCGAAAGTGAGCAGGCATTGTACATTGAACAGGCTGTCTCCCTGGCGACACTGAATCCATCAAGTTCCAGCCAAGACCCCGAAGGGGTTCTGTGTTTTCAAAGGAATGTTGAGTCGCAAACCCAGGAGGAGGAAAGATGGAAAGACCAACTTTTGCAGAAGGCAAATAGTTTCATGGAAACCTTGAAAACTTCAAGCAGCAGCAACAACAACACCAACAGCACGCCATGTCTGAAAGGTAGGAGACCGTAAATGGAAAAGTAATTTTAGTCTGTGCACTATTGACTTGACACACTTTGAAAACCGAGATAGGGTTACAGGATTGAGTAACTTTAGAAAAGCACAGTTAGTGGCCACTGAATGGTTGACGCCAGCTCTCGTGCTGTGGAAGCAAAGGAGAAATGTGTCATTTATTCATTACTGAAGACAAATAGCATCTTCGAAGAAATGGATTATTTATGAAAAGCAGGTACACGCAGCAGCTCAAATGCAATATTAAATGTGCAATCGTTAACATTATTGACGAGTAGCCTGGTGTTCAAGTTATACATCTGATGGCAATGGCTAATTGTACGTGATATGACTAATTATGATAACTGGGCCTGAACTGCAAGGCAGGGGCATTTCCAATGTAGTGTGGGAATGGATGCCACAACACGGGAATAATCATTCACTGTGTGGCCACACAATGGAAGGGGAATGTACATTAGTAAAATTGCTTCCAAATGGTTCTGTTTTAATAGTCAATGGTTCTAATGAAGCCCCAGAAGATATTTGTGTTGTGCATAATGCCTCAAAGGTGGCAGATAGGATCAGCAGATGGGTTCTTATGCTAAAGGCAGAGAGAGATCCAAGTTCTCCAGCACAATGGTGAGAATAAGAAAAATGCTGGTAGTTATGTTGAACTGCAGAGTGTTTCAAGGCTTCATAAGGGAGAGAGACAGCCATGTTTTCCCTTTCCCCTTTGCAAGGTTGCCAACCAATCAGGGTGTGGGGGGAAATTGGTTGGTTGTTTTGCTTTTGATGTAGTTGTCAGAAAATAAAGGAGGAAGGCTGGTTATTGTTTTCTTCACCTGTTTGTCTTTGGGTGGTTTAAAAGCTGTACACCCAGCTATGCACTGGGCTCTAATCTTAGGTTTGCTAGACTCCAAAAGGTACAGGTGTTCAGGTACATAAAAGGATGCCACAGGGAAGATGGTCAAGAACTATTTTCCAGTGCTACGGAAATTAGGACCCAAAATAATGGGTATAAATTACAACTACCTAGATTTTGATTAAATATAAGGGACAACTTCCTGATAATAAGGTCTGTAAAAAAGTGGAAAGGTCTACCTACAGAGGTTGTGGGCTCACCGTCTCTGGAGGGTTTTAAGAAGAGGCTGGACAGCCACCTCCCATGGATGGTTTAATTGGTTTTCCTACACGTTGAAGAGGGTTGGACTAGAAGTTCCTTGTGGTCTCTTCCAACTCCACAATTCTATGATCTAACCCTCAACTAGCCCTGAAGCCTAGTTATTGCACACATGTCCTGCTTGTGGGATTCCTGTGGGCAGCTGGTTGGGCACAGTGTGAAAAGAATGCTGGACTAAGTAGGTCTTGGTCTCATCAATCATAGCTCTTCTTATGTTCTAATGAAGTATCTGGTTGTATTAGATGTGGCCTTTGATGGACTAAATGGACCCAGCGGGGCTCTTCTTGCTTCCTTCTTCTGTTTCTTAGTTACCAGGTAGCAACATGCTTGAAATTTATTCAGAGTTTTAACCACCATAATGTCCCCAGCCAGAGATGGATGGCCAAACTTCAGCGCTTGTAAACCTTGGTTTACACATGCATGCCATCACTTAATTGCTCAACACTTGGATGACTTGTGTCCATTAAAATGTATCGTGTTGGTGGTGTTGGAAGTGACTTCGAGTGATATGATATTGGATGATGGATCATTCATGAATTTGAGTAATCACTTGAAATCACTTGATTGTGTGGAAGCCTATTTCAATCACTTGAAATGCCATCATCCATGAGTGATAAAAATTAGGGATGTGCTCCGCTCCGATTAGGAGCGTAGAAGCAGTAGCGGATTGGCCTGCTCCGCCTTACCCAGAGGCGGAGTAGGAGCGGACCGCGGACCCCCTAGAAGCAAGGCGAAGAGAAGCGACCATTTTTCGGAGCTCCGAGTTCAGTCGGAGCGCTCCGGTCGCCATCTTGAAAACATTTCGCCATAGGATTGCATTGCGGCAAATAATCGCGCATAACTACGTTGTTTTTGAAGCTATCGTTCTGGAAATTCTTGTGCACAGAGAGTCGTGGATGGGGGTCATTTTGAGACCACTCTCACCTCTCTGCGTGCTGTGGTTCACGTGCAATATTTTTTTAAAAATCGGGTCAACCGCGCGGCTCAAACTGCGTTTCGGCTTTTCGCCCATAGGATTGCATTGAGGGAAAGAATCGGGGATAACTGGGGGGGGGTTTAAGCTATCGTTCTGAAAATTCTTGTGCACAGAGAGTCGTGGATGGGGGTCATTTTGAGACCACTCTCAACTTTCTGCGTGCTGTGGTTCACGTGCAATATTTTTTTAAAAATCGGGTCAACCGCGGGGCTCAAACTGCGTTTCGGCTTTTCGCCCATAGGATTGCATTGAGGGAAAGAATCGGGGATAACTGGGGGGGGGTTTAAGCTATCGTTCTGAAAATTCTTGTGCACAGAGAGTCGTGGATGGGGGTCATTTTGAGACCACTCTCAACTTTCTGCGTGCTGTGGTTCACGTGCAATATTTTTTAAAAAATCGGGGTTTGGGTTTTTTTTATTTATTTTTTTATTTTTTTGGAAGCAATGACAGGCACATTCAACTCCCAATCCTGATGAGAATTGATCTCCTCAGAAAGCATCCTCCTCCAATCCCAGCGTTGGAGGGGGGACTAAGGCAGACCCACCCTGAGAACTTTCTGTTTTGTGTCTCTTTGTGGGTTGGCGTTCGTGGAGGGAACACTTAGTTAGTTAGTGCTCCTGCTTTGGACTTTGGAGATAGATTAGGATAGGTTTAGTTTGGCGCGTGTGTGTGTTTGTTTGCTTCTTTCTGACTTGTAGCTTAGTTTGCCCTGTGTTTTCCCCTTACTTTGATTTAATATAAACTTTATTTTTGAATTTTGGAGTGTGTGGTTGGGTTGGTTGCCCCCCCCTTCCCTGTATTAAAGCCTGACTGTTCTGCTTTTGTGAAAGCTTTCTTTTGAAAGCATACACACACTTTTTGTCCCATTTCCCTACATTTATATTCTTAAACATATTTTATTATATTCTTTCACATAGTCCATTAGTATATATTCTCATACATATTATATTAGTATTCATATTTTGTTCTTCTTATAGTAGTGGTTGGTTCTTTTTCCCCCTCCCCTCTCTTAAATCCTGATTGTGTTTCCTTCTATCTTCTATATACCAAATATACCAAAAAAATTGGATTCTCTTTTTCTTCTCTGTGTAACTTCGACGGAGTGGGCTGCTTTTGTCAAGTTCAACAGGCAGCCACAGATTGAGCATTTTGGGGAAAGCATACGCACACCATTTCCCTATTCTTAAACATATTATTATTATATTCTTTGACATAGTCTTAGTAGTCTATTAGTATACATTCTCATACATATTAGTAGTAGTATTCATATTTTGTTCTTCTTATAGTAGTGGTTGTCCCATTTCTTGTCCCATTTCCCTACATTTATTAGTAATATTCTAAAACATATTATTATATTCTTGTAGATATTCTTAGTAGTATATATATATATATATATATATATATATATATATATATATATTAGTATATTCTCATACATATTAGTAGTAGTATATTTTATTGTTCTTGTCCCATTTCCCTACATTTAAACATATTATATTCTTCTTATACATATTCTTAGTAGTACCTTATACATAGTATTAGTAGTATTAATATTTTGTTAGTCATCATGAAAAGAGGAAGCAGGCGTGCTGAAAGCAGCAAGGCTCAGTCTGCCAGCAGTAAGCAGGCTTCCTCTCCTCCTGTGAAACTCAAACGGGCAACTCCTTGGCTGACTGCTCCAAAACAGAAGCAGGACAAGCAGCAGGCAGAGCCACTCTCTTCTGCAACTTGTGCCCGGCGTTCTCTTTTTGAGGGTGGGAATGGGAAAAGTGCCCGTTTGCAAGAGGCACGTGGCAGCAGTGCCATTAGAGGAGGAGGAGTATCCCCAACTCCTTCATTCTCCTTTCAGCCCACAAGCCCGCTGATGGACCTAGACGAGGTCCTCAGCACAGTGGAGGGGGGGAGGAGGAGGAGGCGGTGGGCCTCCAGGATGTGGGGGCTGAGGAGGAGCAGCAGCAGGCCGAGGCTCTCTCCCCAGTCTCATCCCACACCCCTGTTTCTGTGGCAACACCAGAGAGCTCAGGCGGGCAATTGGTGGTGTCACCACGGAAACGAAAGACAAGCATCGTGTGGGACCACTTTGAGTTGGGAGCGGATCCCCGCTTTGCTGTCTGTCGCCACTGCAAACTCAGCCTAAGCAGGGGTTCATCGACAGGGCATTATGGAACCAGCAGCATGAAGATGCATCTTCATAGGCAGCACCAGGCGATCTTGCTGGGGAAAGAGGCGGGCAAGGCGACTGGTTCCAGGGGAAAGCCGAAGGCTGCTGCTGGCACTGCCACTCTAAGCTCTCCATCTCCCATCCCCACAAGGGTTAGGCAGGCAACCCTGCAGGACATGGGGTGGGGGAAGTATTGACCCACAAGATGGCGTTTTCCAATGCCCACCCAGGGTGCTACTGTGTTGGGGCATCTGCCGGGACTGACTCCTCCCCAATACTAGATCTATGACATGTCACTCTGCCTGCCCCTCTGCTAGCCTGTCCTCCTCGGTGACCGACTCGCTGGGATGGTTTGCGTTTGCAATGCGTGACTAACTGCAATGCTGGCTTAGAAACCAGCCATCACTTCCTTGTGCCCCCAGAAATGCCCGCAGCCTGCCTGCCTGCCTGCCTGCCTGCCCGCCTCCCCCGGGGTGCTGCTGTGGTGGGGCATCTGCCAGGACTGACTCCTCGCCTACTCTGCCTGCCTCTCTGCCCGCCTGGTGCCTGGTTTGCTCCCAATCGTCCTCCTCTGTGCCCCTCAAGGCGTAACTGCTGGCTTAGAAAGAAACAACCAGCCATCTTTGCCTCACTTTGCGCCCACTTATGGGTTGGTTTGCTATGCGTTAGTGCTCAAGCCATCCTTGCGGCACTACAATGCATGCTGCCTGCCTGCTTTCCCTCCCTTCTCCCCTTCCCGCCTTGCAGGGATGGTGTATGTGTCTTGCTTTGACTAAGGGGAGAAGTCCTTCCTGCGCTCACTTAGACTTTATCAAATTCAATAATCCCTTTTTCAAATGTGCCAGAAGATTTAGGGTTATCTCGTGGCATGTTGGGATTGCCTTGGAACTGGCCCCATTGAGCTGTCTGCAATTGCAACTTTAAATCCCTGACATACTGGAGTGTTCAAATTTCAAAATTTCCCCTAACATCAGGGGATGATGGGATTGCCTTGAAACTTGGTGTCCATGGGGACACATGGGTAAGCTGTCATGGGACCAAAGGATAGGTTTCTAACGTGCAAATTGACGTAGTTGTAGAATGGGACAATTTGGGGTGAGTTAAGCCATGCCAAAAATCAGGGGATGATGGGATTTGCTTGCAACTTGGCGTGCATGTGGACACATGGATAAGCTCTCATGGTGCCGAGTTTGAGGTTTCTAACATGCAAATTGACGGAGCTATCCCAAGGGGTGTGAATGGGGTGCCCGATTTTCATAAATTCCCCAAAAATCAGGGGATGATGGGATTGCCTTGAAACTTGGCGTGCATGTGGACACGTGGATAAGCTATCATGGTGCTGAGTTTGAGGTTTCTAAGGTGCAAATTGACGGAGCTATCTAAAGGGGTGTGAATTAGGGTTATGGGAGGTGCGTTAGAGGGTAGAGCCGCGCCAAAAATCAGGGGATGATGGGATTTGCTTGCAACTTGGCGTGCATGTGGACACATGGATAAGCTGCCCTGGTGCCGAGTTTGAGGTTTCTAACATGCAAATTGACGGAGCTATCCCAAGGGGTGTGAATGGGGTGCCCGATTTTCAAAAATTCGCCAAAAATCAGGGGATGATGGGATTGCCTTGAAACTTGGCGTGTGTGTGTATACGCCCATGAGGTGTCATGGTGCCAAACGTGAGGTTTCTAACTTCAACGGAAAAAAAGTTGTTTACTTTTTTAGCTTTCAATGCAACCCTATGGGGGGGCAAAAACGGAGCTCCGGATCCGGATCCGGAGCTCCGAGCGGAGCGGAGCGGAAGTGGGCGGAGCGGGGGCGGGGCGGAGCGACCCGCTCCGAAAAATGGCGGATCTGCAAGTGAAGCGGAGCGGGGGGTCCGTGCACACCCCTAATAAAAATGCCTGTCCAGTCCAAAACAAAAATTTCTGACTTATCACTCATTTGGTTGGTTCCCAAAGACCTATTCTCAGGGATCCTAAATGCATCTGAAAATAATCCTTCCCTGGTATAAATTACTGGAGATGGAGGAGGATAGAAAAGATCCAAGAAAGCTATGAGCCCAGTGGGTTCTTCTGCCTGAGCATTAACGAAACAAATTCCTCTCTAGAAGTTCCTCTCTGAGATTTATGGGAACAACCGATTTCTCACTGCAGGCAAAAGGAAGGAAATAACTCTGCCAAGATAGACAGTTTGAATCTCATTCCCCCCCCCAACCTTAACTGTTGATATAATCTAAAGCATGTCTCCCAGAGGGGCCATTCAGAGAGTCAAACAAGCCAAAGGGCTCTCCAATCTAGGCAGAAATCGGGGGGGGGGGGGTAGTTTTAAAATATGGTAAGTTGTAATTGTTTTAAACTGCATCCTGCCTCTAACCAACACCATTAGTTTTAGCTCACCCTTAAAAGGTAATAATAATGAGGGAAAGAGAATGTGGCTGAATTGATCAAGAAGATATGCATATTCAATTTTAAAGTATTATGAGGTGCATAGTTAGTTACAACTAACTAAAGCCAGCGGCGCCACCAGGGCAGAACTGTGGGGCAGAAGTCAAGGGCCCATCTCAGCAAAATGAGCAGGAGGGGTCTCCAAATGCAGCAGTGCTGGCTCACCGGAACACTTTACCACTTAACAATGCAGAGGCATTAAGCCCAGAGTCCACGAGCTTTTCTATATGAGACATTCATTGTGTACTCATCATTCCCCTACTCATGGTTCTTTACAGGTTCTTTAGCCATGACCATCCAGTTTCACTTTTCTTTCTAAACAGCACTTCCAGCAACATTTTTTAAAGCAGGGGAAATGTGGTATTATTTCTGAAAGTGAAAGAAAACACCTTTTCCACTTGTGTAATTTTGCCGTTCTGCTATACTGTAGCATTACCTAGAGGTTGCGTAGCAGAAAATCAGAAAGGAAACGCTCTTCACATAGTGCTCACATCTCAATTCTATGACAAAAGTAGATACACTTGATTAAAAACTTGTTAGAAAAACTCTAAAACTGCCTTATTTATTTATTACATTTTTACACCACCCAATAGCCAAACCTCCCTGGGCAGTTTACAACAATTAAAACCATAAAATGCAGTGTAGGATACAATATATATATATATATATATATATATATATATATATACTGTATAAAACTACATTATAAAATGAAGTGAAAACTAGAATAAAACTTAGCAGCAATGCAGAGATTTAAAATACAATAACAGGTTTAAAGTAACAGAGATAAAAGACTAAAATGCCTGGAAAAACAAAACGGTCATTTGACACCAGAAAGAGCACAACATAGGTGCCAGGCAAGCTTATCTGGGAAGTTCATTTCACAGCTGGGGTTCCACAGCAGAAAAGGCCCCCTTCTAGGTAGCCACCCACTTCATTTCCTTTGGCAGGAACTCCTGGAGAAGGACCGCTGAGGATGATCTTTGGGTCTGGGCAAGACCCAAACTGCACCACTGACTAAATCTCAACATTTTGGTGGCTGAAATATCGTTTACCTTGAATATAACTTATATTGTACCAAGTCAGACCATTGATGCATTTAGCCTAGTGCTGTCTAGTCTAGTTTGAAGAAGCTGTCCAGAACTCTGCCAAATGCTTTCAGAGTTCTTCTACCTGAGAAGCTTTTAGCTTTTAGATGCCTGAGATCCAACCTAGGACCTTCTGCTTGCCCCACTCCCATTCTTTGGCTTTATATATAGTTTCATGTGTTTCTCTCATTGGCTGGGAGAACTATGGCCATCTTAAAGAGTGAGAAGATCATCAATTTTGGTACAGGAAGACCAGATGGGACACAAGCAGGCACAAGGGCAGACGTAGGAAGCTGTTTTATACCAGGTCAGATTATAGTCCCCTTCACTCATTACTGGTGTGAAAAGGAATCCACACAATCAAGAGGAAATGGGGGCCACCGCAGGCCCAGCCCACAATGTCACATGTCTCCCAGCCCCCACATCAATGACCTGTGTAGGCTTGAGTAGGCTTCCACACAATCCAGAACCCTATGTTCTAGATCGCATGGAAGCCTATGTACAGAGAGCTCTACATGTGTAGGCTTCACCAAAGATGTCCATGCCTCTTCAGTTGTCCTTGCTGAATGTACAGGTGTCAGGAGGGGCTTGGCAGGTGTGGCATCAAGGAAAGGGCCAGCAGCACATCCCTGCTTCCTCTTAATCATGTGGAGCCACCTTTACACACTTACAACACAGGAAGGGAACATTTCTGACCATCTTATCCAGTGATGCCTACTTGGACCTGCTGAAACGCTCTAGGATTTCCAGCAGAGGTTTTTCACATTACCTGCTATCTGATCCATTGTAACTAGAGATGCAAAGATTGAATGTGAAAACTACTGAATGCAGAGCATTTGTTCAGCCTCAGAGTAATAGTAGTAATACTAGTTGTAGTTGTTGTTTATTTCTTTGATGTCTTTCTCAAAACAAACAAACAAAAAAGACTCAAGGCAACTTGACACCAAAATTAAAACATACAGAATTTAAATAGCTAAAAACAATTTTCCAATAAAATACCAGCACCCCATAAAACAATTAAAACAGTGGCAACCACAAACAATCCAACTGATGTATTAGTTATATTTATTTATTTATTTTATTTATTTATTACATTTCTATACCGCCCAATAGCCGGAGCTCTCTGGGCGGTTATATTCACTCCCCCAAGTGGTACTCTTAAACAAACCTATCTCACAAGGTTGTTGTGATGATAAAACATACAATTTAAATAGTAAATAAACAGTAAAAGACACCTCTCATGTCTGTAACACTCTAATCTGGGGCCCTTCAGATGTGTTGGACTACAACTCCCATCATGCTGGGAATGTTGAGGATTGTAGTCCAACACTTCTGGAGGGTACCAGGTTGAGAAACACTGCTCTACACTGACCCTCTCTCCTATCCTAATTATTTGCAGTGTATATTGTGACACTGTATAATCAATGGCATCTTTTACGACACTGATGATGGATCAGATGACTGCACAGCCTAATACTAATAAAAGTCACCCATTCACAGAACAGTTTACGCAAAGCTGTTCCATAACCTTGCACAATCTAATGTAGCTATGTGGACAGCAATAGCCCAGTAAATTAATATTTTTATCTGCTTGCTAATAGAGGCATGTAAAAATCATTTTGAACTCCAGTTCATAAATCAAACCTAAATGCAGAAATGCACATACAAGATGTTTGTCAGCCTCTAAATTTAAGCCAATCTGCATCAAGTCATGCCTAAAGCAATAAGCAAAAGGAACGTGTGTGTATTAAAAAGCAAGCTTGTCCTCCTCCAGGCTGGAGCCCACAACGATGTCCTGGCTGAGCATAGCAAGACGCCAGGCAGTCAGGACCATGGACAGCAACACAGTGGCTTGCAAGGCCAGGATGGAGATGATGGAAGGCACAGCAGCAAGTAGAATGCTTGGAATGTGGCTCCAGCAATAGTCTGGATTCAACCACAAATTTCTGTAGCCAGGTGGATGCCTCATGTTCCTTCTCTTTGGAGGAACATTGCTTGGTCTTGGAGGGTCTGTGCCTGCTCCAGCGAGATTGGGAAGCATCCTTCTCTCCCTGGATGGGAGAAAGGTTCTGGCAGCTGGGGGAGGGGTGCGGTCAGAGGCCTTATTTCCCTCAGAACATAGGTTGGATCCAACACACACGCAAGCAGAAGTCCACCCATGACATGGGACTTCTGCTCAAGCAACAGGCGTTCCCAATCCTCCCCACTGCAGCCCCCTGCATGTGCCCCAAATTTGCTCCAAAGGTCCCCCCCCAACCCTCCGTAGCAGATCTGAGAAGAGAAGATTGAGGGGAGACAAGATAGCACTCTTCAAATACTTAAAAGGTTGTCATACAAAGGAGGGCCAGGATCTTTTCTCAATCATCCCAGAGTGAAGGACATGGAATAATGGGCTCAACTTACAGGAAGCCAGATTCCAACTGGACATCAGGAAAAACGTCCTGACTGTTAGAGCAGTATGACAATGGAACTTAGGGAGGTTGTGGGCTCTCTCGCACTAGAGGCCCTCAAGAGGCAGCTGGACAACCATCTGCCAGGGATGCTTTAAGGTGGATTCCTGCATTGAGCAGGGGGTAAAAGTTGATGGCCTTATTGGCCCCTTCCAACTCTACTATTCTATGAATCTATGATTCTATGATCTGGAGAGCATGCAGGAGGCTTCAGGGAGGGTGGGGAAATACAATTTGCCTGCAGTTTCCTCCCACTGTTGGAACAGTACAATTGAATCCAATGCAGAGCTACCTCAGGCAAAGACAGTGGAGAGGGTGCTGTCTTATGAAAGTCCCGTGGAATCTTTAATGGGGCAGTTGCTTCAAAGATTCCTTCAGGGGATGCGGGTGGTGGGTGGTGGGGTGGAGATGGTCTTCTGTGGTGGTTCCTGAACCTGTTCTTCCCCCATTCGCAGGGGAGGCTGGCGATTCCGATGTCAGTGGAGCTATGAATCCGCTCTGGGTTCTCAGAACTCTGAAGGAGCTATCTAAGTGGTGAAGCCCCACTGACATGAGAACCACCAGCCTCCACTGCCCATTGTGTGTGTCACTGCACCATAGTGGGGGTTCTGTGTCCTGAACACTAACAGCACACAAGTGTGGTGCAGTGCCTGATTGTGTGAATCTTTTCTGCTCAGTCCACTCTCTGAATCATTGTCAAAATGGGCTCCAGGAAACAGTGGCACTCTGAAGAGGTTCATTAGCACCATGTACATTGATGGTGCTATATAAATAAATAAATAAATAAATAAATAAATAAATAAATAATAATAATAATTTCATTTGTCTGCCAAACGAATGTGTGAGGGGGACCATGGCCACATGGTTCTGGCTTCCAACCTGCACCTGTTGAATGGCACTATTTGCATGAAGTTACGTGCATACACACAAACAGGCATAGACTCCTGTGAGCACAACCCAGAAACCTGGAAAATGCTCAGGAGCCTGCAAGCATTCAGGTTATGCTCCCAGGTACTGTGAAAGCAGTGCTTTTAGTGCAAGCAGGACACCGGGCACTCCATATACCTGTTTATTTGCAAATAAATGAATGTCAGGAAAGGGTTCATAGGTCTTCAATGAGAAGATCAACCATAGTGGCTTTTTGCCTTATTCACCATTCATCAGGTGTTTTCTGAACAGGGCCAGCTTGTCCTCCATTACAGATCTGCAGCTGCAATACACAGTCCAGGCTGGGCTGCTCCCCTGTGCAAACAGACAAACTGCCTTAGAGCAGAGGTGACAAACCTCTTTCAGCCTGAAAGCTGAATTCAATTTCAGAGAAGCTCTGTGGGGGGACACATTCCAGGAGTGGGTCGGGCCAAAAGCGAAAGGGCAGAGCCGAAATCCCAGTCTATTTCAAATTAAAGCTCTTACTGCCAGTAACTTAGAGGGAATCTACGCATCGTACTGAAGGCGCTCGCGTGCACCTCCAGTGCGCCCCCAAAACAATCATGTAGATCCTGCCCGAAGAGATGGAGGAAGAGGCGGAGGAGGAGGAGGCTGGGGAATCCGGCCGCATCATTGCCGCTGCCACCGCCCACCTCCTGCTGCCGATGAAAGAGCCACCCGGGTTGGAGAGCTCGGCGGAAGAAGGCGCCACCCCGCCTTCTTCCACCAAGCTCTTTCGCCGGCAGTAGGAGGCCGGCGGGGAGGTGGGCGGCGGCAAGGACATGGCCGGATTCCCCAGCCACCTCCTCCTCCTCCTCTTCCTCCGTTTCTTCAAATGCAGGATCTACACGATCATTTGGGGGGCACACTGGAGGCGCACGCGAGCGCCTTCAGTACAACGTGTAGATCCTCCCAATGCCTTAAGAGAAGCATTTCAATCTTTTAGAATGGTGGGGTGTGCGTGTGTGCACAAAAGCCAGGAACCACCAAATGCTCAGCAGCTGAGAGAACCCCAGGGGGGCAAATTTGGACCCCAGGTCAGCTAGATCTGGCCTGCAGACCTGAGGTTCAATATCCCTGCTAAAAGACTGATACTACAACATTGGAAAGATAAAAGCTCATCACCTCTAAAGCAATGGACTGAAGACCTAACATCACTAGCTGCAGGGGCCCTTCTCTGTGAGCCCCTGCCGAAGGAAGTGAAGCAGGTGGCTACTAGGAAGAGGGCTTTCTCTGCTGTGGCACCCCGGCTGTGGAATGAGCTCCCCAGAGAGGTTCGCTTGGCACCTACATTGTTTTCTTTCCGTCACCAGCTGAAGACCTTTTTATTTTCTCAGTATTTAACACCTAAATTAACTTAAATTTAAACTTTGCTGCTTTAATCTCATATTTTAATCTATATTCATTTTTGCTGTGTGGTTTTATTCTGGTTGTGCTTTTTATATTGTATTTTGTATTTGTGTTTTAAATGTGTTGGTTGTTTTTATGCTCTTTATGGTTTTAATTTTTGTGAACTGCCCAGAGAGCTTCGGCTATTGGGTGGTACAAAAATGTAATAAATAAATAAAATTAATACATAAATAAATAAATTTGAAAGAGCAGTACAGGCACCAATTACACATCAACTTGCATTTGGATATTTGGTCTGCTTTTACTGATGTTTATGTGTAATTTAATCCTTCCACCCCTTTTTCCATTTTTTTTATTTAGAACATTGTAATATTTGAAACTACAGCTTTTGAAGTATGTAGTTACACTTGCATTTTCCCGTTTTTTTTGTTTGTTTTATGTTGTTAAAACTCATAATGAAAAAAAATGATTAAAGAAACTCTCCTGCCTTAAAGAAATCCAGAATTCTTTGCAATGCACAGGAGTTTGGAAGTTCATGTGTGAGATAAATCAAGATGCCTTGAGGCCAAGAAGTTTGGAAAACACTGCACTGCCTTAAAGATTGTGGGTAAAATCCAACCTAAGTCCTACTTAAAGTAGACTCAATCCCATTCATTCCAATAGGTCTACTCTAAGAATGTAAGAAGAGCCATGCTGGATCAGACCAAAGGTCCATCTAGTCCAGCACTCTGTTCACACAGTGGCCAACCAGCTGCGTTGGACTCATGTAGGACTTAAGTTGGATTTTACCCTATATGAATTTTTTTGCAAACCCCCACCACCACCTTTTTCTCGGGTATTTTCAAAATGTGAATGTTGTTGAAGCAACTTCAGATTATTCTCTGTTGTGTTCTCAGATAGCAGCACTGCTTCAATTTGGAGCCACTTAGTACTTTCGAATGGCCTCACACTCTTGCATAGAAGGAAGGTTCCATTACCATTCTTACTGGAGCATTTTATCGGTGCACGTCTACCTCTGCTCCCTGGTGCAGCTGTTATAATCATGTTTTGTGACAGATCACGGGGCTTGTAGAATAACAGGAATGTGGTTTGCTGAATTGGCTATGCTACTAAAGATCAACATGAATATCTATCAAGGTATTGCTCAGTAGACTTCTCTCCGCTTTAGAGCAGTTCATTTGCTTGAAATCACAAGCTTGAAAATTGTATCGTTTATGCAATAAAGAATAAAACAATTTCAATTCTCCAGCCCGACAAAATAATAAACCATATAAGCTCAGGTGATAAGTGTATAAAACCTTGTGTCAGAGACTCAACTCTAGAGTAAAGTTGAAAGCAGGGAGCATAGGCGTGCACAAGGGGTGTGCCGGATGTGCCCAGGCACACCCTAATGTCTCAAGCAATAAGTGCCGTATTGAGGAGGCCATTGAGCATGGATCCATAGGGAGATCCAGACACAGTGGAAATTGTCCTCCAGCTGCTCTCTGGCTGCTCCACCACTATGCCGAAGAACAGCTGCCTCTGAAAGAACACTGACCGTAGCTAGACCTAAGGTTTATCCCAGGGTTGTCCTGGGGTCAAACCTGTTCATCTAAGTGCCACACAGGGCATCCAGCACTCAGGCAGGGATGAACCCAGGATGATCCTGGGATAAACCTTAGGTCTAGCTATGGCCACTGTTGCTCCCAGCAGCAGGAGTGAAAAGGAATCTCTCTGCTGGGAGATGCATATCAAAGAGGCCAGGAGGAAGGGCCTCAAAGGCTCATATTGCCTTGTAAGACCCTCCTCTGGCCAGAGTCACCACAAAGCCCCACCAATGCTGAGGCTTGAGGAGCATCTCCTGATTTCCCTCACCTGCAATGGCCCTCCTGTGGTCAGGTAAGTGGAATGCAGAGTAGGGCATCAGGGTCTATAGTGTTTTATAAATAAATGAATAAAAGTAATGTCCTTTATGACTGAATATTCAGCCTTTAAAAATAAATAAATAAAATTCCCTGGGTGCACACCCTAATGAAATGTGCTGTGCATGCCTGTGGCAGGGATGCAAAAAGGAAAAAGAGCCCCAAATGGTGATTCCTCTGCCACAAATTCTTTTCCACCCCTGCAGCTCCATAGGATGGCTCTTTTAGTTGAGAAGATATTTAGGATAGTTTTCTGACACAAGCAATCCAAAAGAATGAGTCCAAAACCAACTGATTTGGGATAGAGTTGAAACAGCACTACATGCGTCTTAGGAAAATGTTCATTTTCAGGCTATGGACTGTGCCCTTAAGAACATAAGAGGTGCCCTGCTGGATCAGACCAAGGGTCCATGTAGTCCAGCACTCTGTTCACACAGTGGCCCACCAGCCATTGGCCAGGGATAGACAAGCAGGGCATGGTGCAACAGCACCCTCCCACCCACGTTCCCCAGCAGCTGGTGCACACAGGCTTACTGCCTCGAATACTGGAGGAAGCACACAGCCATCAGGGCTAGTAGCCATTGATAGCCTTCGCCTCCCAAACCTTAAAGAGATGGTTAGTATGGTTCACTAGGCCAGGAAACTCTGGGTCACTTGAAAACATGATCTCCTCCTTAGCTCCTCAGGTCTGGACACAAGCTGCCGTCGGTTTTGCACTTCCCATTCCTCCCCCTGCTCTAATCAAAGTGATACGGACGTCCCTTTGCTAGTGTTATCATCAAGGAACAGAGGAATACTTCAACCCAGCTGCGATTCTGGCATTGCCTCTCCAGTAAGCATTCTGGTTCTTCTGGGTTCTGTGGAAAGAAGCGCAAATTGATGGTAACCTCACTACTAGCATCTCCTTCTGTGTCAGTGACAGTGAAAATTATCACCTTGCTTTTAGCCTTCAGACTTGAGGAGGGTGGATATTGGGATGGGAGATATAAGCAACCCATTGTCAGAGGGAGGGTATTCTTTTATTTGCCCGAGCTCAGGGGAGAGGCAAGTGAAAAAAGAGAGTAACCTCTTTGTTCATGCTTCATCCTGGGTGCTTTCTTGCCTCAAAGTCCCTACTAGGAAGCACCATTTGTGATGCTGTTTTAGCAAGGAATGGCACTCTCAACAACCGAGGAACAGAGCTCAGGAGGACCACAAGTGAGCACAGATGTTCCTGGAATCAGGATCTGGAATCAGCTTCTCTATTATGATGCTTCTCCCATCTTCTCTTACATATATCCTCTTTCACTGGCCATGTGGCTTCCTCATAGCAGGAGGGAGAGGGAGAGGCCCAAGGCAGGTTGCCACCTGACGTGGGGACCTGCTGTGGTGCCACTGCCTCCTTCTCCTCCTCCTCTCCACCCCACCCCTACTGATCTGCATGCCTTCTCGCCACCAGATAGCTTACTTTTTCACCTTCAGGAGCTGTGCAAAGTATCACAAGTGTAGCACAAGAGATCCTGGAATTTCCAGGACTTCTCATGATTTCCTGACCTCACGCAGGCACCACGCGGCTCCTGAAGGTGGAAATATCTTACAGGCAGCACACTAGTGAGGCACACAAGGGTGTCTGTACCAGGAAAAGTAAGCTGGCCGGCCAACTACAAGGCAAGTGGGGCCATCTGGGTTGGGAGGTACATGAGTGGGGCAGGCAGGCATATGCGTAAGCGGGAGGCATGTGGGTGAGCAAGTGGCTGCTTCTTGGTCCTGCATGACCAGGCATGCAGGTGGCCTGCAGGACCAAGAAATGGCAGAGCCTTTGGAGGGGGAGAGTGCCACTCTTCCCCTACTCCACCACCTGCTGCACCTACTTCCTACCGCTTCATGGTAGGGCTGTGCCTATCCTTAGTCTTCAAGCTGTACAGTCTTCAACCTGCCTTCAAGCTGTACAGACAGCAAAGCTTTACTGATTAGGGAACTTTGTCCCTGTGGCTGAAAATGTTACTGCAAATTTCAACCACATGGACACATTTAAATTAATTAATACATTTTTAAAAAAAAACTGAGGTGCACACCCCTATGTCCCCTTAGGACACACTCCAGGTTTCAGGTGTCTAAGGGGTCATGGTCTTGGTGCAATATCACCCTATTAACCCAGTGCTCAGGCAGGGCTGGCAAATCAGTGACTGGAAGTACAACAGAGGGGCAAGCAGAGCCAGAGCCCACAGTTGGACAACCCTCTGTCAGGGATGCTTTAGGGTGGATTCCTGCATTGAGCAGGGGATTGGACTCGATGGCCTTATAGGCCCCTTCCAACTCTACTATTCTCTGATTCTATGACAGTCCAAGTCGGATCTGGAGTAATAAACAGCAGGCCAGACCGTACCAATAAAATGGGTGATGCAAAAAAGAAAAGACAAATCCAGACCAAGGTCTATACTGATGGACAGACCAACAGACAAGCATCCGCTTTTATTATTATGGACTGTCTGCATTTTAAATTCTGTGTTGGTTTTTTAAAAGTTCCCTTTTAAAAGTCCTGCCCTCTTTTGTATTTGGTCACTCTAGGCAGGGCTCCTGCAGCTTTAACTGCTGTGGTGAAGAGGGAATTTCACCAGGTGTTGCATGCATAGAAATGACACCTGGTGAAATTCCCTTTTCTGTACAACTGTTAAAAATACAGGAGCCCGGTCCTCCTTTCCATATGGTCACCCTAGGCAATAGGAATGAATGGGAAATGCCTCATCCCAGGTTCCAGCAAAAATGGCTGTTGCACATGCTTCCATTTGAATTGTATCCACATTCAATATTTGGAGTTAATTATTTTCATTTTCAGTAAACCAACTGCTTTGAAAAATAGGAAATCCCCATTTGGAGAACATGAGCTAAAATTTAAAGAATTGCAACTGAAATACAGTTTGAGAGTTTTATACTGATTGACTGATTTCTGGTAGAAGGAGAAATTGTTCTTATTTCACTTCTCTCCTTTCAAGCTTCCATCAGATTCATTCAAGTATCTCACCTGGCATGAATTAGAAGAGCACGATGTTCAAGGGAGTCAAATCCGCTGCCCCCGAGTGAGAGAAGGTATAGAAAATGATCTGGTTGTGGTCTCCACGGTAACAGATAACAGCGGGTTGTAGTGGCAAAACTCTGGATTGATTGGATAATATGCAGATGCCTTGTTTTACAGCACATGTGTGCTTCAGTGAGCATGTGCTACTGGTGTGCACAGGGGATGATCTATTTATTTTATTTATTTATTAAATTTATATAATGCCCCATAGCCGAAGCTCTCTGAGCAGTTTACAAAAGTTAAAAACAGTGGACATTACAAAAAAAAGTATACAAAATTTAAAACTATCAAAAATATATAAAAACAACAGTATAAAACAGTATGATTTCTGTGAAGAGCTCTGCATTCATGAAGAAACATGCCCACAGAGCCAACCTTTTCATTAAAATGATTGGGTTAAATATGTCTAATTGATAAATCAACTTAAGCATATACAAATGTAATCTGTATGGGCCTATTTTATTCAGCAGGGATATCACACACACACACACACTTTCTGCTCCTGTCTCCTTATTTGAGGAACAGAGGATAGGATTCAATGGTGACCTATTGCTGGCAGCCAGCACCGCCAGTTCCAAATGTAACACTTCCAGTGTAGCGTTTTGCCTGGTGCTAAAAAGATGACCCAAGAGCAAAGAAAGGTGAAGTCCTTAACAAGCAACCATGTAATACTAAACAAAAAGTTAAGGATATATATACAGTAGAACAGTAGTATCTAATGTACAAGAATAAAATTAAGATTAACAGTAATATTGCATTAAAAGTGCAATAGTATATTGCACAGGATCAAACAATGTAGAATAAAAAGGCCAAATGCGTTTCAACACGAAGTCTTCATCAGTGGCCAATGTGGGCTGCTGTATGCTCCCTGGAGACTTAATTGGGCTGACTTTACAGTTCCCACAGTCATGTGGTAGAGGGTGTCACTCCCATTTGAAAAAATGCAGGGCCTCAGCTTTTTCAAACCGCCTAGGTCGTGGTCTTTAGATAAATGGTGTTTTATATAAAGACTACGACCTAAAAAGATGACAACATAAGTTCCAGGCAATCCTCTTTGGGTAGTTTATTCCATAAACGGGGTGCTACCACTGAAAAGGCCCTCTCTGTTGTAGCCATCAGCGTAGCTTCCTTTGGTAGGGACACCCAGAGGAGGGCCTTTCCCCCATCAGCAACCATTTACTTATATGCAAGTGAGTATCTCTTTAGATACATCAAGGTGGCTTGCCTTTTAAAATTCATACTACTTAATTATATGATATAAAGGCAGGGTGATATGGGAGGAAAGCCTCATCTGGAAACACCCTATGCGATGAATCAGCTCCGGCTTTCAGTCAGAATCAGTCAGATTCTGACTTCTTTAGAAGTCTGACTGAAACCTGGAATGTATTCACCACCCTGCTGACATCGGAGCCACCTGCCTCCACTGTTGCTTTTATTTATCAGCACTGTTGCTTTTATTTATAAATACCCAGAAGCCTTCATTTGAGTGTTGCCATTCTTGGGAGCTTGCAGGAAGGGGGATGGAAACACTATACGAGCTCTCTCACCCTGCCCCAAATTTACCCCCAGTCCCTCAAAAGCTCCCCCTTTGTGGTTTTATGGCCAACCAAATGCTTTATTTTGTTCCTTCTAAATTTGCCCCAGCTTACAATAGAGAACTAGGCCTTGCTAGATTGTGGGAACTGCCTTTTAGAAAAAGCAACCATCTTACTCTTCCTTTGGGATCTTAAAAAGACTCTTATGTTGGAGATTGGGTAATGTCCAATTTTATTTAAAGTTAATCCATCCCTTAATTGATTTGTTGGTTAAAAGGCAACTGATTAATCAGCTAAAATTATTTCGTTACCTGGCAGCCTTAATTATCATGTCCAACAGGAGATAAACAGCTTTAACTGTGTAGGGGATTGCAGCTGATATTATATATACTACTGTCACCCTGATCATGAAATATGAAGAAATCAGAAGACGGGGGTGGGGGGAGGGGGAACAAAACAACCAAAACCTGACAACAGAGATAAGAAGTGATTTGGAATGAGAATCGGTTGAAAGAATACCGATTTGTTTTCTTGGCAGTCATCATCATCCCTTTCTCCCGGAAAGCAATCTTAAAAGCAATCCAATATGGCAAATATATTATCATAACAATGCAGACACTCCAAATTTCCTTTTTAATGTGGTGTTTCCAATACATAGATAGAGATCAGGTTTGCCAGATTCATATGCCTTGAAATTTAATTTCCCACCATTTATTATATTCACTACTGTAAACAAACAATAAATGTGAAAAAGATTAAACAAGATAATCCACAAAAGGCTAATGAATAGGAAAATACATTGCTATCTCCAGAGTCGTCATTGCTTTTCCAAGCTACAATCTCTTCATTTTACATAATAGTCAGTCCCATTGAACTCAATGGGGCATACTTCTGAACAGACACATAAAGTATTCCTCTGTCAGAGGGTTGATGGTCATTTTAAAAGTTTGTGGCAGGTACAGTCATCTCACTTTTGCATCTGGAAGACATGTTTTACAAGTTTTTGTATTAAATCAAAACCCTGCAAAACCTGTTTGACCACAGTCTGATAAGGGGAGGAAAGAGATAACTTAGAGACATTCCTAGAGATGTCGGATCTGGCCATGGTCACATATGCCTTATTTATTTATTTATTTATTTATTACATTTTTATAACGCCCAATAGCCGAAGCTCTCTGGGTGGTTCACAAAAATTAAAACCACAATAAAACAACCAACAGGTTAAAAGCACAATTACAAAATACAGTATAAAAACCACAACCAGGATAAAACCATGCAGCAAAATTGATATAAGATTAAAATACAGAGTTAAAACAGTAAGATTTAAATTTAAGTTAAAATTAAGTGTTAAAATATTGAGAGAATAAAAAGGTCTTCAGCTGGCGACGAAAGCAGTACAGTGTAGGCACCAGGCGGACCTCTCTGGGGAGCTCATTCCACAACCGGGGTGCCACAGCGGAGAAAGCCCTCCTCCTAGTAGCCACCTGCCTCACTTCCTTTGGCAGGGGCTCACGGAGAAGGGCCCCTGTAGATGATCTTAAGGTCCGGGTAGGTACATATGGGAGGAGGCGTTCCTTCAAATAACCTGGCCCCAAACCGTTTAGGGCTTTAAATGTCAATACCAGCACTTTGAAACTGGCCCGGACCTGGACTGGTTACATCCTCTTTGGACTCCAGTAAAACATTATGTGTGGCTGTGTGGATAAATTCCTGCAGGTGAAGGCTATCAATGGCTACTAGCCCTGATGGTTGTGTGCTATCTCCAGTATTCGAGGCAGTAAGTCCAAGTGCACCAGTTGCTGGGGAATATGAGTGGGAGGGTGCTGTTGCATCATGTCCTGCTTGTTGGTCCCTGGCTGATGGCTGGTTGGCCACTGTGTGAACAGAGTGCTGAACTAGACGGACCCTTGGTCTGATCCAGCAAACTTCAGCTGGACTAGAATGCTACAGCCAGACAGTTGACTGTGGACAGTTACAGTCGGGTGACCATATGAAGAGGAGGACTGGGCTCCTGTATCTTTAACAGTTGTAGAGAAAAGGGAATTTCAGCAGGTGTCATTTGAATGCATGCATCACCTGGTGAAATTCCCTCTTCAACACAACAGTTAAAGCTGCAGGAGACCGGCCCTCTTTTGTATCTGGTCAAGAGGGCAGGGCTCCTGCATCTTAAACAGTTGTGATAAAGAGGGAATTTCACCAGGTGACTAATGACATCTGCTGAAATTCCCTTTTCTCTACAACTGCTAAAGATATAGGAGCCCAGTCCTCCTCTTCATATGGTCACCCTAAGTTACAGGTTGCATGTGGGAATCTCTTGTAATTGGTCTGTTTCCAGTTAGAAATCAGTGCCGATTATGACCTATGAAGTCCAATATGGCTTGGGAGCAGGATACCTAAAAGACTGCCTTCTCCTATACAAGCCTGCCTGAGTCTTCAAATCTCTGGGAGAGGCACTTGTGTTTTAATGTATTTGTTTTATTATTGTTTTAATCAAGATTTATTTATGATTGTTGGAGCTTTATCACATGTACCCGCTTCCCTCAGATTATCCCCGTAGCGCTTAGCTTTCACAGTTGTTGTTGTTTTTGCTACTGGGCGACAGCGATCATTTGCATACCAGGAAGTTAGTTTCAATTCCTTTTATTACAGTCAACAGACCAATAAAACATGAAAACACATAATAAACATTTAAAATACATTGAATTAAAACAGAGTATAATTGTGTGAAGCCTCCTTAAAGTTCTGTACTAGAAGCAAAAGGAAGTCCTGCCACCATAACTGATCTGGTAATAATTGCCTGATTAAGAAATTTAGCAACTTGTTCGGTGGTATGCTTATCGTGAGCCTGTAAAAGGACCGACATAAGGGTCATGGACGATCGTCCAGGTAATCGTTGCGTGAAAGGACGGATAAGGGCTTTTCTTGCCTCCCGATATAAGTTGCAGTTGAATAATACGTGGGAGATCGATTCCACCTCCTCGTTGTTACAGGGGCAGTATCTATCTGATAGCGGAACTTTCCCAAATCTGCCCTCCATTACCCTAGAGGGCATAGCATTAAGCCTTGCTAGGGAAAATGCCCTCCTATATTAGGGTATAGATAACCAGCTTAAATACAGAGATACACTGTTTTGGTCATGATCCCGTAGCCCCAAGGCATACGGGGAACATGGGCCCCGTGCAGCTTGCTGTAGCTCCTGAGTATCAATGTCCAGGAGTCTCTGCTTAATTATCCTTTTGGCGCTACCCAGGGAGGAAGTTAGTTTAAGGGGAGAAATGTAAAAACTCAACGGATGACCCAATTCAATTCAAATCTGGTATGCCTAAAGCTCTCCCTAATATCTATTAATGTGCCAATTTTGGTGACTTTTTCTTTAAAGCTTACGCAGATGTAAGCATTTCTTTAAAATCCTCCTCCTGCACCCCGGCGGTGGCTCGGAAGATACGCTCAAAAAGCAGGGGCTGAATATGGAGAATCTTTTCTCTTTGAAGCACAATTAAAGCAGGATGCATGGGAGCACTTCACAATCAAAGCAGATTATAAGGTGGAAAACGTCTGAGTCCTTTGCATGCAATTCGCAGCGATTGCACAGTATAATGCTGGTGTGATAAAGCTCTAAGCCACCTTGAGTGCCATTTGCACATTAAACTCCCTTTAAATCCATTGTGTCCCTCCCAGCTTAAAGCCTCTGTCTGTCTGCCTGTCTGTCTGTATCTATCCTCTCTTAAACATTCCTGAGCTTTGAAATATTGTACTAAGGTAAAAATTAAAATGTTGGAATGGATGTATCTGAACAGGACCTTCTGAAGAAGTGCGGTTTTTCAGAGGAGAGCATCATACTCTATATGCAAAAAAAGAAGTGACAGAAAAAGAGAAATGGGAGCAATGGTTACAAGAGGACTGGGAAAACTGTGTGGTAAGAACTTGTTTTGTACTGAGACTGTGAAAGAATGAAGCTGTTCAGCCATTTTTGTGTTTGTTCTTAGTGATAAAATGGAGTAAGGAGAAGATGGCCTTCCATTGAGACTGGAGTTCAGGAACTGTTCTTACCAGGACATTTAAAAGGTCATGACAGAAACAATAGTTCAACCCGGGAAACTGAAATCTAAGGGCATAGTGGTAAATTTTGACAGTGCCCATAGCTACATTTGCAACGAGAGTCCAGATCAACTAAACATGTCTAGATGTTTTCATCTCCACCATGAGCTAGGAAAACAGGTTCTCTTCCCAAACTACTGTGAGCATTGCAGCTAAGCTCAAAGGAACAAAAAAAACTAAGCAGGGTGAGGCGGCAGATGATGCCATCATCCCCAGCGGAGGCTGGTGGCTCCACTTACAGTGGGGCTGTGAAACCATTCTGGGTCAGAACCAGCCAGAATTTTAAAGGAGCTATCCAAGGTGCTCAACCATATCCCTTAAAGGGGAGCTATCCAAGGTGCTGAACCCTATCCCCCAAACTAGGTTTATCATCTTGGATAACTCCTTTTGAGTTCTGGCTGATTCTTACTGAAACCCAGAATTGATTCACAGCCCCACCAAAATTGGAGCCACAAGTCTTCACTGATAATCCCAAAGAGTCCCTGCCGCTGCACTTGCTTGCTTAACCAGTAGTGAGCACCTGCCTCTAGACAGTGGCATCTGCCTCTCCTCCTTCTCACCAACACCGTTGTCTTCTCTTGCCCAAGGGATATCAAAAACCTGGAGTGGGCACTGGCTGCGAAAGACACCTGGTATGTACAAGATCTCAACTGACAGTTCAAATTAATTAAGCTAAAACAATCTGTTTCTGTATCTCCCCTCTCCACCAGAGTTTAAACCTTTCATACCAAGATTTGGGAGACCTTTACCAGGTAGAAAACTGTAAACGAATTCTCCGTCGATTAATTCGAGTGGAGAGGCTTTGGTTGGTAGACAACTCGTTGACAGATCTAAGTGCCATATGCTTGCCAAGGTAATTATTTTTAATTCTTGGGAATTTTTCAAGCATTAACTATAATAATGGCAGTACCGTGTGCATTCTATGTATTCGCTGTCACAATTGCAAGCATTAATCAGGGTGAATGTCCAATTTACCATAGTAAAAGAATCATAGTGTGTTTTTGCGAACTTAAAAAAACAACACTTAATTGTTGTAAGCATGAATTCCTTGCTTGTAAAAATTGATAGCACACCTGTTTATACGTTTTACAGATGCAAAGAATTGAAACTCTGCAAAAATCATTTTACATCCTTCAAACAGCTGCCAAAGATGCCTGAGATTCAACATCTGTCCTTAGATGAGAACAATATTGAAACGTTAGATGGTTTATCTGCTCTGAGGCACTCTCCATTAGAATCTCTTGTACTCAAAAGGAACCCCTGTGAGTTTCCTGAAGACTACAGGCAGCTGTAAGTCCTTGCCTACCACTGAAGCATGACTAGACAGACTAATGTATTCCTAGGACAGAGTATTTGTAAAACAGTGATGGTAACAATAATCACTTATTGCAGGTACCCAATGCCAAAGTCTCAACAAGGCAGGACCCTATAGAGCAGGGATGCAGAATCAAGGGCCAGAAGGCCAAATCCAGCTGTCCAGTAGTCCCAGTCCAGCTCTCTGGGGTTCCCCAGAAGGCCACATCATAGGTCCTCAGATGGCCATATTTTGTTTCCTCAAAGCATTTGAGACCAGTGCTACTGCCATTCCCATACATAAAGTCTGGGTTTACGCAACACACTAACCCACCCAGTGTTGTTGAACTATGGTTATAGAGTCAGAATGCAGAGCTATTTATTTATTTATTTATTTATTTATTTATTTATTACATTTTTATACCGCCCAATAGCCGAAGCTCTCTGGGCGGTTCACAAAAATTAAAACCATCATAGAACAACCAACAAGTTAAAAACACAAATACAAAATACAATATAAAAAGCACAACCAGGATAAAACCACGCAGCAAAATTGATATAAGGTTAAAATACAGAGTTAGAACAGTAAAATTTAAATTTAAGTTAAAATTAAGTGTTAAAATACTGAGTGAATAAAAAGGTCTTCAGCTGGCGACGAAAGGAGTACAGTGTAGGCGCCAGGCGGACCTCTCTGGGGAGCTCATTCCACAACCGGGGTGCCACAGTGGAGAAAGCCCTCCTCCTAGTAGCCACCTGCCTCACTTCCTTTGGCAGGGGCTCACGGAGAAGGGCCCCTGTAGATGATCTTAAGGTCCAGGTCGGTACATATGGGAGGAGGCGTTCCTTCCACAGGTTGAGTTATCATTTTGTCTGAATGCAGCACATTTTCTGCAGGGTTGCTCATTAACCATGAAGTGTTTGCTTGTTAACCACCCTGAACAACCTAACAACAAGTCATAGGTTATTAGGTTGTTCAGAGTGGTTATCAAGGTGGCTTGTTCAAGAAAAATAAACTACACTGTGTGGTTAACAAGCCAAACTACAGAAAATATGCTGTGTTCAGTCAACATATTAACCCACCCCGTGGAAAACACCCTAGGTTCAGGCAACACATTAGCCCATGGTGAGCGAACATGTTGTGTGAACCCACAGAGAATCTCCAATCAGTTCAACTCTACAACATCGCAGAGTCATCCACACAAGGGCTCTCTAGAGAAAAACTGGTGCTCACCAGCTGGTGACTGCCAGGAGGAGCTCGGTTAGAGGTTGGTGAGATTTGTACCTATTCCAAATTTCCCCTTCCCTTAAATATTTTTTGACCCAAAGCCCCTCTTTCCTTTCCAGAAATGGGACTGCAAAATGTGGAGAGTAGCTCAGCCCTACATCTTTCAGCCCTATCTTGTTCCTCTGCCAATTGGGGGGATGGGGAACAATAGTGAAGTTAAGGTCAATGGCATGGGATAATGTAGGAAAACTATTAATTTTCTCCTAAATCGTGTTCTCCTCTAGTGGAGAAAAACTATTAATTTTATCTTAAATCTTGTTCTCCTCCAGTGTGTTCTCCAACTTGCCAAACCTGAAAATGCTGGATGGGATCCTGAAACTGCCAGAGGACTGTCTTCCAACAGAAACCAATCTCCTGTCTAAAATATGCACCATACTATAGTGTTATATTTTGTGATGGGACTGAAGGAATTGCCACAATTAAAGGAAATAAATCCTACAAATATAAAAGCCTGTTTTTTGCCCTAGTCACCATCATCAGTCCTGAATGCATGTTTGGCTCAATGCCATGGAAAATCAAGTTGTTGAGTTGTTTTTGTTGTTGTATTCATATCTCACCCTTTTTCCTCTTGCAAGGAACCAAAGGCAGCTGGCATGGTCCTTCTCCTCTCCATTTTATTCTTTCAACAGCCCTTTGAGGTAGGTTAAGCTGAGAGTCCGTGATTGGCCCAAAGTCACCCAGTGAGCTTCATGGATGAGTGGGGAATAGAACTCAGATCTCCTGAGTCCCAGTCTGACTCTCTAATTGCTAGACCACACTGGCTATCATTGTGCTGCCTGAGAATGTGAGATAGATAGATAGATAGATAGATAGATAGATAGATAGATAGATAGATAGATAGATGATGGATAGATAGATAGATAGATAGATAGATAGATAGATAGATAGATAGATAGATAGATAGATAGATATTAATAATTTATTCTTGTCCTGATATCCTTTGACTCATTATATTTATATCCCACATATCCTCCAAGGAGCTCAGAGTGGTATAAATGCCACAGACACCGCACACTATTTTATCATGACAACCCCATTGTGAGAAATAGTGTCTGACCCATAGTCAGCCAGTGAGTTTCATTCGTCAAGTGAAGATTTTAACCTGGCCCTTCCCAGCCCTAGTCCAACTCTCTAACCTAGACTTCCCCAATCTGCTACCCTCCTATACTAGCTGGGAATGGTGAGAGTTGCAATCCAACAGTTCTGGAGGGAAGGATAACCTTACAGAAGTACACCAAGAACTTTTACATATTTTAAAATGGATCCTCATAGAAAGATAAACAAAAATGAGGGTTGGTTTTCACATATTCTACCAAGCTGGTGATCTTTTTCCTAGGGTGGAGACATGGGTGGGTGTTCCCTCCCCCTTTTTGTGAGACTCTGGAGTAATGTGTGCGATGAGTACATAGGGTGACCATATGAAAAGGAGGACAGGGGTCCTATATCTTTAACAGCTGTATGTATGCAGCACCTGCCCTCTTTTGGTTACTCTGGTTACTCTGACCAGATACAAAAAGGGCAGGGCTCCTGCAGCTTTAACTTTCACCAGGTGCTGCATATATGCAAATGACCCTGCTGAAATTCCCTTTTCTATGCAACTGTTAAAGATACAGGAGCCCTGTCCTCCTTTCCATATGGCCACCCTAGTACTCCAGCCAGAGGACCAACTATACAGAGGGCTAATCCTCATGATTTCCCTCTTCAAAATGGGTCAGTAGTGAAGTGGGGTGGGATCACTTGATTCTCCTTTGAAATAACTAAAGAAGCCTACGCCCACTGGAACTCTCAGGGAATGATGCAAAGAGAAACACACACACACTCTTCAGGATCTGAACAGAAGTCTTCTAAATATAGCTGCAGTTTGATATAGTTCTAACTATTGAATATCAGAATCTAAGTCAAGCCCCATTCAGGTGTTCAAAGGGGGGATCAAAAGCAACAGGCAAGCAGGATGGAGTGCTCCAGCAATGCCTTTCTCCCTCCTCATCTACTCATGCGCAGCAAAGAGGAGAGCCTCCTCTGTCCATGGAAGCTTTCAACTGGATTGAGAGCCCTGATTTTCCAGTTTTCTGAAGTGCCTGAAGAGCCCCCATGCTTGTAGGAAGCTCACCTGTTCAGACAAGTCATCCTGCCTGGAGTGCTCCCTCCTCTAACGTGTTGATTTTAATCCCTTTTGGAATGCCTGAAAAGGGCTTCAGAGATGCTTTCCCTCCACCCCACCACTATTTATTTATTTTATTTATTTATTACATTTATATACCGCCCCATAGCCGAAGCTCTCTGGGCAGTTTACAAAAGTATTGAAAACTATTCACGTCTATTCTGAGCAAAATACATTATTACTAGGGGTGTGCATGGATCCCCCGCTCCGCCCCGCGGGCCGATCCGAAAATTTCGGATCGGCCCGCTCCACTCCGCACCGCTCCGCCCATACTCCGCTCCTTTTCGCCACGGAGCTCTGGCTCTGAATCGGACCTCCGCAGTGGAGGGGAGTGGCGCCAGGTAAGGCAGGGAGAGGAGGGCGGGGGGTTACCGGGCCTGGGCGGCGACGGCAGCAGAGCCCGGTAAGGGACCAAGGGGGAGGGGGGCCTTACCTGCCTCCGTCTGCGGTCCGTCGGCTTCTTCAATTGAGCCCGTGGTTCAACCAGGAAGTCTGGGCCGCAAGTGCGGCCTAGACTTCCTGGTTGAAACCCGGGCTCAATTGAAGAAGCCAACAGACCGCGGATGGACGCAGGTAAGGGAGAGGAGGGGGGGTTACCGAGGGTTACTGGGCGACAGCGGCAGGGCCCGGTAAACCCCACTTACCTTTCCGGCAGAGCTCCGGATCAAGGCGGAGGATCCGCCTTCACCTCGATCCTCTTTGCCACGCTCCGCCGGCCCCCCAATCCTCTTCGCCTCCGCCTTAAGGGCAAGCGAAGCCCCCCGCTCTGCTTCTAATTCGCCGGTCTGATTAGAAGCGGAGCACATCCCTAATTATTACACAAACCCCACTTCCCGGACCGGTGAGACATTCCGAGGGAAGCTTTTACCCATGTTTGGTTTCCATTTGGTGCAATGACTGGAGACTTTCACCCTTTTTTTTTCATATCTGAGTTTATTTACAAATACTGCAGAGGCAGAAACCCTAAATCTCCAACTGCAGCAAAACCCTCTTCTTCACCTCCAGAAAGAGTCATCTATTTAAACCCAGATGTTTTTGGCTTACAGAGCTCAAAATGCCACTCATCCTCCATCATGCTTCTCAGGCTGAAATCTTATTCTCGGTTTCATGGGAGTAAGCCCCACTGAACTCAATGAGGCTTACTTATGAGTACATGTGAACAGGAGTGCACTGTCAGTAGTCTCAACCTGCAACTACACACCAAAATTACATCATCCTTACGTAGCCTAAGGACTCCTTTAAACAAGTATTTTATTGCATGCTCGTGATTGTCCATTCATGGAAGTTTTCGGATCAATTTCATGACATTGTCGACAACCAGGACGTCTCCCACTGAATCCTCCAGAAATCCTGGGACAAAAAGAGCCACTTTTAAAGTGGTAATAGCTGAGAAACAGCAATATCCTCCACCGCTAGATGGCACTGTCTCAATAGAATGCAATGGAACTGGACGGAAGGGAAGTATTTAATTCAAACCCCTTGTCGCCCCTCTCCTCCCATGTAATCCAGGCTATAACAATTGTGCCAAAGAACCAAGAAGTACAGAAACCCCAGATAAACAAAGAGATTTCCCTTACTGTAGAGTTGTTCTAAGGATTTTCAACATCCTACAGGGTCTCCTAGCCTTTCCTGGGACATTTATCTGCTATAGAATACTGCTAAAAGGTTGGGGTGGATGCATTTGTCCCTTTCACTTTCTCCCACATTCATTTTTAAAATAATAATCTCAAGTTCTTTCCATCCCTTTTATGAAGAAATGCATGGGTTTTGTTAAGTTCTTATCAACAACCACAAAACCATGTTATTTTATACTGTATTTTGTATTTGTGCTTTTAACCTGTTGGTTGTTTTATTATGGTTTTAATTTTTGTGAACCGCCCAGAGAGCTTCGGCTATTGGCCGGTATAAAAATATAATAAATAAATAAATAAATAAATAAATAAATAAATAAAATGTTGCCTTGCAATTGCATTGGCCAAATTTAATAGTCTAGCTATTTCCAACATGGAGAGGACCATGTTGTATTTGTCTGCCATGCAGCTGTTGTGAAGAAGAAGAAGAAGAAGAAGAAGAAGAAGACCCTAACTCAGCACCCCAAACATGGCGGAATACACAGGGATTCAAATCCAGTCTTTTAAAAGCAAACCACTTAAGGTGGCCCCAGAAAGCAACTTTTCCACAATCACTTTCTCACAATGGCTGCAAATTCTGTACCGGGTAACTTTAAATTTTAAACTCAATGTCTCTTCTGATATAATAGCGCCTGCTGTGACATTTGCAGGCATGATCTAAAAAGAAGAGAAAATAATGCCTTTTTCTTCAGAACTATTGTTTTATTTATACTCAAATATGCAGATTTAATTGGCTAATTAATAAATTAGCATTCTTACAATTAACCAACTAAGCTTTGTTTAACTAGGTGACAGCCATCTTCCATACATGCTAGAACTTGGAGGGTGAAACTTCAAGGATAGAGAATACATAATTAAAAATAATGGAATTTCCTACTTGCTCTTTAATGAAAAGATGACTCTTTAAAGAATTAGAGAAATGCATGGGGGGGGGGGATAGGTCTATCAAATGACGATTAGCCATGACAGCTGAACGAGAGCTAAAAGTTCAAAGGCATTATACCTCTTATTTCAGATGCTGTAAAATTTCCAATTGTTAATGGGCCTGTTCAGGCAACATACTAAACCATGGTTAATGAGTGTGTTTAAACCGTGGTTATGTAGCCACCATGGTTAGGAATGGTGGCTGCAGGAAGCCAGATTCTGGCTGGATATCAGGAAAAACTTCATGACTGTTAGAGCAGTACGACAATGGAACCAGTTACCTAGGGAGGTCGTGGGCTCTCCCATACTAGAGGCATTCAAGAGGCAGCTGGACAGCCATCTGTCGGGTATGCTTTAAGGTGGATTCCTGCATTGAGCAGGGGGTTAGACTTGATGGCTTTATAAGCCTCTTCCAACTCTACTATTCTATTATTCTATGGTCCACGCAACATGGTAAGCCATAATGTTTACCTCAAAACACTTAACTATCTTGGTTTAGCATGTTGTCTGAACAGGGCCATAGTGTCCATGGCCTGTTTTGCCATTAGTCCCAATGCCCATCAGGTATCTGAGTTGAGTCAATGGTCAGGAATAGCAACAGATTCTCCTGAGCATCAGCACTGCAGTGACAGAGATCTAGGAATGGCAAAGGGAAGCACCAGGTCACAAAAAGCCATTGCACCCCTCCAAGTGCTTAGCATGAGATACGATGTCCTGCCACCAAATGTATTGCAACGGGAGATAATGGAACCATTTGTTTTCTGCCTTCTCCCTCCCCAGCTGATTAAAATCAGAGCCTTTTCATTCATTATAAAGCAACTTTCACTTGGGCCATAGACGTGGCCATCTGCAAAATTAATAACCACACCGAGTCAGCAGCAAGAATTCTTCAGCTATCGGTATTAAAAGGAAAAAAATATGACTTTACCGCATACGCTGATTGATGCTTTGATCACTTTGGATACATGTATAAAGCACACAGGGGCACAGTTGCAGGAACTATAGTCAGAGGCTCACTATTAAGTTGCTTCAGAGCCATCGTTTTTCATTTGTGATCTTCATCCAAGATCAAGATATATATATATATATATATATATATATATATATATATATTCACACACACACACACACACACACACACACACAGAGGTTGTGTGCACTCTGCCACACTTAATAATTGAAAATGCTGACAATAAGGAATGAGGGTTCACAGACAGCATATGCCAGTGATCAAAGGAACAGTATAAATAAATGTAATCAGTTTACGAAGAATGCTGCAGGCGAGGACAGTGATAAATTAGCAATGACCACTAAACTCATGAATAGTCAAGGCACAAAGAAGCGGTGATGTTCCTAAAAGTGACAGAAAAGAAAATATGCTTTTAAAATGGTGTGGGGCTAAAGTGTTGGACTGGGAGTCGAGAGATTCTCGACTGGCTTCTAGTCCCCACTTGGTCATGGAAACCCACTGGGTGACTCTGGGCCAGTCACAGACTCTCAGCCCAACGTACCCTCACAGGGTTGTTGTGAAGATAAAATGGAGAGGTACTCCACCTTGGGTTCCTTGGAGTAAAAAAAGGTGGGATATAAATGCAAGAAGAAGACGAAGACGAAGAAGGAGAAGAAGGAGAAGGAGGAGAAGGAGGAGAAGAAGAAGAAGGCTGTTTTGTTACATGAGCACAGAGATCCTCTGTGTATGAGTATAGATATTCCTGGGGGGAGCAAGGGTGATGCTCCTACAGTGTTTCCCATGCTTTGTGCTGGGGTGCACCCAACTGCACCACAAAAGAGGTTGAAGTGTGCCTTGTATACCTCAGTCATCATATTGGATGCATTTACCACTTTATACCTGCACCAGAGAAGGGAGACCCCCTGATACACTGATCCTCCTTTTGTCACCCAATTTATGGGTAGAGATATCATCCCATATGGAGTAACAATACACGGGGATTCCCTATTATTTATAATCGTACCAATGTGCATTTCTCTTTTAAAGGATATAAGAAAGCAGGTCCCTGCTCCAAGGAATGCACCATCTAAAACTCAACACAAGGGAAACAACAGAGGAAGAACTTTTACTCTGTACAGCACCATGTACACTGATGGTGCTATATAAATAAATAAATAAATAAATAAATAAATAAATAATAATAATAATAATTAGGCTGACCATATGAAAAGGAGGACAGGGCTTCTGTACCTTTAACAGTTGCATAGAAAAGGGAATTTCAGCAGGTGTCATTTTTTTATATGGAGAACCTGGTGAAATTCCCTCTTCATCACAACGTTAAAGCTGCAGGAGCTATACTAGTGACCAGATTTAAAAGAGGGCAGGGCACCTGCAGCTTTAACTGGTGTGATGAAGAGGAAATTTCACCAGGTTCTCCATATATACAAATGACACCTGCTGAAATTCCCTTTTCGATACAATTGTTAAAGATACAGGAGCCCTGTCCTCCTTTTCATATGGTCACCCTAATAATAATAATAATGGAAGTGGAGGCAGCGGTAAATGGAGTGGCCAGGATTGCTTCAAAGCAAAGCAAGGTCCTCTAGCTACTACTCCCATGGTCTTTTCCCATGAATGCCTCTGGGCCACGTGTGGGGATCAGAGATGTTCCACAGAAATGTACATGACAGGCGGCTGCAGCCCGATGCTTTCATCTGCATCAGGCCCATTTTGTGGTGGTTCCCAGGACAGTTTCTCAAATTGCCAAATGTGCTTCTAGGCACCGAAAAGTTCCCTAGCCCTGTTCTCATTTTATAAGTGGAAAGAAAGAAAACCACATCTCCATCCACTTTCTCCACACCGCCTCGAAAAAGAAAACACACAAACAAACAAAAAACCAGGCCTAGTAACACTATATCATGCCAGCAGGGCTTGTTGTAGAGTTTCCTCTTTTTAAAGTTGTTTTGGTTTAAACAGCTAGACCAGGGTCCATTGGGGTTACTTTAGATAAAAGGAATCCTGTCTTGGGACTAAGAGGGTGTACTAGAGTCCATTAGAACCCTTGTAGCCCTTTAATTCGTTGTTCTGTTTTGCTCTCCAGCATGTATCATCCATCACTGCAATCAGTGTGTTCAACATTAGCAGATCGGTGACTACTATGTAGCCCACGTAGATCCCATAAATCACAGGTGGAGCAGGTGCGTCTACAGGAACAGGCAGATCAATCAAGGCCCTCATCAATTCCAGTGTTGCACACAGCGTCCTTGGGTAGTCTTTAAAAGGCAAACACTTCTTGGAAACCAGTGTCTGAAATTGGATATAAAAAATGCTAGGAAGAAATAACTAATAAAAACAAATGGATCCGGGTTCCAAAGAGCTGTAAGATTAAGCAGGAATGGATGTAGACGAAAGGAAGAACAGCTGAATTTTTCCTGATAGTGGGAAGAGCAATTGATGAGAAACAGCTCAAAATGACTTCAGTAGCACAATCGGTGCTGGCTCCAGGTTTTGGGATGCCCTTGGCAAGATAACCTGCCAATTCACTGCTATCACCATTGCCCATTCGCTTATCCCACCCTCTGGGCCCAATCCACAGCACTGCCCAGATGCAGGTCAAGATGAGGCCTTGCTCCTGCCACTACTTGCTTGCTTAGAGAGGGAAGATGAACAAGCAAGTTCACCTGCCCAAAGAGGAGAGGGATTGGTAGTGGGTCCCCTTCTGGAGCATGGGCCTTGATGCCCACACTGCCAGTGCTGATTACCTCCTTGAATGGACACAAGTAACAGAGAGAGAGAGAGGGAGAGAGAGAGAGAGAGAAGACAAACAAGCAGGGGGATTGGTAGGCAATCAACAGTGCCCCCCACCCTCTCCCCATTTCTCTGGCAGAAAGGGAATCATGTAACATTACCGCTGGTACCCAAAGGTAGGAGAAGACAACCGTGGTTGCTAACAGTGGGAAAGAAATCAGCAGTGGGCAGTTCAGAAGGCTGAGGTAGATGCCCAACAATGCAGGTGCCCAATTCCTGATGCTAACCCTGCCCCTCAGTCCCTCAAGATGCACTAGCTCAGATGCACAAGTTTCCTGTGCATGTAGGAGGAAGCCAATAGTCAGCGACAGAAGGACTCATGCATAGGGTGACCATATGAAAAGTAGGACAGGGCACCTGTATCTTTAATGGTTAAAGCTGCAGGAGCCCTGCCCTCTTGGCCAGATACAAAAGAGGGCAGGGCTCCTGCAGCTTTCACTGTTGTGATGTAGAGAGCTCCGGCTATTGGGTGGTATAGAAATGTAATAAATAAATAAATAAATAAATAAATTTCACCAGGTGTTGCAATGTTTACAAATGGCACCTGCTGAAATTCCCTTTTCTACGCAACTGTTAAAGATACAAGAGCCCTGTCCTCCTTTTCAAATGGTCACCTTACTCATGCATTTACTGTCTCTGTTTAAATCATCCAAGAGACTGTTCCAAATAGGTGAACCCCATGCTTATTTCAGAGCTCCTACACCTGGATCAGTTTAGGAGATCCCCACTAACCCTTAAGCATCTTTTCCTGGGGTAGTTCCACTTATTTCAGTAATGTTACTTCTGAATAAATGCCTGCAGTCCTGCAAACGAAGCCATGGGGTTTTACATTCTCTCATTAGTACAGAGGGCCAAGAGGAAGTTAATAAAGCAAGGGACATCTACGTGGACAGAATCCAATGCATTAAGCCTTTCCTTCTGTATTATAATTGAAAACTTCCCCATCATTTTAGATTTTCTGGAGCAATGGGACTGAACTGCACCGTCCAATAAACAGCAGCTGCAGAGAGAGGAAAAGCTGTCAGAACGTGACCAATGGTCCACAAAATCACTGTCTGGGAATTAAAGTAAACTAGATCATCCTCAGCAAAATAAAATCATTATTAAGAGGCACTTGAAAATAAATAAGCATTTCAGAGAGGGGGTGAAATTAAATTAACCGAATGCATTCGTACTAAATGCCAACTAAAGGCCAAAGTCTAATCCACAATATCTTATTTCAGTTCTTTCCTTGTTCCTCATTTGACATTATTCCCCTCTAAGAGTATTTTAAACTATCCGAGGCAGGTCGCTAGTTTTTCCTTGCTTTCTAAAAAGTTCCTTTGAAATTGGGGGGGGGGGGGAAGTTGAAATGATTTATGCACATCTGGTTTCTAGCACATTAAAATTGCCCAAAATAATCCCTGTTGCTTTTGTTATAGGATTTTGTTCCTGATCTGACAAAGGAGGGAAAAACGTTTTGATTAATGTGAGTGGAACTAGGTAGGAGAGTAGTGGGGGCAGACAAGAAGAGTAACTCAGTGATGCAGGATTCTTCCAGGCAAGACTTTTATCACACCATCACCCTGCTTCATCCACAGAATTTTACAGGGGATTTGAGATTTTTTTATTTATTTTTTATTGAATTTATATACCACCCCACCTCATAGCCAAAGCTCTCTGGATGGTTTACAAAAGTTTTAAACAGTAAACATTAAAACAAATATACAAAGTTTAAAAATATAAAAAGCATAAAAGCACAGTATCCTTATAAAAACTAGGGCTGTGCACGGACCCCCACCCTGATCTGCTTCTCTTCCAGATTCGCAACTTCCGGATCAGGTCCGTTCCGCCTATGGTCCGCTCCGCTTCACTGCGGAGCTCCGGATCAGAGCTCCGCTTTTCCCCCCATAGACTTGCATTGAAATCCAAAAATGCCTACAACTTTTTTTCTGTTAATGTTAGAAACTTCAAAGTCAGCACCATGCCAAGCTTCAAGCAAATCCAAGCATCCCCAGATTTTGGGGGGATTTTTGAAAATCTGACACCCCATTTTCAGAAATGGGTTTACTCCGACATTTTTACAGATAAAAACTTTGAAGCAGGCACCCTCAGAGATGACATATAGATCCACATTCATGGCAAGTTTCAAGCAAATCCCATCATCCCCTGATTTTTGGCGGGGTTTTTCCCTTTTAACTCACCCCAATTCAAGTCCCATGCTAGAACTCCATCAATTTTCATGTTAGAAACCTCAAATTAGGCACCATGACAGCTGATCCATGTATACACATGCATGCCAAGCCTCAAGCAAATCCAAGCATCCCCTGATTTTGGGGGTATTTTTTAAAATCTGACACCCCAGTATCTCAGGGGCTGCAGACAGCTCAATGGGATTTCTTTATTTATGGCCTTTTCAAAGGAAATCCCAACATGCCATGAATTGGGGAGTAGATAAACCTAAATTTGAATCTTCTTCCACGCTTGAAAAATTTATTTGGAACTTCAAAAAGTCTAAATGAGCGCAGGAAGGACTTATCTCCTGAGTCAAAGCAAGACACATACAAACCATCCCTGCAAGGCGGGCACAGAGGAGTACAGGCAGCACTGGGAGCAAGCATGCCAGAGGCTGGTGGGGTTGAACCACAAAGCCCATCATGTAGTACAGCTCCCAGGCACCAGGCGGGCAGAGAGGCAGCCAGAGATATGCCATAGATCTATGGGGAAGTCACTCCCAGCAGATACCCCAAAATAACAGCACCCAGGCGGAGGCGGGAAGGCAGGCATGGAGCAGACATTTCTGGGGGCACAACGAAGTGAGCCAAGGATTGTTTCAAAGCAAGTAATGTAAATCATTCCAGTGAGGCGGGAGCAGCACAGAGAGATGCCTTTTCTTTTGCATCCCATAACTAGGAGGCTAGGAGGATAAGAGTAAAGCTTTGTAATCCTTGCTTCAGAGTTTATTGACTGCATTGTGATCACAGCCATTATTAAACAACAAAATAATAATAACGTTAATAATAGCAGTACTAATTAATATTAATAGCAATAATAATAACAACAACAACAATGAGTTGAACCACAATGAAAGCCTGCCTGACTTCACTGAAGAGGAAAAGCCAGGAGAGCTTGAGCTATGGGGTGTATAAAATGTAATAAATAAATAAACAAACAAACAAAGGAGGGGTGGAATTAAAAGAAGCAGTGTTGCTGAATAAACAACAAGATTTTTTTTAAAAAAAGGGCTATGTCTGTCTTTTACCAGTAAGAGGAAAGTGGATGTGCCCAGGGGGAGGGGGAACTGTGCCAATTTGACTGGCCCTAAGTACCAGTCTTTAAGAAGCTACCTGACACTTCAACTCATGACAAGCATAGCTTCTCCACTGGTTAATCTTTGGAGGGTTCTGATGACCCTCCAAGGACAGGAGTGTGTCCACATGCCCTAGGGAACCTCATCCCCTTGCACCACATCTATTCAGTTGTTCACCAAGGTTAGGGTGGGTAGCAGTGCTTTGTTTCCTATTTGTTATTTATTTGCTTAGTATATGATTTCAGGTTGGGTAAGTGCATTTGTTGGGGCTACTGTTTAAAAAAACACTGGAAAATTCCGTTCAGAGACTAAGAAAGAAAAGTTTCCCAGTATCCCAAGTTACTAAGTATCCCATTTTGCTTATCCCCCCTCCAACTTTGGGATTGGAGGATGCTTCATCAGGTGATCATGATTGGGAGTTGCATCTGCCTCTCAGCACTTCAAAAAGGTACCTCTCCCGCTTTTTTACCCTATTTTTTTTTTAAAAAAATAGCAAGCAAACCGCAGCACGCAAAGTGCTGAAAATAGGCTCAAAATGATCCCCACCCACGACTCTCTAAGCACAGTGAGTTTCAAATAGATAGCTTGAAAAACAAAAAAGTTATCCACTAATCTTTTCCGCAATGCAATCCTATGGGCGAAAAAATCCAAAATGGCGGGCGGAGCGCTCCACGAAAAGAGGAGTGATCCGCTTATGGTTGCTTCTCTTCACCATGCTTCTCCAGCCCCCCAATCCACTTCTCCTCCGCTTGTAGCGGAGGCAGATCACCCCGATCCGCTTCTGCTTCTCCGATCCGAGGAGAATCGGATCACACCCCTAATAAAAACAGCTATTCTAAGGTCCATTTAAAACAGTCAGCATATGTTGTTAAATGCTGTTAAATGCCTGAGAGAAGAGAAACGTCTTAACCTGGCACCAAAAAGATAACAAAGTTGGCACCAGGTGAGCCACATCGGGGAGATAATTCCATAAGTGGGGGGCCACCATTGCAGATACAAGAGGCAAAAAGAACGCAAGGAAGTCTTTTGACTGCTTCATTTGGACTTTTTGGTAGTTCATACTATTGTGTTATATCAGCTCCCGAAGAAGGATCGGCAGATCCAAAACGTTGAGCTTTCATTCAAAATGTCTTGTAACAACAATACATTTAAAAACGTTTGAGACATCTGTACAAAGCGATTAAAACTTTTCTACTTTTTAACACTAGAGACTATCTCTTCCTTTTTTTTTTTTTTTTTGGTTTCACGTAGTGTTTTTCCCCTCATCATTTTGACAACCTCTCCCTTGTTGCCATCCTCCGAGCTTCCCTTGGAGTATGCACTCAGAGAAGGACCTTAGATGTTGAATGTAGTGTTCGGATTGGTTCATGTCAGGAAAGGCGTTCCATCAGGTATTGTGGTCCCAAGCTGTGTAAGGCTTTATAAGTCAAAACCAGCATCTTGAATTGGGATGACAACTTCTTCCACATGTAACCCTCCCATGTCATCACACAGTTGCTTCTCTTTTTTTTTTTTTACTTACCACAGAAAATCGGTTAAGAAAGAATAATTGCAGTGTCTTCTGATTGGTAGCATTAGGAGCCATTTATAAGTCCCACAGCAGTGGGAGGGGCAAAATTTGAGGCAACAGCAGGGCTGGCCCTCTCTTTAACAGTCGCTTCAGGTGGGAGATTCTGGGAGGTAGCAGCACGGTGTCAGAGGAGAGAGTTGTGTGTGGCCTGTGGCCTGCCCTTCACCCCCTCAGCTACCCTGCTGCCTTCCAGTGTGGTTGAAGATGCTGCCCCATGGCCAGTGTCAAAGAAAGATTCAAGAGAGCTTCAACTATTAGGCGGTATAAAAATGTAATAAATAAATAAATAAACAAACTGCCAGTCTAGTCAGCTTTTGTAGGATTGAGCGCCATCTTGTCTTTCGCCTCAGGCAGCAAAATGTCTTGGGCTAGTCGTGGGGAACAGCTATCAGGCAACAACTCAGCACAGAGACAGAGCAAGGACGACCGAGAGAGTGAGGATTTGGAAGTAGAATTGTTTAAATAAAGGACTTTGTGTTTCTGTAACTCCTGCTTGTTTCTTTAGATGTGTACAGGCAGCTGATAGGAATAAGTAATGTGATGTTATTTCACTCTACATTGAACTAGATGGAAGCATCAGAGAGCATCCCAAGAGCTATTAATTGCATGCACAAACATGTGTGCGTGCGTGCACACACACAAATCAGTGGCAACCAACTAGCTTGTACCATTTGTCTCAACAGAATTTATTCGGGAGTAAAATTAGTTTGATCAGGACCATTCGATTTCCATAGACAGACCAGTTGTAGAGAATCTACAAAATTACAAATAGCCTTTTCTAACTTCTAGCCCAGTGGTGGGCAAGCTCTTGGTGGTCATTATTTGTCATTGCTGTAGCCCATTCAAATGAACAAATTGTATTTCAATGCTAATTTCATTTGTTCTAACAAATACCCAGTGAAAATAGAAACATCAAAGAGATTCCATCGCCTGGAATCCATGAAGGCTTAGAGTTAGTGAGTCACCAACAAATTTTGACTGCCTGAGCGGGGCCCCATCTGCACCAAGATGCTTTTTTGAGGTGATTCAGTTTTAATGAGCGGCATTATCATGAATTCGAATTTGCTCCTCCTGTGGCATACGTAGCCAGTATATACATTAAAAAAAAAAAGTTTTCACAAGGCAAATGATAACTGAAACTGCATTAGTTTGGGGTTGTATGGGTGGAGTCCCACAAGTAGAACCTAACGTCATCACTAGCCACGGCTAGTCCCAAGTTATCGTGCCACAATGTTGGTATGTTGCATCAGAATGCTGAATCTACCTCTTTTCTTTTTCTTTTCTTTTACTTTTTAAAAAACATTTGTTCTCCACACATGTGCAGATGCACATTTATGTTTCCCTGCTTTGTAATGCTATGGAGTTCATCATAAATTCCTGGAGGTGAAGACTATCAATGGCTACTAGCCCTGATGTTTGTGTGCTATCTCCAGTATTCGAGGCAGTAAGCCTGTGTGCACCAGTTGCTGGGGAACATGGGTGGGAGAGTGCTGTTGCACCATGTCCTGCTTTGTTGGTCCCTGGGCGAGAGCTGGTGGGCCGCTGTGTGAACAGAGCGCTGGACCAGGTGAACCCTTGCTCTGATCCAGCAGGGCACGTCTTTTGTTGGGGGATGTAGCCACATGACCTCTGTGATTTACCACCCGACAGCCTCAGGGACTCATTTGGCACTTTCTTCCCTTGCGCCCGCTGTTTCCCAAGAAACAAGTTCATTACTTTCTTGTCTCATATGGCTTGGCTTTGGATATAAAATCTCAGTGTAGTGGAATGTGATGGCTAAGGCTTCGATCCTACACTCGTTTTCATGGAGGTAAGTGGCTTATTTCTGAGTAGACACATATAGGATTGTGGTGCAGGTCTTCCTGTTGAGTTTTGCGGTTTTGCAGTGGCTACAGATCCTGGATATTCTTCCATTGCAACTTTTGAGGATTTAATATGCATCGCAATGAAACCAACTGAGAACATGCCTGTTTTAATCTAGTAGCAAAGCATCCCTGTGATTTACAGTCTACCTTGCTGTATCCTATTAAGTTCAATGACATCCTAGAATATTGAGGCAGAATTTAATTTTGCCTGTTCCAGGTTTTTATATAGTGCTATTAAAAAAACATGTATATTTGTTGGTGTGACGGTTACAGCATAGGCCAGGACCCATATTTTATTTCACAGTTACTGGTTGTCTTGCTTCTAGACCTTGAGTGGCTGCTAGATTTCAGTGAAGAGATTATTATTATTATTATTATTATTATTATTATTATTATTATTTATATAGCACCATCTATGTGCATGGTGCTGTACAGAGTAAAACAGTAAATAGCAAGACCCTGCCGCATAGGCTTACATTCTATTAAAATCATAGTAAAGCGATAAGGAGGGGAAGAGAATGCAAACAGGCACTGGGAAGGGTAAACAGGCACAGGGTAGGGTAAAACTAACAGTATAAAGTCCAAACAGCATCAAGTTTTAAAAGCTTTAGGAAAAAGAAAAGTTTTTAGCTGAGCTTTAAAAGCTGCAATTGAACTTGTGGATCTCAGATGTTCTGGAAGAGCGTTCCAGGCGTAAGGGGCAGCAGAAGAAAATGGACAAAGCTGAGCAAGGGAAGTAGAGACCCTTGGGCAGGCGAGAAACATGGCATTAGAGGAGCGAAGAGCACGAGTGGGGCAATAGTGTGAGATGAGAGAGGAGAGATAGGAAGGAGCTAGACCATGAAAAGCTTTGAAGGTCAACAGGAGAAGTTTATATTGGATTCTGAAGTGAATTGGAAGCCAGTGAAGAGATATAAGGTCAGAGTTAGGGGATGCTAGTACATGGGAAGGTGCTGGGGTCCTGCATGATAGGCAGAAAACATAGAAACACATGTTTCTCCATGCTGCGGAACACTGACTTTCTGTATCTGGGGAAGATTTTGCCAGAAAAGAGGTGGTAATTGTAAGAGGAATTCCTCTCCACCAGAGAGGCTTTTCCTACACTGGAGAAGGGGCTATGGTTCAGGGGTAGACTACATACTTCAATGGCAGAAGATCCCATCTTCAAAGCCTAGTGGAGAAGACATCATGTTATGTAACTGCACACTGGAGTTGGGGTGACCACTTATTAATTTCCAAAAAAGATGAAACGCATCATAAAAGGGTGGGGGGAGAAACTTCCATAAGCTAATATATGCACATTTAGAAATAATTATTGTATTTTAAATAGAAATAAAGTATATCTCATCATCATGTGGAAAACTGAAAAGCGTGTGCCTGCCTATCCAGGTGCTCACTGTTGAAAGATGTCTTCTAGTTCTTCATCTTTAAACAGGACTTGTACTGGACTGTCCTTCCAATACAGGATGTCTCCTGTAGAGGCTGGTCCTCTTGCAGCCCTTCAAATCTAGGACTGCTGTCTGTAGAAGAGGACACACGCCACCCTACATCTCTAATGAAGGCAACGTTTGCCCAGTCAAGATGCACAGTTAGCCATTGCATGATAAATTGTCAAGAACACTGTAGTATCACACACACAAAAGAAGAAGGAAGAAACAAAGAAGGGATTTAACTATGGGTATAAAATGTCACTAGGATTCCCTTACATCACTGGACAGAGTATCACATGCGATAGCTAGAACAGACTGGAAAGGCAATCTGCTATTACTAATACAATATTAAAGTCCTGTCACAGAAGCCTTTCCCAACTTAAGCCTATTCTACTTTTTAAATGGCTTTTCCTACTGGAATGTTCATGATAGTTGCAAAAGATGAGTGAATTAAAATGGTATTCCCTCAACGGTTATGTCTGACAACATTTGGGCACATAAATCCATCTGATTTCAATTGGGCAGGTTTGTAAAATGTGATTTGCTTATTCCCCTGTGGCAAGGAAGAATTGTCTCTATGTGAAGGGACTGGGTAATTCTTTAAACTGGATGAGAATAGGTTCTTTCTTTTTCATCCTGTTGAAGTAGCACAAATTACTTATTTTATTTCACTTAAAAAATGCTGCCTTGTTTGTCAGCAGGCCTGCAAGGCATCTAGCAAGGCATCTAACAACAGCAGCAGCAGCAACAACAACAACAACGATGATGATGATGATGCAGAATAAATGTAAGGTGAGCAGTGCTATCCAATGCTCTCACAGTGCTTGTGCTAATGACGTTGCACTAGTGTATAGCAACACTAGTGCAACATCATCAGCACATACTAGGCAAAGGGGAAAGGCAGTGATTTGCCACCAAATTTCAATGACTCAGTGTACACCACGTCTTTCCCCCTGGATCATCCCTGGATTGTCCCTGTGCATCCACATGATGCACAGGGGATCCCAGGAGCAGGCAGGGACTCTCCCTCTATTTCCCCGGGATTTCTGGGACCACTTTTTCCCCAAGTTTTCTCGTAATCCCTGAATGATCCTGAGGACCACGTGTGGTGTGGGCGCCCATCCTGGCTTCTTCCCTCCTCCCCATAAGTAGCGGGGGTCAGCAGAGGAAAGGAGCCCAGACAGGGGAATCCAGGCACATCAGGGGCGGAGTGGGGGCAGGGCGTTTTGTTTTGGTTTTTTCTTACTTTTTCGCTGGAGCGCAAGTGCACTCCAGCGCCTGTCTTTTTTTTTTAAAAAAAATGGCAGGTGTGATGGTGTGACATCCCTTTTCCCTTCTGGGATGTTGCAATTCTGGTTTAGATGGCCAGGGACGATCCCAGAAACAGGTAAGTCTGGGATCATCCCCCCATCCCTCTACACCCTATGATGTAGACATGCCCAATTTCCCACCAAATGTCAGCAGCAAATCACTGTTTTCCCCCTATGCCTAACAAGCACTAATAACATTGCACTAGCATTAGTTTATGCTAGCACATCATTAGCGCTAGCACTGCAACAGCACTGGGTACTGCTCAGTATATCAATAAAAAGAGGGTTAAAGAGCCTGTTCTCCAGCTTTGATCCCAGGGAGATAATTCTCTTTGGTGTTGCTTTTTTGAGAAGCCAAGCACCTGCAGTTGCCATGGTGATATTAGCTCCTTGGCAACCATGGCCTGGTGTTTTTCATCCCTGGCTTCTCACTTGGACAGTAGGACAGTCTGTGATGTCCAGGTCATCTGAGTGGCAGTGGTGACTTGGTAATGGCTCTGGGAGGAGACACTTCTCTAGGTGTAACTGCTACTACTACAACTGCTGCTTCTTAAGTGTGCCATGGTGAAAGCAGGGGAGTAACTCCAACCTAGGGTGACCATATGAAAAGGAGGACAGGGCTCCTGTATCTTTAATAGTTTATTTATTTATTTATTTATTTATTTATTTATTTATTTATTTATTTATATGTATTACATTTCTATACCGCCCAATAGCCGGAGCTCTCTGGGCGGTTCACAAAAATTAAAAACATTCAATAGTTGCATAGAAAAGGGAATTTCAGCAGGTGTCATTTGTATATATGGAGAACCTGGTACAATTCCCTCCTCATCATAACAGTTAAAGTGCAGGAGCTATACTAGAGTGGCCAGATTTAAAAGAGGGCAGGGCACCTGCAGCTTTAACTGTTGTGATGAAGAGGAAATTTCACCAGGTTTCCTATATATACAAATGATACCTGCAGAAATTCTCTTTTCAATACAACTGTTAAAGATACAGGTGTATCTTTAACAATACAACTGTTAAAGATACCCTGTCCTCCTTTTCATATGGTCACCCTACTCCAACCATGGGCCAGGGAACACCTCATGTTTTGTCCCAAGGGGGTGGAGCTTGTCTTTATCTGGGCGGCTGAACAGCTGATGGTTCCCAGGTTTTCCATTTAATTAATTAATTAAAATTATTTTTAGGCTGCCTTTAAGGGCAGATCTCAAGATGACATACAAGATAAAAACGAAACACACACACACAAACACACAAAATCAAAAATAACAGATTCAATCAAAAATCCATAAAAACAGTAATTAACAATAAAAATCAATCAAAATAGAGTTCCCATTGGTTTGATTTGTTTTGATTTGTACCTTGCCTTCCTTCCAAGAAAAATGACACTCAAGACAGCTTACAATCATAACTAATAATAAAACAGACGCATTAAAACACAATGAAAAAACAACAACAGCAACAGAATAAAAGTTATTGTAATTCATGAAGGTACTGGGAGGTTGTTGAAGAGGATAGTGATGCCAGCTATCCACCAGTTGCATTGTTTTTGTGGGCAGCTGGGCCAGTAAAAAAAGGGGGTAACTTTTGTGCGGTTATATTTGCAAGACTGAAATACGGTTTGTGGACACGCCTTTAGTTTCATTTCAATCACCACAATATTTACTGGTTATTATGTTCCACTGGCTTGACTGGAATTTATGTCCAATTCAACTTGCTTAGTATCGCAGCCTCACAGCACAATACATGTTGCACATCAATATAGCCTGGAGAAGAGAAGATTGAGGGGAGACATGATAGCACTCTTCAAATACTTAAAAGGTTGTCACACAAAGGAGGGCCAGGATCTCTTCTCGATCCTCCCAGAGTGCAGGACACGGAATAACGGGCTCAAGTTAAAGGAAGCCAGATTCCGGCTGGACATCAGGAAAAACTTCCTGACTGTTAGAGCAGTGCGACGGTGGAATCAGCTACCTAGGGAGGTTGTGGGCTCTCCCACACTAGAGGCCTTCAAGAGGCAGCTGGACAACCATCTGTCAGGGATGCTTTAGGGTGGATTCCTGCATTGAGCAGGGGGTTGGACTCGATGGCCTTGTAGGCCCCTTCCAACTCTGCTATTCTATGATTCTATGATTCTATGATAGTTTTAACTGATCTCAGAATAGTTGTTTAAATGGATATTGTTGTTTTTATGCTTTTGATGGTTTAAAATTTTTGTATATTTGTTTTGAATGTTCACTGCTTTTAACCTTTGTAAACCGCCCAGAGAGCTTCAGCTATGGGGCGGTATATAAATGTAATAAATAAATCCTTCAACACGCCTGTGGCCCAAATCTATTGCAGGTTTTAGAAAACCTCTCTAGTCGCAGCCAGTATGCTCAATGGTCTGGGTTGCTGTCCAACTGCATATAGTGTCCTACTTCTGGCCTATTGTATCTGCAAAATAAATAAATAAATAAATAATACAATTATTCACAAAGGTCCTAGCACTAGCACAATGCCGCAACATGACATGCAATACATTGGCAATGAGGGGAAATCTTTAGCCCTAACATCAAGGATGTGAGCCAGTGATTAACTTCCCAGGTGAGATTCCATCCATCTGGAGGTGGCAACCCTATCCAAGAGACCCCCACTTCATTGCTGTAGTTCACGGTATCTGACCATTAAAATACAAACCCATTCATGTTTTAAAGTCTTCTGGGTAAGCTAGACTGCACAGTGCACAACAGTATTAAATGTCTGTGCAGATGGGGTGTTAATTGGTGGGTGAATGATCAGTAAACAGAGACGTGTGCAGAGAGCGAGATGGAATCTTGTGGAAATTAGACTTGGCATCTGTCCAAAACTAAATTATTCCACTGAAACAACTGCAGGAGGAGAACACACACACACACTCACTGCTTACTGTTTAAATCAGGAATAGTGTTTCGAGTCTGAAGCCTGTATCTGAAATAAGTTTCAATTAGGCAGTTGCACTTTACTCCATTGTAGTCTCTGTGAAATTAGTTGTCTATTTATTAACCACATGCTTCTGTGCTCCCAGCCAAAGAACCTGTGTTCCAGCATACCCTGAAAAAGTGAGGAAATCCACGTTATTACTAATTGTGGATCTCCCTGACTGTGAATAGCAAAGTATATTAAAGGACAAGTGCTCTTGTGGTGATCCATGTCAGCCAGTGGTAAATACTTCTACAGGGCTTGTTCAGGAGTAGATATTGCTCACACTGGAATATATTCACCACTGATTTCCCAACAGGAATCCCATATCTCCTCTATCACTGCCCATGAGCTGTGCAGTTCTTATGGGGATGACTATAGCTTAGAGGCTGAGCATAAACGTTATACATAGAAGGTTGCAGGTTCTATTCCTGGACCCTCCAGCTGTAAGGATCAGGTAGCTGATGATGTGAAAGATCAGTGGCAAACATCCTGGAGAGTCACCGCCAGTTGAAGACTAATACTGGGCTAGATGGATAAGCTGGTATGGTATAAAGTAGCTTCCTATATTCCTATAATATGACTTGTTCTTCGCTTGTATCACGTACATGGCAGAAGGCAGGTTTGCTTGTTCTCCGCATTAAGCAAATTCATTCCCACCTGTAGCAAATGTGCACTTCTCTAATGTGCTAGTTTACTGTGTGTGGGGAGCTTTTCAAAAATATGTCTCCCCACCTGCAGCTCTATATTTGGGGTGAATGGGGTGGCAAAAGTCTGCCTTGAGAGTGTCAATAAGCATGTAGACAGGGGGTTTAGTTGGACTTCCAAAAGCCTTTTGATCAAGTCCCCCCACCAAAGACTCCTGAACAAACTTAGCAGTCATGGAGTAAGAGGAGAGATCCTCTTATGGATCAGTAACTGGTTAAAGAACAGAAAGCAGAGAGTAGGATTAAATGGTAAAATCTCCCGATGGAGGGAAATAAATGTTGGGGTCCCACAGGGATCAGTATTGGGACCAATTCTTTTCAACTTGTTCATAAATGATCTGGAATTAGGAGTGAGCAGTGAAGTGGCCAAGTTTGCTGAGGACACCAAATTATTTAAGGTTGTTAAAACATAAAGGGATTGTGAAGAGCTTCAAAGGGATTTCTCCAAGCTGGGAGAGTGGCAAATGGCAGATGTGGTTCAATGTAAACAAGTGAAAGGTAATGCACATTGGGGCAAAAAAACAAAAAACAAAACTTCAAGTATGATTTGATGGGATCTGAGCTGGTGGTGACTGAACAAGAAAGAGATCTGGGGATTGTGGTGGACAGCTCAATGAAAACATCAACCCAGTATGCGTCAGCTGCAGATAAGGCAAACTCCATGTTAGGCATTATAAGAAAAGGAATTGAGAATAAAACTGCCAGCATCATACTGCCTTTATATAAATCTATGGTGCGACCACACTTAGAATACTGTGTCCAGTTCTGGTCATCACACTTAAAAAAAAATACATTATAGAGCTGGAAAAAGTGCAGAAAAGGGCAACTAAAATGATGAAGGGGCTGGAGCATCTCCCCTTTGAGGGAAGGTTGTATCAACTGGGTAAAAAGGATGCTAAGGGGAGACCTGATAGAGGTGTACAAAAATATGCATGGTGTGGAGAATGTGAATAGGGAGACATTTCTCTATCTCTTTCATTATTCTAGAACCCAAAGGGTTCATCCCATGAAGCTGATTGGTGGGAGATTCAGGACAAATAAAAGGAAGCACTTCTTCACACAGCGCATAGTTAAATTATGGAATTCACTACCACAAGATATAGTGATGGCCACCAATTTGGATGGCTTTAAAAGGGGGTTGGATAAATTCCTGGAGGAGAAGGCTATCAATGGCTATTAGACCTGATGGTTGTGTGCCACCTCCAATATCCGAGACAGTAAGCCTATTTGCAACAGTTGCTGGGGAACATGGGCAGGAGGGTGCTGTTGTACCATGTCCTGCTTTGTTGGTCCCTGCTTGTCAGGTTATTGAAGAGGTACTGTGTGAAGAGAGTGCTGGATTAGATGGACCCTCGGTCTGTTCCAGCATGGCACTTGCATTCTTATGTCTCTTCCCCACCCACTTGTGGCAGATAAATCCCACCACAACCACATATATTTGCTCCAATTCATAGCATGCAGCAGCCAATCACCATGTGTGATCTTCTCCTGCCCTCCTCTGACAATTTCAGTGGAATATTGTGTATTTGCCCTGTCCTCAGCCCTACCAGCCCCAATGGGCACCAGCCACCATTGGTTTGAAGTGATCTGATTGAGAATTCTACACTGAGAGCCAGTGTGGTGTAGTGGCTAAAGTGTTGGACTGAGAGTCGGGAGATCTGGGTTCTAGTCCCTACTCGGCCATGGAAACTCACTGGGTGACTTCGGACCAGTCAGAGCCTCTCAGCCCAACCTACTGCACAGGTTTGTTGTTGTTTGGATAGAAATGGGGTACGCTGCCCTGGGTTCCTTGGAGGAAAAAAGGCAGGATATTAATAAATAATAATAATAATAATAATAATAATAATAATAATAATAATAATAATAATAATACCACCTTGGTTAACCATCTCATTCTGCATGATTCATAGAATGGATTTCCGATTATTCCTGGAGGGAGAGCAATGTTCACATGAACAGTTGTTTCCAAAAGAGAGGTTATATATTTCTCTCCAAAGAAATAACTGTTCACAATTGCAGACAACACAATTGCTTTTTGACAGTACTGAAAGTGGTGCAAAAGAGAATGTCATTGGTGCCCATGGTGTGTACACTTAGGTTTTGGGGGGTTTGCAGGACTGTCCCTGATCAAACAGGTTTTGTAGGGTTTTGTACAACTTCTAAAACCACTTTGATCAAGGATACGAGAAGGAGAGAAAAATAAGTGAGTACACCACTGGTAATCGAAGCATTATCGGACCACCTTCAACACTTTAAAAAAATACACTTGTCTGCCTCTAATTAAAGTGAATGTAGCTGACTGGATGAAAGTTGATGTTTAAGTAGATCAATGCGTTTGCTCCAGTTTTCCCTTCCATAATATTAGTAAGATTCATGTCTTCCCAGCTTTCTGTTTTCAGCAGACAGAAATCTTTTAAGTTAATATGAAGCATACTGGCACCTCTTTTATATTCCAGGATTCGGTGAAGACCCAATGGTGACATTTAAATTCCAATAAAAATGTAAGTGCGCATTTTGACTTGATGTGGCAGGCACATTTATTTATACTCTTTTTTTTAAATGGCTGATGTCTGAGAAAATAATGAATAATTCTAAAACTGAGCCAACAAAAAAAAATATTGAATTTCTTCCAGGAAAACTGTTTGAAGTCAAATTATATGTCATGCAAATTACGGAGAATGTTTTATCGCACCACAGTTCAGCCGCTTTGAGTGTTTAGTACCTGACGTTCTGTAAGTATTTCCATTGTTAAAATTTAAATGCATCTATTTATACATTATAAACAAATGTGCACATCCGGGAATGGAAAGACGTTGAAGAAATCACTAGACTGCTGTGTCCTACTATTGAAAATATGAGGTGGAATGAAGGTTTAAACAGGCTTAAAATAGAGCCATTGAAATCAATGGCACTTGTGTTAGTCATCACATTGGTCCCATTGATTTCAATGGATCGACTCTAAGTCTGATTAAAGCTGGATCCAACTCATATACTGTCCCCAGTTATTTTGACTGGTTATTCTGCATAATTATGTGATGTGGGGGCTTTCATTGCCTCTTTGTTTATTTATTTATTTATTACATTTTTATACCGCCCAATAGCCCCTTCCTCCCCAAAATCCCTCCTAGAGAACCCTCTTTGGCCATGAATGGCATTTTCTTCTCACTTCTCTCCAGATTTTTCCTCATCCCCCAGACTCAAAATTCCTCGCCCAACTACAGCACCCAGCTATTTTCTCTAAGAAGTCACAGAGTTGTTCTTTATTTCTGTCCCAGGTGCATACCCCTCCCCTTTCCTTTAGTTCTCAGGCTTCTACAAATGGCTTCCCTTTAGCCCACAGCCCTTCCTGAGCATAGGCCATGTGGGGTGGGATGGGGTGGAGTCCCCCATCTCCCTCGTCTAGCCATGATCCCTTCAATCTTCCAAACACACTACCCTTCTCAGCGCCTAACACTCTTCTATCAGTGCAGTGTGCACATGTTTCTTCTAGAGCTATGGACAAATGGTCTCTCAAAATTTCCATCCTATTGAAGAAAAACTGAGGTAGCAGAAAAAATTCACAGAATTTCAGTAGAGGGCAGAGAAATTTCCCAGAAGTGCCTTAGGCACCCACCATTAGTTGAGTCAGTAGCTTTTGTTTTTCTTGCTGTTGATGCAGGTGACGGCAGCAGCCACTGGTTTGCAACTTGACCACCATTTTGCATTCTCCACAATGTCCCAAACCTATCATAATTCTGGAACATTCTGGGGGGGGGGGGAATGGAGGTTGCTACTGTCGAGGAAATGTGTGAATGGGCTGTTTTGTCTGAGCCCACCCTGTTTTGATGTAAGCCCTTTTTATTAGAAATTAAGTTCTATAGCAATTTGACCCAAACAGTAATGGAAAATATATTGAGCAACACTTGCTCAACCAACAAGAAGTGTTGACACATTAGTCAGAGTGTGAACCTCCCAGCGAGGACAGGAAGAGTAGTAACCACAAAGGAACAGATGTTCCAGGATTGCAATACCCATCTATGTATTGTTTTTCTAGTCTTAGAATTATCTGCACTCTGCACATGCATAAATGCCTTTTCTACCATTGGTTACTGTATTGCAAAACTGTATTATGATTGGTTTATTATATGAGGAAGTTCTGTTGTTGCTTCTGTAGATGTTACCCTATAAGTATCTTAGCTTTGCCTGCAACCAGTGGGCAGTCCTTCAGATCCTCTAGAGCAGCCTTCCTCAACCTGGGGCACTCCAGATGTGTTGGACTGCATCCCCCAGAATGCCCCAGCCTGGGGCATTCTGGGAGTTGTAGTCCAACACATCTGGAGCGCCCCAGGTTGAGGAAGGCTGCTCTAGGGTTTGCCACCTTGCAGCACTGCAGGCTGCTCGTAATAAAACTTTTCCAAGATGAGAGAAATTGCATCTTGAGAGTCTTTGACCACCACTCAGCGAACCAAGGGAACCTGCCCTTTCGGGTTCCTCCACACTACGCGCGCGCGCACGCGCGCGCACACACACACACACACACGCACACACACACACACACACGCACACACACACACACACACACACACACACCAAAAATGGCAGGGAATATTCAGAGGAAATTCTACAAACTGGCCTCCTTTTTTCCCTCAACCCCTCTAGAAAAATCTCAGATATTTTCCCAGAAAAAAGTGTCTTGTGAGAGATTTCCTCCAATTGTTGTTTTCCTACCACTGTATGTCAGAATCTGGGGCCCTATATCCCCTCGATTCCCACATTCTAATTAACCTGCCACTGCTCTAGATAGCGACTACGCCAACTTTTAACAGTTTAAGATTGTCATCTTCCTCGTCAGCCATTTAAATGTCCCTACTATGCTGGTGGCATCACCTTTATTCGAAAAGCTCCCAAAACACCCAACCCCAAAGAACAAAATTAGAAGTCAGTAGTACATGCTGAATGAGGGGTTTAAGTTTGGAGACAAGTGTATAGTGTGGCGCTGGTAACAGCCTTCAAAATAAACCAGAGTTGACTAGAGAGAGAATAAGGATCAGTTGATCTTCATCAAACACGGAGAAGATGAGACATAAATGGAGTCAAACATTAAAAAAAGATGTAGGTTTGACATTAGGCAGAACATTTGAGGAAGTATGGTAGAACAGTGAAATAGGTTTTCTAAGCATATGGTGGTGCTTCTATGGTTGATTTTTAAAAGACCAGAAAAGCATGGATTAATTTAGGTGGATTCAACCCCTGTAATTAAAGATTAAGTGAAAGGCCTCTGAGACTGACCTCTGGCCATGCACCCAAGCTCTGATTGTATGGTGCAATTACTAGCAGTTCTGGAAGGGGGATATTCATCCCTATATCACATCAATTAGTTCAATGAGGTCTGGACCAGAGGAACATAATACTACATCTGGGAGTTGCATCTGTGTCAGCTTTTACATGTATGAGCATGCTTCTGCATCTGTGTCTCTATTGGTAAAGTGGTGCACATATGTATAACCATGCCCATCACTGAAGGTGGTGGTCCATAATCCATTAACAAGGTGGGATAGGTTTGCATAGGAATAAATTGGATTGGTGGCCCAAAGAAATTCCCTCCAGCTCTATGACATTTGTTTTGGAGAAGGAGAATTTCACTTGCACTTTCTGCCTCTTTAGAGAGGATGTGGCGCTAAGGCTTGTGAGCCTTAACTCCCAATTTCCCTGCTTTTTGTTGCTTGGTTGAAAGCTCTAGAGCCTTAACATTGATTTGTGAACCGTACATTTTTTGCTTAATGAATTAAAATGTGCACAGAATACACCAACAGACATTGGTTCAACAAACGATTATAATTATTTCCCTTGACCTCATTGTTGGTTTTCCAACCTTTGCTCTAGTATTAAAGCAGACAGACGAAGATGATCAACACGTGAGCAATTGCTGACTAGAGTCAAAACTGAGAAATTGAATTCCTTGACTATTTTTTTTCATTCATTCTGAGGACAGACACAGCTGAGAACTGCCACCAAGACAATAGCAAAGAGAAAGAGAGAACGAGAAACCACCACAGACTAAAATAGCTGTTATCTTATATTCTACCTTTTATTGGTCACCCCCAAATATGCCTCAGAATAATTAAATATTGTCCCATGGCATTAAAAATACCACACAAAAATGTATCAAAATATTTGTATTCCAAAGATTATGTACATATTATACACTTTACATATATAACTGTAAACAGGTATATTTTCTCCTCCCACACAGAATATAAACCCTTTTTGTGGCAATTAGAAAATCCTAAATCTGCATGGACACACACAGTCCAATAAAATGTTAAGAGGTTACTTTAAAAAAAACTATATAAAGAAAGATTTCAAAACATCTACAAAACCAAATTATCAGGTTAATACAAAATGAATTATATTACATTCATATAAAAAAGGTCAAGTAACAGAAACCTTCTGTTATGGATCTTAGATGCTTTCTTGAAGCAGGAAGCGGAAAGTTGGGGAGAAATTTTCCATAATTTGTCTCCTCTGGTGGAATACACCCAGTCCTCCACCCAATCAAACAGTGCTTCCCAAGAGAGGTTCTGCAAGGTTCTGTGGCTAGGTTCTGGATGTGCAGTGGAGGACTGTAGGGAGGTCATAAAGAATTCAAACTTCCTAGGCATACCAGAAACATTTCCAGCTTTGTTCTGTCTGCCATAGAAACCCTGTGCATTTATTGCTGAACATCTTATCATGGCAGAGGAATCTGGCATGCACTTTCAATGCCAAACTGTAGGTAGCTCTCAGGACCAAAGCCACCTCCATACAATGCATGCCTGAGCATCTCCAGGAGAGGCACACACAGCAGGTCTCGTCCACAAATATAAGCTCCACAAAGCAGCAGCAATCTCATGAGTCCGCCATGATCACAGACATTGCAGCATAACTGCAGCACAGTTGCACATTGCATCAGCTATATGGCTGATGACAACTCTCGGAGTCCAAAGAACACAGTTCAAGAATCAGTGCCATAACAGAACAGGGGAACATGTTATAATGCACTATAACATCACCAAGGTGCTTACTTTCTGGACAGGCTACTGTGAACTGTTGCCAAGGGCCCATCTCCTGCCCTCCTGGTAATATCTTATGGTTTTATAAATGGGCATGCATGGCAGGTTTCTAGAGGAAACAGGGTCAGACGTTACTTTAATTACTGTTAATGTTAAGATTGTGGGCAGAATGATACCATGAGCAGAAGCATAAAAAGGCACTAGACAAGGTAGTCTGGTTACCAATTCCTATTCCCTTGGACGATTTGAGTTAGCCCTTTAAAAGTCAAATCATAATTATACAAGTAATACAAATATCATACACCAGGGGTGGGGAACCTTAGGCCCGGGGGCCAATTCCAGCCTTCCAAGGTTCCCCAGAAGGCCACACCCCTTTTTCCAGGGGCCACCCCCATGCCTCCAACCACTGATCATTTGGTGGCTTCTTGGCATCTATGCAGTTTCTTAAAAGTTGAACTGAGTCTCATTAAGGCTTAGCTACTGGCAGTAAGAGCTTAAAGCTAGAATATGCTGTTATTTTTGAATTTGGGGCCCTGCCCCTTTTACCTTTCCTCTGCCTCTCTCAGCCCCACTGACCACTGGAACGCGGCCACTGAGAGCTTCTCAGAAATTGAATTCGTCCCTCGAGCTGAAAAGGGGGGCCTCACTCCTGCCATACACCGTGGAGTGTGCAGTATACAGGTTGACTGTGGTCCTCCATCTTAACCTTACAGGGGATCACCTGGAACGGCACTTGGTGCAGCTAAAGTCTTAGTTCCTTCACCAAGCCAGGAAAACACTCCCCACTTGGGGGTGGGTACCTTTATTGCTGCGAAGTAGACCTTCCCAAAATGGTAAGAGCCTTTTCCCTTGTTTGGAGAGCACGGGCAGCACTTTGTGCCAGGCCTATGTGGTTTGCCACATTTTGAACAAAAAAGCCAACCTCGAACATACGTGAGCGATACTGAACTGAGCGAACATTTACAGATCATATGCCATCAGGTTATGTTTTCTTCACATTCTTTTCACTCTTCTGCCAAATATAATATTCAATTTTACTTAATATTTGAGATAAGAGGACCATAATCTCACGTCAGTGATTTCCACGTCCTGTGGAAGAACTCATGTCCCAACAGCAGGACCCACGCAACACACAGTCAAGCTATGCGTTAAATAAATTATGTAATGGGCAGCTCTCTTTCTGGTTTTCTTTAGTCTTCCCCGAACTGGTGCTCTCCAGGCGCGTTGGACTACATGCTGACTGGGGGATACTAGGAGTTGTAGTCTAAGAGATCTGGAGGGCACCAGGTTCCCCACAAAGGCAGTTAAAGGAAGAAAAAAGCCTCCCAATGGAGGTTTATTAAACTTTCACATGGAGGAGGGGGAATTTTTGGGAAAGATTAAACACCTGCTCCTCACACACCGTGATCCTGATCTAATATATCTCCTGAATATGCTAATTTTGTGTTTGTGGAGACTGGGGGGGGGGGGGTTTGTAAGGAAAAGCATTTCGTCATATAAGCCCACACCTGCAGTCTGAATCAGTACAGGCCAGACAAATATTTACTACCCCAGGGCCATCCATGAACAGATCTCCTGCCTTTTAAAAAAAATACGGTAAACACAGCCACACTTGGATTAAGGCTGCTGTGCTGGCGCTCCCCTCAAGGTGCTACTTGCCCTGCAGGGAAAATATACAGGTAGCATGATTATCAGTGTGAACCAGGCCACAGCCAACTTACGATGCTGCAGTACACAGTTGTATTGCAGAAGACAAGCAATGGTTGAAAAGCATTAACAGGGGTTGACCAAGTTGACTGTGCTCTTTAAGGCCTGTAAAGTCTGCGTAGTTTGTTTCTTTCAGATCCAAACTTTGGCACACGTCGCAGCACGACCAACCCTGCTGCGAACAATGAATGAGCATGGATTTTGATGCACAAACCAGTACAGGATTGCAGCCTAGTTTCTCAGTCTCTGGGAACATTGCTTAGATTACAGCCCAACTGATGTCTGTTACACGCCACTCCCAGTTTTCCTGGATCACATGCACAAGTGCTTCTCTGTAGTCGTTGAGCTGTTCAGGGTGACAGGGAGGCTTCGGGATACATCCGGGCCAGGTTTAGAGACCTACTGTAGAGGTGAAGACAGCAACCTGGAACGGCTCTGCTTAAAAATCTCATGTCAGCCATGAATTCATCCACTCTGTCTTTTGTTTTGCGGATTTCCAGGCCTCTTTCATTCCGTTGGCTCCTCATTGACAGAATCAGATTTTTCTCAATTCCCCAAATTTGTGTTTGCATTGGAAAGTGCACAGTTGCGCAAATGTGAACTTCTGAAAATGTGCATTTGTGCACATGTGCAAATTCCCCCCATCTGCGTTTTCATACTTTAGCCCATGGGGGGAAATGCACATTTTCATTTGGTGCATGTATGTGTGTATATATATATATATATATATATATATATATATATATATATATTATTTTTGTAGTACTAAATTTGCATACAATTTCAGAAAGTAAAATACCAGTCCACAAGTCCATGTGACTCAGAAAAAGCTGGACCACTGTGGAATCTGCAGGGCAGATTCACAGAAATCTGAACTCATTGGAATCCACTGCGTATTTTTCAAACTTCCCAAACTGGAGATCACTGAAAACGATAACACTGCCCACTCCTTAGCCATGGCTAAGCAATCGGACACAGGTTTACAGCCACTCTTCCTCGCCACCTTCAAGCCTCCGCATTCATTCCATGAATTCAACACCCCGCGTTCCTAACCAGGATTTGAATCAAGGGTTTGAAGTTGGTTTGAAATCCTAGTCAGGAGTGAAGTATGGTTAATTATCAGTGCAGACATGTAACAACTGACTGTGATTGAAGCTAACAGTAGGGGTAGCCTTCAGCCAGCCACCTTCTCTCAGCATTGCCCAACTGAAATATAGAGACAATGACACTGGTCTACCTGACAAGGCTGTTGTAAGGATTACTGAGTTAATGTATGTGAAGCAACTTTGAGCCCTTCAGAAAAGCACTATATATAACAGTCTAAAAAAATGAAAAGCAACCCCGTGCAACATTTTATGAGTTGCAACGTTAAAACAAAAACATGTGATTGTGTCTTCCAAATGTGTGTGGCTGATAGTAAACAAACCAGATGGAAAACAGGGTCACTTACAGAGGTCATCTTCTGAACTAGAAGGGATAGGGGGGAATGGGAGGGGGAATTCATCAATAATACAAACCTAAGCCTGCTTAACCAGAAGGAATTCCATGGTTTCAGTGGTGCCTTTGCATCTTGAGATAACGAAATAAGTCAATGAAAGATCAAGGACAGATCTATTTTCACATGGCAACTAACCTTGGGGTTAACGTCTCCAATCATAAACCTGGGCTGTCCATTTGAATGGCCCAAAGTAACTCTTCAGTACGGCACCTCTTCACACACACTCTGCTGCCTCACTTTGTGGTTGTGGCTGTGACATGTGGTTGTGGCTGTGACATGTGTATTAAATATGATAGCTGCATGGATCAATCCAAGCCAATTAACACCTCCCTGGGAGGGAAGGCAACAACTGGGTGTGGAAAAAACCACGCAATTTTCATCCACTGCGTCTCGAGGGTATGCGGAAGGGTCTGGAAACACCGTCATTTTAGGCATGGTAACCCAGATGCTATATCATCTGCCAGGAGTCCGTTATGTAGCCACTGCAGAAAAGATGCAGGCCAAATCCATTCAAATCAAAATTAACATGAGGTAAGGCACCAGCGCGGGGTTCCATAGAGCAGAGTATATGACGGAGATAAGGGCGCAACGCCTCACCCCACCCTTCCTCAAATACCAAGCTCAGGCACTAGTTTTGATGCATGTGTGGTATTTCCCCTCCCCCTCCCCTTAAGCTAAAGGCTGATTGCTGTTTGGACAACACCAAACAGATTTTAAGCTGAAACTCATCTCCAGACTTTTAAAAAGAAACTTAATGTTTATAAAGAGAAAAAAATGTTTGTTTTTCATTTTTCTCACATACTATCTCATATAAAAGGAACGATAACCTAAAATATCGTATTCATATAAATGCACAAGGACCGCCAATAGAAAAATTTAAAATAGATATTGATTTTTTTTTAAAAAAAAGTTCATTCTGTCTTTCTCTAGCATATAGACGAAGGGATGAAAATAGGTGGCCCCACGTGCCTCACCGCCCGTCCTATTTTGCAGCCCCGTTTTCATTTTTCCAAGCAGCCCAGAGTTACATCTCCCCTCGTCTACGGGCTTTTGCTGCCACAGCACCACCTTCCTCCTCTTCCTCGTCCTCCTCCTCATAGTTGTCGTCGTGACCTCTTTTCTGATGGTTTTCTTCTTGAATTTCTTGCTCTTGATCTGCAGCTTCACTCATTTTCTCTTCAGCCTGGAAATGGAAAATGGGATGGGGGACAAAGATAACAAAAGAGATAAGAAAATTATTATTCAGCTTTTGAAATTATAAGAGTAAAATTCTATATTGGCATCTGCTAACAGCAAAATAGATTTAAAAACAAACATACCCACACATTACAGAGTCAGAGGTGTTGGCAAAGAACAAAACAGAATGGTTGTGCTGCTGCAGGCTGTTGAAATTCTATGATTAGTAAAGCCTTGAACTCCAGTAGCAGCCTGATCCAATCCTCTGGGTATTATTTGCTGGGGAAACTCAGCCACAGAATTATGACAAAACAGCTGGGGCAACATACTATGCTCTGCCCATTCCACCCCACAAACCCAGAATCTGGCTTGAGGTATTGGTCAATTATCTAGTCAAATATGGCTAATATAATCACATATTATTTGACACAGGTATTATCAAGTCTTCTAGGAAGTCAAGAATGCCCTACTGTAAGTGGCAGCACATAGTTTTCATTGCTTCATGAGGTCCTCTCATAGGAACAGTAAGCGTGCCAGCTGCTTGCTCCTCAGCCCTGGAGAAGCCAGACTCTCTGTCTGAGGCCCACACACAAACACCCCACTCTTATTTAGAAAGCAGTTGGTGCCCAAGCAATTCCATTGAGAGAGGGGCTGCCCTCTCCCCTCCCAAGGATGTGGATTATCTCTGAGCTGCAACAACCCAAGAATGTCCACCAATTTGGATGGGTTTAAAAGGGGATTGGACACATTAGAACATAAGAACATATGAAGTGCCATGCTGGATCAGACCAAGGGTCCATGTAGTCCAGCACTCTGTTCACACAGTGGCCAACCAGCCATTGGCCAGGGATGAACAAGCAGGACATGGTGCAACAGCACCCTCCGTTCAATGTTCCAGAGCAACTGGTGCACACAGGCTTACTGCCTCGAATACTGGAGGAAGCACACAACCATCAGGGCTAGTAGCCATTGATAGCCTTCACCTCCAGGAACTTATCCAACTCCCTTTTAAAGCCATCCACCTCCTTCCATAGTTCAACTGGGCGCTGTGTGAAGTACTTCCATTTATCTGTCCTGACAGATAAAAGTCCTGACGGCTATATAGCTACCGCCAGTATCAGAGGCAGTTTGCTGATGTACACCAGTTGGGAAAGCATTTTATTGAGGGGGAAGGCTGTTGGCAAATGGGAACACATTTAAATAATGTAAATAATGGAATTAATGCCCAATCCTTTACTAAAGACAGCAAAGGCTGGTGGCTCTGATGTCAATGGGGAGGTGAATCTGCTCCAGGTTTCAGTCAGAACCAGTCAGAATTCTAAAGGAGCTCTCCAACACACCTTGGACAGCTCCTTTAGAATTCTGACTGAAACCCAGAGGGAATTCACTGCCCCCCATGACATCGGAGCCACTAGCCTCCACTGACTAAAGGTAACCTATAACTGAAAGGCAGCCTCTACTAAAGGTAGTCTATTAGCACCTGAGCCATGGTCAGGGTTCTATGGTTGACATAAAAAAACCTAAATAACTCAGGACCAGAATACCTCACGCCTTCCCATATGTATACCCAGCTGACTAATAATATCTTCAGATGAAGCCTTGCTGGCCATTCTACAACCAATGGAATGTCACCATGTCTCTTCTCAAAAATTGGGCCTACTCAGTAGAGGCCCCTATTGTCTGGAACACTGTCCCCGGTGCAATTCAGGAGGCAGAAAATATGGTGCTCTAAACACCTCCTGAAAAATTGATCTGTTTACACAAAAATTCCCTGTCTTGTAATTGATTATCCTGATGCTGCTCCATTTTACTGTTTCTTTTTGTTTATTCATTTTTGTTATAGCAATTTTAATTGTTTATTAGCAGTGTATTTCAACAGTGATTTTAATAATTTCACATGTAAACCGCTTAGAGAATTTATACTAAGCGGTATACAAGTAGCATTAATAAATACTAATAAATAAATCCATTACTCCATTCAGGACAAGGAAACAATAGTCTGGGGCCATAACAGGAATGCTCATACTATCCCCAAGGCTTCTTTTGTCAGGATTCATGTTGGTTTCATGGTAACATAATTTCCAATTACTTCTTGAATTGCTGTGGGGCTCCCTGGCATTCACCCATCTAAGTACTGGCCTGCTTAGCTTTAAAGCTGTAACAGTATTATGTGCCTTCAGACCATTCTCTGCATCATTGCGTAGTACCTGAGCTGTGCCAATGCCTGGACCATAGTCCCAGAAGCACGGGTGGCAGTTAAGAGAGCTAAACAAGGGCCCATTGCCCAAAGTCAACAAAATCTTTGAATCAGGCCCTTTTCCAAAGAAGTTCACCTCCCTGGCCTGCTACGTCTTCCCTCCACGTTATGGAGTGTTCCGTTCATGCAGTACCTACATTATCATCGTTTTCACCATATGGTTCTTCACCGTTGCGTTCCAGTTCCCTCTTCTTCTCTTCGGTAAGATCTCCCTGGGCCTGTAAGGAACAGTTGTGGGGAAAGCCAGAACCTATTAAAATCCACTGTGGTTTATGGCTACCTTTCAAGACATACCTTTGCAATGCAAAGTATGGGAGAAAAACACTTCATTTGTTTTCCTTCACAAGACGGCCAAAGTACTTTGACATGGAGAGGGAGGAGAATTTTCTCCTCGTATATCCTGGAATATGACTATACCCATTCCCCAGGCACAACAGCTTTTGGCAGTTCCATAAAGATATTCTTTATGGTGGAGGGTGGTGGGGACACCACTGTTTTTTCATTGAGGGCTAAAATTAGGCCGAGGGCTACATACTGCCCATGCTTGCATGTGTGGGCTATCCATTATATCCAGAGGATACTGTTCCTCCAAGATTCAAGAAAATAAAATGTGCTGACACTTAGAGGCTGTTCATTTGGCTATTCTCCATGTTATTAGTTTTATCCCACACTTCCTCGAACGGCATTTCCACACACACCCTGCATTTTAACAACTCATTGAAGTAGGTGAAACTGAGGCCTTTTCTACACCTAAGAGTTATCCAAGGAAAATGGAGGGATCATCCCTGCCTGTTCCCGGGATTCTGTGTGGCATTTGGATGCACAGGAACGATCCCAGGATATAGGGCTGGTGTAGACATGCCCTGAGAGAGGAACCGTTGGGTTATTTACCTCTTCCTCTCCTTCTTCCTGGTACTGTTCATCAACATTGTCTTCTTGCTGATCAGGGTTACCCACCATCTGCAGATAAAACAAACAGATTCCATGGTTAATGTCTCTGCTCTTGCAGGAATGTGTATTCATTTATTTAAAATCATTTCTAGGATCAGATATATCTATGAGCAGGCTGCTGAACGACAAGGAGCCAAGTTTAAAAGCTCAGACTTCACCGAGGGCCTATGCAGACATAAATACAGTCAGTCTTTTAACCAGGAACAATTCGAAAATTCCTCTCCCCAAAATCAAACCAGTTTCATACACGGTAAGCACTGATGATGTGGACAATTATATGTTTTCTTTAAGAGAACAATAAACAAGTAAAAAACAGTAATTGGAAAACCATAGTAAAAGCAGCTATAAATAGTGTGACCATATGAAAAGGAGAACAGGGCTCCTGTATCTTTAACAGTTGTATTGAAAAGGAAATTTCAGCAGGTGTCATTCGTATATATGGGGAACCTGGTGAAATTTCCTCTTCATCATCCCAGTTAAAGCTGCAGGTGCCCTGCCCTCTTTTAAATCTGGTCACTCTAGTAAAGCTCCTGCACTTTTACTGTTGTGATGAAGAGGGAATTTCACCAGGTTCTCCATATATACAAACAACACCTGCCAAAATTCCCTTTTCTATGCAACTGTTAAAGGTACAGGAGCCCTGTCCTCCTTTTCATTTGGTCACCCTATAACAACATAACCCTATGCATATCTGCTCAGAAGTAAATCCCACCAGGTTCAATGGGACTTACTCTCAGGTAACTGTGTGTAGGACTGGTTGCTTGGAGATCCTGCCTAAAGGATGGCCACTGAAATAGCACTGATTTTGGCATTCTTCTAAACATGGACCATGAAAGGTCACTGTCATACCGGAAAGGGGTGTCATTCAATGGTAGAGCACCTGCCTTGTGTGCCGAAGGTCCCAGATTTGACCCCTGGCATCTCCAGGCAGGGCTAGAAAAACTCCTGCATGAAACCCTGGAGAGATGCTGCCAGTCAGTGTCAACAATACGGGGCTAGATGGACCAATCGTCTGACTCAGTAGAAGGCAGCTACCAATGTTCCTAAAGGTGAGGCATTTAAAGTTCGTTAAAAAAATCCTGTTTACATAGGAGCCGTGATGAGCTTTAAGAACGAAAGAAGAGCCATGCTGGATCAGACCATCTAATTCAGCAATCTGTTCACGCTGTGGCCAACCAGCTGTTGACCAGAAACCCATAAGCAGGATACAGGTGCAACAGCATAACCACAGGAACTGCTGCTGCCAGTACAACAGTTCACTGCAGTTGCATGTAGAGAGAGGAATTTGTACCCATGAAAAGAGAAAGTACATAATCCCACGGCTCACTCCCAAATTCTTGATTCAGGTTACAAATTTCACGCATGTCTATCCCAGCCCCAAGAAGGTTTTTATACTATCTTGGCTTTCGTTCTGAATAACCTGGATTTCAAAACCAGCCCAAACAAAGTTTCATCCACAAAAACCTAAGTTTTCTGATATTCGGAGCTCTGTTATGCAGCTCCCTCTCCAAGGAGCTCTGCCAAAGTACATTTTTAAACTACATTTTTAGTAGATGCTGAAAAACATTTTGTTCAAGAAGGCTTCTAGCAATTTAGCAAATTGACTATGTTATTTGTTACTCTTTTTCTAAAAGCAGACATATACTCCTAGTATGCTTTATGGACATTTTGGTTGTATATGTTCACTGTCGGCTTTCGTATTCCTCCAAAGAAAGGTGGGATAAATCATTCTCAGGACAGCCAGCAATAAAGTTTGCCTTCAAATTCAACCATTTAAAATGTAGCACACTCAATGTTTGATTAAATAAAAACATTTAATGGTTTTTAAAATAAAATAAAAAAAACCAACACAGCCCACAAATGTCATGGTCTGTGACTCACTGGAAGGTCTTTGACTCATTACCAGTACACAATGGCCACATTTGGATGTAACACTAAACCATAGTTTGGTGTTACATGAGCGAGCCTTGGACCCATGCACTCGCCTTTCCCCTCTCCTCTTCTGATGCAGCCATGAGGAGATCAGAAGCATCCACTTCTATTTTCAGCTCACCTGCACTGAGCAGGGGGTTGGACTTGATGGCCTTATAGGCCCCTTCCAACTCTACTATTCTATGATTCTATTATTGTGTCTGAACCGGAACTGTGGTTAGCTTAAACTTTCACATTTTGGCGGTGACGGGGAGGGCTGCATGCGTGCTGCCCACCTGTGACTTAAAGCTATGGCTTGTCCGAACAAGCCAAATTAAAAACGTGATTTCTGATCCTGACTTGTATGGGTAAACCATGGTTAAATCTAACTGTAGTTCTTGGTTCAGGGAAAACAATAAACAGTGTTTAGTTGAAAACAGAAATGGGTGATTCCAACCTCCTCTTCACAACCTTAACAGAGAAGAAAAGAGTGGGGAGCAGGCTCATGCACATAAAGGTAAACTAAATTTTCTTGCACAATACCTACAGTATATGCTATTTGGCTAGCAGATGGACATGAGGACTGACACCATTCTACTTATGATGCTTCTGTCATATGCGCAAGTCTTTCATGTGAGTTTCCCAGGCAGCGGGTTGGCCACTGTGTCAACAGACTGCCAGACGAGATGGGCCCTTGGTCTGATCCAGCATGGCTCTTCTCACGTTTATATCACTTGAGGCTGCAGTCATTGCATGACGAGGATCTGATTTAATAGCCATAATCTTTTGCATACTCACCACTAAATGGTCTTCCATTTCAGGATTCCCTTGTTTCTGGTTATTTGGTTTTAGCTGCTTATTCTCATCAGGTAGACTCTCTCCTCTCTCTTGCTCAGCTTCCTCAAACTCATCTTCTCCCTGATTGTTGGGATCATCTGCTGGGTTGACATCATCGCCTGCTGTCTTCTACATATTTATATTGTATTTTATGTCATGTTTTTATACTGTTTGTTTTATACTTCGATTGGTTTTAATTTTTGTGAACCGCCCAGGGAGCTTCGGCTATTGGGCGGTATAAAAATGCAATCAATCAATCAATCAAATATATTTTTAAGTCAAAAGAATCTTAACAACAATGTGCATTTCACTATGATATTACTAGCGTTGCTTTAGGCTCCAATTACTCTGCGTCCTTGAGGTTCTCGGCAGTACACAGGCTCAGAATTACAACCTGTGTTTCTGATCAGCCCTTCACCTCAAGGAGACACTTATCAACACATTTTCATCGGTTTGATCGTTTTAGACAATTCTCTCCTGTTTTTCTTCTGCTTGGGAGACCTGGCACAGCTAGCAACATAGATGCACAAATAATCAAGACATAATCAAACAGCATGATAAAGTATAATCAAATAACCCTGCGCTAGTGGAACAGACCGCTATTGCAACAGGAGGAGGAACAGGGATAAACAATTGGAAATGAGCGGCAATGCTCGTTTCCAGAACAGGGCAGGACAGTGGAGCTCTCACAAGGGAGCTCCACTAACCTGCCCGGTTCTGCAAATGAGCATTTTCACTCATTTCCATGCTCATTTCAGGAACCGCTAGTTCTTGCTGCACTAGCAGTCTCTTCCAGATACTGTCCAGAGACAGCAATTAGAAGAGATGATCAGCTCAGCTTCCCCTAATTGCCTCTTTAGGGAGCCAGATCTTCACCATGTGCTGGAAGGCATGTAGCAATGGGATTAAAGAGGTCCCTATAGATGCCATAACCAAAAAAAGCCCTAGTGCTTATCCACTGAGCCTCAAGTAGGGCTTCAGATGTTGGATGGAGGGTAGAGGGTGGCTGCAAGGTGTTGTACACGAGGTTAACCCTGTTTACGTATTTCCACAAGTAAGAGAAACTGTGAAGTAGGTTAAACTGGGGAAAGAGACTTTCCCAGTAGACATCATGGCCAAGCCAATACTTGCAAGTCAGTCTACCCAGCGCAAATCTATACAACATCCACTCCACCAGGCTAGCTGTCCACTCCACCAAGTTGGTTTGGAATCCTGATCCTGAGAATAGGTTCCCAAAAGCACAGCTACAAAAGGAGGATGTTGCATTAAAGTTGATAGGGGCATCCTGACATGAGTTTATCTCTTCCCACTGCCATGCTTGCCCACATGAGCAGCTGTAACACAGTAAGCAAGAGCCTGCAAGCCAGGGAGGCTCCGTATAAAATCTCACCTCTACCATGAACTCATTAGTTGGCTGGGGGCATGCTGGGAGTTGTAGTCCAGCACATCTGGAGGGGACCAGGTTGGGGAAGGCTGGTCTAAGGCACTAGGAGGCTATCTCTCAGCCTAAGCCCCTGCAGCATAGTGGGAATAGTACTGGCCTGCCTAACTGAGATAATGAACTGCTGGCTTTGTTGCTTGATTGCGCTCTAAACTATTTTATGATGTTGCTTTTCTTTTAAAGTTGTTGTAAAGTGCCTTGAATTGGCATTTGCTGAGCAAGGAGGGATATAAAGCTTAGAACAGACCCATTGAAATGAATTAGCCACAACGAACTTCTGTTCCATTCCTTTCAATGAGTCTACTCTAGATAAGACTAATATTGGATACCACTCATATATACATAAAACAAAACATGAGTCAGTTTCAACACTTGGCATTACAATATAAATGCTAAATGTTATATACTTCTTGCCTGGCTGTTCCTTGCTTTCCTGAGAACATTCCTTGGAGAGTCAGTCCTAAAGAAGCCTCTAAATATTTCACAATGCAAGAAATGTTTTACTGTGGTTTTAATTTTTGTGAACCGCCCAGAGAGCTTCAGCTATTGGGCGGTATAAAAATGTAATAAATAAATAAATAAAATAAATAAATAAAATAAATTCTTTTCCTCCTTTTTTTTCTTTTTCCATTCTCTAGCATTGTGCCTCTGTTCTTTTTTTGCTTTCATACTAGACCACCAGCCTTAGGGCTAGCTCAAGGGTTTGGGCAGGGACAGACTCAGGGACCTTATGGCCATAGCCACCACCTTAGTTTTCCCAAAATGCAAAGCCCCAGAATTCCTGCTGTTCCGCAGCACTACATGTAAAACAAAATGGCTGCCACCACACAAACACGACAGTCATGTTGGTTGCCCCCAATGCTGCAGAATGACAAAACTTGAATTTTGGGGAAATGACCTTTACAGCCCTGGTCCGCATCACTGTCAGCACAGAAGTTGCCTGAAGATGTCAGGTGCTGATTCTAGGCCTGACCAGCCTTACATCTACTTCTGTTGCAAGGGGGGAAAAGCACTTTCAGAACAGTTCCCAAATCATTGCCCCAGCTAGAATAAACTCTAATCATCTTGTTTGCTATAAAGCTGCCAAGAAGCATATTTTAATACTCAGCGTACACCTCTCCAACTCACTGGTTCTTCATTCTGCTCGCTTTCTGCTTGGTGCTCCAGTTCCTGATCATGTTGCTCATTTGCATTATTGGGATCTTCTTCCTCTGCTTCCTCTGGATGCTGGTTTTGCTGCTCATAGTCTGACAATGCACAGATCATTTATTTATTCATTCGTTCGTTCATTCATTCATTCATTCCTCCCTCCCTCTCTACATTCCCTCCCACCTTTAAAAAGTCTGCTGCAAGTTCATCACCATATTTGTAAGCCACAAAAGGAACAGCCTCTTCCATACAGAATGCGAGTGAAATTTAAGACACATTCAGGTAGAACAGAATCAAGCGTGCAGGGAAAAATAGAGGCCCAACAAAATGGACCGATGAATCACAACTAGTCCCAGACCTAGTCTATTGACCAACAGCTCTGGTAATAAGCCAAGCTGAGTTTGATCCATCTTGGATATGATCTACCAATTAAAAACGCTTTAAAAATTATATTTTCAATTACACATTGGTATTATATTAAAAGATATTTTAGAAGACCACGGGGGAGAGAATTAATAACTTACTTTCTTCTTCGTCTTCTTCTTCCTGGGCACCGTGTTCTTCTCTTTGTACAATATCCTGATCTAGGTTGTCATAATGGGATTGATGGCTGAAAAGATTATAGGAATGGGTTACTTCAAGTTCATAAAGAGCCTTCAGTTTAGTAAAATGTTGAGGCTAATACTAACCCTCAGGGACTCACTGGGCCGCTACAGGGGGTGGGGAGGCAGGAGAAGAAGACCTTTCAGCAAGTAGGAAGAGTAACCCACACCGGGAAGTTGTTTTTCACTGCTAGAAAAAACACATGCGAGTGTTCTGCAGCATGACCTGTTACCTCCTTCCAAAATGTGGCTCCAGTCCTTCCTCTCCCACCATCACAAAGCAAGACAGTCCAACAAATGGTATCTCGGCAGCCTTTGTGTCCTCCCAAACCCCTACCCAACTTAAATCGTGATTCAAATGTATAGCTTGCCCAGGGTAGGTAACAGCAGTGTGGCGCAGTGGCTAGAGTGTTGGACTGGGAGTCAGGAGATCCGAGTTCTGGTCCCCACTCGGCTGTGGAAACCTACTGGGTGACTTTGGGCCAGTTACAGACTCTCAGCCCAACCTACCTCACAGGGTTGTTGTTGTTGTGAGGATAAAATGGAGCGGAGGAGGATTATGTATGCCGCCTTGGGTTCCTTGGAGGGAAAAGGGCGGGGTATAAGTGTTGTTGTTGTTGTTATTATTATTATTATTAATAATAATAATAATAATAATAATAATTTAAAAACTCAAAATATTATCTATAGTATTCTATTTCAGTTAGAATGGCTATAAATTTAACAGCTGCTAATACTGCAATCCTATTCATACTTTTATAGTGTGTATAGCAGGGAATCTGTGTGTGTGTGTGCATTTTCACACATCCCAGACCCTCCATCCACATTTCTAGGGCAAACTGATTAACAAACTGTGATCAGGAAGAATTGAATACTCCACAAAAAAGATCAGCAGTAACAGATACATTTGCCAACAATTACTGATCTTTCCCCACAACAGACTGCAGGGGAGTGTTTGCTGTGTCCTAAGGAAGACTGAATGCGGGTGTGTGTGTGTGTGAAGGGATCATGGGGAAGGTAGGCTTAACATTGCCAGCAGAGAAGTTGTGGATTCTCTCTCTCTCTCTCTCTCTTTAGAAAAACTTTTCAAAAAGGGAGAAAAGATACCTCAGCACTTCCGTATTGCAAACGGTAAACCCCCTGCCCCACCAACACCCTTTGTAAAATTTACACACACCAAAAATCACTAAAACATGACCAAATTGTATGTGTGTGTGTGCATTGCTCATTCTTAAGTCACACACCCATTTTATGGGTGAAAATGAGGATAGCATGCCAGCTGAACTGAGTGTATCACCTAGAACAGTCACCTGTTCCCAGAATCCTCTGCAATGTGCAGGGGTTCCATGAGGGACAGGCTGGCATTCATTTTCAGGAAATTTGAAACATATAGGATTCCTGAAGGCGGAAATTTGAAAAGCTGCTGTTGGTAGGTCGGCATTGTGAATGCCACTTTACAAATGCTTGCTGTCATGACACAATGTTGTCCAAAGAACTGCGGTGTTCACTTAAGCCTTGTTCATGTTGCCTCTGGCCCTGGGCTTATGATCTGACAGGGATAATGTGGAGGTGAATCGACAGGCACCCCCACATAGGTTGCGTAGCCACAACCTGATTCCAAAATGGTGGCCCCACCCTGAGCCCTGTAAAGGCAGTGGCTTGAAAAAAGAACCAGAATTTTAGAAGGTTCTGGTATTTCCCAAGTCTGAGGCATTAAACTACCCTCCTTTCTCATCGAGGCTGGCAGGAGCCCAAAGTTAGTTTTAGCAAATAACCTTAGGCGGTGTTTAAATTGTTCTTCGTCCTGCTCTGCCTGTCTCCGTAGTGTCAGCTCTCTCTCTTGAAGCTGCTGCTGCCGTAGCAACTGCTCTTGTAACCTCCCCTGATGCAAAGACTCCTGGTGTTCTCTGAGGCGACTGGCTTCTTCCGCTCTTTGGGCGGCCAGCCTCTGCTGTTCCAGCTGTTCTTCGTAGGCAGATTTGTACCTTGTTATAGTCTTCACAGTTGGTGGTTCCTGGTGGAAGAGACAGAGTATCTATTCAATAAGAACTATGAAGAGGGGTTACCGCTCTGTAGCAGAGCATGTGGTTTTACATGCAGAAGGCCCAAGGGCCAAAACGGGCATTACTTTAAATTTGTGTCTCACAGCCATGTCTTTTTATTATTGTTTTTACTCTAGAGTGCGGGCAGGGGCCCCTATCCAGATTGGGACCCTAGCACGGGGGATGGCAGCAGTGGCGGTGGCTCCGATTTCCTGAGGGGAAAAAGGGAGAAGCAAATTCTCAGGATGCTGAACTTTTTATTTGTAAGTTGAAGGGCTCTTCAACCTACAAATAAAAAGTTCAGCATCCTGAGAATTTGCTTCTTCCTTCCCCCCCTCCCCCGATTTGGGTGCTTTTCTCTCCGTTTTTGATTCCGATTTCTTGAACCCAATCCCCCAAATAGGCTCAGCACCTGGGACAACTCCGTTAGAGTTGTGGCTGGTTCTGACTGAAGTGGTTTCACAGCCCGCCGAAGACACAGCCACCAGCCTTCACTGGGCGGAGGGCTTTTAAGATCCAAATCTCCACACCCAAGCCTACTCTAGAGGGAAAACGAAAAGATGACAATGCTACAAGACACACACTTAAAGTAAGGCCGAATGCAACTCGCAGATGCCCAGTCAAAAAGAGGCACAAACACGAGGAGAGGACCCAAGAATCGTAACGTGTGAATGTATAAATGCAGTCAAAAATGGGGAGGGGAAACCCAATATGGTAGGTTAGACTAGATTTAAGCTATATAACAATAGGCGAAATAAACTATCATGAATGGACAGAATAATATGTACTGTATCACAATCAGTATGTGTTACAGTCAAAACAATAAACAATAGAGATTAGCATAAACAATTATAGAAACAGTCCAAACTGTCAACAATGAACAATATGGATTAGCATACACCAATAGTAAAATATAAAATGCTTACACTATGATTAACAGTCACTCCATATTGCTCAAATTAAGCTTCAATAACAAGCAGATACTGCTTAAATGGATAGACTGAACAACGCATAAAATAAAACTGGAAGAAAACCCTCCTCTGTGTGCCCTCACACTCGCACTGTGAGTTCTGTGCTGCTAGCATCAACAGAGCTGACATTCCTGGGAAGCGAAAAAGGTGGGCAGGCGCTCCAGGGGTAAGAAATTTCACCTTACAACTCAAACATCAGCCAAAACTTTTGTAGCCAGAAATACGGGATGATTTTGTGAGTGGGATAAACTTCAGCAGGGCTCTAGGCTGAAACCAAACAAACTAGCACATTTCGGTACCCCTGAGACATGACCCAGAAGGCAGAGCCATCTCTATGAAATTCTATTTACAGCTCTACACAAAACATGACCTGCCTGTACAGTACCCCTGAGACCTCGGATCCTTGAGGCATGCCACTTTCAGGATTAAAATGGCCTGTCAAAATATTAGGACACATCCAGATATAGGAAAGCGAGTGCTCTGGACTCATAAAGGTAAAGGACAGCCAGCGTTCCTGTGCCAACAGAGACGCACCGCCTGCCATTTGTGTGGGTCAAATGGGTTCTCTTATGAATGGCAGCTTTTACTTTTAAAGACGTTTCTAGCAGGGCTACAAATAAGGATGGGCAAATGGCAATGTACAAGTTCGCCAAGATTCTCCAAACATCAGCCCCTCTGCTGGTCGCTCCTCCATTTCCATTAGCGTTTTCAATCCCCGTTCGCTTTCCGCAAACAAGAAAACTGCAGAAAACGAACAGCGATCAAACGTGAACATTACGCAATTCCCAAATTTGCTGACATTTTCGAAAGGGCACAAATTTCCCACATAGACTAATTCAGGGGTGATTTAAAATGTGTGTATGTTGAGGACGTTGTGAATTTTGAGAAAGCTGCGCATTTTGAGTGAGAAGGTTGCACATTTTTCAAGAACATATTTTATTTATTTATTTACTGCATTTCTATACCGCCCAATAGCCAAAGCTCTCTGGGCGGTTCACGAAAATTTTGCAAACGTGAAGGCTAAGTTCAACAATTTGAGAACATTTTGGGAGAAAACGTGCTCCCACTTACATTTAGGGCATTTGGGGGAGTTTTTAAAAAAGTGATTTTCAAACTGGAACAAAATTCTCATAGGACCCCTGGTAGTTTTTCCTCCCCTTGCTGGGTTCCATCACTGGAATCCCAGTGATCTTGCTGCGAAACAAAGCATGCGATCCCAGCCTGCTTTGTTTCTCAACAGAATCTCTGGGATTCCACCGCCATGGAGGGGTGCAGGCCCCAGAGGGTTCTGAGGAGGAGGAGGAGGAGGAGGAGGAGGAGGACAAATCTCCAAAGTTGCCCACTCCAGCTCTAGTTAATGTATTCAGTGTTGCAGCCTCATTGAACACAGCGGAATTTATTTCCAAGTAAACCTGCAAACTATGGCCTTAGCTAGACCTATGGTTTATCCCAGGATCGACCCGGGGTCATCCATGTGCATGTAAATGACACACAGGGGATCCCAGGATCAGGCAAGGACGACCCCAAGTCGATCCTGGGATAAATCTTAAGTCTAGCCTTAGCTAGATGACTGTGCTATTATTTATATACCTCCCTCTCCCTCTCCCTCCCTCTCTCTCTCACACACACGTGCACACATGCACACTTTTTTGAACCATGGGTGGTTTCTTGAACCTTGGGTTACCATGTTGCCCGAATGCAGCCAGGTGGCTTGTTAACCATGCAGTATGCCTTATTTTCTTGAACGAGCCACCTTGAGAACGCACAGTTTGTTGTTAGGTTTTTCAGGGTGGTTAACAAGCCACACTGCACGGTTAACCAGCCACCCTGGATGCATTCAGACCACGCAATAACCCACAATTCAAAACAATCCACACTCAACCACTAACCTGCATTTAAATCAACACACTAACCAATGGTTCATCAAACACGACATGGTTCAAAATAAGCCACATCCAGCCACTGAATGTGGGTTAGCATGCTGTGTGAACAGTCCCACAGAGCTGCGCAGAAAAAACAAGACAGAACAGCCCACCTCTGAATGATTGTGTTCACCCAGCATGTTGGTTTCTTCTTCCGTTTGTTCTTTCGCCTTCCATTCATGCTCTTCTTGGGCTTGGTCAAGGTCCTCCGTTAAGTGTTCCGGTTGCCCGGCTTGCTCCATTTCTTCCTCTTCCAGTTCCTTTTTATGCTCCTCTGCAGCCTGCTCCACACGTTGCTCCTCTTCCTCATCCTCCCCTGCTTCTTGCTTCTGCTGAATATTTAATTCCCGTGGTGCATGACCTTCAATCACCTTCTTGCCAGGATGGAATGGTTCCACTCTATCTTCTCTTCCTTCCAAGTGGATCCCTCTGTTGGTTTCTTCTCCCACTAGTGGCTGCTCAGCATTCAGCGTATTCTGCAGCCATACAGAATATTAAACATCGGTGGTTGGCTTCAAATATTATGCTATTTCTCAAATGTGCTTGACCATGCATTGTATAATATGGGATTTAGCTCCTGTGAAGTTTCAGGAACACTTCTGAGAAGATCCAGAACAGGACATGCCCCTGCCTTTGAAGACAGTTCATGAGCATCAGCTAGTGCAAACGTAGCTAGGCATTTGGGGCAGGTCACTCCAATATTATATCAGTTGCACTGGCTTCCTATTCTCTTCCAAGCTCAAGACAAAGTGTTGATTTTGACTTTTAAAGATTTGGGGCCAGGTTATTTGCACTCATACCCAAAGCCTTGAGATGGCCACAGACACTCTGCTTGCAGTCCTAGCAAATTTAGTTTGGCAAGGAGGCAAGACAAGGTCTTTTTGGTGGTGGCCCCCATCAAGAGGTGTTTGGTTCCTTCTTTGTTTTCCTTCAGGCAGGCCCTGAAGTCATGGCTGTTTCAATCCACCTTTGATTAAGAGTTGGTTTAATTGCTGTCCTAGCTTTGAAATAATTCAGATTGGTGGCTAGAGTGATGTTTGAGGCATTTGATACTACTTTTTAGGACCACCGATTATTTTACAATTGTTTTCGGTTTAAATAATAGGACGTTTTATTGTATTATTGCTTATAATTTCCTGGTGGCAAGCTGCTTTGAGAAAACGTTTTCATTCTGAAAAGTGACATAAACATGTCTTAAATAAATAAAATATTGGCTGTATGAAGGAATGAAGTTGCAATGTAATTAAGATACTGGGCAGAAGCATCCTCAGCAGGGAGATCAGCTGTACTGAAGCTATGGGATTCCCCCCCCCCCCTTCTTATGGACCAACGACGCTACCTACGATTTTGGAAGGCGATGCTAGCGCTGCATTTAAACTTACCCGATGGGGCTTCTCCACAAAGCATCTTTGGTGGATTTGCAGCAGAGAAGTGGCAGGTGAAAAGCGGGGGGGGGGGGTAAAATATCTGTCCTCCTGCCATGTTCCCCTGAAATGCTCCCTCCCCCCAGCAAAGTTCCAGAGATGGGGGTAAAAGCAGCAGGGGTGGAGATTTGCAGGAACACAGCACGCGGGGGGGGGGTGCGCAGTTTAAGCATCCTCTCGCACCTGCAACTTCTTCGCTGCAGAAGAGATGTGGCCATCAGGCTAACATTTTACGAGGCTGCACTGTAAACTGTAGTTTGGCCTTTGCTGCACAGACTCAGGCAAGGCACCATTGCTAGGCTGTCTCTCAGGATAATTCTGAGGCTAAACAGGTCACTCTGAGCTCCTTGAAAGGTGGGATATACAAAACAAGGCATCTAATTTTTCAAAAAACATTCTGTCCTGCTTTTCCATCACTCAAGGCCCATCAAAGCGGCTCACAGCGTTATTTACAAAGACATGCAATATAATACAAATACAAGCCATTTACAAGGAGGATGAAATGCATCGTAAAGACACAAGGCAACACCTAAAACTAAATGATCACATTTCAGGAACCTACACCCTTACAGCAAAGGATGTCCCTCTCGTCTTTTGTCATCTGGGTTTTTTTCCTCTGCTTCCTCCTTTTATATATATATCCCCAGAAATATATCTGCATTATAAAATAAGCATCAACATTACTGCTCTGCCTAAATGTCCCTATCAAAGATAGGTTGGATTGCTGTCTCAGTATCAAGTTTGTTTCACTGGAATAAATGGGAGTGATTCCAAAACCTGCTTTGTCCTCTTCTTTATCTGATTTTTGAAATTTCTGGGTTTTTAAAATCCTCATTTCAATAATTCAGCCATCATAATTAAATGCAACTGGCATTTTTCTTTAAAAAAGCCTTCACTTTCTTTCCAGTTTTGCACATCCACACCTATCTGGCCGTTTCTAAAGACAATTCCTGTGTGCTAAATTACGTATTGTGTAATTTAGAAATGAGTCCTAATCCACTCCCAATTTCAAAGAGCAGGAGCCCAGATATTAAGAGAGTAATCCCATGGCTCCTAGACAGCATCTGAGGAGCTGTGGGTCTCTCCCTCTAAGATCATGGACAGAGCTCTGACCTTGGAGGAAGAGATCTGACCATGGAACCACCGTGGTTCCTTTTCCAGAGGTTGGAGCTCCAATCTTAGGAAGGGAAGAAGAGGGAGGGATGATGGCATGCCAGTGGGCATGGAAGGAACACGCAGTGCATCCACTGGATCCACTGGCCTCTCAGCCTCTGGCCCTGCCCCCAGCAGCATGTGTGACTTAGACAGGCTCAGAGGCCCGCCTATCAAAATTTGGATTTTGGGAGGACAGAACCTCCATTGCTCCTGCTGGCAACAGCCTGGCAGAGCTTAGGATGGACAGAGAGCTCCAAGATCAGAGACCTCCATCACTTGGGTTGGAGACCCATAGTATTGTGCCTTAAGGGAGAAAGATGCATATAAATACAATAAACAAGCAAGTTTAACGGAAGCTGTTGCCATGTATTATTTAGGGAAGCAATCCTGGTACATGGACAAAGCTTAGATGGGTTCTTTTTTTTCCTTTTCCCCCATCTTTTTTTTTTAAGGTTTTAACAAATTCATGGAAGGATCGAACATATACAACAGTTAAATGGAATTCAACTTCCTGCCCTGCTTGTGTGCTTCTCAAACTAGTCACGCTGATCCCTGCTGGGAGAAAATGCTGGACCAGAAGGACCTTGATCTGATCCAGCAAAGCAATTCCACTGCTTCCAAAATGTGGGTGGATTCACACGTGCGTGCTCTGTCACAGATCACACACCAAGGCCAGAGCTTTCCTATAAATTCCCAAGACCTTCAAGCAGGATAGATTCTAGTGAAGGCAGTTCAACTGAATGTGTGAACTGCCCAGGGTGTCCATATGAAAAGGAGGACAGGACTCCTGTATTTTAAACAGTTGCATAGAAAAAGGAATTTCAGCAGCACCTGGCAAAATGCTGTCTTCATCACAACACTTAAAGCTGCAGGAGCCTTGTCCTCTTTTGAATCTGGTCACCCTAGTACAGCTCCTGCAGCTTTAGCTGTTGTGATGAAGAGGGAATCTCACCAGGTGCTGCGTGCATACAAATCACCCCTGCTGAAATCCCCTGTTCTATACAACTGTTGGAAGTTACAGGAGCCCTGTCCTCCTTTTCATATGGACACCCTGGGCAGTTCACACATTCAGTTGTGAACCTGGGCCAGCAGCCATCCATGTGCGAAGTCAGCCCAACTAATTTTGATTTGGAAATGCTCCAACTAGAGCTCAGCTCTCTGGGCAAATCTTCCGCGTCTGAACTGCCTGCGGTTTTCGTTTGGCAGCAATTGTCCCACGTCGGCAGTGTTTACGGAACCCATCCATTTTCCCCAACCCACAATCAACATTCCCTGCCAAGCGCTGGTTTTTATAGATCTGACACAGCCTGGCGTTGTCCTTTATTCTTCCTTTGTTTATTAATTTTTGATGAGAATATTAACGAAAAGCAAATGAACAGGCTTTTACAAACCCTCCTACCTTGCAAAGTTTGCTCTATTTGAACAAGATGACACCAACAGTTTTAAAGCTGCTTCCTTGTGTTTAAACTATAATCATGTGGCATTTGGAAAGAGCAAAGATCTTCAGTGTTTCATTATACACAGGCATTGCTCAACACACGTGGCCATCTCCATATACTAAGCCAGCGAAGGACAGTAATATTTCCTTTCCTGCTAATTCTAGGCCAGCCAAGCTTATACTAATGAATGCAGCGATTCCTAAAACTTGTCTTGCAGCCCACCGGATTGCCTGTTCTTTGCCAATGGCTTTGCTGCCATCAAGCAGCCTTCCAATTAAAACTCATCTCCTTCAGCTGTCCAACACAGCTGCACAGAAGATACAATGGGAAAGGAATGGGAAAGCATTGCTGAGTAGCAGAAGAGGTGCCAAGACTGTCCCCAAATTATGGGAGTCTCTGGAGAATATACTGGCTGGGTTCATACAACATGACAACTCACACTCAAGGTTGAGTGAGGGTTGTTGTTGAACTGTGGTTCACTGCGTTGTATGAACCCTGCTGCACTAAGAAACTATGGTTTGTTAACCACAAACAACCCACAAATAACCCATTGTTTGTTGTTCGGTTATGAACTGTGGGTTGTTCGTGATTAACAAACCATGGTTTGTTAGCTCGGCTGGGTTCACACAACACAACAATCCATGGTTCAACAACAACCCACACTCAACCCATACTCAACCTTGAGTGTGGACTGTCATGTTGTGTGAAACCAGCCACTATCTTGGTGGGGCACCATTCCACCTTGTATATTTATATGTGAATATAAGCCACCTTATAAGAGCAATTTAAGTTATACTGGTTGCCAGTCAGTTTCCTGGCCCGATTCAAACTGTTGGTCCTACCTGAAATAGTACCTTCACCAATACCGTCTCCTGCCCGATTGCTAAGATCTTAGCAATATATTACATAAATAAACAATGCCAAAACTTCTAAATTTTTGTGTTTGCAGCATGAAATTTGGACATGGTTGTTGTCGCATGTTCAGCGTGGTGCTTTTTCTTGCGGATTAGCGCTGCAGGATGAGGGTTGGGACACACAGGTTAAGATGGATTCACTGCCTTCGTTACCAAAAATGATCACCATAACTGACAGTAGGAGCTGCAACTAACTGCTGCATTGTGAAGTGCTCTTGTTCAGGGTTCCAGTCAGCCTGCTTTCTTCTACGATACTCCATTACGATACTTCTACGATTACTCCATACGTACCTACCCGGACCTTAAGATCATCTACAGGGGCCCTTCTCCGTGAGCCCCTGCCAAAGAAAGTGAGGCAGGTGGCTACTAGGAGGAGGGCTTTCTCCGCTGTGGCACCCCGGTTGTGGAACGAGCTCCCCAGAGAGGTCCGCCTGGCGCCTACACTGTACTCCTTTCATCGCCAGCTGAAGACCTTTTTATTCACTCAGTATTTTAACACTTAATTTTAACTTAAATTTAAATTATACTGTTCTAACTCTGTATTTTAACCTTATATCAATTTTGCTGCGTGGTTTTATCCTGGTTGTGCTTTTTATACTGTATTTTGTATTTGTGTTTTTAACTTGTTGGTTGTTTTATGATGGTTTTAATTTTTGTGAACCGCCCAGAGAGCTTCGGCTATTGGGCGGTATAAAAATGTAATAAATAAATAAATAAAATAAATAAATAAAATGCATTCCCTTCTCTTCCTTTTCCACCACCCCCCACCCCCACCCCAAACTATTGGTCTTCCATGGCCATTGGACATGCCCAGTGCTCAGTCCCAACTGAGCCATGCTCCTCAATACTTCTCCCATCCTGCAACCCCTGCAAAGGGGGATGGTGTAGGGTAGACAAAGCCAACGCCCGTTGAACCTACAACCTGAAGGAGCAGATCCTTTGGATGCAGGCTCAGTCACAGCTTCACCCACCCCACGTTCTCCCTGATTAGGAATGGTACCAAGCAAGAGAAGCAGGCAAGGAACCGAGCTGGCAGCTTACCTGCTGGCACTTTGGGGCCTTGACCCACCCACTGCCAGCATCCAGCCTGCAGGAGGGGGGCTTCCCCAGAGGCAACCTAGCAGCCTGGGGAGTAAGTAGTTCCCTACCCCTGGTTTAATGTGATGTCTGAATTGGTCATCCTCAACCTCTCTCCCTCTCATCTGCAACAGGGTGGTGACAATATTGACATACCTTGCAGGGGTGTCGTAAGGAGTACTGATATAAAGGGAAGCTTTCTGAACACTCAAAAAGAACAACTGTTGTTGTTGTTGTTGTTTTGGAAGGCTGCTTTGCCATACAACTATTATTACCTCCTTTTGCTCTTCAGCCACATCTGTGCCATGTGCTTTGGAGTCACTGGGAGGAGAAGGTCCTGGTGTCACTGGCGGACCGTTTGGCTGCTGAAAACCTTCCGGCTTCTGGAAACTAGGCATCTTTTTGAGGGTGTCCTTCAACTGCCTGAATTCCTCCACCTGGGACTACAATTCAAATGCAACCATTAGATATCACTGGCAGATGAACAGCTTCCTATTAAAATCTGCTGGGAAGCTGGCGGCACTGAGGCAATCTGAGTATTTTAACTAAACATGCACATCAGATCAAAAATGCCCATGTGCTAAAGCTACGTGTTTCTATGCACCAGAGTGAGCCAATTTAATACATTACAGCAGGCATGCAAAGTCTAGCGTAAAATCCCCACAGCCCAGAAACGGGGATTAGTTTGCCGGGGGGGGGGGGGGGTTTCTATGCCACACAGGAGAGGAACAAACTGTCAGAAATGAATTATTACATTTCTTTTCAACCCTTTAAAAAGAAAATCATAAACAGAGAGTTCTATGGACTGAAGACATACCGAAAAAGGGGGGGAAAGATTAGAATTAATCTCATGCACTTGTTCAGATGCTTGTAAGAAAAGCGGATTCCCTTTCTTAATAAAACTGTTCACTTTTAAGAAGAACCCTGCTGGATCAGACCGAAGGCATATCTACTGCAACGTCCTGCTTCCTACAGAGGCCATCCGGATGCCTATGAGAAGCCCATAAGCCACAGCTGATGAAAGAAATGATCCAGAACAAAGGTGAAATGCTGTTGCATGGGTGGCCCAGTAAACAAACTACATCCTGGTCTAGCATAGTTACTGGGCCATGACACTGTCACACGGTGGACGAACAACAGGGGGCTCACAATAGCTTGAAATCCACCCAATGAATTCATTTACCATAAATCCTTTTTTAAAAAATAGACACTATCAACAGTATAAGCAAAAGGGCGAGGCATCAAAGGCACTGTAGAGAAAGCAACTGGGCTAAATTCATGGGACTGATTGTTCTAGGTTGTAGCTTAGAAACAGAAATAATTTAAACCAATATTGCTAAGGACATGTACACACTTACATCTTTGGTCTCACTGGCTGGCTCACACATAATGATAACCCATGGTATGGATTGGTGAATTCTGGGCTGTTGTGATGTGTGAACATGGTCATGCTAACAAACTACAGTTTGTTAACCATGAACAACCCAGAAAGAGGCCCCATGGTTTGTTGTTGCATTGTGAACTCTGGGATGTTTCAACTATGGTTTGTCATTACTTGCAAACCCAGAACCGTGGGTTGTTCATGGGCTGTCTCACCAGGCTAATGAGGCAACGGACAAGAGTAGTAAAAAAACAACAACCAGCCAATCTACATGCCAGTACTATAGCGTCACAAAGGAATTTGGGATACAGGGAGGGAGTAGGAGGCAGAAAACAACTCAGGGATTTGAAAAAACAAACCACAGCTTCTTTTATCATCTGCTTGGGTGGGGTACAAAACGATGGGTTAAATGAACCACGGGTTAGCATTATGTGTGATCCAGACCATTGCTGCCTGTAGTGAAATGGATGTGGCACAAAAACCTATGAACAGAGAGGACAGAGAGAAGTACTTGCAAGACATGGGGAACAATGTTTCTATCATATCATTTTTCTGTTCTCTGAGAAACACATCTGATGCAAACTATTATCAGTCTGCTGACATAGCAACTCCATCTCAGTTAACAAGCAGTTTCCAACGCACAGCAAGGTCTCTCTGCATCCAGCATCCTCCCTCTTGCAAGCACAACACCAAGCTTAGCGGCAGAGCACATGCTTTGCACACAGAAGGTCCCAGATTTGGTTCCCAGGATCTCCAGGCAGGGCTGGAAAACCTCCTACCTGAAATTCTGGAAGCCTGCTGCTACTCAACAATATTGGGCTGGATGGACCAATGGTCAGAGTCTAAGCCAGCTTCCTGTGTTCCTAACATTAAGTACACCGATGCCAACATTTGGAGGGAATCGGGCAAAGGAAACCTCTTTTGGAGAAGACAGCAGAACACTGTGCTGCTTGTAAACTCACAATGGGGGAAATCTAAGCGACACACTATAGCGGGTGACCCAAGTTCAAAGCCCTGACAAGCCACTCTATTCAGTAGATGGCCTTGGACAAGTTCCTCTCTGCCAGGATCCCACCCAAGCAAGCCACTGGGGAGACCTTCTCTAAGGAAGAGGCACGCGACTCCGTGGAAGTCTCCAGCACGCTTAGGGACATGCAAGAACCCATGATAACACTACAGCAACCCAAAGTGTTGAGTCTAGTGGACACCTTGCCTGGGCCCCCAACAGCCTCTCTGTCCACATCTCAGACAATGCCTCAGCCCCCAATTTCCCCCCTTTACACCACCGCCACCCGGGTCTCAAGAGCAAAGGCGGCAGCAGAATCAGCCGCAAGCCAATTTGGAGATGACCGGGAAGAGGAAAGGGGGCTGGCAGCAAGGATATCGGCCTTTCAGTCTCCCCAAGGCTCTTTCTGGGGTCACAGCGTGGCACCAAGGTCCTTTGCCCAGCTCTAAATGCAACCCCAGGTGCTGATCCCAGGCATCGCCTATCTCATAGGACTGTTTGAGGGCAAAAACGAGGCAACTCCTACACTCCTTGAAAGAAAGAGGACACAGAACGCAATGCAATGCATCAGGGGAGTTGAACCTCAGGCCGGTGGGCCAAATCTGGAGGACCAACGCTGGCCCTTGGGCTTCCCCAGGCGGCCACGCACCCCTCCTCCACTCCCTTCCCCGGTGGCGCCAATCACGTAGTGGTTGCCTGTCTCTTGCATGCTTTCCCCCCTAATCTAAAAGATTCAACTGCCTGTCCCAAGGCCTAGTGACTGGCAGGAAGAGGTTTAAGCTAAAAGATGCTGGCATCCTTGGTATTTTGATCCAATCCCTTTTGCCTTTGGCCCTGAAATGGAATGCAGCACCAAGAGCATCTCCCAAATTGAATTTGTCCATCTGGCTGGGAGACGATCAACAACCCTGCAACAGACATAGACCACTTGGAACTCCGTATGCCTGTCTTTGATACCAGACCAGCCAACCTTTGTAGAATTTCCCCCAGGCCACCCTGTTTTTCCCCACGAACAACGGAAGATCCGAGACAGACGATCCGAGTTAGAGAAGCTGAAGAGCAGGGGGGGAAAAGGCACTGAAGACTTAGCACGCAGCAACCCTAGATAGGAAAGAAAGGCGGGACTTTTATCCATACATGCATCCATTCGATCCCATAATGGAGCTGTCAAAAAACAAAACAAAATCAATTTTGCTGTGCTATCATTTTGGTTTAGTAGAAATCCTTCCAGGCATGCATTTCTCTCCCTGAAAGTGGAGATGGATGTTAACTGGAGATCGCTATACAAAAAAAAAAAAGCTTGCATGCATCAAAGTTACGGCCAGCAGAAAGAAAGAGGAGAGAAATTTTTAGGAAGATTTAGAAAAATAAAACACCATTCATTAAAATTGGAGGTGAATGCAAAACCGCTTTCCCGGCTGACCTGGGCAGCTTCTAGCGCACTCTTGTGTTCTTCCAAGGTCACTACAAGCTGGTCATGTTGGGAGAGTAAATTCTTATGCTGTGACTATAGAAAAGAAAATACTGCATCAAATGGATCCCAAGTGTGTTTCTTCAGGACAAGTGCTAGTCTCCATCTTTTGTAAACCACCTTGGTTGGCTTCAGAAAGGTGGTACAGAAATAAAATAAATATATGAATAATCTTCAAAGCCAAAAATATATTCTTAGGGCTGTCAGTCACCTATAAAGTAGTTGGCTAATCGCCACCCTTTTAACCAATTAATTGAATTCATTTTCTTCTTACCAAAACTTCAGTAGAAGTTGGAAACAGGGTGTGAAATTGAGTGCTTCCCCTCACTCAGAATGACTTTCTGCGCCTCATGTAATTGCAGTTCTGAGTTAAATCTGTGTTGATCTTCTTCACAATTGATGCCAACCAGGTCCCCGCCCAACCCAGGTTTCCTAACTCACTTCAAACACTAGTTAAGCAGGAAACTTCGAGCTCAACTACACCTATGAGCCTTCCGGGACTCAGGGTGGGGAAGGATCTCAGGCTTTCTGGCTTCCGCAACCCTCCCCCAGTATCCATATGCCAGTGTGACGTCCCGGAAGGGAAGCATGTGTGGGTTTTGGAAGAAGGAGCTGATCACGCAATTGCGTGGCCCCAATCCTCCAAAAAGTAAGTGTTTTAAAAAAAAACTTCAAACAAAAGTGCCGGCAGCCATCTTGGGGATGGCAAAATTGTCATCCCCCCTGCCGCCCCACGATGGGCACAGAGTCACCCTGTGCAGCTCCATGCCCATTTAAAGAGCCCTGCTACTCACAGGGAGGAGGGAGGACCAGGGAGCATTGGCAACCCCGGCCATGGTCCTCAGGGTTGTCCAGGGATCATGGGGAAACCAGGAAAATCCCAGTTTAAATTATCCCGGGGAAAGTCTCTGGTCGTCCCCAGGTTCCCCTGTGCGTCATTTGGATGCACAGGGACGACCTAGACATGACCCCGGGATAAATGGATGATGTAGGCATGCCCTTTAACACCAACACCCATGGTTAAGGTAGGGGTCAACTGTAATGAAACAAATGATGAGGAAGAATTAGCTGATGTTCCTGCAGTGAGTTTCCAATCTCTCTTAACCGTGGTTCCAAGACTATGGGGCATTACATCTGCACCAGTGTGAAATGAAATAAGTAAGAGATATTTAGTTGCAACAATTGTATGTTGCCCCCCTTCGCATGAAGTTCTCCGGCCAGCTTACACCAAATAAACATACAAATCACTTAAATACAAAATAGAACATAAAACCACAAAATTTAAAAGCATCATAAGCTATGATAATGAAATAAAACTCACAGTATCCCAACATTAAAGCACAAACTGAGAGGCCCAGCTACATGAGATACTTAAATGGCCTGGATGAACAGAAAGATCTTCACTTGGCACTGAAAAGACCACAGGGAGAGCGCTAGGCGAAGCTCTGAGGGAAGGCTGTTCCACAACTGGAGTGCCACTACGGAAAAGGACCTGTTTAACAAAAGCTACCACTCACTGTTAAGAAAAAAGGCTCCATCTCAATATTTTCTTTTTATCGCTTAAAACAAAGGTGGGCAACTTGTGGCCCTCCAACGTTTTGGACTTCAACTCCCATCATCTCTGACCATTGACTATGCTGGCTAGGCCTATTGGGAGTTGTAGGCCAAAACATCTGAAAAGCCATGGCTGACTCACTCCAGCCTTAAAACAAAAGCCTAAAAACTTGAAAGATTTGCACCCACAGCATAAAACTGGGCTCACTGGCTATATTAAAATTAGAGATGGGGAAAATTGAAAGAAATAATTTACAAGAATTGGAGTCCCTTTAGAAACTTTATGAAGACAAAGTACAATATGGATATTGTTATACGGTGACCATACGAAAAGGAGGATGAGGCTCCTGTATTTTTAACAGTTGTATAGAAAAGGGAATTTCAGCAGGTGTCATTTGTATGCATGCAGCACCTGATGAAACTCCCTCTTCATCACAACAGGTGAAGCTGCAGGAGCCCTGCCTTCTTTTGTATCTGGTCAAAGCTACAGGCCTCCTGTAGCTTTAACTGTTGTGATGAAGAGGGAATTTCACCAGGTGCTGCATGCATAGAACAGTAAAAGATACAGGTGGCCTGCCCTCCTTTCCATATATATGGTCACCCTATATTGTTATCAATCATTTAATCTTTAGTTGTTTTGTTTTAAAATTAATTGTTAGAAGGACGATTTGCAATAAATTAACTCAATTTTGAGAAATTTCAATTTGTACTAAGATTGAGCAAACTAATGATAATTGCTTTAGTGTGTTTGTTGTTTTAGGGTGGGTATTAACGTGCACTGTATTGCCTAAGTGATTAATGTGAATTAACGTTAGTTATATTATGTAAATGTGATCATATTCTATCATGATACACTGTATAATTGTAATTGCAATAAAAAAGTAAAAGTGGGCCCATTGATTAAGAACCAATTAAAACATTTGTAAGCTTATAGCTTAAGTACTCTGAAATTCTCGTTATTGTTTCAAATAACAGTCTTGAAGGGGGAAAACATCTGCACCCCAGATCAGCAATTCCTTGTGCATGTTGGGAGTTCTACCATCTACAAAGTTCACTCACCCTCCTTCCCCATTCATTTCAATAGAGAAGGCACCTTTGTGTATGGGTGGGGTGGAGGTGCACCCTCAATGGAACTGAACGGGGGAATCTCAGGAACCCCATTTGCACACCGGAGCGCATGAAACCTCTACATTCTTCCTTTGCACAAACATTATTGATTTCAAAACAAGAAGAACTGCAGGAATGTTTATATGTATCAATGTATCATTCATGCACAGATGTTCTTACTAGACTTTGTGTTTTGATTCCAGAAGTACCTTTAATTCTGGAATTCAGTACTGGGGGTGAACAATAAAAAGGACAACAGGAAATCTAGGTTCACAACTTAAGTTGAAATTAAATAGCTGTGAAGAAATGCCAGGAAAAAGGTAATATTACAACAATATTGTGGGGTGGGCAAATTGGATGTACAGTATAATCTCCAGAAGAACATAAGTGTTGTTGTGCTGGATGAGAAAGAGCAAATATTCACTATAGCCAGTCTCCCACTATAGCCTGTTTGATGCTTAGAAATACAGTATGGTGGTAGAATCCTTGTTCTTTTGCCCACAGCATCTAGTAATCAGATATACTACTCCTGAACATGGATTAGCTATTTGACTAATTGTTGTTAATGTTCGTATGCTCTATGGCAGTCTTATTCATCCAGAGTTGAACCTGGATGTGTATGTGTGTGTTATCCTTCCATTGAGCTAGAAAAGTCAAAAGTTTCAATCATCATTTTATTTTCCCAGTTGCAGGATTTTTACTCCCCTTTGCAAACCAGGGGATTTTCTCTCTCTATCTCCCCTGCCTTGGGAGATCAGAATCTTACCTTCACATCTTGTAGCTGGGTATGAATATCTTGGTGGGCTTTCCTCAGCTGCCTGTTCTCTTCTCGCAGATTATACATGGATTCTATTAAGAATTCAATGCAAACAAAAATTGATCCTGCAGGTTTACACTATGGAAGAGGAATTCAAATTATGCATGTATTTAAATATTTGCTCTCAAATCCTAATGAGAGCTAGTTCAATGCCAATACAGGTAGCAATTCTAGGGGGCGGGCCGCTTACTCTCCCCCTCCCAAAATTTAATGAAGTGACACAATTCGATACCCTTCAGCTTGGACAGCTCCTGCTCTTTCTCTTGCTGTAGCTGCACGTATCTCTGCTTGTGATCGTCGACCGCTCTGCCGAAGTCATCCCCCTGTCGCCTGTGCTCCTCTTCTAGGTCTGAGTGCTGCTTCTTTAGTTCCTCGTGTTGGCTCTGCAAAGAACAAAAGAAGAAGGACATACCACAAGGATTCATTTCTCTGAGCAGCTACTTTGGGATTTTCAGTGCAGGCCCAACCCAGGGTGAGACGAGTTTTCATGCAAGCCGGTGTTACATAATGCTGCCAATCAGGAGTGGACTTCGTTTAAGGCGGAAACCCTAATTTAGCATTGGCGCAGGTGTTAACAATGCCTGGTTCGGACATTACACATAACCACAGTTTAGCACAGGGATATTGAACCTCTTTCAGCCTGAGGGCTGAATTCATAGAATCATAGATCATAGAATCATAGAATAGCAGAGTTGGAAGGGGCCTACAAGGCCATCGAGTCCAACCCCCTGCTCAATGCAGGAATCCACCCTAAAGCATCCCTGACAGATGGTTGTCCAGCTGCCTCTTGAATGCCTCTAGTGTGGGAGAGCCCACAACCTCCCTAGGTAGCTGATTCCATTGTCGCACTGCTCTAACAGTCAGGAAGTTTTTCCTGATGTCCAGCCGGAATCTGGCTTCCTTTAACTTGAGCCCGTTATTCCGTGTTCAAATTCCGTGTTCCTTCTTCAAATTCAACTTTGAAGAAGCTCTTCAGGGCCGCATTCAAGTAGTGGGCAGGACAGAAGCAAACGATGCAAAGCCAAAAGTCCCCAAAGCACCAGTATACTGTAGCATAAAAACTCTTACTGCCAGTAACTAAGCCTTAAACACCAAATGATTGGCAGTCAGGAGAAAGGGGGTGGGGCCAAGGGCAGGGCAATCTAAGAAACCCTGGAGAGTTGGCTTTCACTGCAGGCCCGACAGTTATAACCCTTGGTTTAGCACTATACAAACAACCATGTTTTCCCTGTCCGCTCTCTTCCAGTTTGTCTTTTTTCAGATCCAATGATAAAGCAAGGTTAGTTTAAATAGGGGGACCATATGAAATGGAGGACAGGGCTCCTGTATCTTTAACAGTTGTATTGAAAGGGGAATTTCTGCAGGTGTCATTTGTATATATGGAGAACCTGGTGAAATTTCCTCTTCATCACACCAGTTAAAGCTGCAGGTGCCCTGCCCTCTTTTAAATCTGGTCACCCTAATACAGCTCCTGCACTTTAACTGTTGTAATGAAGAGGGAGACTGGGTTTGATCTACGCCTTTTGGACTGGACTCATGTGGAGATGCCAATGTGAAAGCGGAGGCTCTGGACTCCTTGTATCTGTGTGTTTACCCTTCCCTTGATCTAGTTTAGGACTTGTCCATGGAGTTACCAACAAACGATCCAAAGTTGGTCTACCTCTATTTGGGTCTTTGGTTTATTAGGGCTTTCAAGAATTTGCCCCTCTGACTGCCTGAGGGATTATGTCAGGAATCATCCCCATTCTTTGTCCATGTTTGAAACCCGTATATGGATTGACCCTTCCCTTGTATTTGGAACTGTGGAGATGGCAGCAGAGAAACTACATTGATGGGGATCTCAGTCATGGTAGTAGTGATTAACTTTTAACTGTTATGGAATTTCTTGGAGCCCATAGATACTGCCCACCAGCTAGATGATTTCTGAAGTATTTAACCATTAAGTTTTTGCTGTGAGATTTCCTGCAATCAAGAAGTCCCATCTCAGTTTGGGTGTCCCATGTCAGTTTGTCAGAACGTGTGCTTGCCTGAGGGACCAGGAAACCTGACAATACCAGAGCCAAGCGAACACAGGTAGAAGGGTGTTAATGAGCTCACATCCGCTTTCTCTGCTTTTCATAGGTATCTGGTTGGCCTCTGTGGGAACATAATCTTTCCTTCTGATCGAACTTTTCATATTCTTAGAGAGGGGAGACATTTTGTAATCAAGAGGATGTCCTCCTTCTGACACTCAAAGGACCCACGAGAGTTGGAGATATTTTAAAAGGAGATTTTCGACAAATGCAAAATAGGACTGGAAGACAAATGTCTCCATCTTTTTCTAGCTTCCCTGTTAAGATGAGACTTTTAAAATGGCACACATATCTATGTAAATTGCCCAGACAGCTTTGGCTATGAGGTGGTATAGAGATGAAATTCATCATCATCATCATCTACCTTCAGCATCTGGTGTTGCACGTTCAGTGCACTGTATCTGTTATTGGAATCTTGCTGTAAAAGAAAAAGAGAAATATCATTAGTTGACATCCTCAGCGACTTCCTATGTAGTTATGATATCTCTCTGTAAATTATGTTATAAGGAAATCACAAAACTGCCCTGCTCAATTAACAGAGGTGTTGGACTACAACTCCCATAATCCGTTCTGGAAGGGGATGATGACTGCTGTAATTCAACACAACTGGAGGACACCACATTGGCAAAGACTATCCTAAGGTATGCCCCTCCAGAGTATCAACCCAAGCCACTTCTCTGCCCAGTCACCCATACGTAAGTCACACGGACAGACTTTTTACCCACAACTGGCTGACTTGACTCCCCAAGGTGGTCGTAGTGGTGGAAGACAGAAGAACAAATGCATAAAACTCAGGATTGGAAACAGTAGCAAAGACTCTCCAGAACAGGAAGCATGCAAATGGCAGAAGTAGAGGCTGCAGTGACGGCTTCCCCCCACCAACCATGCTACAGTGTGGAATGCCACCCACCCATCAGGAAAGGTTTTCTGGTTCTTCTGGCTGCCTCCAGCCCTACTTTGGGCCTATTATAGAACAGTGCCTATTATAGAACTTACTTTCAGCGCTCTATAAAGCATTCCATTTTTTTTAAATTGCCAATAAGGCATAGATGCAACAAAGCCTAGTTCAAAGCCTAGTGCTGGGCTAGATGGTGCCTTGGTTTGATCCAACATGGCACTTCTTATATGTACCAGGCAAAGGCCTCCCATTGGCATGATGTAGGTACAGTTCATCTCCCCTCCACCTATTCAGCTAGCAATGACCTGGTTTGCACAATCACTGTGCATACCAAGAGGATTGGCCTGCCTTAATTGTTATGGTTTCCCCGCCCCCTCCACTAAAAGCAGGGGGCATGGGAGATCAGGTGAATCATGGCATTGCACACATAGAGTTGTTGTTGTTGTTGAACAACAACAGATTTATTTACCATTTACCATATTTCAAAAACAATCTCTATGCAGTTTACAGGGAGATTAAAATACATTAAAATGCATCATAATAAATATGAAAACATGTATACAAAACATTTATAGAAACATGTATAAGCAAATACTCACAACACTAGGTTTGTTAATTATAGTGTTGTCAGTATTTGCTTTTTAAAAAATTTATAAAACTTTTGTATACATGTTTTTGCATCTATTAGTGGGGTTTTTTTAAAAAAAAAAACTATTATTGTTATTGCTGGTTTTGTTGCAGTGCAATCATTCAGGAAAGGCCCAGATAAATATATTGGTCTTTAATAGTGCCTAAAGCATGCCACAGTTGATTCCTCCCAAATACCAGGAGGAGGCATTTCATAAAATGGGTGCCATCACAAAGAAGGCCCACTTCTGCATTGCTGCAAGATGGCAATCTACAGGCCACATAGAACCAGCAAAGCCTCCTCCAATGATCTTAATGATCTCACAGGCTAAGGTGACCATATGGAAAGGAGGACAGGGCTCCTGCATCTTTAACAGTTGGAGAGAAGCTCAATTTATAGCTGTGTGGCGGCTAGCATGAGATGTCAGATTTACTCTGCTGGAAAGGATTCAGCCTGCAGTGGGATGGGTGACTGCATGTGGATTATTCACATATAGAAAAGGTCAAGAGGGCAGGGCTCCTGCAGCTTTAACTGTTGTGATGAAGAGGGAATTTTACCAGGTGCTGCAGGCATACAAATGACACCTGCTGTGATTCCCTTTTCTATGCAACTGTTAAAGATACAGAAGCCCTGACCTCCTTTCCATATGGTCTCCCTAGCACAGGCCTATATCGGAGAAGGCAATCTAGCAGGTAACCTGGCCCCAAGCTGTTCAGGGCTTTATATGCAAGACCTCAAACTTGACTCGGTAACTAATAGCTAATAGTTAGCGAGTGCATTTTTCATTGTTTCTTCACATCATATATTAAGTAATGAGGTGGTAATGGACTGCAGCCCCTCCTCCAATACACGAAGAGGACTGCAGAGCTCCAGCTATTGGGCGGTATAGAAAAGTAATAAATAAATAAATAAATAAATAAATAAATAAATAAATAAATGAAGCAGGCCTATGGGTTTGGAGAAAAGAACTAGGCCTGTTGCAAACATACAAACCATGGTTTGTCATTATGAGAACGAGCCTGCACAAGCCTTGATCCCCCTCCTCCATGTGTGCAAGAAGGAGGCGGAAAGCTTCTGCTTTCACTTTTGAACACAGTTCCCTATTACATTTGAACTTGGGGAACTAGTTTGTTCCAATTGTGTTTTGCTAACAAACCAATTGAACCATGATTCAGACATAACAGTGGTTAGTTCAAAAGCAAAAGCTTTCAAGCTCCTCTTTGTGTGTATGAAAGACGGGGAGAGAGGACACATTTCTTATAAATCACAAATCCTTGGTTTGTTGTTATATCTGAACAGGGCCCAGTTGTATTGCTAATTACTAACAATAGCACTCATTGTGCCAACTTCCCACTTAAGTCTAACAACAAGACCTTTATCCCAAGACATTTTGTGGATCACTTTTGCTCACTTACCCTTCCTTTATTTAGTGTTTCTTGTGCTTCTAGTTTATAAACAAGAAAATCTAAAAACAAAAACAAAACACAGATAATATTAAACTTCGAGGGCTGTTTACACAGACAAACCCCCAGACAACTATAGTCTGTGGAGGAACATTGTGGTCCAAACCATCTTCTCACTGGAGATAGCTGCCTCACACAGTCGTTACACCTTGCATACACGTACTCAGTTTGGTTTAGCTACACGTGATTACTGTACACCTGACAGGCATTGAGAGTGTGAACTGACTCCACTTAAAAGCATTGAGCTGGATCCAAAACTACGTTAGTCAATGGGACTTTATGTTGTGACTAATTTATCCCATTGATTATAACGAGACCTAAATGCAATTAATTTAGGCCTTAGCTAGTCCTAAGGTTTATCCTGGGATTTTCCTGGGGTCATCCCTGTTCATGTAAATGACACACAGGGTATCCCGGGAGCAGGCAATGACGATCCCGGGACAATCCCGGGATAAACCTTAGGTCTAGCTAAGCCTTAGGGCCTTGCTAGATGGAGGTTTAGCCCGGGGCTTGCCCCTGTGCATCCAGATGACGCACAGGGGATCCCGGGGTCAGGCAGGGGTGAAACCTCCCTGGGCCCGGGGTAATTGAAACCCCTTTTAGCCCGGTTTTTCCCGTGGTCCCAGCCTTAGGTCGGGCTGAGGCCGGGACCGTTCTGCCACTTTTCCTGGCTACCACACTTACGTGTGAGTAGCCGGGAAAAGCGGCGGACGGGCCACAGCACTCCCGCCCCCACCCCCACCCCCCAATTCCCCTGGCCTCTGATTACCCCCCTCCCCCCCATGTCCCCACCTGCTGTTTGCCCCCGCCACCGATGTCCCAAGCCGCTCTGTGCCGCCGCCGATGACGCCGATATCCTCAGCCAGCGTTTCCTGCTGTTGTCATGTCCCCTGGCCTGCAGGCATCACAGGCTAGGGGACAGACAGCAGGAAACGCCGGCTGGAGACATGGCAGCTGCGGCACAGAGCGACTTGGGACATCGGCGGCAGCGGCAAACAGCAGGTGGGGACATGGGGGGAGGGGGGAATCGGAGGCCAGGGGAGGTGGGTTGGCTTTTTTAATATATATATATATATACTTACCTGGCCATTGGGGCGCTCCTGCGCACACGGCCGCTTTAAGGGGGGGAATGGCGGACACGATGGGGCTTCTCTCAGCCCCGTCACGCCTCAGGTGTAGACAGGGCCGACAGGCCACGCTACTTCTAGCAGCGTGGGGCCCCCCTCACCACTGGATTCGGCGGTAGGTCTAGCAAGGCACCCAGTCTGGTTCCAACCCATAGCATTTGAGGAGATGGGAGGAAATACAAAACTTATACCTGTGGCGTCCTACCTGCAGTAGACCATTCATACATGCACACCATCATTTGATATTACAGTCATCCACATGTACAAGTGGACTGGCTCTCAGTTTGCTTCATTGGGAAGCAAGAGCTTCAGGGGAACGACACGATGTAATCATATAACACAATAGTTCCCAGTTCTAGTTTTTTCTCTCGGCTCTATTTACAAATGAAACAGCAGCTGGCAATGCAGCTTGAATTTTAAAATGTTAAAAGAAGGAAGAAAAAAAGAAGAAAAAAGTCCTCACCTAATCGAAAAACTGCAAGTAACCTCATTATTTGTTCTACTGCCCTATCTATTCTCAAATTCTTTCTAAATATTTAGATCATTGGTTTTTTTGTGAATAAGTCCAGCTGGTCTGATTCAGAAAGAATATACTTTTTGTTTACATGCAATAACAAGACTGTCAAATAGGCATTGACCAACATTGCTCTTACAGCCCAAATGTATAGAGACAAATTTCTGACATTGCATGTATGATTTGTTTTAGCATTGTTTTTATTATGCTTGTTGTAACCATTGGTTGAAAACAAAGCTTTACTAGTACTACCTTTGTTACTTGAAAATGTTACCCCCCTAAACATTCACCCCAATCTTTGAGAGTTTCACACACACACACACACACACACACACACACACACACACAATATTGGACTCACTTTTGGACCAAAAGAATGAAGAATCTCTCAGTTTGGGAAACACTGTTATAGCTTTATATTTGATTCCTCGCTCTCCTTTATTCCTCATATTGAGGCAGTAGCTAAATCCTGTCATTTTTTCCTGTATAATATTGCCAGGATTCGATCATTTTTGTCTGTCTCTTCTGCCAAGACTTTTGTTCATGCATTGGTTATTTCTCGGTTGGACTACTGCAACCTTCTTCTCACTGGCTTTCCTTCTTCTCACATCAGTCCGTTGGTTTCTGTTCACCACTCTGCCGCTAAGATCATCTTCTTGGCTCACCGCTCTGACCATGTTACTCCACTTCTGAAATCTCTTCATTGGCTTCCAATTCACTTCAGAATCCAATATAAACTTCTTCTGTTGACCTTCAAAGCTTTTCACAGTCTAGCTCCTTCCTATCTCTCCTCTCTCATCTCACACTATTGCCCCGCTAGTGCTCTTCGCTCCTCTGATGCCATGTTTCTCACCTGCCCAAGGGTCTCCACTTCCCTTGCTCGGCTTCGTCCATTTTCTTCTGCTGCCCCTTATGCCTGGAACGCTCTTCCAGAACATTTGAGAACTACAAGTTCAATCGCAGCTTTTAAAGCTCAGCTAAAAACCTTTCTTTTTCCTAAAGCTTTTAAAACTTGACTTGCTCTGACTTTATACTGTTAGTTTTACTCTACCCTGTGCCTGTTTGGTGCATTCTCTTCCCCTCCTTATCGCTTTACTATGATTTTAATAGAATGTAAGCCTATGCGGCAGGGTCTTGCTATTTACTGTTTTACTCTGTACAGCACCATGTACATTGATGGTGCTATATAAATAAATAATAATAATAAAATAGCCCATATGAGTATTATTGTTGTTCACTAGATGGCAGTAGAAAACCATTAACAAACTCCATGCTTACAACCTGGCAAAACAACATTTGATACCGATAAAGTAAAAAGAAGAAGCACTTGAAATGGGGGGAGGGAGGAACCTACACAAGATCACTACTATTTAAAAAAAGGTACAGTAAATCAAAACATACTTTAAGGGAGCATGTTGCTGATCTGAAAATTGCAGATAGCTCTGGATGAAATACAGCTTCCTGCATTCATAATACAAGTAGGAACAACATTGCTCCTTTATCTGGATTTCAGCTAGCTAAGACGTCTGGAAAGTGAAGTGAAATATAAAACGTTACCTTCTTTTGCTTTTTTATGTTCAAGTCTTTCTTTCTGTAAAGATTTTTCTAATCTTGTCCGGTGCTCGTATACAACTAAAAAAGGAAAAGGAAATTGCAAGAAATTGAGTAGTCATTCGATAGGCAAGTGAATGGACAAATATATATTTGAGGGAGAGGCTGAGGGGAGAAACATGCATGGTGCTTTAAGCTCCAAGGTGGAAGAGGTGGTATAAAAACTTAATAAATAAAATATATCCCAAAAATGGAGTTGTGAGGAATAGAAAGGAAAGAAAACCCAAACAAAAACAATGGAAGAAACTCTGAGGCACTGTTGGTGAAGACGCACAATCCATGCAACATTACATAGATCAGCTCAAGTTGGCAACAATGTGGGATTCAGGCAAGTGTAGGTGACAGTCATGTGGCTAACTGGTTCCCAGTGAAATTCCCATGCTGCTAAATGCTTCCACACCCAGCCACCCGCCGCTTGAGATCTGCTGGATATATAGGGATGGTTCAATCCTCCAGTGATGACATCAAACATATTGGTTCACACAAAGAAAAATCCCCCTCTCTCTCCCCCTCTCTCCACATTGATAAGCTGAAAAAATACTTCTGAATTCAGATATCCTCAGGCAAACCTCACACAGGGAGGGCCCCTGGGAAGGACGGGAAATAGTTCAACTGGTCAATGCCAAAGCCCTTTTCACAAATTCCCTCCACACACAGAGGATCATGCTGCTAGCCCTGGCCCAGACCTACGGGTGCCTCAAGGGCCTTGCTCCAGCCTTGCTCATGAAGAGCACAGGGTCTGAAAAGGGGCGCCTGTAAGGGCTCAATGCAACCGGGAATCCCATGCAATGAAGGGGGAGCACCTAAATAGAGCTCCCCCATTCAGCACCTAATGCAGAAGCCTCGGGACGGGGCCACTGGGCTGTGGCAATGTTGAGGTGGAGCTAGTGATAATTAAATTCAAATATTACATCAAACTGCCTTCCAAAGGCCTAATCTACACCATGCAGGATATTTCACTATGGCCTTAGCTAGACCTACCAGTAAGTCCGCGACAGAGGAGGGGAGATCCCGCAATGTGAGTATCACGGGATGTCGCCCTCGTTTACACATGAGGCGCAGCGACCTCTGGAGGAGAGGTGGCGCGCCCACCATTTCTTTTTATTTTTTAAAGGAACGGAGGGCACGAACGCTCATGCGCAAAGTTAAGGTGTTTTTTTTTTTAATTTTAACTTCATTTCCCCGCTCCCCCCACCCTAGCCCCGATGGCTAGGGTGCATGGCTCCCGGCTGTGTGCGAGTAAGCGCGCGGAGCCGGGAAAAGCTGCAGAAACGGGCCACACGCTCGCGGTCAAGACCGCGGGAAAAAGCGGGCCCAAAGTGTGGAGCTTTATCCCGGGGCCAGGGAGGGATGATCCCTGCCTGAGCCCGGGATCCCCCGTGCGTCATCTGGACACACAGGGGCGATCCCGGGATAACCTCTGGTCTAGCAAAGGCCTATGAAAGCGGTATGAAGTGGAATATAAAAGGCAGGAGCTACACCAAGCAGGATAGGGCACTATGAAAGTGGTATGAAAGCAATATATGGTATGTGTCACAGAGCTCCATCACACGGTGGGGAACACACACTCTCTACCGTCACTTCTCCGCCCGTGTTTTCGTTGCTCAGTTACTTCCTCTTTCAAAAGAGAAAGTAAACAAAGGGCATGTCTAGACCTACGTGCGGAGGGAGGATGGTCTTGCAGTTTTATGATTGCGAGATCGCTCCCCTCGTCTACATGCAGAGTGCGACATCGTGCCCGCTATTTTGGTTTTTGTTTTAAAGGAAAAGGAGCACATGAGCGCTCGAATGATACGTATGTTGTTTTTTTTAAAAAAAACCTCGCCTTCCCCCACACACCCCCACACACCCCCATGGGCACAGAGCTCTGTGTCTGTGGAGCTGAGGAGTCCTGAGGAGTCCATGTGTCCTGAGGAGCTCTGTGTCCTGTGCCCGGCTCCTTGCGTTTACTCGCGAGGAGCCAGGACAAAACAGCAACAGCAGGCCACATGTCCCGCGGTCTCGGAACGCACAGGTACGATCTCCGGGATATTGCCCAAGGAGCACGAGGCCAATTCAGTTGGCTATTCTCGTCGCTATGCTTCTCCTACACGCAGAAGAAGAAAAATGTATATGTTTAAAATATATCAGACTTTATGGAGAGTTTTTTGTTGCGCAAGGAAGGCCAGAAGGGGCAGAAGGGGTGCGGGAGGCACACAACGTCATGGGAGGGACCTGCAAAAAATCAGTGAGTGCCCAGTAACGAGCGTGCAGTAAAACGCTCGTCGGATGGAGCTCTCAATGGGCCCCAACACTATAAAGCAGTAGTGTGGCTCCTGCCTTTTATATATCCTGCCTGGTGTAGATTAGGCCGAAGTCAAGTGATTTAGGGCGCAATACAACGGCACTGCCACCTGAACAACAGAAGCACTGAAATCGGAGGCTTCTGCACTTCCAACGCCTCACTGAGATTTTGCTGGCAGGGTAGAAGAAGCAACAGAGGCTATTTGGGTTCTCCGTTCTTCTTAACTGCATTTGGCACTAGACAGGCCGCTGAGCCCCTGCCACCGCTGCCGGGAGCAGAAGCTGAGAAGTTTGTGGATCCGGCAGATCCACGGCCTCGCCCCTCCCAGCCCAGTTTCCCACCCACAACACATCCATTTGCTCTCCTCCCAAGGTCATGAGGCTGACCTCTGGAGAGGAAGCACCTGCAGAATTTGCAGATTTGGCTGGGAGGGGCAGGGGTGAATGGGAGGGAATCCACACTTGCATTTCCCCCATCAAACATTTTGTCTACAGCCTCACAGGGGTAATCCCAGGCACCCTACTGCCCCTCAAATGCTGGCTTGTGACCACGGAGCCGTGCTCTCAGTCCATCTTTACTACATGCTGCCATTACAAGAAAAAGCCATTCATGTTTAAAGAAGGGAATTCGTCGTCTTGTTTCTCAGCACATTTTATTCACACATTATTTTTGCTGAACCCACTTTATAGCTCAGAAAGCTCTCAGTAGGGACAGGAAGACATATGGATATGTAGACATGTTGATTTGGGAGAGAAATGGCCCTAGATATGTGGAAACCTACTTAGAACGGCCCAGGGGATTTTTGTGAACCATCCTGTAAAATGGAATCATGCAGCAAGGTGCCTCTGAGCATATTTTGAGTGCCTTTGCCTCACTGCTGAATGAGGCTCAAGCCCAGAATCTCAAGAAAATTGACTATCCACATGAAGTTCAACAGTGGAATGCCAAAATACAAGATACGGCTGTTTATGTCATTTTATTTTGAAATAGAGCAGGAGAAATATCACAGAAAATACAGAAATACTTGTTTGGAAATCACATAGATTACACTGCATGGCTTTAAAAAAAACAACATCCAAGCTTCTTCTTTCTTTAAGCTGTCTAAACTACAGGAGGGCTCAAGATGATGTAATTTTTAAAATACTTGATAGCTTTTTTGTGAATATATGGGCTTCGTCTCCTTGTGTACATAATGCAAAGGAGGAGAGTAAAAGAATGTTGTGTTCTGAAATATAAACAGCCCCAAAGGGTGCTAAACTGTGACAGGCATGAAAACATGGTCAATTGATGCCAAGTGATACGGTAATAAATCAAGAAAAGTCAGAATTTTCAATCTGATTATGCATTCTTGCCAGCCTTTAACTGAGGCACAAGTTAAAGGAGGGAAATATCCCATTGGAATAGAAAATTAAAAGCTTTTTCTTTCCTCATCTCCTGCACGGTAGGCATGACCTGAGTGCAAATTATCATATTGTGTGCATAATTCACTCAAAGACTGGAGGGAGCACCCTCTACCACCACTGAGGGAAGAGGTCTGTAATATATGATGATAGACACCAATTTATATGGTTAAAAGGAGATTACACAAATTAATTGAGGATAAAGCTATCAATGGCTAGTAGTCAAGATGGCTATGTACAACCTTCAGCATCTGAGTATCAGTCTCTTGGTATCAAAAGCAGGAGGTTATTGGATTTATTTATTTATTTATTATTGCATTTATATCCTGCCTTTTTTCCTTCAAGAAACCCAAGGCGGCATACATAATCCTCCTCCTCCTCCTCTCCATTTTTATCCTCACAACAACAACTCCGTGAGGTAAGTTGGGCTGAGAGTCTGTGACTGGCCCAAAGTCACCCAGTGGGTTTCCATGCCTGAGTGGGAACTAGAACCCAGATCTCCCAACTCCCAGTCCAACACTTTAGGCACTACACCACACTGGTTCTTCATGCCGTCTTTGTGGGCTTCCCAGACACATCTGGTTGGTCACTCCAAGAAACAGGATACTGGATTAGACAGGCTTTCGGTCTGATCCACAGGCTCTTCTTATGACCTGATGCCGGAGCAATGAAATGTGCACCGACTCCCAAAAATAACCCAGAAAAGGATTATCTGGTCATCAGCCTTATAGACTTCATCAATGCTTCCCATTGTTCCAATCCAATTTAAGCAAGCAGTGTGCAGGATTGAAACCATAACTTCTTAAATTCCATCTTGTCAAGAACTATTCAGTTCCAGTTACACAGTCCCAATGTAATTCTAACAGCTGCTCAGCTTGTCCCAAATCCACAAACCCTTTCCATCCTTACTAGATGCTGTACGGAATTACCCAGTGCTGTTATGTTTCCAGGCATTTATATCTGGAATTTAACTCGGTTAAGCAACAGATCATGGTTTTGTATGAGGTGTCGTTCCTGGATCAAAACATTTCATTCAGCTCTGTGTTCCACATACAGCCTCCTGGACGCCCCCTGGAAATTCACAAATTGGACACGATGACAATATCCTTCACTTTTTACAAAATGAATTAAGTGAACAACAATTTTTAAAATGTTACATCTGATCAAGAAAGCAAGTTACTCTGAATATGACAAGGCAATTACTCCTTTTGAAAAATGATGCATTTTCTGCTTTTGTCTCTAGCTTGCTTATAATCAGCGAACGGCAAATTTCCCATATATGTTACACAGTTCTTTTTTGACTGTAGATGCCCAGGAGTGTTCTCTCCAGTGAGCTATAGGCCCTCCACTCTAAAACCCCAAATAATAGTAACTATTAATGATTGACTGAATATGGCTATTTACTCTGAATACAGTGCTGTGCGCACTCTTGAAAAATCAGGTTTCAAGAGTTTGCAAAGCATCAATCTTTGACTTTTATAGCCATTACATCACTGTAGCCATAGCTTCCGAGTGTTACAGGGCAGTGAACACTAAAACCTACTAAAACAAAATTCTACTTTAATTGTGATTTAAAAAACAAAAAAACTAACTACACATCAATATTATCTTAATTAAGAATTTATTCTTCCATGTTCAGTGTTAGAAATACTTTTTTTTTCCCCAGCTGTTTTTATGCACCCTTTAAAAAACAGATCCACTGTATAAGCAGAATCTCTGTTCTCCCGAAATTTTCCACTTGGCATAAGAAACTCTCAAAAACCAAGAGCTTATTCATCACCCCTTCTGCATTCTCTCCTTTCCCTTCAACAAGGGGTGGGCAATTTGCTCCGCAGAAAGGACACTGTTAAGAAACATGTGTGTTGTAGATTCATATAATTAATGCCTCGTGTATATCAGATACCAAACTGTGGTGGGTGGCTATACGATATCACATGTAGTCTTCCACATTCTTATTATGAAATGACAAATCAAATTGATATGGCTTTTAGGGGGGAAAGGATGACAAATTGTTCAAGGAGGATAGGTCTATTGATTGCTGTTACTAGGAGGGCCTTATTCAGGGGCAAGACATCTCTAACTACGAACATAGGAAACTGTCTATTGATTGCTGTTACTAGGAGGGCCTTATTCAGGGACAAGACATCTCTAACTACGAACATAGGAAACTGCCGTATACAGGGTTTCAGGCAGGTGTCTTTCCCAGCCCTGCTGGGACCTTCTGTATGTAAAGCATGTGCTATACCACTATGTCACAGCCTTTCCCTTGCCAGATCCTGGGAACAAACAAAGGATCTTCTGCTTGTAAATGTCCCAGGCATAACAGCTGGGGACTGCTGGAGACTGAAAATGCACTCTGATAAGATGGGTCATTACCAAGTCGATGGGGCTGTTTTTAACCATCCTTAACAACCCAACAAACCATGTGTTCTCGTGGTGGCTTGTTCAAGGAAAATATGCCATACTGCATGGTTAACATGCCACCCTGTGGAAAATGTCCTGGGTTCAGAAAACCCACTAACCCACTGTTCAACAAACATACAATTCCCCTGTTACAACAGTTCCACTGGCTTCTGGTCCGTTTCCAGTCACAATTCAAAGTTCTGGTTATGACCTATAAAGCCCTATATGGTTCAGGTCCAGGTTATCTGAAAGACCATAGTCTCCCTTATGAGCCTGCCCATGTCCTGAGATCTTTTTTTTTAATTGCCATTTGTATTTTAAATGTTTAAATATTACAGTTGGTTTAATTATATTTTTAACTCTTGTATATGTCTATTTATACATTTTAAATTTGTAAAGCCACTTGAGTCCCAGTATTGGGGAAAAGGCAGGATACAAATAAATAACAACAACAAACAAACAAACAACCCACTGTTCAATAACAACCCACACTTGAGTGTGAGTTAGGATGTTATGTGAACCCAATCACTGGGACTTAAGTAAGCCATTACCAAGGCCCATTCTATTGCTTTCAATAAGATGCAAGTCCAATAACATTTTGCTAAATTGTGTCCAGAATGCCAGATTACATAGGCCATTGGTCTGGTCATGCAATGCAATCATACGCATGTCTACTCAGAAGTAAGTCACATTGAATTCAATTAAGTTTGCATAGGATTGCAGCCTAAAGTTAGAAAACTCAAGTGTCTAAAAAGTCTGAATGCACAGAGAATAAATGGCAACTACAATTTATTAGCAACGCTTGTGCCAGTGCTCTACAGAATACAATGACTGTTTACCACGTGTTCACCATATTTCATCTGATTGTGGATGAAACTGTCTATAGGATCTGGCCGCATGGTGAGATTTTGCCACATTTCCTCTTTCTTCAATAGCTGATGGATTGCAGCTGCACTGCAAAATTGCTCTAATATATGTAACAGTGTGATAAACAGTTTTCAGAACCCACCAGAAGTCATAGAAATTACAGGAAGGATGGACTGGAATTGTGACATAAGGGCTTATACACTGGGGATGAAATCGTAAATGTTTGAAAACACTGTGAGGTTTGGGGGTTTACATACCTCCCCGTCTCCAGTTAGTCAGCATTTTCTCCCAGGACATTTTAAAAGTTTAAACGCAAGGGACAAAAACATAGTTTGTTTGTTTTACTTTTAGGTGACAGGACCAAGGTTCAAAAACTAGAAAACCAAATGCACATTCAAAGCTGCTAAATTACCTAATCTTAACAGCTTAAAATGCAATAATAAAACATTATGAAGTACTAGTATTTTTCTTTGCTCCGTCCTTGGCTCCAATAGCTTAGTGCCAAAGAGTAAACCTCAATTTTAGATGTGGTTGCTACTATCTAAAACTGTTAACTGCCCAATCTACTTCCTCAAAGCAGTTTTGCTATAAGCAGATTAAGTCACCAATGCTATTTTTGTTTTAATTCATCTAGTCAAGGATTATTATTGTTATTATGATTGATTGATTGATTGATCGATCAATTAGATCCTTTGGTGAAATGTTTTCACCAAGGTCAAAGCATTGCTCCTGCGGACTATTTCGGAATGCATAAGTACAGAAACACGAACATCTCTTGGGATTGTGGAGCCAGTACTGCCATCCTTGTAGCCATGCCATTAAATTTGTAGGTATCGAATTCAGTGTTGTGGGGTAGGAAATATTCCAAAATGGAAAATTTTCTATTTCATCAGGTGCCAACTGCAAATAAAATTTTAGGCAAGGATGGCAGGTTGAAGTTTCAGATGAGTACTTGTCAACATCACACAAAGTTCCTTGGGTTGCTAACATGTATTAGTGTGTCAGTAGTTTTCAGTACCTTTGTTTTTTTCTTAAATTTAAACAATGGAAGGGAAATACATGCTATTGTCTTTTAACTTTTACAAGAATATTCCGATAAAAAAGTCTACATTATGTGTGTGTGTGTGTGTAATTAAGTGCGCTTTCATATTTTCCCTCAAATTTAACAGGTCAAATACTGGAACAAAAAATTAAGACAAGTTGGGGTTTTTTGTGTGGGGGGGGGAATTGGTGTTTACTAAATACAAGTAAAATAAACATGCTAAATCTGAGCACATCTGAACATTTTCCCATGCAAATTATCCCACGCCCATTTTCTGGAAAAGGTTCCAGTTCAAAATTTCTCCAAAATCCTACAACAGTAATTATATTGATTTGATTGGTTAATGTCGTATGTTTTTGTAACAGTAACCACAACAAAAGAAACATAAAAATTGAATGACCTTTTGGTGTTTTCTTATAACGACGAGTGTACCTTTCCAATCTAACTTTATACATTTGGAATTTTTTATTGAAGTGGAAAGCATGAGGTTACCAGGTTTTTTGAAGCCTGGGCCCCAAGACTCAGGGGACGAAGCCTGGGAGCATTGATCCTGATGGACCTTTGTGACCTCAGAGAGGCAGCTGGCTCAGCTCTCTCTGCGCCGGCTGTAAGGGAGAGAGGAGCTCGGATTCCTGGGTCCAAAGGTTGAAGCATTGTCTCTGACCTTGGATCCAGGAATCCAAACTATCCTAGGGCCCCCATAGATTCTGTTGAGGGGGCATAGGATTGCTCTCCCCAACACCTGGAATGTCAAATCTCCCCAGACCTGATAAGCCTATGAATTCACATTATTATCTGCTCCGAGATGGCAGAAAGTGGTAGTAACAAATCTAATGAATGAGAAACAATGTGGATTCCCTAGGTTGTATTCTGTCAATTTTCCACAGTGGGACCCTCAAATGTACCACTCTTTCCTTAAGATAAGCACTGAATTTAGATAAAAGCTACTAGTCTCTGAATTATTTAATCGCCCATTACTAGAACATACATTAGCAGGGTGCTCTGTAACAGGATTTAAAAGAAGCTATTTTCCTTCTTGGGCAATCAGTCCAAGCAAATGTAAAAGCCATAAAACTGATTGTGTTCTATGCATTTAGCCAAACATTTTTAAATATTCACCACCTTAATCTATTTGTTGTGGCTAGAGGATTTGATTGGGAATCTTTCCCTAGTTTTATTAGCAACTTGGGTGGGAGGGAAGCATTTCCCAGGAATGCTCCTGGGAATGCCTCTACATCACCATGTAACATCAGTCCCAGGGGCATTAGTGGCTAGATTTTCAATGCACTCAGCATCTTGGCTTTTTTAAAGCATAAAAGAAAATGGAACAAGCCCTCAAAGCACCTTGTAATGATAAGTAGTGCCCCCAACCAAAAGTCATGACTTTTGACACACATAACAAAGGCTCCAAAATTCTCCTTCCCCCTGCCTTCGCCTAAGACAAAATTCAAACAAAGGAGGTGGTGGATTTTCTGTACATCCCTATTGGTGGTTGTCTTCCCCACCCCACCTGCCACAATATTCCAGAAGATCACTAAGTCCAGGGCACTGTAGCAGATACAAAATGGTGGACAAGCTGCCAAAACAGTTGCTGCTGTTGTCACTTATTATTTACTAGCAGATATTCCCAGCGTTGCGCGGGTCCCCAAATAACATTAATCTGCTTCCCTCTGCTCATCGCTGATGCTGTTCCTCACCGCTCTCTTGAGGAGCAGCATCGCCAAGGAGTTGAGGGAAGCAGCTCTCAGTGGACACAATCAGCTCCAGGCAAGGCATGCTGGGATTTGTAACCACTTTAGAGATCTTGGGCAATTGCCCAAGTGGCCACACACGACCTCCCGAGATCTCTAAAGTGCCTACACCACCCAGCATGCTTTCAGCAGTCCTCAGGTGGCCCCATCCTCTGAGAGGTGCTTCCTTGACAGTTGTTGGGAGTGGTAGGGCATGCTGGGCGTTGCTGGTGTCAGTGTAGCATTTGTTTTAAATGGTTTAAAAATAATTAAACTGCAAAATTCTGGCTTTGGGTTTGTTTATTTATTTTGTACATTGTACAGGAAGATCTATCAGCTTCCCAAATTTCAAGTTTGTAGCTCATCTAGGGTAAACATTTCCAGACATAGAAACCCACACACCTACATTCAGCTTTATATATATATATATATATATATATATATATATATATATATTTCTTTTTCGTTTGCTTTGTATCGCGCCTTGATACCAAAAAATGTCACTTGCAGCGGCAACAACAACAAAAAGCATTACAAAAAAGGAAAGAAGACGTGCTGCAGCCCCACCCGCCCCGAAAAACTGTTAGGAGAACTTCTCTTCCACCTGAAGTATTTAGTGAAACAGTTTCCACACACACAAACCAATTTTGCCATACACCAAATGGTGTGGAGGATTTCAAGACACCTCTTTTGCTCCGTCCTAGAAGACATGGTCAGGTGACCTGGCAAGCAGTCCACTGGTCCTTGCCGCATAAAACTGCCAGGCCTCCTTAGTCCGAGAAATTATTTCTCCAATGAGTTTATGTACAGATTTTTGATTTGGATATCCAAACATCCCCCATATTCAGCCTCTTCCTTCACATCTCACTCTAATCCCTCAGAAATCCCTTGTCTTCCTATCACAATAGTATACACCTGCCCATATTCCACAAAGGCCCTTTTCAAAACATAGATAAAAGAAATGCTTCATAAAACATTCTTTCCATCCACAACATTCAGTACTTAAGGAAAGAGCATCTAGGCTATAGTACAGATAATTTTTCATGGGTATGTCAATACATTAGGATGCCTAATGCATGTAATTAGTAAAGCATTGACAATGGCCTGCACAGGGAGCTAGACTGGAAGCACTATCCAATAATTAGTTTGTTAATTGGCTCCTTCTAGGGATGAAACTAAGCTGCTGGAGATCAAGAATCAACCCCTTTGGCATTTAATCAGAAATATTAACATGGGTTTTAAAAAAAACTGGCTAGGACAGAAACACATTTTTATGCTCTTATTATATAATAAACTTGCTGATATACTCAGTGCAGCTCGGATCCCTGAATAACGTGTATTTGATAAGTAACAAATATCTCTGTGACGTAGTCATCTTTAAGTTGAGGAGATTTTTATTTTGGCAAGGAACATAGGGAAGTGGCTTTGTGTAACTTCAAAGGTTAAACACTCAGTCCTTGAGAAATAGGCTAAAGGAGATCCTGGGAGCAGGGAGGGATGATCCCTCCATTTCCCAGGGATTTTGCCCTTTCCTTGCAGCCCGTTTTTTCCACGGTCCTGGGCTGATCCCAAGACCACGGAACGTGTGGCCAGGCGTTACGGTTTGTTCTGGCTCTTCGTGGTTACTCACGAGGAGCTGGAAACCGTGCACAGGATGCAAAGCTCCTCAGGAGCTCTGCACCCATCGGGGCTGGGTTGGGGGGAGCGGGGAAATTATTGTTTTTTTAAAAAAAACCTACCTTTGAGCACACAAGCGCTCATGCACTTCTGGTTTTTTTAAAAAAAGAAAATGGCGGGCACAATGTCCATTCCCTCTGAGGTCATCGCATGCCGCGTTTAAACAGAGGGGGAGATCTCACGATAAAAATATCGCGAGATCCTCACTGTCCGTCGCGCTAGACCAGGTAGGTCTAGCTGAGGCCAGTGATTCTTATATTATTATACAAAGTGTTTCATCACAATAGCCACCAAAGGCCAGTAAGTCTGGTCTCCCTCCCAAGGCATGCTAGGAGTTGTAGGCGTAAGCCTATATTTTTTTATTAAATTCTTTTAAAAAAATACTTAAAACCAAAAATATCATACTTTTAGATTTTTCTGGTACATTGTGCAACCAGACCTATCAGCGTGACAAATTTCAAATTTCTAACTCATCTAGAAAGTGGGTAAACATTTCCAGACATACAAACCCACACACATACTTTCAACTTTAAAGATAGAGATTATACTAGAAGAGTTTAATTTTTTGAAATTACAACAGAATATCCTTGCTCTATAACACCCAGAAAACAATAAAAAGTCATTGTTTTGATGACATTCATTTTTCATAATGAACTTAATTTGTTATGTTGAATCTGTTGCTAACTCAGTTGCCCCCCCCCCCCACAGGGCTAACTGCCATCTTCACCCTGTGGGGAAGAAGATGCGAGGGAGACTGGAGCAGGCAGGGACCATCAGAGCCTGCTTCAGTTGGAACCCCCCCCCCCAGGGCTAACTGCCATCTTCACCCTGTGGGGAAGAAGATGCGAGGGAGACTGGAGCAGGCAGGGACCATCAGAGCCTGCTTCAGTTGGACCCCTCCCCTACAGGGCTAACATCTTCACCTTGTGGGGAAGAAGGAGCTGTTGGTTTGCCCCTCCATTGGGAGATGAGAGGACGGAGCAGGGCCTTCCCACCAGCCTAAGCAGTCTCCTTAATTTCTTTTTATTTTCTCCCTCTTCCCTCCCCATCCACTTTTCCTTGTGTGTCACGTCTTTTTTTAGAATGTAAGCCTGAGGGTAGGGACTGTCTTCTTTATTGATACATTGTAAGCCGCTCCGAGAGCCTTTTGGCTGAGGTGCGGGATAAAAATACTCTAAATAAATAAATAAATAAATAAACTCACTTTAAGTGCAGCAAGTGCAGAAAAGAGATATACTGATAAAGTCTCAGGCCATAGCTAGACCTAAGGTTTATCCCTGGATCGTCCAGGGGTCAGACCTGTTCATCTAGGTGACACACAGGGGATCCAGTGCTCAGGCAGGGGCGAACCCTGGATGATCCCAGGATAAACCTTAGGTCTAGCTGTGGCCTCAGTAGTTCATACACAAAATGACAACCCATATTGTTGTTTTTTAAACCCTGGGTTGTCATGAACGAGGCAGTGTGCTAGTCACCATGACTAAAGTAATCCCACTTGGTTCATCCTGCCAGCGGAAGTGACTAAACAACCCAGGGTTGCTCTGTCTGAATCCAGAACTCTGGCTTGTCTCTCCCCTGAGAAGCCAGAGTTGAAACCCAGAGTGGTTGACAGGGGACAGACAAGCCAGAGTTCCAGGTTCAGATGACACAATCCCATACTATTGGCCTTGCTAGCTGAGACTGATGGGAGTTGTATTCCAAAAACTTCTGGAGAGGACAAGGTTGCCTATCCCTAGTCTAAAAGAGATGCCAATTGTTGCAGTCAGAAATCTCATAGATGCAGTAAGACTTGGAGATAGTATCCGTGGTTAATCATACATAGAATAGAAATGAATGAGAATTTAGTCACAACTAAATTAAGTCACATTCATTTCAATGGTTCTACTCTAGGTAGAAATAACATTAGATACCTATGCGGCAGGGTCTTGCTATTTACTGTTTTACTCTGTACAGCACCATGTACATTGATGGTGCTATATAAATAAATAATAATAATAATACACAATGAAATAAAAACAAAAATCAGGGGCACTGCCACTTTTCCTGCTTAACACCAAACATGTATTTAATATCAAACAGTAAAGCTCTTAAGAGCAGAACATAAGAAGAGCCATTCTGGATCCAACCAAAGGTACATCTAGTCTGACATCCTACTTCTGACTCTGGCCAGCCAGATGCCCCCAAGAAGTCCACAAGCAGGGCAAAAAGCAGTGTTTCTCTCGGTTATCTCCAGCAACTGGAATTCATTCCCTCTGAATTCCATACAGCTATCATAACTAATAGCCACTGATCCTCCATCAGTTTGCCTTATCCCATTTTAAAGTCATCTAAGCTAATGGAAGACAGCACAGCAAATTCCACAAACTAGTTGGAGAGGAGCTGTAGTACAGCATATTCTCTGCATGAACAAGGACCCAGGCTGAATTCCTAGCAACTCCAGGCAGAGCTCTGCCTGAAACTCTGGAAAGTTGCTGCCAGTCAGTGTCAACAACACTGGGCTAGATGGACCAATGATATGACTCAGTGTGAGGCATGCTCCTATTCGTACAAAGTACTCTCTTTTGTCAGTGCTGAATATTTGCCAATTAATTTTGTTGGATGACTCCCAAGTTCTAACATTATGAAAGGAGAGAGAAAGCTCTTGATCCATTTTCTCCACACCTTTCTGTACCTACTTTCTAAGTTTCCCCTAAAAAGACGTATTGTAAAGGACCTCAGGTTCTAGATATGTAATCAGATCCAAACAACAAGGCGAGATAAACACACATTTATAAAATAAAGGAAAGGCAAGTACAAAATTCAGTAAATAAAGAAAGAGGAGTAAAAACATATAACACTGAAGCCAGCATTTAAACAAATACAGTTTCAACAAATGGTAACAGTAACACAGTAAGTCCCCTCCTTCTCCCAACCTCTGGAGGGTCCCTTCAGAAAACACAAATCCCCAACGTCCCGTTTTCCACTTCAGTTAGGTCTGACACAGCACAGATCCTTCACTCTCTCAGGAACAGATGGTTCTTCTATTCACAGTAAGCACTCTCTTTTTATTGTTAGATCTTCTACTCTTGGCTGTCGGCTGTCTCAGGTGAATATTCTCTACTACTTCATCTGTTTTCTTCTTTCTCATGAAGACTTTCCTTAGCTTCTCTCTCAGTCAGCCATGACACCTTTTTCTGTCTGCTCTTCTCTCATTCCCCCTCCCATCAAACCAACCATCAACATTCTTTGTTCATTACCTGGCAACTTGATCCCGTCCCCCACCCTGCTGTCTCTATCTGATACTTTCAGCTCCTTCTACAAGATTGAACGGGGGGTGGGGGGTATCTACACTACTGCTTTTAAAGCGCTTTAAAGCACTTTGAAAACGTTTTGAAAACTGTATATGCAGTGTGTCCTGGGCCCCAACAGTTGTCAAAACTGTTATAAAGTGCTTTAAAGCAGTAGTGTAGATCCCCCCCAGGGAACAGAAGTCCACATAACTTTTTGCATGGTGGTGGGGGGATGTGGAGAGACAGAGGGCGTTGCTAGACCTACCGGGTGTTCCGTCGTTGAGGAGCGGTGAAAGCGGCTTTTCCCGTTCAGCCGTGACGCCTCATGCTCCACACCTGCCTTCGATTTGTGGCGGAAGTTTGCGCCGGTTGTGCTGCTGCCGCCGCGAGAACGGTTGCGCAGCCACACCGGCCTGATTGCCGCGGCTTTTTTTTTCGCTCGCTGCACGGTTTGCGCACGTCCGAAAGACCGCAAACTTGCGCAGCCGTCAGCGATGCCGCCGCCGGCCCTGGCGGCGGCAGCGGCGACAGTGCCAGTGCCAGCTGAAGTGCTGCTGGTGCTGTTGAGGGTCAACATTGATGCGCTCACTTCCTGATGGGGGTCGTGGCGGGTGTCATATGACCCGAGGTCAATCGTCTGCATGGCCACTCTGTGCCTACATCTCCCATCATGCCTCTGAGGTGTCGGCGGCGATGACCGCCTCTGTGCCCTGTGCCCCATCCCAAGGAGCCAACCCACATCTGGCCGTAGCCATGGCAGCAGCCCACAAACAGCTCTGCCCTCTGCCAGCCTGGTACCCACACTAACAGGCAGCGTACAGCACCGCCATTATGCGGCCACGGTAGCTGCCCACCGCAAGGAGTCACCAGCCACTTTTCCGGTCCTCCGGTCCTGCGCAAACTGTCACTGGGGAAATAAAAAAAAAAAGCCGCTCCGCCGCGCTGCCCCAGCTGGCGGACTGCGCGCAAATGGCGGAGGCGGCTTGACCGAAGCCGCTGACCACTCCCCCTTAGCACGCCTTTTCCTGACCAGTGCCGACCGCAGTGACCTCACATCCTCCCACACGTACTCCGAATTACCGCGGGACAGCAGGAAAAGGCGCCCTAAAACTCACTTTTTTAAAGTCGGGAGAAAGAGGCTTCACCGCGGGATAACGGCGGATCCTCGTGAACGTCATCTGGAAGCCTCGACGTGACTGCGGAAGGTAACGCGTGCTAGAGCCTCGTCTAGTAACGCCCAGAGAGAGAGGACCATTTGTTTGAAAATATGCCCCAAGTGAAATCTTCAGGCCCAAGACATTCCATGTATGAAAGCCAATTTGACTAGCAGATGAATCTTATTTTAATACTGGGGATAGAACATCATCTTTCACGGCACCTGATGGCAGATGGCTAGCTTAGAGGACACAGGGCAAGCCATGTGGCCGACACTTCTCTCCTCCGACATGTTCCTGCCTCCACCCAGCATCTGCTGCCTAAAGCAACTGCCTCACTCTGATAATGGTAGGGCTGGCCTTACTTCAAATAATGAACTCTTCAAGCACTTCTACAGTAGTGTAAGAGAGGAAGTTTGGGCATAATATACAGGTGCCCCCTCACTTCTACCGCATGACAAGACGCGCCACCCAAAATTCCTCACCCCCTGCTTGTCCTGCTCTCTTACATCTTCTCCATGTCCCCTTGTCCCATGTTTATTTATTCATTTACAGCATTTATACCCCACCCTTTAGCCAATGAGGCTCCCAGAACATCTTATAAAGCGTGACAGTCCTTGCCCTCAGGTTCACCATCTAAATGTAAGACATGGCGACAAAAGAATAGGGAGGGAGGACAATTATAGAAAACCATGGCAGGATCTACACTACTGCTTATAACGGTTTATAAGGGTTATGAGAACTGTTCAGGCCCAGGACACATTACATATACCATTTTCATACCATTTTAAAAGCGTTATATCCTGCTTGGTGTAGATCGGCCCCATGCTTGGAAAGATGGTGACAGTGACAGTTTACTTCCTCTCCCTCTCCTGCTTTAAGGACAGTTGACTAGAATGTCTCTGTGAGGGATGGACGGGCCCAGTCTGTGCTTGATGACACTGCAGCATATGGAGAAAGCACCGGTGACAGTTTGCTTCACTGCAGGCAGGCCATTTTTACGAGGAGCTATTTGAGTAAACTGATAAACGTAACTACTGTAGTACCTGTTTGCTCCGGGAGTCCTTGCCAAAGGAAGTGAGGTGGGTGGCTACTGAGAAGAGGGCCTTTTCTGTTGTGGCACCCTGTTGCGGAATGAGTTTCCCAGAGAGGATTGTCTGACACTTACATTGTGCCAGCTGAATAGGGTGACCATATGAAAAGGAGGACAGGGCTCCTGAATCTTTAACACTTGTATTGAGCAGGTGTCATTTGTATATACGGAGAACCTGGTGAAGTTTCCTCTTCATCACAACAGTTAAAGCTGCAGGTGCCCTGCCCTCTTTTAAATCTGGTCACTCTAGTATAGCTCCTGCACCTTTAACTGTTGTGATGAAGAGGGAATTTCACCAGGTTCTCCATATGTACAAATGACACCTGCTGAAATTCCCTTTTCTATGCAACTGTTAAAGATACAGGAGCCCTGTCCTCCTTTTCATATGGGCACCCTACAGGTGAAGACCTTTTTATTTTCCCAGGCATTTTAGTCTTTTATCTCTCTTGTTTTAAACCTGTTATCATATTCTAAATCTCTGCATTGCTGCTAGGTTTTGTTCTGCTTTTACTTTTATACCGTAGTTTGAAACTTTTAAATTTTAAACTGTATTTGATTCTGTATTTTGTGGTTTTAATTGTTGTGAACTGCCCAGAAAGTTTCAGTTATTGGATAGTATAGAAATACAATTAATTAATTAACTGAATTAGAGCAGGCCTACATAGCTTTGCAATGCCTTGTCCCAAAACAAAGCTCACAATGGCCATGTAGTGTAGCCTGCACTAGTTTTCACTGTCCACCTCAGAAGGCTCAAACAGTTGTCAAGCAATTCACAGGTTACAACACATCACTAGCAGGCTGCATTTGGCTTGATGGGCCATACATTCTACATGTCTAGATTAGACAATGGCACTGACCCAAGCAAAAGGACTGAGCCTCTGGAAAAACCAGTTATGTATTATTACTGCCTTCGCAGAGGATAGGCCTGATAATATGGAGCCTCCAACTTCCAGGGCAGTCTAGCATGAATACCAGTTGTTAGGGAACAGTGACAGAGAGCTAGGGGTTCCAGAAAGCATCAGATGGGCCCCTGGCTGGATTAGATTGACCTCTCACCTCAGCCGGTGAGGCTCTTCCTGTGTTATTATTTTCTGCATGAAAATAATACATAGAAGTTGTTTTAAGATGAACCGCCCAGAGAGCTTCAGCTATTGGGAGGTATAGAAATGTAATAAATAAATATTAAGATGACAATCTTCTCTACATATCACTTGCTATCATTATCATGCACTTCAAATATTAGATTATGTACAATTGTTAAGCTAAGAAGAATAAACAGGCTCACAATCTACAAGAAAAACAAAATAATGGCCATAGTAACACTGGAAATTGGATGGTTATGCAGGGTTGCCGAACAAAGATGGAACTTTCTTGACAGAGATTTACCCTTTCATATACTGTAAACTGAAAGTATTTTACATCTTTCCTTTGGTCTTATTTTGGGACGCTCCCTTCCTCTAACCCAATCACCCACTCACCCACTTTTATATGAAAAACCATGCGGTAACTGTCTAGACCTTTCTATGCTATCACATTTCCTGGAGCTAGTTTTGGCGTGCATGGTCTTTAATTCTTCCTCAAGACCACAGCGTAATTCCTATTTAAAGCACTTCAGCAAGCTATACTAACATTCCTGAACTTCCAAAATTACATCAGTATCCATTTCACAAGAGAACAACTGGTACAGCCAAACTGGTAATGGAGAAAGTATAGGCAGCTATTTATAGAGATTTTTGCCACAATCTTGCACACACACACACACACATATACGCTTAAATGGCATTATCTTCCTCCCTCTGGACAGTGCATAAATCGGGCATGGTATTGCACCCTTTACTTCTTTTCTAACACAATGAACTCACTTCTTAATAACAAACAAACAGGAATAAATGCTATATAAACTATGTTCTCTCTCATATACCAGAACCCTACCCTACAGTTAGAGAGGACATACAAAGCTATCATTTTTGAGAGCAGAGAAAGCTATTTAGCTACCCTGTAAACAGATGTACTTCATCCCAAGGCAAGCTCTTAAAAATAGTTGCAAATGTCTTCAGCACAAGTGGAACCTGGGGAAGTTCTTCTTTTGGAGGGACCTACTGGCTGCTGCAATGTGATGCAACCAGTCCAGCTCCTCCCCCAATCTCCAAGGCAGTTTTGCAAATATTTCTTGAAAGATTTTTTTTTTAAAAAAAAAAAAGGTAAATGAACATTTAAAATAAGTGTAATGCATCTGTTTAAAACATTTTCAAAGCAAAGTGGAAACATGAAAAATGGGGGAAGGGGCAGGGGTAGCAGCTGCACCAGCATCAATCATGCAAACTGCCAAGCTAGAGGAGGCCAAACACACATCATGGTTGAAGAACCCACTGCAACCCACCTATTTGACTTCTTTCTTTTAGTCTACAGCTGTTTTACTCTTGTATTTTCATTGCCACTGTAAGCCTGCGCTATTTCAAACCTTAAAAGATACAAAACTTGAAAGAGTAATTATTGTAGACATTTGCTTTTAGGTCAGGGGTTGGGAACTTCCAGATCTGGTCCTCAGAATTGAGATTGACTCATGCAGCCACACCCCCCCTCTCCAAGCCACACCCCCACCTGATGATGCTTCATGGCTGGCTTTCCCATGTTTGTCTGCCTCCCAGTCAGTATCTCTGTCTCTTTCAGGGCAAAGAGGCTCACACAGCCAATTCACAAGCAATGGCAAGCCACCAAGGGTTACTTTTCAACGGGGCTTGCTGTCATGAACCAATCAGTGTTTTTTAAATGCAAGTTGCAGCAAGGGGTGAGCTGTGGTTTGTGCGAACCCGGCTGGGGTAGGTTGTTGGGGTGGTTAGCAAACCACCCACAACCCTAACACAGGCCATGGGTTCTGGGTGGTTTGGTAACCATCCCACATAGTTTTAATTGGTTTTTACTGCTTTTAAATTTTATACTGGTTTTAGCTTGATTAACCGTTTAATTTGTTTTTAACTGTGTATTATTTTATATTGTTTGTATGATTTTATCTGTACGCCACCCTAAGATCTCAGTGAGATTAATTTATGTTTTAATTAATAAATAAATAAATAATCCAAATCACATGTAACGACAAGCCAATGTGCACCCCTTCTGTGGCTTGTATTTTAAAAATGGTGACCAGTGCCAGAATCACAAGCCTCACAGGGAAATTAACCCATGGTGGCTTGCCATTACGTACCAGGTCACTGAGATACTGACCAAGGGGCAGGCAGGGCAAATGCAGCAACGCAAACCAGGAGCCCGGCATTTAGAACAGCACCTGGACCAAAGGCCCCCAACTTTTTTGGACCCGTGGCCAGATTTTGGAATTTGAGAAACTACTGTGGGCACCGCCACCATCAGTGGATCACCACTTTGGCATCTACCTGTTGCGTCTATAGATCTTAGGCTGCACCTTATTCAGCAAAAACATTTGTTTCGTGTCTATTGGACATCACAAAATCTTTTTAATAAGGGGTTGTTGAGTTAATGGTGGTGCAATACAGCTAATGCTACTTTTAAACATAAGTTGCTTCTCTTTGGGGGGAGGTCATTACACAGATAAATTTTGTACTGGCATAGTCTTTATTATTCATTGATATACACACTCTTTTAAAATTGTTTACCTGCTTCATGGACATTAACAAATGGTCAGCGTAAACAGATTCTCTATGCCCCTTTAGCAGCTAAAAAACTGATTATTATTATTATTATTATTATTATTATTTATTTATTTATATAGCACCATCAATGTACATGGTGCTGTACAGAGTAAAACAGTAAATAGCAAGACTCTGCCGCATAGGCTTACAATCTAATAAAATCCTAGTAAAACAATAAGGAGGGGAAGAGAATGCAAACAGGCACAGGGTAGGGTAAGCAGGCGCAGGGTAGGGTAAAACTAACAGTATAAAGTCTGCACAACATCAAGTTTTAAAAGCTTTAGGAAAAAGAAAAGTTTTTAGTTGAGCTGATATTTCAATATTGGAAGGATAAACACTGTTGCTTGTGGGTTTCCACTGGGCAGTTGGTTGGCCACTGTGTGAACAGAATACTGGACTAGATGGATCCTTGATATGATCCAGCATGGTTCTTATGTTCTCCTACAATGCAATGGATTGAGGACCTTACAACACTTTCAATATTCGAATGGGTGGCATAAAGACATTATTTTCAAATGGATACTTATTTGGTCCACTTTTGTTGAAGCCTATATATAATTGCTAGAAAGTTGTATGTATTTCATACAAATCCATGTAGGTATATTTTAAAAATAAAAAAACGCTGGAAAAATTCAGGTGCCCACTGGCTCCACATAGAGGACCCCTTCACAGGCACCATTGGAAGTATCCATGGGCCTCACCACATTGGGGACCTCTGACCTAGATTCTTGGTTTTCCACCCATGACCCAGAGCACCTAAATTCAAATCCATGCACCTATATGCATGTACACACACACACACGCACACAAAGTTGGGTTTTAAATCACTGCTGAAAAATCTCTTAATTCACAATAACTGAGGCAGGATCTACACTACTGCTTTAAAACAGTTTAAAACAGTAGTGACAACTTGGAGCCCAGAACACACTCCATATGCAGTTTTCAAAGTGTCATATCCTTTTTGGTGTAGCTCTGGCCTACATCTTATCAATGGTAGATATCCCCCTCCCATTGAGCTTTAACACAGGTACAGCAGAAGAATAACCCCATGGTATTTGTTCTGTCAACCAGGACAGGCATTTGTACTTAGAGCATTCCTGTTGCCTTTCTCCATGGTCTTCATTATCCTGTGCTTACCAATGTGATCCATAAGGACACAGAGCAATTGACCAAGTGAAGGGGCAAGCAGCGAGAAAAGCCAAAAGACTATACTCTTCTGCAGGGAAATGAAACTTCATAAACAGCAAAGAAGGTAACCAGTTCATGCAGACTGGCTAGAATGCAAGAAAACCAGGGCTGCTTTACATATGCAGGTTCGTATCACTTGATGATGGCAGCATCAAGCAATAATTAGCATACTTAGGTACATGCACAAATGAGCCATCATAGATCAAATGTCAAAGATAGGATTTTTGGATCAGCTTGCACACGGTTCTTTTCAGTGCCATCTGTCCCAATATTCAGCAGCGAGTCATCAAGTAATCTCAAGTGCTGCACATTCATGTGTGAATCATCATCCATTAAAAAAGTCAATGTTTAATGTAGATGACACCACCTCTCCGCACTTTATACAAACTTCAGCAGAGTCAGAAAAGTGTCCCCTTTCCTCCATTTCAGCCCTCTCTTGGGGCAAACAAAAGACCTGTCAGAGCATGATGAGGGTTTAATTAATGTGTATTAAATTATCTTGGGAATGCCCCCTCAGATAAATTGCTCTGTGATCCATGATCTGTTACTCTTCTGACTGACTGCTTCTGTGCAATGGCCTTTTGTTCATTTGCTCTATTTTGATAAGAGAAACACCCAGCCAGGATTCGCTTTGGATGAAGAAAGCAATTTGCCAAAGTTTCCCAACCACACCTGTAAATTTCAAGAGCAAGTCCCTGTTATTTTCCAGTTTGGCAAGAGCAAACTAAGGGGGGTAGGAGAGAAAAAGCAGACTTGTTGAATGTTAACTTCACACAGGAACAGGACGTTCATTTCCAGCAACGGCTCTTCAAATACATTTGACAAACATGTCAAGCTGCCAGAGTGGTCCATCTGCCACATAGTCAGTTCTTAGCCAATATATTTACTTTACCTTTTTGGTACCTTTTGGTGACAAGGGTTTGTCCATTTTTGATACTGCAAGAATGTTTCAACTTGGGACCTGATTTTACAGATATGATAGATCTAGATTCACATTTACTTATATGCTCCACACACAAACTTAATCGCCAGACAACGACACAGCAGTGGATAAAACTGGATAATTTCGACTTACCTGCATGGTACTGAAATACATGATCTGCGGCAGGATCAGAAAAAATTACTCATTATTTGCTTCTGATCCAAGGAAAAACAGAACCGCTAGCATTTTATGCTATATGGTGGAGATTCATTCAGCATACATCACAACCAGACTTACAACAATATACGCCAGCTTCTGCTCTGAGCATTTGGACATTATAACAACAAATGAAGATCACACAGTTCACTTATTAATTAGTTTATTTGTATATTCGCTTATTTCTTTTTCCTTTTCTTTCTTTCTTTTTTCTTTCTTTTGTCTTGTTCCCTCCCCCCTCCCCCAAGTTGTATTAACCAAGTTTTCTGATTAAACCCCAATGGTTAGGGGACTGTTCTATTTTCTATCTAATATATCCTAGGCAGTGGGCTCATGCCTTCCATGCAGAAAGTCCCAAGTTCAATTCCTGACAACTCCAATCAAAACTTAAAAGGATCAGGCAGCAGGCAATGGGAAAGGCCTCTGCCTATTACCCAGGAAAGCCATTGCCAATCAAAGTCAACAATACTGAGATAGATAGACAAATAGTCTGAGTCAGTAGATGGCTGATTCCTATGTGCAGGAAATGAAAAGCACTGAGGCTGGTTCACAGATAGATGAATATCACTTTATACCCCAACACTTGATAATTTGCATCTGGATGTGTGAACAAACTCTACTGAAAAGGAGGTGAACGAATAAGAAAGCTTGATTTGTGATGTTTAATTGCCACTTGTTCATCAGTTTGGACAGCCACATCAGCTAGTGATATGTGTCTGCAAACTAGCCCTTAGCTGACTACACATAGCACCTCCCTAACAATGCAATCCCATATATCCCTTCTGAAAAGTAAAGCAAACTACCAGGATTCTAGGATTGTACCCTCAGTGATTAAAGTTTTCAAAAACATATTATCATGAATGTCCAGAGATTAATGAATGTCAACATTCATTGGTGAATGTCCAAGAGAGGTTCGACTTCCGTCGCCAGCTGAAGACCTTTTTATTTTCTCAGTATTTTAACACCTATTAACTTAAATTTAAACGTTGCTGTTTTAATTCCATATTTTAACCTATATCTATTTTTGCTGTGTGTTTTTATCCTGGTTGTGCTTTATATATTCTATTTTGTATTTGTGTTTTTAGATTGTTGGTTGTTTTTATGCTCTTCATGATTTTAATTTTTGTGAACCGCCCAGAGAGCTTCGGCTATTGGGCGGTATAAAAATGTATTAAATAAGTAAATAAATAAATACTCAATGCCTTTTTACAGTTGCTTAACTGTGAGTCTATGTCCAAAAGATGACCAAAAGAAGAAAAATGCATCTATTTAAGTGGTTGGTCATCACGCCACAGAGATATTGCAATACTGTATTACTCTGTACAGCACCATGTACATTGATGGTGCTATATAAATAAATAAATAAATAATAATAATAATAATAATAATAATATGAAAAAGGGCCACCAGAAAGGATGAACATGCAAATGTTCCAGCAAGAAGACATAAATGTAAGTATTTACATTTTTTCATGGAACATCCACAATTTAGCCCATATTCACATGAGTGCCAACATAGATTAATTTTACATACTCAACTATAATATATGTATATCTCACACATGCACAAGTATAAGAATGCTGGATTAATCTGGTTTTGATACACACAAAAGCAATCCCTTTTCAGGATTTACATCAGCAAACAACCTCTAAACTTGGTAGCTATTCTACATTCCAGATAGAGATGGATGGATCAGTCTATTTCCAGTCAATTTTGCACATGCCCATTCATAATTTCCCTCTGCAGCATTTTTGTGGTAATCTGCAATTTTTTAAAAAAAAAATCTGCATGAAAATGTGTACTTAAATGTGTATTTTTGAACAGATTTTCTCACAATTTTTTTCCTCACATTTCTGGATGTGTCCTATCCTAAAATGTGTGTCCATGTTTTGAGCTAACAACTGTATAACAACATTCAGAGAAGTATGGAATCCTAAGTATAACTACATTTTGCTCCACTTGTTAGTCCAAGAGATGTAGAATGGTGAGTTCACACTGAAATTTGCATCCCTAAATCCAGATCATTTCAATGATCTGGAGGTCAGGAGCATATTTCACCATACAAATGATTGCTTCACAGTTGGTCAGACTCTACAACAAAGTTGTCGATACCAAGTATAAAGGCTCCACAATTATGGAACATATAAACTTGCTGGATATTACAAAACCCAAAGACCATGAAATCTCTGTTTCTTATCATTTGTAAATCTTTTTTCCCCTATCTTTACAAGTGAAAGCAAGGACAACATTTTAAACAATTTGATTAAAGGATGGGGCAGATATGATTGCTTCATGACCACCAGTTAATTGGCTATTGCAGATTTATTGAAATCATGTATGCAAAGTGCTGGAACATTGATCTTGCGCTATATTAATAAATGCTAAGGATTACTATTATTATTTACATTGGTCCATAAATTAATGCTCTGACTTGATTAACCTTAGCTGAATTATTAACATTGAACATATATTTCCAATATTCATCAGTAACACAATTACTTTCAGAAGACAGGATATCAAAGTTTTCATGCATTATGTTATTACCAAATAGAGATTCCAATATTAGAAATGTTATGTTATTAAGAACTACATTCCTCTTCCTGGTATTGCTTCATAGAACACTAAATCTGCATACAACCATCTTTTCAAACTGTTATGCTTGAGCTAGTATGCTCCAAGAAATCTCAATTCCAATCCTATTTCAAAAGTTACTTTTTAATATCTAGACATCTTAAAACACAAGAATTTTAAAACACATCGATCCCATTTTATTCATTTAGGGTGCAATCCTACATCCCTAGACAGAATCTGGGGGACAGGATTGTTCGGTTTCCTGAGTTCCAACCTCAGAGCACAGAAACCACACTCCCCACATCCACACCCTTCTCTCATACCTGGAGCAGTTGTCTTTGTGCCACCTACATCTCCATGTTCGGAAGTGATGCCCAGAGGCAGGAAAAAGTAGGAGGTCCCGGGGAAGGAAGAGAGGAGCCCGTGAAATCTCCCTTACACAGCTTCCTATGCACTGCCCATTTCCACTCCAACGCTCCCTAGCTAGACAGGCAAGATTGCCTGTCTAGCCAAAAATATAGGGCAGCTAGAGCACGGAAGTGAGAATTGCCTCTATGCTCCAGCCACCCTGCATTGGATAGTAGTCAGTCTCCGGGTTGGAGGCTGATAACTATCTCCATAGGATTGCTCTGTTAAATTTCTAGCCCCATCTGCCCTGAAAGCTCAAAGCAAATAATGCCAAACCATACATACATGTAAAATAGATCTGCAATCCTGTACATAACAACATAAAAGCCATGCTGGATCAGACCATCTAGTCCAGCACTCTGTTCACACAGCGGCCAACCAGCTGTTGCCCAGAGATCCACAAGCAGGAGAAGAGTGCAACAGCACCCTCACACCCAGGTCCCCCAGCAACTGGTGTATACAGACTTACTGCCTGTGATACTGGAGGTAGCACATAGTCATCAGGACTAGTAGCCATTGATGGCCTTATCCTCCAGGAATTAATCCAACCCACTTTTAAAGTCATCCAAATTGGTGGCTTTAAAGGGGGGTTGGATAAATTCAGTCTGCTCAGAAGCAATCCCATTGTGTTCAATGGAGTTTACTTCCAAATAAAGTTGTATAGCAGTGATGGGCCTAATCCAAATCCAGCCCACACGCTTCCCTGGGTGCCTCCAAGGGGCGGAGCTAGTCCTCCAAGCCCCACCTCCTGAAAGAATCCTTGCTGGTATATATGATATGAAGTCAGAGATAACAGCAGGGATACAGGGGCAGGGAACTCAGAGCATATACCAAAAAAACAGATTAAGAGTGCAATCCTATGTGGATTGCCAGCAGCCCCCAAACTCAGAGGCTGCTGAGTATTGAATGCAGGATAGGAGGACAATGCGACTATAGCCACTCTGCATTTCTGCTAGACAAGTGATTTCTAGTGGTGGCACCTCGAAGGAGGAGGGAAGGAGGCCGGAGCAGCCAAAGTATACAGCACATCGCAGGGCCCTGGTCACCAATCCTCCTGCCCCCAGGAATGTCTCCTTTTCTTCATCTCTGTGCCGTTTTCTCCATGCCAGATATGAGGGGAGGGGCGAGGAGCATAGTTTCTTGGCTCTGAGGTCAGAGCCCTGTCTCCAACCTCGGAGCCAGGAAAATCCTATGCCCCACCCCCAACAATGTCTGTGGGGCATATGATTGCTCCCTAAGCAGATTAAGACAAACCTGCACAACTTGCAACCACTAAGACCACCAGTTCCATATAGCAGCCCACCAGCTGCTTGATGAACACTCTTGTGCTGCCCACTCAGGATTGAAAGAACAAAAAAGAAAGGTGTGATTGTTAAGCACCACTAGATGCCAAAGTTGTTTAATGCCAAGCTGATTCCTGACTCATCTCAGCCATGCATGCTCTTAGCTTCTTTTTGTTATCTTTGTAATTGTTATTGATTTAAAAAATAAGATAACTAACAAGAGGCAAAGATACAAGTTCATAAGATTTGAACTGCCCAAAGATACTCCTTCTCTCATCTCCCAGACTTTGCCATCAGCCAACTGCATTGATTGGCAGTAGATTGGTTCTGATGAAAGGAAGTTCACCACATGATGCATAGTAAAAATCAAAGAATTATTTTTCCATGGCTAAGATGGCTTTAAAGCAGGGCTAGGGAACCTGCAGCTCACCAGATATTACTGGACTACAACTCCATCATCTCTCACCCTTGCCCATGTTGCTTGGGCTGATGGGAACTGGAGTCCAAAATCATCTGGAGGGCCAAAGGTTGCCCCTATTAGTGCCATCTTCAAACGCAGTATATTTTCATGCCCTGCTTGTAATGGAAATGAACACTGGACTGGACTGGACTCAACCCAACAAAGCAGCCCTTATATTACGTCAAGCCTGCAATTCCAAAGAGTTGCACGTGCTCAACACCCATTGATTTCAGTAGCACAGGCGTAAACATAAGTGTGTGCCAGATTACAGGCCAATAACGGTATTGGCTACGAAACTAGGATGTTCATCTGTTGGGACACACAAAATGAAAGAGCTTTTCAGATGCACCAGGACAGGAGGGGGCCGGCGCTTCTGTCAGAGTTCTCCTGAATCAAGTTGGAGGAAAGTAGCTTTTACCTTGTAATTGAGCCGAAAGGGATTCCTGATGTTGCTGGTACTTGAGGGCCACAGCCTCAGCCTTCCTCAGCTGGTTCTGCACCTCGTAATAGAGCATCGCCCCATAGATGAAGCCAAACACCACGGTGATGAGCAAGAGGGACTGCAGGATCCGCTTCTGTTTTCGGGAGCACATCCCGTTGCCCATAGTCCCTTCCTTGGAGGATCCGGGTGCCCGTCCACCTCGAGACTTCAGCTTTTAGGCAGCGCTCAGTGGCAGCATTGGGCAATGGCGTCAGCGGTGATGGGACCTGGGAGAGCTGGAGCCCCAAGCACAGCCGCTGCCATAGACCGTGGCGCTAACTTTAACCAGCTGCAACCTGGCACTGCACTACCTTTGGCCAGGTATCTTTGCTCATGCTGCAGCCAGGCTGGACAGGAAGGTGGGATTTCAAAGGACCCAGGTTCAAAGCAGAGGCCAGGTCAACTGCCGTCCTCCACTTCCAATGGTCCTAGATGGATCCAATTCACCTCTCCACGTACGTCGAGGCTGAAATTCCTCTAGCTTGGCTTAGAGACGCAGCTCAGAAGAAGCGCAGCATCTCCAGACTGGTCTCTATTTGCTTGCAAATTGCTTTGGGGAGCTCTCCATGAAGGCGATTCCCAAGGTTATTCTGCAGAGATCTCTCCAGATCGGCTCTATTTTTTGTCTTTCTGTGCAACCAGCCTGGATGACTTCTTTCTCTCTCTCTCCCACTCGGGTGGAGGGGGAGGGGGCACTGCCTTCTCGCAACCCCTCCCTTGCTCCTGATCGTACAGAGCGATCCCTCCCAGACCCCTTCCCCAAAGGCAGGCTTCTCTTCGCGGTTCGCCAGTCCAGATCAGCTTCGCTGGCCCGCGGGCTCAAGTTCCGTTCCTCGTTGCCCCTGCTGAACTGATGGGAAGAAGAACTTCCTCTCGCCCGCCTTGCCTTGGCCGCCTTCCAGCCCCGCACTTACGTGTCACCTTCCACTCCGGCACTGGCTTTCTCCAACGGGATCCCCGAAGGAAGTCCCGCTCCGGCCGCGGCCTCATTGGGCGCAGCCTCTGGATTCTCCCCTCCCTTCGGGGAGGCAGCGCTCGCGCGCATTGGACGCTGGACGCGTCCGTCTGGCCGCGCTCGCCCACTGCGCTCCCCCCTCCACCTCGCCCCCGCCTTTCGCTCCTCGCAGCCTGGAGCGCGCGGGAGAGTTGAGGAAGTGGGCGGGGCGCGGGAGGCAGATGTGCTGGGGAGGGTCCTCGCCGGTCACGTGGTCTCCGCTCCCCTCCCCTCTCTCCGCGCGCCCTCCAGCCCTGGCCAGCGCCGCGGGCGGGCGCGCTGGCACGGGCATCTCCTCGCTCTGGAGGCGCGCTCGGGCAAAAGCCAGACGGATATTCCTTAGCCTTTCCAAACCCGACGCCCTCCACATGTTGTGTCCTACAAGGCCCACCATCCCTGACCACACCACTGACCAGGCGGGTGAGGGCCGATGGGAGCTGCAGTGTGGGCACCCGATTCGAGAAGGCCGGCTTAGCACTTACAGAGGGGTGTGTCTGTGTGTCTATAAAAGTTGGCACCCGAGGAATGAAAACTCAAGTCGACTCGCCGCAGTGGTTTGGATCGAGTGGACATTGGATTAAATTTGCATACATCTCTTATTTGCATACATATTTATTTATTTATTTATTACGTTTCTATACGGCCCAATAGCCCAACGCCTCTCATCGGTTCACAAACATTTATTTCAGCAAAAAAGGATATTTTGCTTCAGGGGAGGTGGGTGTCTCTGATTTCGATGGGGCTGTGATTCCATTCTGGGTTTCAGTCAGCACCAGCCAGAACTCTATTAAGGAGCATTCAAGGGTTCAGCACCTTGGATAGCTCCTTCATTCCAGCTGGTTCTGACTGAACCCCAGGATGGAATCACAGCCTCACAGAAATCAGAGCCACCAGCCTCCACTGCTTTGTTTTAGGTAATGTACACTATCATCCTATCCTTTGTGAAGAGGAAATGCCCCCTTCTAAGATCAGTACTTTAATGTATGTGTGTGTGTGTTCACTGATTTACTGTACATTTTTAGTTGATCAAAACAAAGCTAACAAATTAGTTAATTATACATTGCAGTCCTATGCGTTTTGAATAAGCACTTCAGATTCACCATCTTGGTAAGCTCACCTGTGTAAGGTTGCACAGATGTGCTGTGACATGTGCTGCCGAGGGTGAACAATAGCAGCTTGCACATGTCTGGAGTCTGGGTACAAACAAATTGGGTTGGATCCAGGACCTGCAGTCCATGAACAAAAAGGTTCCATTCATGGGAATAGGCTCCACCTGATTTGGGGGGGTCCTCCCCCCACCCCTGTCAAGCATCATATCTCATTCAATAGAATTCCCGGGCCTCCGTGTAGCATTTCCAGGGCTCTGGAGGGGCTGTCATCGGGAAGGGCATGCCTAAATCTGGATCCAGCCCATTGTGTTTTAAATACCTTGAGAAAAGTTCCACTTCCAATGGTGCACGTTTCTCTTGTCTTACAATCATCGCTGGTAAAATAGTTTTGGCAGCGTTTTGAAACAATGCACCACAGCCACACATACCTGGTTGTTCACTGTGTACTGTGCAGCCAAGGTTAATCACAGCTTTCCAGTCTCTCTACATGCAGCAAATAGACATGTGGGCGCATGCAATTGTCACATGTGATGATCTGCATGAGAGTTTTATGTTTCTTTGTTTTTACATGGAAATACTATGAAAAGTGTGATATTTGAACCAAACTACAAGTTCATTGATGGAAGTGATTGAAGCATTTGGTGGAGGAAGAGCAGATTTTGAAGCATAATGACTTCCCCCAAATCTGACTGCCTCCAAGAAGAGTCCAAGGGCCTGCCTAGATGAGAGGTTTGACCTGGAGTGGATTCGGAGTGGCAGCAGGTCATGTATATGCCACAGCCGCCATCTCGGAGGCAACGAGTGGGGTGCCGCAGGGCTCAGTCCTGGGCCCAGTGCTCTTCAACATTTTTATTAATGATTTGGACGAGGAGGTGCAGGGAACGCTGATCAAATTTGCAGATGACACCAAATTGGGTGGGATAGCTAATACCCTGGAAGACAGAAACAAACTTCAAAGTGATCTTGATAGGCTGGAGTGCTGGGCTGAAAACAACAGAATGAAATTTAATAGGGATAAATGCCAAGTTCTACATTTAGGGAATAGAAACCAAATGCACAGTTACAAGATGGGGGACACTTGGCTCAGCAATACTACAAATGAGAAAGATCTTGGAATTGTTGTAGATCACAAGCTGAATATGAGCCAACAGTGCGATATGGCTGCAAGAAAGGCAAATGCTATTTTGGGCTGCATTAATAGAAGTATAGCTTCCAAATCACGTGAGGTACTGGTTCCTCTCTATTCGGCCCTGGTTAGGCCTCATCTAGAGTATTGCGTCCAGTTCTGGGCTCCACAATTCAAGAAGGACGCAGACAAGCTGGAGCGTGTTCAGAAGAGGGCAACGAGGATGATCAGAGGTCTAGAAACAAAGCCCTATGAAGAGAGACTGAAAGAACTGGGCATGTTTAGCCTGGAGGAGAGAAGATTGAGGGGAGACATGATAGCACTCTTCAAATACTTAAAAGGTTGTCACACAGAGGAGGGCCAGGATCTCTTCTCGATTCTCCCAGAGTGCAGGACACGGAATAACGGGCTCAAGTTAAAGGAAGCCAGATTCCGGCTGGACATCAGGAAAAACTTCCTGACTGTTAGAGCAGTGCGACAGTGGAATCAGCTACCTAGGGAGGTTGTGGGCTCTCCCACACTAGAGGCATTCAAGAGGCAGCTGGACAACCATCTGTCAGGGATGCTTTAGGGTGGATTCCTGCATTGAGCAGGGGGTTGGACTCGATGGCCTTGTAGGCCCCTTCCAACTCTGCTATTCTATGATTCTATGATTCTATGATCCAGGGGCAAACCCCTGAATCTATGCTTATAAAAAGTCGGGGACTTACCAAGACTTTTTCAGGCAAGGGAGGAGCAGACCCGACATCTCCCATCTATCCCCCTCCTCCGACTTTGTGCTGGAGGTGTGTCCCCAGCCACTGGTGAACCCTGAACCCCTGAACCCAGCAAGCCAAATGGCCGCTGCGCCAGCTACACCCTACCACAGGCCTGTGGAGCAGCGCAGTTAAAGAAGAAGAAAAAAACACAAGAAAACCCAGAGTGGGCACTTGCTGGCACCGATGAGCAAGGTGCAAGATCCACAATACGAGGCAAGGTGGGGGGAGCCAGAGGGAGCCGTCAGCAGTGCCGGAGGCTTTCCAGCTACCCATCAGGGGTCACTATTGGCCGGAATACACCTCCAACACAAAGTCGGAAGATGCCGACAGACTGGGGATGCGCCATCGCCTTGCAGGAAGAGGAAAAAGTCAGGCTAAGCCCCCAACCTTTACATTTCGGACCTTTGAAGGAAAGCTCTGGAATGGTTTTGCGATGGCTGCCACCCCGTGGCTTTCCCCTCGTATAGACAAGGGCTTGACCTTTGGGGTGATGGGTTGCTAGTGCAATGACTGACATAGCGAACTATCACTCCTAGATCACCACTTAGTTTGCCTTTGGGTGAATCAGTTTAAATCTAAACTATCACACTGTGCTGTTTCTCTTTTCCCCCCTTCGAAGTAATGTTAGGAGCAATTACCAAGAACTTTGCAAAATCTAAGCTAATAGGTCCAAGTGGAATTCCTTGCAAACATTCAGTTCTGCTGTAGGCCATTTAGCATAATTTGGGTAAATTGCTACCTGCAAAAGAAATATTTCACGTTTATGTGAACATATAGAGAAATCGTTTCAATTATTGTTAAATGCTTTTACAATAGAGCAGGATCTATTGATTTCAACATTGCTTACATACAAATAATTTGGCCTGGGGGAGGGAGTTATGGTGTTGACCCTTAAAACCCTATATGACTTAGGACCAATACTCGAAGGAGCGCTTTCTCCCATACCAGTACAAAGCCCATGTCTCCATGGGCACCAGTAGTCCTGCTCCTTGCCCACAACAGAGGGGACTCCTGAATAATGCAAATGTGCCTCATTCATACTGAACCCCTCCTCTGAAATTTGCATATGGCATGGCCCTGTCCCCTCCCTTGCATGCCCAATTGGCCACTTCTGTCCCCTTCTGCCTCCCCACTGGTGGCAACAGTCTAAACATGTGGGTGTGCCTGGGCCCCACCTTCGTGCCACATTGATCGGCCGAGCAGGGCTCTCCGTCATACCACTAGCAGAGGGTTCATTTCTTCTGCTCCTGCCTCTTTGGAGCAGAAGAAATGAATTGCTATTAAAAATCAAGTTTTGGATTTTTTCAAAAATTCATTATTATTATTTTTTGCATGCCTACACTGCTCAAACTTCAGTTTAAAACAAAAATGAGTAAAATTGGTCTGGTAGATGTCGAGTAATAAGTCTTACAGTACCATATTCTTATACAATATTCCTGCCTGATTGCTAAAATCATCTTCGGGAGGCTCTTCTCTGGGCGCAACAAGTGGCCACTAGGGAAAGAGACTTCTCTGTAGTGTCCCCCCCAATTTGCAGAATGCCCTTCCCCAGGGAGATCCCCCTGGCATCTTCACTGTATATATTTAGATGCCAAGTTAAGACCTTTCCCTTCAAGATTAAATAGGCATTTAATTTTGTTTAAGAGGCTTTGGGTTAATGGACAAGCTCACCCATCTCCCCACAAAAAGGTAGTTAGAGGTTATGGGAAGTGTGGCATCCATTTAGAATATGGTTATCATTTTTCTCCAGAGATAGCTGCGAATTTTGTTGAGTCCATTTTTTAAAAAAATAAGAACTTAACAAAACTCACAAATTCTTTCATGAATTGGAAGGAAAGAAATATAGATACATAGATATAGTGATAAATATAGATAGAGGTATATAGATACATGGGGGAAAGGAAAAAAATTACCAATTCAGCCGGTCAAAGAGTTTTGAGTGCTTATCTTTTAAAAGTGCATTTATCCATGGCCAGATCTACACCGAGCAGGATATAACACTATGAAAGAGGTATGAAAGCAGTAAATGGTATGTGTCAATGGCCCCCAACAGTTGTCAGTGGACTTCAATACCGCCATAAGGCAGTAGGGTGGCTCCTGCTTCTTATATACCACTTTCATACAGCTTTCATAGTGCTATATCCTGCTTGGTGTAGATTAGGCTCATGTTTGCGCTGCTGAATTGGGATCACCACCTTTTTTTCAGTCAGCCTCCTCATCTTTACGTGACAGGCAGGTACAACATGGCCTTCTCCATGTTTGGAATATTTGTACTCATCGCATTTGGCCAGTGCAGAGAGCAGAGAATTTTTCTTGGTGTCAAAAGCTGACTTTCAGGAGCTGAGGCACAAGTCTCAGTAAAACTTTTATTACAGTAATTCCAGCGATTAGCTATAAGTCTTAACAGCCCCAATAAAGATCCACAGATAACAGATTACAACACTGCTCCTTGGCCAGAATCCGTTCAGAAGCGTCACAACAAACTACCCAATTTGCTCTGGATTCAGGGCAAACAAAAGAAAGCACTTCTTTGCATGCTGCATAATTGTTTTACAGAATCACCGTCAACCTGGTGATGGCAGCTGGCTTCATTGGCTTTTAAAAGGGGATTAGGTAAATTCAGGGAGTTTTAGCCACAGTAGCTAAATAGAGCCTCAAGTTCAAAGGCTTCTCTGAATATCTGTTGCTTGGAGACAAAGAAAGAAGGTGGGATGTTGACTTTATGCCCTGCTTCCTGGTAGCATCTGGTTGGCCCCTCTGGACAACAGGACACAGGACTATATGGGCCCTCCTCTTACATTCTTAGGAATGGGCTATGCAAAAATCCACCTATTTCTAACCTGATCAGCTATTGACCTTCTTTTTGCATCAATCAGGGGCTGGCATTTCAAGGGAGGAGTCTTCTGAAGGTGTATACACATGCCTACACCTGTGTACATATGCCTTGTAGTCAGAGTTGGAATGAGCACACAGGCTCCTGTGTAAACGGAAACCTATGTGAATACGTCTAAAGTTTTGGGTTCTCTTTGTACTACCTGCTTATAGATTGCTGCAGAAAAATGTTTGGTCTGTATGCTCACATGCCCTGTTTTCAAAACTGAAATGTGGACCCGGGCCAATGTAAACACATACTCGTTCCTTATTGCTCACCTTTAATCATCCTGAGAAAAGGAAGAGCTTCGTCACATACAATGCAGAATTAAATATAAAATTCAAGAACCTGAGAGTACATATTAAAAGAACCTGGAATAGCTGCTTTGGAGTTCTGACTGGTTCCTACTGAAACTCAAGAGGATTCACCACCCCACTGACATTGGAGCCACCAGCCTCCACTGGAATGATCTTTAAAATCTTAAATGGATTCAGGTCATCAGATCCCTACAGAATAGAATGGATGCACTCTGATTTCAAAATCTCAGGCTTCAATGCATTCCCAGAGTCTCTGATATTTGATGGGTGGTTTTTTCACACCAAACATTATCTTATAAATGTTGTACGGCCATTCATGTTTGGAGGGGCAAATGCCCAGACATTGGGCGCCACCTAATGGTTTGTTGGTGCCCAAGCAGAGAGAAAAATAATACTTTTCTTGACTATTTGTGTGAACAGCGAAGGCATGAAAAACGTAACCCGGTTTAACAACCATTCCCTCTCCCGCAAAGAATTCTTGGAACAGTAATTCTCTGGGCTCATTGGCACCAAGCAGGATATTCCACTATGATAGTGGTATGAAAGCGGAATATAAAAGGCAGGAGCCACACTACTGCTTTATAGTGGTATTGAAGTGCACTGACAACTGTTGGGGCCCAAGGCCTAATCTACACCAAGCAGGATATTTATTTATTTATTTTATTTATTACATTTATATACCGCCCCCAGCCGAAGCTCTCTGGGTGGTTTACAAAAGTTAAAAACAGCAAACATTTAAAAAGTATACAAAATTTAAAACCATCAAAAACATAAAAACAACAGTATAAATAACACTATGAAAGCAGTATGAAAGTGGTATATAAAAGGCAGGAGCCACATTAATGCTTTATAGCAGTAATGAAGTGCACTGACAACTGTTGAGGCCCATTGACACATACCATGTAGTGCTTTCATACCGTTTTATCCTTTTTGGTGTGGCTCCTGTCTTTTATATACCACTTTTATACTGCAATATCCCGCTTGGTGTAGATTAGGCCCATGACACATACCATATACCACTTTCATACCACTTTCATAGTGTTATGATCTGCTAGGTATAGATGTGTCATGGGCTCCAGCAGTTGTCAGTGCACTTCAGTATCACTATAAAGCAGTAGTGTGGCTCCTGCCTTTTATATACCGCTTTCATACCACTTTCATAGTGGAATATCCTGCTTGGCCATCCAAGACATAACCTATAAAAAATCTCTAACAAAAGGTTTTCCAGACCTCAAGAAAATTCAATCCTGGCATTCTTTGATGGAAGCCATTACCCCAATGACAATTATAATCCTATAAAAACCCTATTATTTTGCTCTGTATTATTTTGCACCCATAGTGAGGCTGGATATTTTTCAGAGACTCAAAGGTGGTATATCTGAATTATAGTTCCTGGCTGATTTACATGTTAGTGTATTTTTCTTTCTTTACCCACTATGGATGTTGGCTTTGTCAGGTTTTTTTTAAAAAAAATAAAAAATAAATTAATGACAGGCTTTAAAAAAAATCTTTTTTTAAAAAAAATACAAGTGTTCTCATAGGATTCACATATTATATACATTTAGGGCGCAATCCTATGCATGTTTAGACAGAATAAAGTCCTACTACTTCCAGCATTCTCCAAATAGCCATGATAGCTGGGGAATGCTGAGAGTTGTAAGACTTGTTCCTTTCTAAACATGCATAGGATTGCACGCTTAGGCTACAATCCTATGCCTACTTACCTGGGAGTAACCCCCCATTAAACTCAACTGGATTTACTTTTGAGTAGAAATGTATAAGATTGTACTGTAAATTAATTTTGCTGTTCTTTTTAACAAATAATAATGAGGATGCACTGACCGTGAGAAAAATATTCCTCATCCCAACACTGGTCTGGTTCAGACAACACGCTAAACCATGCAGCATGGTTTAGCGTGTTGTCTGAACCAGGCCATAGTGCCGGTACAATGCAAAAAGGCTCTAGTTCACCATTCGCACAGCATTGCTGTGACTTCTCATTATGTTTGTGAAAGAGCATGTTCCCCCTTTAACTATAAACCACTTGGCTATGGAGAAATGCTCACTTCTATGCAGGAGAATACTCCAGTCTCCTGCGCTATTCTGTATAACCTTACAATGGCAGTACGCAAAACTCACCCACCCACCCACAAAAAGGGCAGAAAGAAGACGAGGTGCTGAGTTTGATTTCATTAACAAATTTGACACCCTCTGCCTATATTCTCAATAAAGACAAAAGTGAAGAAGGGATCAGAAGAATACACTCCCTCTAACACACAACATTTCTGAAGATCTGTCTGTTCATCTAACATTCCTTCCTCCCTTCTTCTCTGTCCACTATCACAGAGAGGCATGGTTGGGCACCTGCCATCAGCCTATAACCAATCAGGGGGGTGCTCAAATGAGCCAACTGAAGTTGCTCCTGTTCTTCACTGTTACAACCTGCTTGTTCACCCACCTCTTGCTCTGGCCCAGACAATGGTGGTGGTGAGAAGGAGGAGCAGGAGGTGCCACGGCCTGCTTACTCATCGGCTCTCTGACTGTCAAACAAGCAAGTGGTACTAGCAACGTTGGGGAAGAAGATGAGGAATAGTCTCAGCTGGTGACAACTTCAGTGAGAAGATACACTCCCTGAGTGAGGCGGCTGTGGCGTTACACCCCACAAGTCAATTCCAAATGTATGTCTGCGGTTTGTAAGTCTGTGGTTTTTAGAATGTTGGCCTGAGTGGGTGGAGTTAGAATGTCTTGGGAGGGGGAGGAGTGATATATAAGGGAATGACTGAGGGGATTGAGAGACTTTTTCAGGGAACCTTTTCAGGGGGACTTGTTAGGTACTCTTAGAGTCTGTAGTGCTCTCTGTATTTATGGTACTTAAGTTCTGGGAAATTTGAGAGTCAGTGTTGTGAGTGGTGTCTTTAGAGTGTGGTGCGCACGTAGTGGAAGTATATTATTCAATACTGATAATAAAGAAAGTTCAAGAGTGATTGTGTGAGAAAAAGGAAAGCGCGAATGTGAATGAGTGACCGGATTGTATGAAAGGTTTCAAAAAGGTTTTTAAATGTTGTTATTTGAAACAAAGCTTATGAACTTTTAAAAATAATTTTTGATTGTTTTGTTTTTAAACTACCACAAAAAGCCCACATGTCTGTTTGGCATTTATCATCTTAAGTTTACACATATAACACCCACTCTGACAATCATTCACCTAAGCAGATATAACTCACAGCGCATTATTATATAAATTAAAATCTATTCTCCATTTTAAACCTCTTTCTCCACATAGTTTGGAGGAAGGTGGTTTTTATCCCTTGCCTCAGGCGTATCAAGCGGTGGTGCTTAGCTTGAGCAGGGAGTAGCCTTGTCTGGTGTTCAGAGCCTGTATAGCCCCATAAGAAGTGGTGGCAGACATCAGGTCTGGTGTTCAGAGCCTGTGTCGTGGCAGCGGCCCTTTCCCAAGGACTCTCAGACAGATGTAGCTGGCACTGTTCACCATGTTTCTGATGAAGTATATCCCACCATAGAAAAGCCATTGATAAGCAAGTTTAATGATACTTGCCTGGATGGTCCAGAAAATTTATGAACAAGTTAAATAGCACTGGTCCTCCCAAAACAGATCCTTGGGGTAGCGCGGCACAAGCTCTCCCATCTCCGGAAGCAGGAGAGCACAGACACAATCCGCCACTGCCTTGTCACCCACATAACAACGTAAGAACATAAGAAGTGCCATGCTGGATCAGACCGAGGGCCAACTTGCCGTTGACCAGGGACCAACAAAGCAGGACATGGTGCAACCCACCTATCTTCCCCAGCAACTGGTGCACACAGGCTTACTGCCTCTGATACTGGAGGTTGTACTCAGCCATCTGGACTAGAAGCCATTGATAGCTTTCTCCTCCAGGAATTTATCCAACCCCCTTTTAAAGCCATTCAAATTGGTGGCCATCACTACATCTTGTGGTAGTGAATTCCATACTTTAACTATGCGCTGTGTGAAGAAGTACTTCCTTTTATTTGTTCTGGATCTCCCACCAATCAGCTTCATAGTATTTTGAGAGAGGGAGAAAAATGTCTCCCTATCCACATTCTCCATACCATACATAATTTTGTACACCTCTATCATGTCTCCCCTTAGCCTCCTTTTTTCCAAGCTAAACAATCCCAGCTGTTGTAACCTTCCCTCATAGGAGAGATGCTCCAGCCCCTTCATCATTTTAGTTGCCGTTTTCTGCATTTTTTCCAGCTCTATAATATCTTTTTTTAGGTGTGGTGACCAGAACTGTACACAGTATTCTAAGTGTGGTCACGTTATAGTTTAGTATAAAGGCAGTATGATACTGGCAGTTTTATTCTCAATTCCTTTTCTTATAATGCCTAACATGGAGTTTGTGTTCTTTACAGCTGCCACACACTGGGTTGACATTTTCATCGAGCTGTCCACCACAACCCCAAGATCTCTTCCTTGTGAAAGTCTGACTGAGTGAATGGAGGAAGGACTGAGAGCTGAGGCTAGAATGGACTGGTGGGCGGGGTTAGTGGCAGTTGGAGAAAGTCAGGTAGAAGGAGAACAAAAACAGTTAGTGAGAGGTCAGGAAAGTGGAAACTGAGTTAGGATTGAGAGATAGTGACCTGGTTTGCACATAGTGACCTGGTTTGTTAACCCATGTTTATTTAAAACCAGTCACTCTACATGCCAGTACTACACCTCCCAGCATGCCTTTGGCAGCTTGCAGATGGCCGCGTCCTCTGAGAGGCGTATCCCTCCTCTTGCTGCCGATGCTGCCTCTTGATAAGAGTGTCGTCGAAGATATTAAAACAAAACAAAAAGTCTGTGGCACCTTAAAGACTAACAGTCTTTCGTAGGCTAAACCTACTTCATCAGATGCAGGAATGGATAGAAACTAGATTGAAAGGCCAGTTACAGGCAGATAGAAAAGCAAACATTCCATTTCAAGTTAAAGAAACAACTACAATATTAACAAAAGTAAACTACAAGATGGGATTTGAACTCTACAGACTGCAATGACTGAGCCATTCAGACGATTGGTTCAGGCCAGGTGCCGAAGTGTTAAATGTAACAATGAATGCTAACACTGAGGTCTCCCACAGAATTCTGCATCTAAAGTTTCTCTGTTGCAAAATAGCAACTCTGTTACCAAATTACCTGGAAGGATGAAAATCGATAGGTTTGTCAACATTGCCTTTTAAATGTCAAATTTGTGCCCGTTTATTCTCCTGCGTAAGGACTGTCCCGTTTGGCCTAGTACATACATGGCAGGAGGGCATTTCTGACACAGAATAGCATATTCCACGTTTGAAGATGTGCAGTTGAATGATCCTCTGATGGTGTGTCTGCAGCTATTTCGTCCAGGAATATCATTGTATAGGAAGATGCAGGGGCAGAGCTGCCAGCAGTGTTTGGAACAGAGACAGAGATCTGACATAGAGGGTTTAGCTCACAAAAGCTGATGCCTTCATAATAAAACACTGTTAATCTTTAAGGTGCACCAGACTGTTTTTGTTTTCATACTACAGACTAACCCAGATGCCCCATTATTATTATTTAAAAAAATAGAAAATCTAAACTTCAAACAGGACGTTTTGTCAAGGTGTTTCTTATAGTAAAGAACTTTAAATGCACTTTTTCAAGAAATCAGTGGTTTTTTAGGTCATGTAGATCTGTAAGATATCCACCAGGGGGCACCAGCTCAGTAATTATAAAGTAGAAGATTATAGCTTCTGAATCTTAAAATAGCTAGTGGTGTTATTACCGTTGCAATATTTACGGAGGGTTCACTAAAAAGTGAATTGTTATAAATGGTCTTAAATCCAGACTATTAATGGACGATTGATTGGTGCTGCCTAGTAAAACTGCCGTTCATTCAATTTCCAAATTCATATGCAAGGTGGGATTGCAATTCAGTCAGGGAATTGTCACTGCATTAAAGATTTGGTCTGTACAGGAAGCTTCTTCAATTAATTATGCTTTATTTTCATTAGTTTTAGGTTGTCAATACTGTTACTTTGTTTTTAAAAAGAAGAAGAGGGCCATTGGGAAATGGTGTGGGTAGGTGTATATCACACATACATATATCACAGAGAGAGAGAGAGAGAGAGAGAGAGAGAGAGAGAGAGAGAGAGAGAGAGAGAGAGAGAGAGAGATGTCTATATTGCCTAGCATGGAACATCTGGAGATCAGGTTCTTTCAAATCTGGAAGAAAGGCAAGTGTTTGCCAAAGCTCTTCAGACTTCATCTACTGCAATAGCAATAGATTTGATATTCCTCCTTAGCTATTTTAAAGGCCTCCTAGTCCTCTTAGTAGCTTCCAATACCATTGACTATGGTAGGGTGACCATATGCAAAGGAGGACAGGGCTCCTGTATCTTTAACAGTTGCATAGAAAAGGGAATTTCAGCAGGTGTCATTTGAATATATAGAGAACTTGGTGAAATTCCCTCTTCATCACAACAGTTAAAGTGCAGGAGCTATACTAGAGTGACCAGATTTGAAAGTGGGCAGGGCACCTGCAGCTTTAACTGTTGTGATGAAGAGGGAATTTCACCAGGTCCCCCATATATACAAATGACACCTGCAGAAATTCCTTTTTCTATGCAGCTGTTAAAGATACAAGAGCCCTGTCCTCCTTTTCGTATGGTCACCCTAGACTATGGTATTTTCCTGGATCATTTTTCTGGATTAGGCCTAGTAGGCATGGTGTTACTCTGGTTCCAGTAGTTCCTGGAGGAGCAGTGCTCTCAGAAGGGTGTGCTGGGAATTCCATTGCATGGCCATGGGTTTATGGTACACCACATAGTTCCATCTTGTCTCCCGTGCTTTTTTTTTAAAAAAAAAAAACATTTATACGAAACTGCTGCCATCTTGAGGTTCAAGGTAAAATGTTGTCCAGCTCCTTGCCCAGGGAAGTTGTTTCTTGAACTGAACGACTGTTTCTTCAACTGGAAGCAGTTTTAGGGTGGATGAAGCAAGACAAGCTGAGATTTAATCCAAAAAAGTTGGAATTGCTGTGGTAACGAAACTAATTACTAATTGGGGGTACCTAGTTAGAAGAGCCCTAAAGACATATTTATTTCTGATGGCTTTTTGGTAAATAGGTCTTCTTGGGTTGTTGAATGGAAATTATTTTAGTTATACAATTGTTATTAGATCTTAATGTTTGTATTGTAATGTTGTTATTTAAGTCTTATCACTGGGTCTTATGAATAGTTAACAATAGTTTTATTTTTTGTGTAATTGAACTTTGTATTGATTACTGGAAACGGCATTGGGAAGGTGTTCTTTTTATCTTTAAAGATGGTCTATGAGAATTTATAATACTAAATAATAAATCCCTATTTAATAGTTTATTTCAAATATGTACTGTTAGACTTGAATACACATATTTCACAATCTGATAATAAAGGGAGTCTTCCCTCCTCAAAACACACTGGATACAAGGAATTCCTTCCAAGGAGTCTGCTCTTATTATTCCTTAAAATGAACTGAAAGACCTACATGATTCAGGTCGTGGGCTTTCTAACCCTATCAGAGAATGGTCTGAAGGCACCTGATGCAGTTCCAAAGAAACTGAACAGTCCTGGCCCTTGACTGCTCTCTGAACTCCTAATTGGAAAGGTACTAGGACCAAACTTCATATATTATGGGAGATCAATGATTCGATCTTCTAACTCCACTTTGTATTCCAATGCAACCACCAGGTGTGGCCAAATTGCCTGGGCAATGAAGAGTTGCTGGTTTATTTTTTCCCCTTGTAGCCACTGCTCCCGGGTGGTCCCGTCCTCCTCGTGAGTAGCGGGACACTTGAAAGGGGCATGGAGCTGCATGGTGCCAGTCCATGCATATTGGGGGTGGGGAGTGGGGTCAGGTTTTTGTGTGTGTGTGTGTGTTGTTACTTTTTGCAGTGGAGCGCAACTGCGCTCCTCTCATTTTTTAAAATAAATAAATGGTGACCACGTCAAGACACCCAGGGGGGGTCGCAGAAGCCGGTAAGTCAGTGATCCTCCCCCTACACCCTTGTGGTGTAGACATGCCCAGAGAGATAGAGAGAGAGAGAGAGAGGGAAAGGGTGGCCCCATTCACTTTTGGCTCTGACCCACCTGTGGCTGGCACGCAGCCCCTTGACAGGAAAAAGGTTCCCACTCCTGACCTAAAGCAACTAAACAAATTCATAAGAACAACGAATTTCCCACTTAAAGCTCTTATCTATACCAGTTCTTTGAAGAGTACTAATATTTGTGGCCATCAGCACTGTGCATGCCACCATTTTGTAAAATTTTTATTTGATCCTTCAGTTTTTTTGCTCTCTCTGCATTTCCTCATTCCCCAAGAAACAACTTCCAAGAAACATAACTGCAAGGCTGTCCCCAAGCAGATATTGCTCAATTATCCTGTTTGCATTTGGCTGGTTCCCATACCACTCCAGTAATGTCCATAGGAAGCCATTACACAAGCTGGACAAATGTAGGGTGACCATATGAAAAGGAGGACAGGGCTCCTGTATCTTTAACAGTTGTATTGAAAAGGAAATTTCAGCAGGTATCATTTGTATATATGGGGGACCTGGTGAAATTCCTTCTTCATCACAATGGTTAAAGTTGCAGGTGCCCTGCCCTCTTTTAAATCTGGTCACGCTAGTATAGCTCCTGCACCTTTAACTGTTGTGATGAAGAAGGAATTTCACCAGGTGCTTCATGCATACAAATGACACCTGCTGAAATTCCCTTTTCTATGCAACTGTTGAAGATACAGGAGCCCTGTCCTCTTTTTCATATGGTCACCCTAGACAACTGAGGTGATTACTTGCCATCCCAGAGTTAATATTAAGTGGCGTCACAAGTAGCCACTGAGCTAGGAACTCTACCATTGCTCAGATAACACATTCAATCAATCAGTTACTTTATTTGTGTACCATTTTTCTATACAGTATGTTCAAAGTGAGAAAATACATTCTTATATGTATTAAAGAGAAGTCAGAACAATTTCATAACAAGTACATAATAAAACATCAGTATCAAAACAATTAAGCATTCTATTATCAACAACGACCCTTTCTACACCATACCAGTGTAGAGGGAGGGAGGGGGAGGATCTCACGATATCCTGATTGTGAGATCCTCCTCTTAGTCCACATGTGGACGCAACAACATCCCGGGAAGAAGGAAGGTGTCTCACTAACCATTTTTTTTTTTTTAAGGAGATGAGTGCACGTGCACTCCAACGAAACATAAGTGTGTGTGTGTGTGTTTTTAAAAATCCCCCACCCCGCTCCAACCCCACCCCCCTGATTCTTCCTGGCCCGGTTTTTCCCCTCTACTGATCACCACTACTTGCGGGGAGGAGGGAAGAAGCCGGGATGGGAAACCTGTTCTAGTCCCTCCTTCCTCCTGGGAGTCCCCGTGTGTCATTTGAATGTACAGGGACTCAGCCGTGTCCAGACCAGATTTTCAGGCTGGTGTAGAAATGGACAAAGGCAAAGTGAAACACCCCCTAACCTTTCTAGTTAGACTAGCAGGAGAGTATGGCCTTCTAAAGAGCTTCAGAGGAAAGCAGGGATCCATTGTAGGGTGACCATATGAAAAGGAGGACAGGGCTCCTGTATCTTTAATAGTTCTATTGAAAAGGGAATTTCAGCAGGTGTCATTTGTATATATGGAGAACCTGGTGAAATTTCCTCTTCATCACAACAGTTAAAGCTGCAGGTGCCCTGCCCTTTTTAAAAATCTGGTCACTCTAGTATAGCTCCTGCACCTTTAACTGCTGTGATGAAGAAGGAATTTCACCATGTTCTCCATATATACAAATGACACCTGCTGAAATTCCCTTTTCTATGCAACAGTTAAAGATACAGGAGCCCTGTCCTCCTTTTCATATGGGCACCCTAATCTATTATCAATCCCAGATGTTGGTAGGAACAGGATGAAATATCCACAGGCCTTGATGACAAACAGTAGGTATTAGAGCTCTCTCCTGTCATGATGGGAGTTCATTGTTCCTGTGTAGGGAAATGAAGAGACCTGGGCTTACATCACAAGAATGCTAAATGCAATTGGGTCCTGCATCCTTTGATCATGCAGAAAAGTCCCTAACGCAGGAGTGGGCAACTTTGGCCCTCCAGCTTCCATCATCCCCAACCATTGGCGATGTTGGCTAGGGCTGATGGAGGCCAAAACATCTGGAGAGCCATAACTTGGCCACCCCTGCCCTAATGCCTGGCTGTAGAATTGTGAGTTGGTAAAATGCTCATTAAGAAGCCACACTGAGCAAGTGCATTGTCATTTTCTGCAAAGCCAAAACAATGGGCTGAGGGATCTCTCTATCTCTCTCTCTCTTATGTGTTCGTGCATCAAGATTTTAAATCAAGCCACCGCGTGTGCTCAGTGGAGGCTGATGGCTCCAATGTCTGTCGGGTGGTGAATCTGCTCTGGGTTTCAGTCAGGACCAGTCAGAAAGTCCTTGGAGTGCTACTTTAGAATTCTGACAGGTTCTGAATGAGACCTGGAAAGGATTAGCCACCCCACTGGCATCAAAGCCACCAGCCTCCTCTGCTTGCATTTGTATATTTCCGTGAGTCCTAATTAACATTTAGTAGGTCAGTTGTAGCCAGTGAAGAAAGGGCTAGTAATTGACGTTGGTTCCACTCAAACATTAAACAATCCTCTGGTGGCTTCACAAGCCACACACACAAATAACAAAACTACCTGCCTGTACAAAGAGAGAGAGAGAGAGAGAGAGAGCTTTGCTAGCAATGCAGATTTTAAGCTGTGTGCTAGAGTTTTTTTTTAAAAAATAAAACCAGCAAGTCCCTGACACCTTGGGAATACTGTTACAATGAAAATCACATTGAAAGTCTGCAGGGGGAAACCAAACGATCAAACTCCCGTGGTGACAGGGAAGACATACCGTTTTATGGAGTCCTGTGGCTTGTAGTGAGATAAAGCGCATGTTTTCCTGACATAACATTGCTCTGCTTGTTTGCTCCGAAGTCCCTTAAGGGAAGAATGACTCAGGATGTGCATGCCAATAATGAAGTTAGTGTCAAGAATATAAGAAGTGCCATTCTGGATCACACCAAGGGTCTACCTAGTCCAGCATTCTGTTCACACATTGGACCACCAGCTGCCTGTGGGCTTTTGGGCACCAAGGAGACTGTTGCCAATGGACCCTTCTTCTCCAAGTGGTGAGAAATTTCAGAGTTCTCAGGGTTCGGTTCCCTTTGAATGAGATAACTAGAGGCTCAGTGGTATTTTGTAATATTTGCATTTGTTTACAAATATACGGGTTGAACATAGGTGCTTGCAGATTAAATGATCACATTGCAGATGACACAAAATTGGGTGGGATAGCTAATACCCTGGAAGACAATATACAACTCTCTGAACTGCCCAGAGAGCTTCGGCTATTGGGCGGTATAAAAATGTAATAAATAAATAAATAAAATAAATAAAGACAGGGAGTCAATGGCCTTATAGGCAGTTTCCAACTCTACTATTCTATGATTCTATTCCAAGAGACTCTCCCCCTCAGAAGAATATTGGTTTCCCACTGACTGTGTATTGTTTGCCCTTGAGAAGATAAGCTCTGGAGAGGGTTCACTCCCAGCTGGTGAAGAGCTTTCTCCCCCATTGATACAGGCTGGCCTGTTTCTGGCGCCAACTCCTCTACTTCAGAGTCTGAGGCCATAGCTAGATCTAAGATTTATCCCTGGATCATCCAGGGGTCAAACCTGTTCATCTAGGTGATACACAGGGGATCCAGTGCTCAGGCAGGGGCGAACCCTGGATGATCCCAGGATAAACTTTAGGTCTAGCTGTGGCCTGAGTCTGATTGATCACCTGAAACACCTTCTTCCAACCCAGGGGGAGCACAGCTAGACATGACAGCTTTAACTGTTGTGATGAAGAGGGGATTTCACCAGGTGCTGCATGCATACAAATGACACCTGTTGAAATTCCCTTTTCTATGCAAGTGTTAAAGATACAGGAGCCCTTGTCCTCCTTTCCGTATGGTCACCCTAATGGTTGGGCACCTTCCAAGGGTCCACATGCCAGCAGGGGCCCATTGACAAGAGCCTTCTGGGGTTGCTCCTGCTCTTCACCACTGCAACCTGCTTGTTCACCTGCCTTTTATTCTGGTCCAGACCACAGGGAGGAGGAGGAGGAGGAGGAGGAGGAGGAGGAGGAGGAGGAGGAGGAGGAGCTCCATTCCAAAGCTCCAAAGGTAAATCACAGAGGCCGACTGGGCAACCAGATATGAAGCAGGGACACACTTCGACTGATCTTAAACTATAGAGAATTTCACATGTGAGAAATGTTTTCCCAGTCACCTGCATTGTGTCTGTACTAGGGGTGTGCACAGACCCCCCACTCCGCTTCACTTTCAGATCCGCCATTTTCGGATTGGGCTGCTCCGCCCCGCCCCCACTCCGCCTGTGCCCACTCCGCTCCGCTCGGAGCTCCGGATCCGGATCGGAGCTCCATTCCCCACCCATAGGGGGGGTTACCGGGCCCTGCCGCCATCGCCACCCATGCGGCGACGGCAGCAGAGCCCGGTAAGGGACCAAGGGAGAGGGGGACCTTACCTGCCTCCGTCCGCGGTCCGTCGCCGTCTTCAATTGAGCCTGCGATTCCACCAGGAAGTCTGGGCCGGCCCAGACTTCCTGGTGGAACCGCGGGCTCAATTGAAGACGCTGACGGACCGCGGACGGAGGCAGGTAAGAGAGAGGAGGGCGGGGGGTTACCGGGCCCTGCCGCTGTCGCCGCATGGGCGACAGCGACAGCGGCAGGGCCTGATAAATCCCACTTACCTTTCCGCGGAGCTCCGGATCGAGGCGAAGGATCCGCCTTCACCTCGATCCTCTCCGCCACGCTCCGCCGGCCCCCCAATCCTCTTCGCCTCCGCCTTATGGGCAGGCGAAGCCCCCTGCTCCGCTCCTGCTTCTCCGGTCCGATTAGAAGCGGAGCACATCCCTAGTCTGTACCCAATGCACTAACACGAGGTTCCCCCACACCGTGTACTGCACACCGCACTTCAATCTGTAGTCAGCTTCCTCCTTGGGTGCTGGAATGTTTACTTCTGCAATAACGCTTCTTGAGAAATTAATGTATGTCCCAACCTTTTATCTCCTTAGTTAGTTGACACCATTGCCTTTGATTTATGAAGCTGAGCGTTCCTAATTAAATATTAATGGAGTAACGGTTGCCCTCAAGGCCCCACTTATTAAACTCCTCTCTGGTCAACAAATTAGAGCAAGAAAGTTTGGAGCAATCTGTTGTGTAAACGCCTAGCCTGCCTGGTTCTTCAGTTTGCTGATAAATTAATATTAAAAAAGAGGCACAAAACCAAGAATGTAGCAGATGTACAAGGAAAGTACACAAGGAAAGAGTACCCCAAGGGAAGAACACATTTTAAATGGCAAAGATTTTATTTACAACAATATGGGCTAGAAAGAAGTTAAAAATGAACTAGGGGTCTTACCCTGAGAGCATTCAGAAAAGTGAGATGGTGGTATTTAGTCTGAGATTTTGTGTGGTTGTATATTTTCTTCTTTACAACACCCAATACTGTCTCTTCATTACTTGTGAATGTTTTACTACATCAGAGATGGGCTCCTCCCAGAAGCATTTCATATGCCTTCTTTGAAATGTCCATACCCGTAAAGAGGATGACTTGGGAGCTCCTTGGCCTAATCAACACCAAGCAGGATATTGCACTATGAAAGCAGTATGAAAGCGGTATATAAAAGGCAGGAGCCACACTATTGCTTTATATTGGTATTGAAGTGCACTGACAACTGTGGGGGCCCATTGACACATACCATATACCGCTTTCATACCGCCTTCATAATGCTATATCCTGCTTATTATTTATTTATTTATTTATTGCATTTTTATACCGCCCAATAGCCGAAGCTCTCTTGGGGCTTTACTAGACTTACCTTAAAATCCAGTGGTGAGGAGGGGCCAGCCTGTGCTAGACGTATGCGGGCTGTCGCTCCTTTCCACACGTCAGACACAATGGGGTAAAGGAAAGCCCCATCACGTCCTCCATTTTGTTTGAGCCTTAAAGGGCTGGGTGCTCAAGAGCACACTAGCGGCAAAGGTAGTTTTTTTTAAAAAATTAAAAACAGGGTTCCCTGCCCCCGATTTCCCCACCCTGGCTGCAATTCCCCCCACAACCTTCGGTTCCCCCCCCGGTGATGTCCGATTTCCCCCCCCCCCGCGATCTCCAGTTTCCCCCCATCCTCCATGGCTCCCATCCCCCCCATCCCCCATGATCTCTGGTTTCCCCCCATGGCTCCGATTCTCCCCCCATCCCCCATGGCTCCAATTCCCCGATCTCCCCCCCCCCCGCCCTGATGGCCGCAGGGCTTCTGCGCACCATCTGCCACTTTTCCCGGCTATTTGTGAGTAATTGCGGTAGCCGGAAAAAGTGGCGGACTGGTCTACACGGTCTCAGGCTGAGCCCGAGACCGTGGGAAATACCGGGCAATAAGCAGTGCTGGTTACCCCTGGGCCAGGGAGTTTGACCCCTGCCTGAGCCCAGAATCCCCTGTGCATCATCTGGATGCACAGGGACGAGCCCGGGCCTCGAACAGGTCTAGCTCGCACAGGTCTAACCCTGGTCTAGCAATGGCCTCTGTGTAGATTACGCCTGTGAGTTCTCATCAAGTTCTCATTAAACTATTCAGCCATTTTGTGTTTTGTTCTTGGTTGTAAAATAGTTGCTTTCTGTTTAGAGGCTGTGCTTGCCAGAAACTTAAGGTTCAAAGGATTAATGCAGGAAACTAAGAAAAGAAAGTTAGTTATAACGGGAACTATAAGCGTAGAACAATTATATTGTCCTTCTTAATGGCAAAGGAGTTAAAATAGTATATACAAGTGAATCTGGCAAGCAGGCTTGTGTGTTGTTGGAGAAAGTAGAAAAAGCAGGAAATCAGAAGAAGCTAAGATGGAACTTATTGCAGAGAAACCCGACTCCAGGGACAAAATAAGCTAAGCTGAAAGGAAGAAGGCTGGAAACCGCACTGCCAATGGACAGGCTAGGATGACATGAAATTGCTTTATTGCTAGGTCCTGGCTAAAGTAGGGAAAGTCTAGATTATGTTTAGAGGAATGCATTTTCCCTGTTATTTTCAAGTCCTAATTGCTTTTAGGACTTAGCTAACAATTTAGCTAAAATTGTTAGAAAATCTATTTTCCCCTCTAGTTATATCACCACAATAACTGTTAAATGGCTGCTTTTCAAGCCCTTTAGTAAAATCGAAAGTTGTTGTTGGTTTAACCTTGGTCTGATGCCTTGATTTTCTCCTCGTGCCTAATTGCTTTCCCACTCTACCGAGTAGAATGAGTGGGCTGGATCAGTAAGGAAGTCACAGAGTTAAAGGCCTGTTCTAGTGGAAGCAGAGATGAAATAGACGTTCATTTGATGGCAGAGGTGAGGACCACAGGAGGAGGTAAGTGTACACCAGCTCATACCTTAGTCACTCAGCTCCTACACTATATAAACCCTCAAAATGAGTCCTGTACTACATTATGCTACCACCGTCATAGAATCATAGAATCATAGAATAGCAGAGTTGGAAGGGGCCTACAAGGCCATCGAGTCCAACCCCCTGATCAATGCAGGAATCCACCCTAAAGCATCCCTGACAGATGGTTGTCCAGCTGCCTCTTGAAGGCTTCTAGTGTGGGAGAGCCCACAACCTCACCAGGCAACTGATTCCATTGCAGTCAGGAAGTTTTTCCTGATGTCCAGCTGGAATCTGGCTTCCTTTAACTTGAGTCCATTATTCCGTGTCCTGCACACTGGGAGGATCGAGAAGAGATCCTGGCCCTCCTCTGTGTGACAACCTTTTAAGTATTTGAAGAATGCTATCATGTCTCCCCTCAATCTTCTCTTCTCCAGGCTAAACATGCCCAGTTCTTTCAGTCTCTCTTCATAGGGCTTTGTTTCCAGACCCCTGATCATCTTGGTTGCCCTCCTCTGAACACGCTCCAGCTTGTCTGTGTCCTTCTTGAATTGTGGAGCCCAGAACTGGACGCAATACTCTAGATGAGGCCTAACCAGGGCCGAATAGAGAGGAACCAGTACCTCACACGATTTGGAAGCTATACATAAGTCATACTTATGGACAAGTGCTTATTGAATCAGGTAAGTAAGTAGCGACCAACCTGACATTGATGTGGATTAGTGGACAAATTTGCACTGGGGGGAGTGACAGATGAAAAGGTTATACGTGGATTGTATCACACAGAGAGGGTCTGAGTTTTTGTGGTAATATGTGGATTACCTCAGTCTTCCCAACTGAGCAAAAACAAAAGACAATGGATGATGCATAGAGAAAACTATTCTAAAAGGAGAATAATCAACAAAGAAAGAAGACGGCACGAAAAGACAGCATTACAGCCTGCCGCTGCATCCATAAAGTCATTTGGTCTGCAATTCCAGCACTCACACAGAGAGAAACACACAATAGGCTTGCTCAGAGGTTACCCATAAACGGTGTCATCTCAGCGAAGCTACATCTCACACTGGGAAGTGAGGGGAGGAGGGCAGGAAAATAATGTGGTATTAAGGTTTCCAAAATGGAGAGGGTTTTTGTGTTTGTGTCCTTGACAACACTTTAGCGTTTGCTCAATTGCTCCTGTGAAGCTGACTTATGCCAAGTCAGACTATTGTTCCATCAAACCCAGGAATGTCATCAAATTATGAATATATGTTTCAGAAATGTCATCAAATTACATGCTAGGCTACCAGATAACAAATTCAAAACAAGGATCCCAAGTCGAGGGAGAGAAGAGATTCTCAAGGAATACTAGGAATACAAAATAGAGCAATAATAGGATAATGGCAGGTCTACTTGTGAATGAGGGGGTGGGTCTACGAAGTGACCTCTGCTGTCCACGGCCCTCTTTGCACTTATAAAAACACCTGTAGCGACAATGACCTTCATCATACCAGCGATTTATTGCACACCCGCCATGCCTGGTATGTGATTTTGAGCCTGGTACTCACATGATGTCGTCCCTGCCCTGCACTCATTTTGCCTCTTCCCCTCCATTTTTCATTTCTTTTTGGAGCTGGGAAAGTCTGTTTCTTTCTCTCTCCATGCAAAATAAATGCGCTCCTCCCTCCCATGTATTGCTGCCCTTGTGTTCTATCTGACTATCGCATTCTTTGTTGCGGGCGTGTGTGTCTAAGGGTGGTCTCCCTGACAAAAGAGGAGGGCGGGGCAGTTCTCCGCTCAACCATGAACAGGGAGGGAGAGAGGTCCCATTTAACTCTATGTTCTTACTCCTGAGTAAGCATGACCAGGGGTACATTTTCACCTTAAAAGAAATGTAGAAAATGCAGTGGGATGGGGTTCACTCCTGCACCTCCCTAGGACTGTAAAGCTTCACAGTTAAAGACCTGGAGTTTTTTAGAAATGGAGCAAGGCACTGGCTCGCCTGGTAACCAAGCTGCAGTGCATGTTTGCTCCTCCCCCCCCCCCCCGTAAACCTTTCCCAAGCCAATCAGCAGCAACAATCTCAGCCCATGTGCTCCTTCCTGCTTGCTACAAACGGCCTGCTTTCCTTCTCTCCCCGGAATTTGTTTAATATGATCTAAGGGGAATGTAGTGTGCTGTTTTACTGTAATTATGCAGTTTCAGGCTGCTGTACTATTGTATTTGCGCAGAAATTTTTTAAAAAAGCATTTTAAAATAAAATAAAAAATTAACTGCAGGGGAAAGGAGAACGTAGGGGGCGGGGTCGAAGATTTGGCCAGCATAGTATCGCTCCAGTTGAAAAGACACATGAGCTGAAAGAGCATAACAGCGCACAGACGTGGAAGTGCCCAGTGCTCAACTCGTTAAAGAAACAGAGGGGGAAACCGCCAGATAAAAAAAGTAGGTGTGATAGAGCTCAATGTCTAAACTCTACAAGTAAACATCCATTGGATTGCATTGCAAGGCTGCAATCCAGTAAACCCCTAAATGGGACTAAGTTCCATTTAACTCAATTATACTTACTTCTGAGTCAACATGTACTCAGGGGGTATGATAGAGGGCTACAATATTATGCATAGTGTGGAGAAAGTGGCTAGGGAGAACTTTTTCTTCCCCTCTCTTAATACTAGAAGCTGATGAAGCTCAGTGGTGGAAGATTCAGGACAGGTAAAAGGAAGTAGTTCCACTTCTTCACAAAGCACATAGTTAAATGGTGGCATTCACTGCTACAAGATGGTGATGGGCACCAGTTTGGATGGATTTAAGGGTTTAGACAAATCCATGGAGGAGAAGGCTATCAATGGCTACTAGTCTTGATGGCTATATATTACCTCCAGTATCGGAGGCAGTATGTCTCTGCATACCAGTTGCTGGCGAATATGAGCACGGGGGTGCTATTGCACCCATGCCCTTTTTCGTAGGCTTCCCACAGGCACCCAGTTGGCCACTGTGGGAACAGAATGCTGGACTAGATGGACCCTTGTTCTAATTCAGACTGGCTCTTCTAACATTCTTATACATTATGCATTAGTAACGTCATCCCTGGCTTTCCATAAATTTGGAACAGTGGAACAAATATTGCCACCCAATATTTTTTTAAAAAAATAGCATGCTTAACTGGGAGTGTACGTTCAACACCATTTTATTGATATGTGGCAAGGCTCATGTTAGGAGGACTTATAAGACTACAGATAAATAATTGTTAGGGCTTGTGTAAAATCAGTGTTCTTTCTTGCCGCAACTCTATGCTTGTGTTATGGAACATTGTAATCAAACTCAACCTTTTTTCCAATTATTTTATTTGCATTTGCCGGCAACGACTGCAGATGCAAATATCTGCCACCCTTGAGTGCATAAAATTAAGGCTTATTCATCCATCTTCATTCCCTCTGTTCCCCGGAGATGAGAATGTTCTAACTCGGCACAGTGTTAAATATGGCACTGTGTTATATATGGAAAAGAAGTGGAATGGAGAAAGTGTTCAGAGATACGGCTTTTCTGGGGATAAAGAAAAGCACATTTGGTTATCAAACAGCAAAATGATTTCCCCCTCCTTTTTATATTATAGCTCTTGCTAATAACTTTCTTTCTACTATAAATTGGTGGATTAGGCACAGAGATGGAGTTATTTTTCTGATTTTGCTATTAGCAGGCTGTTTTACATCAAATCCTCTACATTTTACAGATGAAAATGGACATGCTTGTATTATACCAAAAATCACTGCCCATGTCCACGCACACACAAACATTGCTGCCACTATTCCACTGTGCTAAAAGTTCTACCCTAACCATTCATATGGTTATTATGCCTACTTCTCTAAGTCATGAAAAGTTCCAGAGGAGGAGTGATTACCCAGATTTGGTCCTCTTTGGAAGGAGGTCCCTGGAAACTTATTGGCATTAGCATTTATTTAATTCATTTATTTAACAATGCTTAAATTCTATTACTTATAGTAATAGAAACTTCTAAAGGCTTCTCCACATTTAGCAAAAATCCCACAGCCTTACTGAGGCTTTGTCTTTTGGAGTGCTCGTGGGTTTAACCATTGGCGCAATACACATGCTTCTCCCCCCTCCCGTTTTTGCCAGTTCCTGCCCATATGTTTAATTTGTACCACCAGCAGATGGCACAGCTTTATTGCACAATTTCAATTTATTACAGCATTGCCAGGGTTTTATAAAATGGCAGATACCCGCTTGAAAATTGCAGGAGAGGCATCAGAGGTTGATGACATCATGAAAAGGACCTGCAAACTTCAGTGAGTGACCAATCACAAGCATGCAATAAATCACTCATATAGAGAAGCTCTAAGTAACATACCAAATAATACAGTATAAGTTCATTATTAAATACTGCATAACATTACTGTACACAGGTGACAAGATTACCTTCTTGAGAATGCTTGTTGGGAACGTACGTTTTCAAAAGGTGTTGAAAACCCAGAAGGATCAGTGCCTATCTAATTTGTAGCATAAAGCCTACACTACAAATCAGGCAGAGAGAAAAAGGGCACTGCTGATGAACACTCCCCCAAAACTACTCTCTGACAATGACCCTGTAGATAGGAATAGAACTACTGAAGAACAGTGCTTCTCTGTTACCCATCTTTTGGAGTTGATCCAGGAGGATACCATGGTCAATGGTATCAAAAGCTGCTGAAAGATCCAGTATGAGCAACAGGATAGCACTCCTCCTATCCCTCTACCAGCAAACATCATCCATGAGGGCAACCATGGAGCTTCGGCTATTGGGCGGTATAAAAATGCAATAAATAATAAAATAAATAATAATAACCAGGCTTGATTCAGTCCCAAAACCAGGCCTGTATAGTTTTCAAATACACTAGCTGAGTATAGGTGGAGTTAGAGCTTAAACATGTCACCGGACAGCCAAACTCTATGGCACCATACATCAGATGTAAGTTGCTTGTAGAGCCCAAACTCAGGCCTTAGGTAGACCTAAGGATTATCCCAGGCAAATGGAGGGGTCGTTCCTGCCTATTCCCAGTATCCCCTGTGTTTCATTTGGATGTACAGGGATGGTCCTGGGACAATCCTGGGATATAGGCCTGGTCTAGCCATGGCCTCAGCTTCCTGTCTCTGGGCTTTTCATTCCCTCTTTAGAGAGTGAAACAGCAGCCTCTTTTTTATTTTTCCAAGACACTATATCATTAGTTATATCATTCTTAGATAAAGTGGTGTGTGGGGGGGAAAGAGAGAGAGAGAAGAGAAAAACACATCCTTTTCCCCAAATGACTCCCAACTTCCAGGGAAGTCTCAAACTATTTCCTAGGTAATTTCCCTGACAAAGGAGATACTGGGCAGCTTTGTCAGGACTATTAAGGCAGCATCCAACAGAATTTCTGGCTCCATTAATAGGGCTGTGCACTGCTATGATTCGGATCAGCGAATCCAGAGCGGAGCGACCTGATCCGCCTCCACCAAAGGTGGATCCAAATCGGGTCGGGGGGCAGCAGATCAAGGTGAAGCGGTTCGCTCAGTTGCGGAGCGCTTCGCCTCGATCTGGAGCTCCGATTGCTATTTTTGACTTTTTTTTACATAGAATTGTATTGAGCAAAAAACCATCTATAACTTCTTTGTTTTTAAAGCTAGATCCCTGAAACTTACTGTGCTTAAAGATTGATGGTTGGGGGTCATTTGTGTTGATTTTCAAGGGAAAAAAGTTCAGCGGTTGGGTTGCAATTAATTTTTTTTAATGGGTAAGCAGGAGGGAGAAATAAGCCTTTTTTGGCATTGACAGACAGCTTCATCTCCCAATCATGCTGATAAGTGATCACACCATGAAACATCCTCCAATCCCAGTGTTGGATGGGGAGACTAAGCCAGAGGCACCAAGAGACACTTTTCTTTCTCTGTCTTTGTGAGGTAGGACTTCGGTCAGTGAGGAGTAGATGATCAGGGGATGATCCCATTTCCTTCAAAGTGACCATGCCTAAGGACCTATGTGGAAGCTATCATGGTGCCCAGTTACATGTGTGTATCTTAAAAAATAACAGAGATAACTGCATTTCTGTAAATGGGGGAAAATGTTTTTAACAACCCCCCCAAAATCAGGGCATGATCTGATTTCCTTCAAAATGGCCATGCCTAAGGATCTATGGTGCCCAGTTCCATGTGTGTAAATGGGGGGGGGGAATCTTTTAAATATTCCCCCCAAATCAGGGCATGATCTGATTTCCTTCAAAATTGGCATGATTAAGGATCTATTTAGAAGCTATCACGGTACCCATTTTGATGTTAATAACTTGAAAGCTAAAAAAGTTATAGGTGTTTCACCTATGCAATGCAAGTCTATGGGGGGGAAACGGAGCTCCGATCCAGATCCAGAGCTCAGGCGGATCGATGTGGAGCAGACACGATCTGAAAGGAGCAGATTGGGATCCGGATCGGATCGGGGGGTCCATGCACAGCCCTACCCATTAAGTGCGCCCTGTCCAACTTGCTTCATAATCTTAGAATCCTATATATAGGGGAAATCATTTTGAATGCTTTTTTGAGTAAATAGCAAGGACAAGAAGAAAGCTAACATATCAGGGAGATTGTTCTAATCTAGTCTATCTCACTCCTTGTTGTTTTAGTTTCTACTTGCAGGGAGTATTTGATGCAGAGTAGTACTCCAAAAATAGAATCTCCCACTGAAGTGGCACGGCCGATTTTGCCATCTCAGAACTCTATACTTTGTTCCTATCTCATTCTGCTGCACCTATAGACTAAGAGCTTCTCCACATGAGTGATTTATTGCACACTTGTGATTGGTCACTCATGGAAGTTTGCGGGTCCTTTTCATGACATCGTCAACCTTCGATGCCTCTCCCGCCATGTTCAAGTGGGGATCCATCATTTTATAAAACCCGGAAAATGCTGAAATAAATTGAAATTGTGCAATGAAACTACGCCATCTGCTGGTAGTATAATCGAAACATATAGGAAGGAACAGGCAAAAAAAAAAAAAATGGTGGGGAAGCGCGTGAATTGTACCCATCATTAAACTGCGAAGACTCCAGAAAACAAAGCTCTGGTAAGGCTGCGGGATTTTTGCTAAATGTGGAAACGTCTTCGGGCCTAAGCTGTCAGTCCTGTAGTGATCTCATAAGATAACTGAGTCTTATCGTTCTATTAGAGAATCCATTACCCATGATTCATTTTTAAAAAGCCTTCTGCTGACTTTTTTTAATATAACTCTTGTTGCAATCATACAATGGGAAAAAGACCCATTATAAAGAGTTGTACTTACTCTCAAGTAAACAGGATCTGACTGCACAAGGATATTTCAAAAATGTAAACAAAAACGTTGACATCTTGCTTTTAAAAGAATGTCGAACAATTATTTTAGGAAAGTTCTCAAATATATTTTTGAAAGTCACCGTGCTGGAAGGCTAATCAATCTCTGCTTGTAACCAGCTGGGGGGAAATGATCACCGGTGTATTTTTGGCTGTTTTTTCCTCCCTTTTCTTTTTTTGTCGTCTCCATGGGAGCTTCCAGTTCGTTCTAGGTTAAGATGATATATCAGCTGTAATTAACATTGCCTACTCAGGAGTACACTCCACTGAGTTCAATGGGATTTACTCTGAGGTATGCATAGGAGTGAACTGCACTATTTAGTTTTGATCTAGAGGTTTATGACTTTATCCAATTTTCGGGGGTGTGGGTGTGCGCACACTAGGGTGACTATATGAAAAGGAGGACAGGGCTTCTGTATCTTTAACAGTTGCATAGAAAAGGGAATTTCAGCAGGTGTCATTTGTATATAGGGAGAACCTGGTGAAATTTCCTCTTTATCACAACAGTTAAAGCTGCAGGAGCTATACTAGAGTGACCAGATTTAAAAGAAGGCAGCGCACCTGCAGCTTTAACTGATGTGATGAAGAGGAAATTCCACCAGGTTCTCCATATATACAAATGTAGGGTGACCACATGAAAAGGAGGACAGGGCTCCTGTATCTTTAACATGTGGGTAATCCTAATTACCCACATGTTTAGTTTTTAATCGGTTTTTAATGCTTTATGTGTGTATGTTCTGTGTTTTAGAGTTTTAAATTTTGTATACTTGTTTTTACCTCAATTTTAGAATTTCTGTAAACCGCCCAGAGAGCCCTGGCTATGGGAGCGGTATATAAGTTTAATAAATAAATAAATAAATAAATAATAACAGTTGCATAGAAAAGGAAATTTCAGCAGATGTCATTTGTATATATGGAGAACCTGGTGAAATTTCCTCTTCATCACAACAGTTAAAGCTGCAGGTGCCCTGCCCTCTTTTAAATCTGGTCACTCTAGTATAGCTCCTGCAGCTTTAACTGTTGTGATGAAGAGAGAATTTCACCAGGTTCTTCATATATACAAGTGACACCTGCTGAAATTCCCTTTTCTATGCAACTGTTAAAGATACAGGAGCCCTGCCCTCCTTTTCATAGGGTCACCCTAACACACACGTTTCTTGAGGAAATAACATATGAGTAGAAAGCTTATCAAAATAATCTACAACTTGGATGATTCAGAATTTCTTTGGAGTAACCACTGATGGCCAGCAGTGCAATCCTAAACAGTGGGGGCTGGGGGCTGTGATGTCAGTGGGGTGGTGAATCCACTCCAGACAACTCCTTTGGAATTCTGGCTGGTTCTGACTGAAACTCGGAGGGGATTCACCACCCCATTGCCATCACAGCCCCCCAGCCCCCACTGATCCTCACTGCAGTTTTTGCTGGCTGGGGGCTGTCTTATTTATTTATTTTATTTTATTTATTGCATTTGTATACCGCCCCATAGCCGAAGCTCTCTGGGCGGTTCATGTAAGATAAAAACACTTAAACACAAAAATTAAAAAACACAAAAACATGGAAAATGCACATACATTTAAAACCACTATAACAACTTTACAAATGATGAGTAAAAAATAAACCCAGGCCCATTACATAAATGCCTGGGAGAACAGGAAAGTCTTGACCTGGCGCCAAAAAGATGACCATGTCGGCCTCGTCATTGAGATTGTTCCGCAGTTGGGGTGCCACCACAGAGAAGGACCTCTCTTTTGTTGCCACCCCCCGAGCTTCCCTTAGAGTAGGCACCTAGAGGAGGACCTTAGATGTTGAGCGTGGTGTTCGGGTAGGTTCATGTCAGGAGAGGCATTCCATCAGGTATTATGGTCCCAAGCTGAGTAGGGCTTTATAGGTTAAAACCACCAGCACCTTGAATTGGGTTCTTCACGGCCTCAGGTTGGCACACCTGCCTCAACTCCGCACTTTCCCTCTCCTGGGGTGGTGTCAGGTAATCCCGATGCCGAGAAGGGAGTGTGGGATTTCTGGGCTGCTACCCGCATCCTGGAGCCTCCCCCACCCTCTTTCTGGTGGAAGGCGACCAATCACTAGTCGCCTTCCACCAGGCTCCACCCCTGGGTTGGCCTCGGATTGGCTGCAGAATGACATCAACAAGCACCATGTTGACTTCACTCCCTTTGAAAAAGTCGGGGTAAATCCCCGACTTTTTCAAAACACAGCATCATGTGGAAGCTCCGGGGTGGCTGCGAACCTGCGCCTGCACCGTCTAACCAACAAGGTGCAGATCCACAGTCATTGGGGGGCTTTCCCCATGTGTAGACAGCCCCCTGGAGGGGGTTAGGATGAGTCTGGGGGCTTCTCTAGTGGGAACTGTCCTCCACAGGGTTCTGCCAGCCTCCCCTCTCAACGTGCTGACCCGAAATTGGGAAGTCTGTTCTACCAAATGCACAACACCAGCACAAGGGTGCAAAAGAGGGTGGGTTGTGGACAGAGTGCCCTTCTCCTACATCCAACCCCCCTCCACTCCATGGTCGTGCCACTTCAAAAACTCAAAGTTAGGGAGGAATCATAGTTCAGTGGGAAGAGCATCTCCTTTGCATCAGAAGGTCCCGGGTTCAATCCCCATCATCTCCAGGGAGGGCTGGGGTGGTGGTGGTGGAATCCTGCCTGAAACCCTGGAGGTTTGCTGCCAGACAGTCTTGACAGTACTGGGCTAGATAAGCGACTGGTCTGATTCAGTTATCTTTTCTCACAAGGCTTTTATTGTGCCCTCCTGATTGCTCACTGACTGTAGTTTGTGGGTCCTTTACACAACGTTGCCATCCTCCAGGGCCTCTCTCCTGTGCTTTGCAACCATTGTCGCGGATTTTTTTTTTTCCAAATGAGGAAAATCTGGTATAACTTGAATGGCATCATGAAACCCTCCATGTAATTCTGCTACACTACAGCACCATTTAGTGGATGTATAATGAAACATATAGAAAGGCATGTGTAAAGGATCAGATCTTAATCCTGCAAAGAAGCAGACGCTTCAGTAAAGGTGCAGGATAAAAGCCTTATGTAGAAATGCCCCGTATCAGGCAGCTGCCTACGTTCCTATGTTCACCATGTCAAGGGCTCATGTAACTAAATTCCTTCCCACTGAGCCGAATAGGAGAAAAAAAATCAAATTGGGGAATAGCCACCCCGCCTGCCGTGCCACAAAGCCTCGTGTGGCGCTGAGTGGTAAGCGGCAGTTACTGCAGCCAAAACTCTCCCCACGGCCTGAGTTCGATCCCAGCGGAAGCTGGTTGTCAGGCAGCCGGCTCAGGTCGACTCAGCCTTCCATCCTTCCGAGGTCGGTAAAATGAGTACCCACCTAGCTGGGGGAAAGGTAACTGCGACTGGGGAAGGCAATGGCAAACCACCCCGCTACAAAGTCTGCCAAGAAAACGTCAGCGAAAGCAGGTGTCCCTCTAGGAGTCAGCAGTGACTCAAGTGCTTGCACGAGAGGTTCCTTTCCTTTCCTTTTCCTGCCGTGCCACACTGGAACGGTCAATGTCCACAGTGCCCTGAGACTGACTGATGGGTTGAGCAAGGTGCAGATCCCACTGGCCCTCCCTCCATCCCCACCTTTATATTTTTCTCCCTGCGCCACATGGAGCTATCTAGGAACTGTAGTTCCACAACTGCCTCAGGCTCCTGCCCAAGGCACAGAAACACACTGTTTGGCTATTATATTTTATGCTGTATTTCATGGTTTTAATTTTTGTGAACCACGCAGAGACCTTCAGCAATTGGTCAGCATAGAAATAAATATTAAAGCTTGAGCTTTGAACTTTTTCAAAGTTTCAAAATTTTCTGCACATCTACACTGCTCAAGGAAAGGAAAGGAACCTCTCGTGCAAGCACTGAGTTATTACTGACTCTTGGAGGGACACCGGCTTTCGCTGACGTTTTCTTGGCAGGCCTTAGCGGGGTGGTTTGCCGTTGCCTTCCCTGGCCATTATTACCTTTCCCCCAGCTAACTGGGTACTCATTTTACCGACCTTGGGAGGATGGGAGGCTGAGTCGACCCGAGCCGGCTGCCTGAAACCAGCTTCCGCTGGGATCGAACTCAGGCCGTGGGGAGAGTTTCGGCTGCAGAAACTGCTGTTTTACCGCTCTGTGCCACACGAGGCTCTAACACTGCTCAAGCTTCAGTTTAAAAGAAAAATGAGTGAAACCAGACCGATAGATATTGAGTACTAAGCCTTATACTACTGTATTCTTATATGAGATGTTTAATTGTCAAAAGATGCAATCCTATACACACTTACTTGGAAGTTATCCCCACTGAATTCAACAGGATTTATCTCTGAGTAGAATATAAATAGGATTGTGCTGAAAGGATCTCAATATCCTTTTTTTTCTTTTGGAAAAAGGTTTCTAGCTCTGAAGATTGAGGAGAAACTATTGGAGATCATGAACGGTGGTCCTTCATTCATCACGACGTGCTTTTCTGAACTGCTGCACTGTGCCTTCGCATTAGTAATGCTCAAAGGCGCCTCAGGACAAAATAGTGCTTCACCTCATTCCATGTACACAATCCAACAGCTGAGGCTGATGGCTCCGAGGTCAGTGGGGCAGTGAATCCACTCCATGTTTCAGCCAGAACCAGTTAGAACTCTAAAGGAGCTGCCCAAGGTGCTCCATGTTCTGACTGGTTCTGATTGAAACCTGGAGTGGATGCACTGCCCCACTAAGCTTGGAGCCACCAGCCTCCACTGCAATCCAAACAGACCAGTAGTTGAATCTTCAGTACCTGAGGGCAGCAGTATCTCAGGGAGGATGGAAGGGTTATTGCTGCCCAGCCCCACTATTTGTGACCTGATGGCAGTAGCCTCATCCTGCCTAATGTTCAAGCCAGCACTTTCTCTGAATAGAGAAAACCAGCATGTTAGGGAGAAGAATTCAGTCTAACTTTCTTCTTTATATGCTATTTTATCTTATGTGCTGGGAAGAGTCCCGTATCCCCAATGTGGGGCAATTAAAATAAGTTATTCGCCCTCCTCTGCTTGCACTAGAAAAAGCTTTACAATTTAATGCTACATAGGCTGCAATTCTATACAGTAAACCCCATTGGACTCAATGGGACTTATTTCTGAGTAGATACATATAGGATTAGATTGCTCATATGCGAACTGGCCTTTGAAGTTCCAACCCCATAATATTCCAGGCCTATTAGCCCCCTCCTTATATTACAAGCCATGTATTACAATACATGGCTTGGGACCACAATACCTGATGGAACGCCTCTCCCGACATGAACCTACCCGTACACTGCGCTCAACATCTAAGGTCCTCCTCCGAGTGCCTACTCCAAGGGAAGCTCGGAGGATGGCAACAAGGGAGAGGGCCTTCTCAGTGGTGGCCCCCCGACTGTGGAATGATCTCCCCGATGAGGCTCGCCTGGCGCCAACATTGTTATCTTTTCGGCGCCAGGTCAAGACTTTTCTCTTCTCCCAGGCATTTTTAACAGCATTTTAACAGCATTTAACAACGTTAAGTTTGTTTTTAATGGACCCCACAATTGTTGTTTTTAAATGGATACTGTTGTTTTTATACTGTTTTTTATGTGTGTGTGTGTGTGTGTGTTTTAAATTGTATACTTTTAATGTTTACTATTTTAAAATGTTGTAAACCGCCCAGAGAGCTTCGGCTGTGGGGCGGTATATAAATGTAATTAAATAAATAAATAAATAAAATTACTCTGCCAAGACTATTAAAATATTTGTGCTAATACATTTTGAAGTTATTTTTCCACCTCTCCATTTTGCAACCAGAAATAGCAAATATGGGCACAGGTGCATAGTTAATTCTAATGGCAGGGTTTCTGGAGGCAGAATTTGGGACTTGTTTTGAATCCTTGAGAGATTAGGCGCAGTTAAGTGAAGCAACCAAGGTGGTGCGGCATTTATTCTGCGCAGCCTATGCGAAGTTAGGCGTGCCTAAATCGATTGAAAGCGGTGGGCTTAGGCGCAGCTGACTGCATGAACTCCGGTGGGCCTAATTACACATGATGTTAGACATCAATTTGGAAAATGGTATCTCACACCGCCAGTTTTATTTTGAAGGTGAGGAGAGGCAACCAAAGAATAAATAGCACTCCCTCTTCTTTTGCCCCTCTACTTCCAGCAGAGGCAGAAAAGAGCATGAAGTGGTGGTGGTGGGGGGGGAGAGAATTCCCTAGTCGGAGAACTTCCTCCCCACTGGAACGCCAGTCCCCATGCCTTCTGAGGCCTTAGCTAGCAGGACGGAGGGGTGAAGATCTTGCGATATTTTTATCTTGAGATCTACCCCTCTGTTCACACGTGGTGCGTGATGACCTCAGAGGGAGAGGCGTTGTGCACGCCATTTTGTTTTTCTTAAAGGAGAAGATGTGCATAAGTGCTTGTGCACAAAAGGTAAGGTGTTTGGTTTTTTTTAAAAAAAAAAAAAATTCCCTGCTCCACCCCACCCCTGATGGGCACAGTGCTCCTGAGGAGGTCTGTGCCCCGTGTGCGGATCCTGGCTCCTCGCAAGGAACTGCAAGGAACCGGGACAAACTGGGACACCCAGCCACACATTCCGCGGTCTCAGGATCACCCCAGAACCGTGGAAAAACTGGGCTCAAAGGGGAGAGTGAGATCCTGGGCCAATGGAGTGATCATCCCTCCCTGATCCAGGGATCCCCTGTGCACAGGGTCACCCTGGGATTTCGCCCTGTCTAACTATGGCCTGAGTTCTGCCACTTCTGGGGCAGCCCTGGATTAACCTTTAAGCAATATTAGCACATGCTTAGGGCACCAAGGGAAGGAGGGGCACCACAGAGTACCAGTACTATAGCTGTAGCCATCTAATTTTAAGGAATTCCAGATTAAAAATAATTTTCAATAATTTTTTTGCATTTGTATTTCTCCCCTTATAACAGTTTTATTAAAAAATACATAAAACAGTGATGAAAATTTGTATTTTTTTCTGTTGCCCTAGTTATAAGTAAGTCATTGGCTTATATTGCTTGCTGCTATTTAACGTTAAATAAATATAATAAATAGTTTATGTTTAATATAGTTGTGTGTTCTGGGGTGGGGGATGGCCTTGAAGAAAACTGAGTTTTTAATGTCTTATTTCACCTTCAACACTTATTGAGTCTTAACGTCTTGCCGGCTAAGCAATGGAAGGACCAAAGGGGCACCATTACTGGGCTGGGCTAAGAGCATCAGCTGGTCTTAATCCGGCCCTGTTCTGTGGAAAAACAGGGAAGCATGCAAACAAGAGAAGGCAGACGCTGGGCCTACCTCCTTTCTCTGGCTCACCATCTCTAGGCACTGTGGCAGGATTGGGACATCAGCTCTGCCTAGGGGCAGAGTGTGAGAAACTGCCTCTGTCTGCTTATTAGCACTTTCTGGCTGAGTTCGGACGACACGCTAATCAACCGGGGGGAAGAGGTAGTAGGAACAAAATGGAAATCATCCATTTAGTGTGTCATGTAGGGTGACCATATGAAAAGGAGGACAGGGCCCCTGTATCTTTAACAGTTGTATTGAAAAGGGAATTTCAGCAGGAGAATCTGGTGACATTTCCTCTCCATCACAACAGTTAAAGCTGCAGGTGCCCTGCCCTCTTTTAAATCTGGTCACTCCAGTATAGCTCCTGCAGCTTTAAGTGTTGTGATGAAGAGGGAATTTTTCCACGTTCTCCATATATACAAATGACACCTGCTGAAATTCCTTTTTCTTTGCAACTGTTAAAGATACAGGAGCCCTTGTCCTCCTTTTCCATATGGCCACCCTACCCTAGTGTTGTCCAAACTCAGCCTCTCTCTTTCTCTCTCTCTGGGTGGTGCAGCATAGGATGGTGCAGGTCACTAAAGGAGCAGCCACCTCTCTCTCACTTACTTATGCTCTCCCTCTGAGCTAAGGCCAACACAAGAGATTTTGCTGTCTGAGGCGAAGAACAAGAGGCGCCCATCCCATTCCATGCCAAAATCCTTTCTTCAAGACTTAACATCTTTCTTCAACACCGATGATGGGACACCATATCCGAAGGCAGCAGACTAGATTAGGTGGCATAGGGGAGGCTCCGCTACACATACTTATCTCCTCCAACACCTTGCTGCTGCTGCTGCTCAGCATTTACCGCCAGAGTCCATCACCTCACTTTGACTCATGGTAGGGCCAGCCCTGCATTGATCAGTGCAGTGCTGGCTGATGGGGATTGGTCTCCACTAGCTGAATTGTCCACATGCCCCAGAGTGTGCAGGAATCCTTTCACTTACTCCCTTTCTCCCTCTGGGTAGTGCAGTAGTGGTGGGGTGTCCATATGGAAAGGAGGACAGGACCCCTGTATCTTTAACAGTTGTATTGAAAAGGGAATTTCAGCAGGTGTCATTTGTATGCAAGCGAAATTCCCTCTTCATCATAACAGTTAAAGCTGCAGGAGTCATGCTAGAGTGAACAAAAGAGGGCAGGGCTCCTGCAGGTTTAACTGTTGCGATGAAGAGAGAATTCCACCAGGTGCTGCACACCTACAAATGGCACCTGCTGAGATTCCCTTTTCAATGCAGCTGTTAAAGATACAGGAGTCCTGTCCTCCTTTCCATATGGTCACCCTGAATACTGGGGATTTTGTCCACTGAACCAAATCCTGCTGGGCCACCCAGAAAGAGGGGCGGGGCAGCAGCAGTGAATGGGCAGAGGTAGAAAATACTGATGGTTGCCAATTGCTCACCTGTCCTCTCACTCTGCAATTCTCTTATCTTCTTTTTGTGGGGCGAAACAGCAGGAAAGACTAGGTTTAGTAGGGCCATGGAGAGGGTGGGAGCAAAAGGAGGTAGTGGACTTTGCCTCTGTTATTATTATTATTATTTATTTATATCTGCCTGCCCATCCGCCCTCTTTCACTTGGTAGTGCGGAGGATTGGGCTCATTGGGCCCAATCCCCACCACTATGCTTAGTGCCAGATTTAGGACCAAGCCAAGTAAGCCACAGCTTAGGGCCTCATATTACGAAGGGCCTCTAAATATTTGTAGATAACTAAGATTTATTATGATTGAAATCGCTTTGGCTTAAATCCACTACTCAAATTCTGAAACCTGACCCTCCCCCTCCCAATCCACACCCAGCAACTTCCCTTCCAGTATTAGTTTTTCATTACAAGCTACATTGTTACTTCCATTAACTAACTTCTGATCTCTGTATTTGCTCTTATGTTTCTATAAATTAAAAACCGTCAGTTTCATATGTGGTAATTAAGAAATCATAAGGTACTTGATCAGGCAAATCAAGCTTTTTGCAAGAAGTATCTTCTAGTTGTTTCCCACTGCATCTTTGCCTACGTATCTCAGGGAGGTTGGAAGGGTTACTGCTGCCCACCCCCAGTAAATAGAATGGTTTACCTTTCCATTATAACGTAATACATGTTTTTTCTCTATATTTTTTATGATGTGGGGCCTCTGTCTCTTGACATAGTTTAGGGTCTCAGCATGTCTTAATCCAGCCCTGACCATGCTGCTCAAAGGAGACTGAGTGAGTCAGAAGATGAGCTTGAAAACTTGCACATTTTTTTTGTGTGTGATCTTTTGCTCGGCCTTATAACTAGTATAGATGTTGGAATTTTTCTTATGGTCAACATGGCTACTTTTGTTTGCTTGTAGAGCATAAGGAGGCTTCTCCTTTAGTAGCCAACCCCCTATACTGCATGACCCAGAGAAAGAAAGAAAGGGACAGTTCACACCCTACCACAGACCGTGGGTTATGTGAGGGTTATTTAGCCTGCAAATAACCCCCACCGGCCATGTTCGCATAACATGACAACTGTCCGGTTGGGGGTTGCATATCCATAACGGTGGCTGGCGTGTATCACAGTTCCTCAAGGGTTAATAAACACATGATGGGCTGCCCTGTTGTGCAAACCAGGTCAGACAGAGAGAGAGTGCAGAGAAAGCTGCTTGCATTCTCATTCTCTCTGTCTCGACAGCATTATGATCCCAATCCTCCCTGCTGGGTGCCCATGAACAAGAGAGAGGATGTAGGAACATCCACCGCCTTCTCTTGGTTGCACACTTCCCTGCCTGTTCCCAGAAAGAGCAAACCTCAGAGCAGGAGGGGCTATGGTGTTTTGGGGAGGGGGGAGGAACCCGGGGCTTCCTGTCTGCTCTTTTCCAGCCTCTGGAGGGGCCGGGGAAGGGAGGAGAGCTGGCGGCTTATTGTGTACTCCTGGACTGTCTCCCTTCACCTAATCAGCTGTTTTTCCTTCAAAACAAAAGCAGGAGAGTTACGCGTCTTGGCCGGAAAGTTTTAGCTGAATTTGCACACAGTTAATCTCATGGATCGGTGGTCCTAGACAAAAACCGATTCGTTTTTGCAGAATTCCAGACTCTGCCGCTCCCCCCCTCCAACTTTACCCCAAAAAGTGGGTGGGGCTAGGACATTCCAAAGCCTCTGATTGGCAACGCGGAGGCTTTAAATGATTTGGAGGGCTGCTTGCGGTGGCTGGAAGGAGGAGCTTTGTTGGAGCCTGTTGCTCGCGCGGAGACAGCGGCGCGTGAAAGCTGGAGAAAATTGCCTTGATCGGTCGTTTTCTCCAGCTGCCGCCGCTACCGCCGCACAAGCGCCTCCCATTCAAAGCCCTCCGGATCCAGCCGATCCCGGCGAAGCGCGGCGGCCACCCCGCTCGTAAGTTCCCCGATGCCAACTTCTGTCCTGCTCGCTGCCCTTCTGCAGCGCCAACCTGGCACTGGGAGCTGAAGTTCTGCAGCCGGCGGCTCTCCTCTCCATCGTCCCGCCGAGATGGACCCGAGCAGAGCGTGGCTTTTGTGTATCCTTTGCAACCTGGTGGCCGCGCCGGCCGCATCTGTGCAACTTCGGCAAGGCATGTAAGTGACCCGGGTCGATTTTTTTTGGGGGGGGGGGTTGGCGGAGGAGGAGGAGGCTTACACGGATTTGTGTTGCACGCGTCTATTTGTTCCGTGCGGGCTTCTCAAGCACTCGTAAAGTTGTCAACGGTTGGGCGAAGACTAATGTATCCAATGTTACTCTAACATTATTTTCAATGGCTTCTACTCTAAGTAGGTCTAACGGGATACAACCCCATAGTTCTTTGTTCAAAAGGTGGAGCGATTGGAATTCCCATGTTGATCCCATCTGTAAGGTTGTGTCCTTATATCCACGTATCCATTGAAGGCAATGGAGCTTACTTCTGAATAAACGCGATCGTGCTCCGCGCCAGTTACCTGGGGAGGACACTTAGTGCTTTCTCTTTCTTCAGAATGAGAAATGTGTATAAAAGGCTCCTGTGGCTCAAACCATCGGAACGTCGGCTGCTGCCTAATACCAAGTGAGGCTATTCGTCTAGTTAGCCATTATTGGCTATTATGACTGGCTCTCAGAGTCTTGGTCGGAGATCTCTTGCAGATCCTTTCAACTGGCTAAAAGATCCTAGCTAAAAATTAAGAGGGCCAGGGGAAAGGGATTTTTCAATTTTACAGATCCTGGTCATGTTCTTGTGGAATTAAGTCTTGCTAAGTTCCAACAGGGCTGCATCCCAGGGAAGTGTGGGTAGGATTGCAGCCAAATCTTCTTGCCTTTTTTCCCCCCAGTACGCATTTTTTCAGACGAAGAGTTGTCTGCAGTTCTACACACTAGAGCCTCATTCACTGCTGTGGAATTCAAAGCTGCAACATTTCTCCATGTATCTCACTTCCATGATGGCAGTTGCATTTACCTGTGTACACTGTCATGGCTGAGAAAAGCATGTGGCTACATCGGTTGTATGTATGACAGAAAACTATTTGGTGTGCATTTGTTCCATGTGATTTTGCACTTAGTTGTTGGTGGTACACACAATTCCCACACAGAAATGATGCCTTTGTTGTAGATCCATGATATGTAAAGTTGCCCTTGGGCTGCAGTCTTTTGCAGGCTTACTTGGGAGTAACTCAGTGTGACTTCTGAGCAAACATGTATAGGATTGCACGTTTGGTTTCTGTGTAGAGAGAGGGGAAGGATGACCACTGTCCTGCGATACAGCATGTGCGTTTCTTTTGATGCAGATATGTCTGGGTCCAAATACTCATGGAAAAATAAATCTTTGTGTTATATTTCTTGAGTGATGGTGCAGGAAGGAGGTTAGGTGTTAAAGGGCCTTAGTATTCTCCAGTAAATGTGTGTGAAGATTGCAGTATTACATTTTATCAGCTTTAGTATTTTTTCCTTCAGGTGACTTATATTGAAGTTTGGAATGCCATCTATCAAATGGCTAGACTTCTGAATGCTAAGTTTTTAGGCAGGGTACACACATGACCTTTAATATGTCCTTCTATTCACGTAATCTAAGATCCTGTACAGATATAACAGTCTTGATGTCCACTACCTGGTTTAAAACTGCAGGCTTATTCATTCCCCTTTCCATGGTTTGTTGGAACCACAGTTTAGCATTATGTCCACATTGACACTAACCATGCTTTGCAAAGACATTTCAGACCACGGTTTCAAGGCAGTCCTGGTTATCTTTAACCATAGTTACTGCTGATGCTGGTATAATGCTAAGCGATGGTTGAAATAACCCATGGTAGGAAGGAGGCAACTCATACATGGATGGGGCGTATGTGAACCCACAGCATGAACCTGCTCCCCCAGCTATGGTTTGGAGACTGGGAACGTTGCATCTGTACCGGGTCAAAGTAATAAAATGATTGAATTGCTCTCGCAGTCATCCCAGCATGCATTTTAATATAGAGAGTGGTGATTTAAATCTGCATTTGTGACAAGAGGGCACAATCGGGAGGGCTGTAATTATTAATTGGAGTCAAAGAGTGTGGCTTTGTGCATGCTGCGTGATGTGCCTTGCCTGTTCTTGTATGTTGTGCGTAATACTTGAGTGACACTGTATAGTCAATACCCTAGTCCATGATCAAGGTAATCCCCATAGCAAAAAGTTCAATTGGATTTCTTTTCTTGACAGCTGCTTTGTGCAATAACTGTAGATTCCAGAGGTCTCCAGGGACTATTAAACAGAGAAGCAATTAGTGAGAGGTATAATTTTGGGGTGGGGGCAGTGTGCTGGCGTCTGTATGTTACAGCCACCTTAGGCTGAATTATTCTGGGGGGCATCCTAAGGGAATGTACACAGGTTCAAACCATAAGGCATCAATTGCCATTTGATGAGTCATAATAGATCGTTACAGTTTTATCATCCCTTGGCAGGGCTCCCCTTTTGGGATATGCTCATTACTGACCTCCCAAAACCTGAAGCATTCCAGCAAGACTTGGGTAGCAGTTACAGCTTTGTGTGTGTTGTAAAAAGTCCCCACCTTCAGTTTTACGGAGGGAGAAGAAAAGAGGATGTGGGGCCATTCCACCAACTCTGCTGAAAGGCTTTTTTTTTTACCTCTTCCTCCCTGTTCCTTTTTCCTTGTGTGTCATGCCTTTTTAGAATGTAAGCCTATGGGGCAGGGCTACTTCGTTCTACCGATTATATGTAAGCCACTCAGGGAGCCATTTTGGTTGAGGAGCAGAATAAAAATACCTTAAATAAAAATAAATAAATCTGAGAACCAGAGAGGGTGCTGGCTTTCAGCTGGTGGGTGGAAACCCATTACTGGGTCATGGACCAACCACAGACACAACTATTGTTCTTTAATAGTTTTCTTTTAAATGTTTTTTTCTTTTAAAATAAAAGTTTAAAGTGGACTTGTAGTTAAGCAGTTACCTGTTAGTGCTCAGCAACAAAGGAATGGCATGTAGATGAGTACATAAAAATGTATGCAATTTGTGCTAGTGGGCTGGCAGAGGAGGGGTGGAACACTCCATCCCTCCTCTGTGGCTGGCACAGAAAAAGGGCAGCTGGAAGAGGGAAACTACTTTTTCTGCAGCCTGCATGGAAATGCTGCTGGCGGATGTGTGGAGATACCCATTCCTCTGCCAGCGCCTAGCAGGCTAGGGTTTTTTGGGGTGTGTGTGTTTTTGGTTTTTTTTACAGGCTAGTAACTTTTATGGCTTATTTGCAAGGCTGGAATAAAGAGAAGAGTAAAGCAGAAATGTGGATGGCAGGAAGGAAAAGTGTGTGCAGTGGGTGGGGAAGATGGACATAAATCATATAAATAAATAAAGTGGTTCCCATGTAGCAAGTGGGAGGGGCCCTAGCTCCGTGATAAAACACATGCTTTGAATACCGAAGGTCCCAGCTTCAATCCCCGGCTTCTCCAGGTAGAGCTAGTCAAGAATCCTGCCTCAAGCCCTGGAGAGCGGTTGCCAGTCATTGTTGACAATTCCGGACCAGTGGTCTGATGCTGTTTAAAGCAGCTTCCTAAATTCCTGTCTATTGCATTGGAGATTAAAGGCAGGTCTTGGGGTTGAAGATTGCTCTTTTAGGATTTTTAATGAGGAGCCAAACATTATTGTTATTTTTTGCCGGGGGTGGGGGTGGGGGGTTAATCATGCAGTTACTGTTGTTAGTTTCATACTCTGCTTATCAAGGGATAATTGCAGTTAGCATGTAATTGACACATTTGAGTTCAACTGAAGGCTGCTTTCTTCAGAGAAGCTGAAGTCATGTTAAGGCAAAGATGTCAAATCTCTTCAGCCTCAGGGTTGAATTCAGTTTTGGAACAGCTCTCAGGAGCCTCATTTGAGTGGTGGGAGGAGCCAAATGGCTGAGGCCAAAAATACCATAAATATTTTAGATTAAAGCGCTTACTACCGGTACCTAAGGGTTAGGAGAAGCAGATGTTTCAACTTTTTATGATGAGGAAAAAAGCCTGCAAAAGACAGGAAACCACCAAATGATCTCAGTCAAGAAAAACGGGTGGGAGGGGAAGAAGGGCGACGATAACCTTGGAGGGAGGGATTGGGCCCCCCAGTTAGGGTTTGTCTTACAGGCCTGAGCTTTGACAACACTGTTTTACGGTTTCCGGTTAGTCTAACGCAGACTTGTATTACTGTATTTCTTCGATTCTAAGACACACTTTTCCCCCCATATAAACATCTCTAAAAACGGGGTGCGTCTTAGAATCATGGGTGTGTTTATTATTTCTTGGAATCAAAGCTTTTTTTTCTGTTGGTGGTGTTGAAATGAGTGTGCATCTTGCAATTGATGGCGTCTTAGAATTGAAGAAATACGGTAAAACTTATTTAAATGTCGGCCTTTTCCTACTGTGAAATGCCCTGGCGGCCATTTTCTAGTGCGTGAAGGGGCCATAACCTCCAGGAGGCGAGCTTTGGTGAAATATTCTCAATGATAAAGATGCCAATAGGTGGTTCTGAATTTTTAAGACTACTTTTGTGCACATCTACATTTGAGGTACATAGCCATGCTGCTCTTTCCAGTGATAATGTGCCACATTAACTTTATCGCAAACATTGGAAGAAGGTGTTCTCGTTTGTGGGGAAGAGGCCTAAAATATTATGACTATCAGAAGTTTGTATTTAACAGGATGGCTTACATATGAGAAGGGTGTAATGTGAGCTTCAGTAAAGGGGGGGGGGAAGAATTGCTGGGAGCCAGTGGTAGGTAGCTGCTTGAAAGTTTGTCATGTGGCAGTTGAAACATGTGGAAGAGATAATGACAAGACAGCCCTGCAGCACTTTAAAGGGTTGTATTAGATGTGGTGTTAATGGTGTGAATGCAATTAAGGGTGCAGTCCTATGCACTACAGAAAAAAAGTGTCTCATTTTTTTAAAAAAGACCATTGTGTGGGAAGGACTGAATTGTCCCTCTTGGGCTTGTTGTTTTACTGCTGCTTTCCCTTTCCTGAATGTATTTATGTTTTTAAAAAGTATATGTTCATTGCTTTCAAGCAATTAACATTGCATTTAGTTTGGCCCAAAGTCTAGCTAGTTTATTGGATCACGAACCTTCAGTGGCAACGATCTGTTTTATCAGATGCATGGAGTGAATGGTGAAGTCTTGGAAATTTATACACAACACTGATCCAGTAAATAAGGCAGGAGTGTTGGGAGAGAAAATCTGTTTCTAAAAACTGACACTCTAAAATGAAAGGAACACTCTCTTCATAGCAGAGATGCAGTAGATCAGCATTTGGGATCTACTTGCAGGTTTCTGGATGATTTGTGGTAGATCCGCAGGCTTTCTGCCTTTAACTGCAATGACAAAATAGAGCTCTCTTCCTCTAAGCCTGATGAAATGAAGAAAGTTTTGTGTATGTCAGGTGGGTGGGGACCAGAAGTGGATTTTTGTCAGGAGGGACTGTGAGTTCAGGCCCCCATCTTTACGGCGCTGCAAGGCGTCTTATGCCTGCACTTGTGTTCCTTCCCATCATTTTTGTTTTACTTTTACAGGTGCGGGGCCACCTCTGGTGACCAATCAGGGGGCGCCATGGGCTCTGCTGCCAAAAAAGTTGGGATAAGTGCCCAACTTTTTTGGAGTGGAGTTTCCGGGGTTTGCCCTCGGATGGCTTCGCAACGGCAGCTGCATCATGTAGATGACGTGCCGCTAATACGAAGCCACCCCGGGGCAAAACCTTCATGTAGACAGACTCCAGGTTTGATATTGAAAACCAATTTTTGGTCTGAGCCATATGCTCAGAAGTACTATTATTCTTAATTCTGCCAGTCTGCTCTGAGCCACTCTCTTGCAGTTGAATAGCATCCATTGGTGGACCTGGAAGTTCTAGTAGTAAAAACAGTAATAAGTAGATCCTGGAACCCTAAAGTTAAACATGGCACATGCTGTTAGGCCTCATCACGTTCCATGAAATCTATTTATTTATTTATTTATTTATTACATTTCTATACCGCCCAATAGCCGGAGCTCTCTAAAATCAATAAATTATTGATTTATTTTCAACATTTATATATTGCATTACAGTTAGACAGATTCTGGAACAGTGAACAATAAAAGATGCTAAGATAAGAGAATAAAACTCCATTATTATTTTTAGACAGTATTCTGATAAAAATGTGGCTGGACATTCTGAAATAAATATTTTTTCAGAAGGTGCTGGAAACAACACAGTGTTGTTGCCTACCTGACATCCAGAGCCAGGGAGTTCCATGGAAAAGGGGCCACCACAGGTGGAGGCTCTTCTTTGACTGGATTCCAGTTGGGCCATAGGTCCATGCGGAAATGAGAGTGCAACCTAGGAAAGGCGGCTTTTTTGCTATAGGGAGAAAGGGATAGATGTTTTAAATGCATGATTCCCAATGAACATATTCGTTTATTTGAGATTTAGATAACTGACAAGCTGGCACATAATCCACATAAGACTATATGTATGGTGTTAGTTTTAGTGCATTTTCAAATCAAGTGATAGTGTCAAATCTGTTTAGTAGCCTAGTGTTCTATCTGCCATCTAAGTAAGTTTAGCTTAAGTATGGTAACCTTGAGATCAGAGAGCAAGTTTTCTGGGAGACAAAAAAAGGTCACCTAGTGATGTCTGTCTCATTTACATCTTGTTGTTTTTGTATAGATACTGATACTGAGCCGTTTGTCCTGTGTAAACTGCAGACGGTCATTGTTGGTACATGATGTTGAAGGCTATGCAGGTAAAAGATCTTCATAGTATGGCTGATGCATCTGGATCCAGTAATACCATTCACATAGTTCATGCAGGCTTGCTTCAAGGTCTGCGTGTCTGTTGGGAGTAACCTATAGCTCAGGTGTCCCCAGCGTGGAGCACAAGGGGACTGTCATGTCTAGCCTTGCTCCCCTGGGTTGGAAGAAGGTGTTTATTATTATTATTATTATTATTATTATTTATTTATATAGCACCATCAATGTACATGGTTTCAGATGATCAGTCAGAATCAGGCTCTGAAGTAGAGGAATTGACTCCAGAAACAGGCCAGCCTGGGCTCTTCAACAGCTGGGAGTGAACTCTTTCCAGAGCTTATCTTGTCAAGGGCAAATAATACGCAGTCAGTGGGAAGCCAACATTCTTCCAAGGAGAGAGCACAGAGAGGTTAGCTGATCCTAGAGTATGCCAGAGACTAAAATGGGCAGAGCTAAAGAAAGGCAAGAGAAAGTCAGCCCGGCTGGCTTGCCGTCAGAAGCTGCCTCAAAACTAGTCTCTCCGAAGTTAACGCGTCTTGGGAAAGGGCTTTCCATTCTTCTTGAAAGGACAATTGTCTCAGTTTGCATAGTTTTGCCTAGGGAAAATTTCCTAGAGATTAGACTCTCTTCAGGTGGGAAGAGATGTTTATTGCTTGAATAAAGCTTTGTGGATTACTTAGCAGGCCTCCTCATTGTCTCCCAAGAAGGCAGGAGGTTTTGAGAAACACGACAGGGACCTCCAATGTTGTCTATGAAGCTCTCCACTCCCTTTGTCTTAACAAAATTATTTTGAAATAAAAACCTTGGAAAATGTTAGGGTAATCTTCTTTCTCTCACATTCTAGCCTCTAGTCTTGCTCTTTTTCTCCCCTCTTTTCCTTGTTGTTTCCCCTTTTCCCACTATTTCTCTCCTCCCCCCTCCACATTTCTTTAACTCACATTTGACTAGCCAGGCCCCCATGGCAGCCAATATGTGACTAATCGTGGGAGCCATTTTATGGTGGTGCTCAAGCAGTTGCTCAAATTCCCAAGTGTGCCCACACAAGTCCAAAAAGATTTGGGACTCCTCTTATAGCCAGTGGATTCATTTCATATTGGGTGGTAGATGCTTGCCATGGGTATTAGTCAGTAGATTCCTGTAAACCCATTCTTATCATATCCCCGTATTTCTGTGCTGCTCTGAGTAGTTATGATAACGCTTGATTTTTAAGCACATAACTAATGGTCAATTACGATTTTATAGGGTTACAGTTATAGTAAACGCATGGTTCCCAATAAACCTTTTCATTGATTTGAGGTTCAAATAATTACTATGCCTCTGCTTAAACCGAAAGCCTCCTAACTTTCTGTGCATTTCTTCTACTAAAGCTGAGTATTATAGGATGTTTCAATTGTCTATATCTATCTAGTCATTGGTGTTCTTGTTTTCATTTTCTTATTTTTGCTCTTGCTATCGATAAGTTTCTGCCATCATTTGCAGTAACATTTGTACAGATGAAAATAACAGCTTGGCCTGAAAGGACAATAAGATTCCAGAAGCTTTTTGAGTTCTAGGACAGTTTGAAATTTAAGCAGCGGATGAAAATGATGTGAACGGTGAAAATGATGCTGCAGTTGAGGGAGACAGGGGCTTTGGGAGGCTTGGTCATCTATATCCTCCTGCCAAGTGAATTTTGTATACTCCTGCAGTAAGGAGGATTTTTTTTTACTGCACATTTAGTGCAGATGTGTTGTAAATTTGCCATCTCTGTCCAAGAAAGAGTATGAAAAAGAAAACATAATTACGTAAATATAAGTTGTTGACTCCTGCTAGCACAAAGATGATCAGCATAGCTCATGTGCATCAAAGCTAATATACAGTAAAATTGTGTATTTAGTGGAGCAATGCAATTTGATACATGCCATTTATCTAATCAAGGTATCATATTATTAAAGAACATTTTAGGCACATTTACATTTAATATGCATTTAAAGAGGAAGAGCTCAGCTTAAACATTTGTTGTTGTATTTCAGTAAGCCAAACCTGTGAGTAGCTTTTTCAACTTTTGGGGTCAAGCTACATGTTAAGGAATTTCACGATTCTTTTCTTTGCAAGTGTGTTGTTGTTTGTTTGTTTGTTTGTTTGTTAAACCCAAAGCACCCTTGTCAGGCTGCAAGTCTCAGCAGAGCAAAGTGGTGGGAAGAGACTGTTCAATCGATTCGTCTCTTCAATGATTTTTTCAGCACAAAACTGTCCTATTCAAACTGCTTTTTCAGCAACAGTGGGAAAAGATGGCGATAGTAGTGGTTTCCATTTGTTTGAACTCATGTGCAGGGCTGGAGAAATACTAGGAGCGTGGGTAACTAGCAATCTAATCATGGACCACAAAGATATTTATTCAGCTCTGCTGCTAATATGACCTGTGCTTTCCTTTATATGTGCTCTTTCGAATCTATTTCACGAAACGTGCGTAGCAGGACTATGGTAACCATCGTAAGCATTCATTTGAAAATAACCTTGATTAAAAATTTTAATTGCTTTCCTTATGGAAATCTAAGCTGTATTTAAGTAGTCTTTCATCACTTAGTGAAAGGAATTTTGATTCTGGGTTTTCAGATCTTTGGAGACAGGGCCCACAGCACAAAGTTATGCATATTTCAGCCCATTGAAACCTGGCTCTGGGCTGGATTGAGAATGTTTTCCTCCATGGCCACATTGTTGGCACATGAAGGAGGCCACCAAGAAGTTGTTCTCAAACCATGGAGCACTGGGAAGAAAGCAATCTGAATGGTGTGTTGGTCCAATTGCAATGAGTTAATCTCCATCTGTTTATGTTCAGTGAAACATTATAAGACAGTGCATAATGTAACTTCACATGTTTAATGGTGATAACTTGAGTCCACTCAGATCTAGAGTGCTTTTACAGTGCCCTATAAATTTCTACTTCAAGGGGAAAACTGTTATTTATGGTGTAATATGGGTTTGATACTCTCTGCAAAGGGCAGAAGGCAATACACAGAGATAAACAGTTAGGTTTCAGTGGCAGTTTAAATACAGCCAGACATTTTCTGGTGGTAAATAGAAACTTTTGTACCACACTCCAAAGTTCAGGAGGTAAGAAGCACTACTTGACATGAAAAAACCATAATTTCTTTTAGGAAAATAAACAATTGACAGTGCTTTATATACAACTTCAATTCATGATGGAAGAGACAGCAGAATGTGAAAACTGCTCACAAAGTATCCTCTTGGTCAAAATGGTAAATGCCCCAATCCAGTGACCCTTTACAAGAACGCCAGTGCACATGCAACATTCCCATGCCAGCAGCGACTTAACTTCACTTTAATGGCGGAGGCAACTTTGTAAACTGCCCAGAGAGCTTTGGCTATGGGGCGGTATATAAATGTAATAAATAATGTAATTCCATGAATGGAATTGTTGCTTCAATTGAACTGAATGAATGGTGAACCCACATGTACTGAATCTCTTTGGATTTCAGCACACCCAAGAGCCTGTATTTAGTTCAGAGTGGATGCTGAGAACCGCACTATGTATTCAGTTGCATAAAAATATATGTTGGTTGTATACCTGGTCTGCGCTAGTACTCCTTGTAGGTCCAGGGACTTAGTGTATGTAGTGGCATCAGAGTACAGCGGCATCCATATCTGACAAGAATAAGAGTTGTTGTAGTCCAACAACATCCAGAGTTGTAGTCCAAGTCCCAAACCATTGGCCATGCCAGCTGGAGATGATGAGAGTTGGAGGGCTAGAGGTTTCTTGCCCCATGTGTAGAGCCAGGCTTAGGAAGTCTAGCCAAGCTTATATGAGTCATCCATAGGATCTAGAAACATGGTAGAGGTCCTGTCTAAACCTTTGAAATAATTGTTAGCATTTTCTTTGGGAAAATGTGTCCACCATTTTTGTTTTGGTTCCTGTATGCCTTTAACAGCCATTCAGAAATGATTATTTCCCCAGGATGGTGTTGACAGAAGTTCAGGGAAGCTTCAGCTGTACCATTTCTACACATTATGCATATATATAACTGTTGGGCTCAGGAACCTGCCTATATAAAAATGGGGCTATTCTAAAAGAATGCTTTCTTGCTATCAAAGTTAACTTTGGAAAAATAAGTGCGCTTACTTGAAACTAGATTTATTTTTCAAGCACTTACCTTTTGCAATCTCCCCTCAACGTTTTAAGAAGCTGGATAAAAATAGCTCATCAGAAACATACAGATCTCGTAGGTAAATCTGGAGTTCTGGAAGCTGCAGTACTCCTTGCTTCCACTGGAGGGTGTTTGTACGAAACCGTTGGTGGACAACACGAAGGCAAATCGTGTTTCTGAGGAAATGTTAATGTGGAATTTAGCGCTAAAGCGGAGAGTTAGGCGTAACCTATTTTCTGGTAGTTAGAGCCTTCTTGCTTTACCCTAAAAAAATAAATAAAAGAGGAACATTCTCCTGACATTACAAAGCCGGCTTTCCTGTTTCTGAAGTCAAGCTGAAAGAGTTGAGAATGAATAATCTTCATAAAATCGTTGCTGATTTGTGCTTCCATAGTTAAGGCCCGTTCACACTTTCATTTACTTTACTTGATGGCTTATCAGTTATTGATCTTATCAGATGTGTGTGGATTTCACTGGATTATATTTCTGTTTTATCTGTGCTTATGTTGCCTGATCCTCCTGGAATGACTTGCTGCAGATGTAATGCTCTGGATCTATTTACCATTGACTGGGTTTTGCAGCTCTCTCCCCCTTCTCTAGTTAATTCTCTTGTTCTTCCCTTCCTAGCCTTAATCCTGTCTTACTGTTACGTGTGCACTGGCACTAACCTTGAGTGTCATCAGATGGGTGTTTAATTGCACACTCGTTACCGGGCACTCACAGATTTTCGTGTGCCCTATTCATGCCAGCTGTGTCCTGCCCTTCTAGCCTTCTTTGTATGACAAAAAAGAAGCTGGTAAATCCGAATTATTTTTGAGGTGGAACTTGCCACTATTGATTGCTGTATGCAGGAGAAGTAGCGTGATCAAAACGGCCCACTGAATGGGCCGTGTGCACATTGTTTACTTCCTCTTTCGAAAGCGGAAGTAATGAGGGACATAAGCATGGGCGGAGAAGTGATGGTAAGGAAACAAGATTTCCCCCCATGTGATGACTCTCCATGTTAATGCTAACGAAGGGGTCCATTGCAATCAGGGTTTAAAAATGATTTACAAACCATGGGTGAAGGAATCTTGCTTCATAATATTCTAACCAGGGACTGTTGTCCAACTGCTACAACAGCTAATGTCAACGTTATCAGACTTTTAAGGAAAGGAAATGTTACTCTTGTCTAAAAATAATAATAGGATTTTGAATCTGTCTTTAATCATTTTGGCTAAAACTGCTTGCAGTAGTAGTTGGTTAAACTAGTGTTTTTTGACACTTGAAAACTGCAACGTTTGAGCAGTTTTGTGTTAAAACAGAGTGACGCTGTGCCAAATGTCTTCACAGAGTTTTAAATGGATTGTTATGGATGACTGTCCTTTTGTTAAGTTGGCTGTGTGTGAATAGTCTTGAGATCATGGGCTGATATTTTGTCAATAGGTAGCCTGGACTGGACAAAATAACATTATTGTTCTCGATACCTGGGGATCTCTTTTCCTCTGCCTTTGGAAACAAAAATGGTAGAGCTAATAGGCGAGAGGCGGTGAAACTGTTTGGATCCCACTGTTGTTCGAATTGAGACAGCTGAAAGTTTGTTTGCTTATAATACTTCTATACTGCTTAATATAATAACCTACGTAATTGGTTCACACAAAGCAGTTGTCTAAAAAAAACATGTTTTTTAGATTGCGTGGATTCTGTTTGGAATCTGATGTGTCTTTACTACCAGTCTATAAGAATCTGCTTGCATATTTGTAAATAAAAGAAATACGACGGCATTCTGAGTCTCCTGTACTATGCTGTCTCATCCAAAGGAGGCTAAGCCCTCTAGAACTGCCCCAGGGATATGGGTCAGCCAGAATGTGGCAACTCTAGTTTATATTCACTTCACGGGGATCAATAGCATTCAGATGGCAGATGTGTCTGCTAACCTGATACGGCACCTTCCCTTAATGGGGGCATTAAAAGCTCTTTTGCTGAATGTGGAAGGTTAATATAGTGCATTTAGCACCTACAGAGCAGCCCACCAGATCATTTGACCATTTTTCAAATGATCTGAATTAATACTGCGATCTAAACTTTGTATCCCATATTGAAGGGGTCCCTAACGTGGTGTCCACTGGGACCTCCAAGGGTGCCCATGAAGCTCTCCGTATCCTGCCTCCTTCAACATTTTATTTAAAATAAAAACCTTGGAAAATATTAGGGCAGTTTTCTTTCTCCCCTTTTGCAGTCTTGTTACTTCTATCCCCCTCTCTTTAGCTCAGTTCCCCCCTCTTGCCTTGCTATTTCTCTATCCCTTTGCCTTGCTGTCCCATTTCCTCCCAGCCTCTGTCTTCACTATTTCTCTCCCACCTCTTCATTTTGCTGTTTCTCCCCTCTCCCAGATTTTAGTCTTGCTTTTTCTCTCCTCTCTGCCCCCTTGCCTTGCTGCTTCCCCCTCTCTCCCAGCCTCTACCCTCACTATTTCTATCTCCTCCCCCCATCTCTTTAGCTCATTTTTGGCTAAGCAGGGCCCCACAGCAACCATTATGGGACTAGCCACAGCTTCTGTGGGAGCCATTTTGTGGTGGTGCCCACAGCAGTTTCATCAATTTCCAAATGTGCTCATGCGTCCAAAAAGTTTGGGGTTGCCCCTTGAGGGCATTCACTTTGCTTCCGTTAAATCCACCTGATTCTAGTTTCAGTAAAATAGTAAATTAGGGTGACCATATGACCAGATTTGCCTGGATTTGCTCGGGTTTTTGATGACAAATCTGGGAGGGGGAGGGGAAATCCGGATTTCCCCCCAAAGAGCAGCTCTAATGAGAAATAACAAAAATGCTTATAACGCCATCATTTTTTTAAGATAAAGACATGAAACTTGGCACGATGGTAGCTCTTAGGAAGGGTTTTAGTCATACCAAATTTGAAACAGATCCGTTCATCCGTTGATTTTTAAGGAATTTTTTAAAAATTGAGGTTTTAAAATTATTATTTTTAAACCATCATTTTTAAAGATAAAGAGCTGAAAGTTGGCACCATGATAGCTTTTAGGTAGAGCTTTAGGGTGAATTTGAAACAGATCTATTCATCCATTGATTTTTAGGAATTTTTTAAAATTTGAGCAAAACAACAGGCCTGTAAGGCAGGTCTGGAAGGACTGTCAGTGATGTATGTGAAACAGGAACATTAAAGTGCTTTATAAATTGCCAGGTACTATCCAAATAGGTTAGGGGGAGAATCCAATGAGGTGATTGCGCAATGGTGTTTTAGCACTTTTGGAACATTTAATACCATTTATTACATGTCTTTTTATGTTGTTGTATAATTTTATCTGTAAGCCGCCCTGAGATCCAAGTGATATAGGGCGGGATACAAAAGTAATAAATAAATAAACCGCCTCATAACTGAAGCTCTCTGAGAGGTTCACAAACGGTCATTTCTGGAAGGAGGCAGATCATAGAATCATAGAACAGTAGGAAGGGGCCTACTTCTTATAGGAAGGGGCCTATAAGACCATCGAGTCCAACCCCTTGCTCAGTGCAGGAATCCACCTTAAAGCATCCATGACAGATGGTTGTCCAGCTGCCTCTTGAATGCCTCTAGTGTGGGAGAGCCCATAACCTCCCTAGGTAACTGGTTCCATTGTCGTACTGCTCTAACAGGAAGTTTTTCCTGGTGTCCAGCCAGAATCTGGCTTCCTGTAACTTGAGCCCATTATTCTGTGTCCTGCAGTCTGGGATGATGGAGAAGATATCCTGGCCCTCCTCTGTGTGACAACCTTTTAAGTATTTGAAGAGTGCTATCATGTCTCCCCTCAATCTTCTCATCTCCAGGATAAACACGTCCAGTTCTTTCAGTCTCTCCTCATAGGGCTTTGTTTCCAAACCCCTGATCATTCTCGTTGCTCTGAACACACTCCAGCTTGTCTGCATCCTTCTTGAAGTGTGGTACCCAGAACTGGACACAATACTCAAGATGAGGCCTAACCAGGGCCAAATAGAGGGGAACCTGTACCTCGCGCTATTTGGAAGCTATAGTTCTATTAATGCATCCCAAAATAGCATTTGCTTTTTTTGCAGCCACATCATACTGTTGGCTCATATTCAGCTTGTGAATCTTCTTCCCTCCTGAGAGTTTGTTCAGCTTTCTTCCCTACTATCACAGTGGAAGGGCCACAACTCAAGAGCAGAGCACCTACTTTGAATGTAGAAGGCTCTGGGTTCAATTCCTGCACTTCCTTGTAAAATAACATTAATATAATTTAATATTTGCATGGTGTTTTCAAATGTTGAAAGTACTTCACCTGCATGGTCTAGTTGTGAACCATAAAACTACCCTGTAGAGCAGGGGTACATAATAAAAGTGGTGGACAGCCTGGGGGGTGGGGGGCAAATTCCACTTCAGAAAATCTCTCGAGGGGGGGCTCATTCCGCGGGGGGGGGGGAAGTAAAAGGTGTGGTGGTTGGGGCCTTGGCCAGACTGGGACCCCAGGAGAACCAGAGATTTTGCTCTCCTTCTGTAGAGTAAGTCAATATTGTTGTTATTGTCACCCAGATTGCAGACGGAGCGGCTGACAAAGTGGCTTGATTAAGGCAGAGGTGAGATTTACACCTGGAACATCTGGAGAGAGATCTTTGCCTGAACACTTTGGAGAACCTCTGTGGGTCAAAGTAGACTAGATGGATCAGTCCATTTGACTTGGTAGTTTCATATGTTAAATAGATAGAATTTTTGTCCTTGCTTGATGACACTTTGGGTGCCGTGCTTCTCAAGGTGACCAGCTCACAATGATTTGTTCGTCATTGAGTGCTGAGCAACTAAGCAAGGAGAAATCAAGTGATGAGTGAACCAGCCTGGAGAGAGGCTTGGGCCAAAACCGTCTGCCATCTCTGGTGTGAGTAGTTTGCCTTTCTGTCATGTGGAGGATCAAAATAAGAGATGGGACCATTTGATGCAGTTCCTGTGTCTTCCTAATGTTAGGTGTTGTTTGCTCTGCGCTGTCTTGACTTAATCTTTCTCCCAATATTCTAGGCCAAATGTATGTCCTGAACAAGAACTAGCAATGGTGGGACACCATCAACCGTGTGTTCAAGCTTTCACCCGTATGGTGAAGACGTGGAAGCAGGACTGTGCAGCGTCAAGATGGTGCATGGGTTATGAAAGAAGGTAATTCGTGGTCTTGTATATAAAAAAACCTTGCTGTTAAACAAAACAACATGTGCATCCTGCAACACAGTGTTGCAGAGCTGTTTGCTGTGTCAGCCGGCCAGCCATACCCTCTTCCAGAATACTCTATTCCATTGTGCCTCCCCTGGGTTTTCTCTCTTCTCTGTGTTTAACAATCAATCATTTGGCATTCTGTGGCCATGGAGCAGCTTAGCCTTCCATTGACCTGTTCTTGGATGTTTTTGCTGTTGCTTTCTGCTTGCCAGTGTTCTCCCTTAAGGCTTGATTTATACAAGAAGTAGTCTGTGTACACCTGGTCATATTTAAATGCTGTTAGCCTGTGTTCCATAACTGTCCCTTTCAGGTGTAACCTTGCTACATCCGTCTTTGAGGGCCAGGTAGGTGTGCCACAGATGGGCTACCATATGGCATGAATGGACCAGTGTGCATGGTCAGTGCATTTTAGTTGTAACCAGGTACATGTGGAATGCTGATAAACATGTGTAGCCTGCATTTTGTATAAATTGGGCCTTGGCCAAGTTTGGGTCTCTGTTATTACAAGTGCAATAAATCAAAGGTAGTTGCACTACCTTTCACCCAGATCTATTGGCAAATGCTTCAATGAGCAATACTATACTTTAATACAGGGATGAGTAAAAGGTGGATACTGAGACACCTAGTACTTCTGTTTGCTGGCATTCTTGCCAAGAATGCTGAACAAGGTAGACCTTGGTTTGACCTCTTAAAGCTATTTCTTATGTTCTTAAGCAAGAGTGCATACCTAGGTTCACTTAACACAGATTAGTTGTTAACCGCTAAGAGATTTTGAGCAAGCGCTCATGCTCTGTACTCTAAAAAAACCCCAACACATTGGACCTAGAGATGTAAAATTTCTGGAAATTTTGAAGCCATGGAAAAAACCTGTTTTTTTCTGGGTTTTTTCGGAAAAAAATTGAAATTTTTGGAAAAATTGAAATAATGCAATATTAGCACTTTTTACAGATTGAAAGTCACTTTGTTACTTTAGGAACATAAAATGTAGTTATGTCTAAGTTGGTTTGGCATAAAATTATTACATTTGGCATATTAAAAGTAGTGTATTCAAACAATTAAATGGATACTGTTAAATTTTAAATGGATACTGTTGTTTTATACTGTTTTTATGTTTTTTAAATTTTTGTATACTTTTAATGTTTACTATTTTTAATTGTTGTAAACCGCCCAGAGAGCTTCGGCTGTGGGACGGTATATAAATGTAATGAAATAAATAAATAAATAAATTATTACAAATTTAATTTACTTTTTTACTTTTTTTGGTAACAAATGGAGCTACAAGCTCCAGAACTGTTAGGAACACCTGAACTGTAAGGAGCCTCTTTGGTTTTGCCAGTTTATGAGGAGCAGGCAAAAAACAATTTTAAAAAACAACAGAAGAAACACCAACATTAGTAACAAAGAAAATTATTTATGTCTCCACTAGTCCTCCACAGTGTCAAGCGGACATAAAGCACCCATTCCCATAAAAAGAACTGAGGAAATGGGAGGGACCAAGATTCAAGGAATATGCATGAAATTTAAGCAGACTCATTTTCTGAGCTATCACTATCAGTTTCAGTCTCTTCTTCAGTGGCACTGCCCCCTCGAGGCAGAAATGCATCTTCCTCTTGCATTTGAAAGTTGTAGTCTCAATTTGCAACCTAGGACTTGCTTGTCCTCGGTGCGCAGAAATTGTAATAATCAAATACTGTACATAGTTTTTAGAAATCATTTGGAGAAGTAAATATCTGAACACCTTGTCTTAAACATTTTATTCATCATGCTAAAATAAAACATCCCGTAATTCGTTTTTTCTTCATTTTTTTTTTCAATTTTCCAATTTTTTGGAACCCCCCCCCCCAAAAAAAAAGGCTTCGGGGAAAAACGTGTTTTTTTCTGAATTTTTCCGGGTTTTTTCCGGGCCTTCGCATCTCTTATTGGACCACAAGGATGATAGTAAAGGGGGGAAAAAAGGCTTTTCAAGACTGAAGAAAGCAAACACCTGTTTTAAGAGATCTCAAGGGTAGGATGTTGGCTCACAATTTGGTCAATTAATTCAAATGGTGGAGCGGGGATTGAAGCATAGGGATGTTGTGGGTGCCTGATTGGATCCGGGAGGCGAACGGATTCCCCCTGTCTGTCCTCCCTGGTCCCAGCTTGCTGGGCTGCAGCGTGTTTGCCGGCCTGCTCTTTGAGGCCCAGCAGCCCGACAGCTGCCCGGCAGCCACCTGCCCTGGTCTGGAGCATTGTGAACAATGGAGGCTCTGGAAATTGCAAATATCCTACTTTGCATAAATGGAGACTGTAAAGGCCCCATTTATGCAAGTCAGGAAATACGCAATATTCGAAGCCTCCATGGTTCACAACAGTGGAAGCTCCAGACCAGGGCAGATGGTTTTGCAGCCTCCTCAGGCACTCGCCAAGCCACAAGGAAGATCGCGTGGTGCTGTGAATGGGAGTGGGCAGTGGCAGCTCAGCAAGCGTCCAACTGAGCGGACACTGGTGAGTCTGTCCATCCTTCATATTTTGTTTCAGTGATGGAGGGAGGTCAGCAGTTTGCTCCATGACCAAACCAAGAGGGGCTAGACGGAAGCAGCTAATGCTAACTTCCTCCATCCCTTAGGACACACTGAAAGCAATTAACAGTTAGCCATTAAACCAGGGAGTCTAACATTCTCCTTTTCGAAGAGGAATTTCCAGAACCACTGCTCATGGGAATGGATGGGGAGGAGAAAAATGGTACAAGTTCATGTTGTTTAGTTACGTTCTTGTATTGATCTCGAACATGGCTCCAGCCCTTTTGAAGTCAACTGAGCACAGATGGCTTAAAGAACTTTGGATTGCAATCCTCCTCCGCTTGATCTGAGTAGCAAAGCTCCCATTGGTCTTAATGGAGCAGGACTGCAGCTTGCGTGAATATTCTTAACCATGCAGTGTTAAGAATAATAGAAATGGGCAGCGTTTAGGTTTGCTCTATTTTAATCGTTTCCCATTTAATCACAGGAATCTTCAGGTTCCTTGGTGAGAAGATCATTAATGACAGGCATGTTCCCCTGAAAGACAGCTTGTTCATTTACTGACTTTCTCCTACAATATGCAGCTTCTCAGGCGATTGGGAGGGGGGCAGCAAAATTTTGGAATCACAGAGTTGGAAGGTACATTTGAGACCATCTAGTCCACCCCCTTGTTCAGTGCAGACTGTACACCTGACCAGTTATCCACCTGTACTAAGTGCACCCTGGAACAAGTTCTTGACTCATTAGCACAGGAGTAGGCAGATGTTAGGTTTATGGAACCTATTGTGTTTGTGTCCTTTACTAGAACTCCCAAGGTCTACTAATAGAAGCATGGTGCAAGTTAGTTGCTGGTGTGATGAAGGAAGATATAAAATGATGGGATTTATTTGGTATTTCTGCCTGCTGTTAAAAAGGCAGTTAGCAGAGAAAAACTAAAGGAACAACAGAATGAGTGTTTATTAGTCCCACATGACATGAAGTCTTAAAAAAAAGGAGACCATGCCCTTCTTTAGTGAAGAAAAGGTAAACTGGTTTACTCAATTGCTTGGTTTAAAATGAATGTATACTGTATAGTTTCAGACAAAATTTATTCATTTCGTTTCTTTGTGTTCTATAACACTGGCAGGAGAGACAGCAAACACATGTGATCTCAGCAATGGTGGAAGATCGGGGGGAAGGGGAGGAGCAGGAAACTACGCTGTAGCCTATAAAGATCCTAAGGCTAGCTATGCCCAAAATTCCAATGATAATTGTAACACTGCCCCCTTCTTGTAACTTGCAGATGAGGTTACAATATTTCCAACAAAATGATGGTTTTGGGGGTGGAACCAATTACTTAGTAACCCCTGCCCATCAGTCATATACACTATCAATCATATACTCTGTCAATCATATACTGGGACAACCTGCATATACAAGTACAAATGTACATCCAAGTTACTACACTATCCCCTTCTTTTTGTACCACCCAGCCTGATGGAGAGGTCTGGAGAACTTGAAAGCTTGCATGTTTTGTGGAATTTTGGTTGGCCCAGATAAAGGTATTGCCCAATTGTGGATGACAGATCGGGTATTCTAACACAAAAGTCCAAAACCAGCCAGTGGAGATGCACAAAGACCTAGTCTAAACCACCCAATTAATCTTCGTATGTTGCAAGTGAGAGACATGGAGAGTCAAATAATTAGTACAAGGCAAGCTATGGCAGAACATTGTTTTAAAAAAACTTATTTATTTATTTATTTATTACATTTTTATACCGCCCAATAGCCGAAGCTCTCTGGGCGGTTCACAAAAATTAAAACCATCATAAAACAACCAACAGGTTAAAAACACAAATACAAAATACAGTATAAAAAGCACAACCAGGATAAAACCACGCAGCGAAATTGATATAAGGTTAAAATACAGAGTTAAAACCGTATAATTTAAATTTAAGTTAAAATTAAGTGTTAAAATACTGAGTGAATAAAAAGGTTTTCAGCTGGCAACAAAAGGAGTACAGTGTAGGCGCCAGGCGGACTACATACAATGATAGCAAACTTGCTATCATTAACCCATTGGGAGTCAGGAAACCTGGCTGAGTTACTGCAAAGTGCCAAGAGACCTGCAGGTAGATCCCACTCTATCCCTACAGCATGGATGGGCCTTATGGCAGATCTGTGGAGAATAAATGGGAGAATCAATGTGAAAACTTCCCCCGATAATAGAAAGTTTGAAAAGCACTGCATACAGTATCTGAACATGTGTCTTGAAATAGTATGTTCTAGAAAGAAATTGCTTTTTTTATTCATTATGTGCTGGATGTGGGCCATAGCTGTTGCTTGTATGTCTTACACTATTCTTCCGTTTTATCCTTCTTTCCTTTATTTCATTTCAAGGACAGGCTATTATACCATCTATAAACAAGTATACAGCATGGAACAGCACACTGTCTTTAAGTGTTGCCCGGGATGGGGCAGGAAGAGTGACGACGAACCTGGATGCCTACAATGTAAGTAGTGATTGTCGAATATTGTGGGCTGCTTAATTCATAACATTTGTTTTAGAATGTATATCTAAAACAATGCAAAGTCAAGTGTGAAAGCTGCAAATGTGTTCAGAAACAAGTGTATGATGTAAGTATGGTGGAGGATATGGCTACTAGCCATGGCTACTATATAACGCCTCCAGTATTGGAGCAGTATGCCTTTCGGTACCATTTGGTAGCGATGAGTTGATGTCCTGTTTGAAGGCTCCCCATGCCATCTGATCGGCCACTGTGGGAACAGATTACTAAACTAGATGAACCTTTGGTCTGATCTGGCAAGGCTCTTCTTACATTACATTATTGTCGTGAAGACGCTGTTGGCTGTGGCAGAGTGTGCATGTGTAGCAAACCCAAGTTTCCTGACTTGACGTGAGATAAAGGCCCCACAGGTGTTTTCTATTAAAGTGTCTGTAATTTTTCTTGGAGGGATAGGATGTGCATATTTGCTGCTAAGCCAGGTATGTAATATTAGTTCCCCTGGGGAGACCTAGTGAATTCCATAACTGGCAGTTGGTTCTCTTTATTGTCTCTCCCCTTCCTTTTCAGCTTTTTGCTCTGCTGGTACTTGCTTCAATGGAGGGAAATGCTCTGAAGGGATATCCCAAGTCTGCCAGTGTTCAATGGGGTTTCAAGGCCCACGTTGCCAGTATGGTGAGTCAAAGGATTTGCACTGTTCTGAGGTTGTTCTATCAATATGGTAATACAAGCATCATACAAACTTTTTTTTAGTAGGGTATATAGAATTAAAATCCACTGAGGAAGAATACAACTGCACAGATATAGTACTGTTCAAGTGTGCTCTTGAGTCATTGAAATAAATAATGTAAACAATAATAAATAACTGCATGCTGAGATTCTGTTACTTATTTTATGTAGAGGTTGTCTGGCATTGAGTAAGACATATACTGTGAGATCCAAGTATGCAGATCACAGTGGCTGTGTGTACGGTCTCTATGTGAAGGTGTCATGTTGCACGATCAGTGCTCCCCCATAATTCCTGCCATGTTATTTGCCACTGGTGATCGTGCAGGGTCTGCCAAGAGTCACTTTGTATATCCATATACCACACTTAGTTCACTCTTGCTAGTTTGTCGATTAGCAGTAGCGGAAAGGCAGGAGAGTTCCCTGGGGCCTCCAGCATAAACAGATCTGGTGTGAAGTATTGAACAAGGCTAGATTCCAAATAAAAGGGTTTTTCACCTTGGGTGAAGGTACTTAGGTGACTGGATAGACACAGTGCTGGCTCCGATGTCAGTGGGGCGGTGAGTCCATTCCGGGTTTCAATCTAAACGAGTCAGAACTCTAAAAAAAAACCCGCTATCCAAGCTATGAAGCAAACCTCCTTTAGAATTCTGACTGAAATCTGGAGTGAATTCACCGCCTGACTGATGTTGGAGTCACCAGCCCCCACTGTATATATTAGGGATGTGCTCCGCTTCTAATCGGACCGGAGAAGCAGTAGCGGAGTGGGGGGCTTCACCTGCCCTTAAGGCGGAGGCGAAGAGGATTGGGGGGCCGGCGGAGCGTGGCGAAGAGGATCGAGGTGAAGGCAGATCCTTCGCCTCGATCCGGAGCTCCGCCGGAAAGGTAAGTGGGGTTTACCGGGCCCTGCCGCTGTCGCTGTCGCCCATGCGGCGACGGCAGCAGGGCCCGGTAACCCCCCCCGCCCTCCTCTCCCTTACCTGCCTCCGTCCGCGGTCCGTCGCCGTCTCCAATTGAGCCCGTGGTTCCAGCAGGAAGTCTGGGCCGCACTTGCGGCCCAGACTTCCTGGTGGAACCACGGGCTCAATTGAAGACGGCGACGGACCACGGACGGAGGCAGGTAAGGCCCCCCTCCTCCTTACCGGGCTCTGCCGCCGTCGCCGCATGGGCGGCGATGGCGGCAGGGCCCGGTAACCCCCCCTATGGGGGGGGACCGGAGCTCCGATCCGGATCCGGAGCTCCGAGCGGAGCGGAGTGGGCACAGGCGGAGTGGGGGTGGGGCGGAGCGGGCCGATCCAAAAATGGCGGATCTTAAAGTGAAGCAGAGTGGGGGGTCCGTGCACACCCCTAGTGTATATCCAATTACAGGCACCCAAAATGTGTGTGAGAGCTCACTGATAGGCAGTGGTGTAGTGGGGCAGGGTTCTCAGGGCTGAAGCATCAGGGTGTTGATGTCATCTGCCACTCCCCACAGAATTCCTTGTTTCCTTTGAGCTTGGCTGCAATCCTCACAGTAGCTGGGGTGTGGAAATGAGTTTTCTCAGCAACAATATATAGTTGTGAGTGAAGTATTTTCATAAAGGCAATTAACACCCAATAGCTTTATTAAAGACCCCGCTTCTGGTACAGATGAAAACTGCTAGAACCGGTTTGTGGATCAATGCAGCTGTTTGCATTATTTGGGCTTTCCTTTGGCTCGCGGCTACGTGGTCTGTTACGATGAGCGCCTGCACTTCAAAATGTACCACCACACCACTGTTGATAGGCTGTTCATTAGGATAGCTTATTGAAGTTGATGCATCTTTCACGTTGGCTTGACTTTCTTTCATGTAATCTGAAGGCTAAATTGTATTAAGTAGGAGTAACTGGAGTTTTTATAGATGCAATGGTTTGCGTAATGGAGAATGCAGATCGGTACGTTGGAGGCACACAAATGGAACTGTGTTTGTAGTGACATCTGCACAGTGTCCGTTTTAGCAGAAGCTTTGGGATGGGGAAATGCCAGAAGAATCCGAACTGCTTCAAATCTCCTGTTGTAAGTGCAGTGATTATCTTAATGTCTAAAGCATAAAGGCATTCCCTGGAGCAGTCAAGGCATATGGCATTCCAAGACGGAGCTGAGCTGCAGCACATGCAGCGATAAGGTCAGATTCTGGAATCAAAACAAGATTATGTGGTTGTTATTTCCTGGGGAGTTGACTGAAGTGCTGACAAGATGCCATTAAAAACAGTGCTGCTTACTCTGCCATTTCTAGTTCTTTACAACTGGGAGGAGTTTTTTTTATTTATTTATCATGATGGTCTCTGCATTTTCTACCAATTCATGAGGATCTGTATGGAATTTCAAGAGTTGTCAGCACCTAATGTGCGGTATGAACTCCCTGCTATTAAGATGCTGCCAGAAGTGGATCTCTAAATGACACTATAGAAGAAATTCCAATTGGACATAATGGTGAAGGCCATTAAGGTGCCCTGAAAAGGAATGGGAAGACAGCAGTAAAGTGTTGTCACCTTTAGCAGACATGGTTCTGAGCCTGGAGCTATGTTTGTAGCTGATACTTTTATAGCGAAGGTTGACAGCTCTGAAGGTAGAAAGGCTGCAATACCTTTTCTGTGGTTGTGGGCGAAGAAGCCGTTGAAATAGGGATTGTTGTCTCCAAACCAGGGGTGGGCAGAAAGTAGACCTCCAGATGTTTTTGACTTCAACTCCCAGCATTCCTGACCATTGGAATGATGGCCATGGCTTCCGGTTGTTGAAGTCCGAAACATCTAGAGATCTTCTTGCTGCTCACCTTTGCTCTAGGCAGTCACTGAAATATAACAGTTTCTGCATCCTTGGTTGTGTAAACATCCCACCTCCCCCCACACCAGTAGTAAATCAATGTGATCTCTTATTGAAATTATTAGGATTTTATTATTGTCCATGTGAAAAGTTCCCTGCTTACAAGGTCATTGGTTTTGTTGGATTGGGACCTTGTTCAGAATTGCTGGTAGGGTGTGGGGAGGCTTTAAGCTTTTCCCCCAAGTGCTCCCAATAGCTGGGCGAGGATGCTCTGTATGTGTGCATGTCTGTGCAGTGTTAATGCGTTTGTATTCCTGTGTGTGTGCAGGGGGTGGGTGGGCAGTGTGAGTGTGTATGTGTGGGCCCATTTCTCCTGGCTTTATTCACCACTGTCCCACCAGCCATCACCCCTGCCCACCTGTGAGGCCTCCCCCAAAGCCTCCCCCAGCCACTAATGAAGACTTTTTACACAAAACCATTTGAACACTCCTGACTTAGTGAGGAACTGGATAGAATACTATCAGTATGCATCTTTCAGAAGTAAAGGGGCTAGAGACTTACTTCTTAAAGGGAAAGCTGAAAATATCAGGGAAGGAGCCTGGAATATCCACAAGGGGACAAGACCCCCTCCACTCCTTATGCAATGGCTCCAGCCTTGTAGCCATTAAAATGTTTCTGAAAGTCTGTCTTGGACTTGAAAAAAGACTCCTGTTTTCCCCCCAGAATATGTAGAAGGAAGGAATGGGTTAAACTTGTTTCTTCACTCCAAAGCATGGTGGAAAGTGTGGTAAAATTTCCAAACCTAAATTGTGTGTGTGTGTGTTGTAAACTTGATTGTTGGGCATCCATGCCAGCTAATGGGAGGAAAAGGTGGTGAGCAGATTTTTGAAAACTAAGCCATTATTAATGCATTACATCGAACTGTGGCTTCGAAGGCTTTTAACAGTTCACTGACATGACCGAGGACAGCCCAGGGATATCATAACAATCTGTAATAGGGAGCGATTCCCTTGCAATTTGCAAGATAGGCTAATGACTCCCTAAGAGATGTTGCAGCGTATTTCCTAAGCCTGCAATGTGAGGCTATTTGGCGTCAGGGTTATCTTGGTTACGATTCCTCGTTTGCAGAGCAGTGAGCAGAAATGCAATCGCTTTGCATCTTTGCATTTCATCACAGCTTTTCTACTTTGCCAATAGCAGTTGCGGATTTTTTTAAAAACACACACACAAAATATTAGGGATGAGCTGACCGCAAGCTTGATTAAATAGACTAGAGATTCATTAACAGATTAGACTGTGTTAAATTCTTGACTTTTTTAGAAGTATTTTTTAAGAATTACTTAATCAGTTATCTTGAAATAGCGTTCTTAATCTGCTTTTAAAAAAATGCTCAACATGCAAGGATGACGTTTCTCAAAGATTATTTATGGATTTAATCAGGTAATACAGGACAAAATAAAGGGTCAGAACTTCTCAAGACATCTAGTATTAGGATTCATATTTGAAGGTATTGCTTACTATGCTTGCTGAGCAAAATGATGTCTTGTTGTTGGACTGAGGGGAAATCAATTACTATGAAACGGACTTATAAGCAGGTCAGACTACTTGTCCATCGACCCTGGATCTTCAGGGTCTCATGCAAAAATCTTCTGCATCACTCTGCTACCTCATCTTTGGAATTGGAGGTAGCAGGAATTGAATGTGGGATCTTCTGTATGTAAACATTTGTCATTGTTGGAAAACATGGCAGGGGATCACACCAAACAAAGGTGCAAGCTAAAGATAAATTCGTTTTTGGAGTTCTTAAAGCTGTTAGTAGGTGCAGTGGCAGGAGTTACTCAAGGTGCAGAACGGGTTAACAGCTTTGGTTGCATCAGAGAGCCTTGGATTCAAACAGGGGTCACAAAGCGTACAGCGGGAGAATAGTCCCCTTTTAGTTTGGGTTTCTTATGCATAAAAAGACTAGCATGTTCACTATGTTCTGTGGTGGTAGTGGTTGCATTCTGAAAGAATCCTGTCCTGATCTGCTGTACTGTTTTATGCTTCTGGCAGTTTAGCTAAGGGATTGTATGTTTATCCCTTGTTAAAAATTCCTGAGCACTTCACTTTTTGGATTCATTCTGCTTTATTCATCCAGTTCTGCTAACACATCTATGGCCTCTCCCTGAAATTTCCAGTCCTTTGTTAAGTCTGCTGTTCAAAAATCCAAGATGGAGCTTCCAATTGTTATGATTTTACTTTGTTTGAGCTATCTACCTATAGTTCATTATTTTGGCATCCTTTACCTGCCTATTTACAGCCTGTAGTAGATAAAAAAAGTCTAAAGATTATTTTAGGTGGATTCAATTTTGTTTTTATGCTAACAAGGATTAGCAAAGGAAAATCTTTTTTCATCCATTTATCATTTCTATTAGAGATATACTTGTAGCGTCGTATCAGAATACATTGTCTATCTAAAACATTTTGTTATTATATAGAGCATTGCTAAACATCCTTAGATCTTAATAGCTTAAAAAGGAGAGATCTCATTCTAAGTACCAACTTCCCTATTCAACACTGAATAGGCTATTCAGCTGATGGGTTCATAGGCCTAGTGAACTTCTAATAAGGTTCCCACATTCTAAAACCAGCACGTATTTATACTTTTTTGTGTAGAAATTTCCTCATAACTAATATTAACTACTGTCCCATAAATTAGACCCCACAGTTACTAAACATTCTTAAAAACTTAAAACATACTTAAGAGACATACACATATACCTATCAGGCTAGATAAGATTGATTTTGAACAATACTTTTAAGAAGATAACGTTATTCAAAATTTGCCAAATAAACGCAAGTCCACATATTTTTCTAGACATCTTGATAGCTTTTTGATATTTATATTTTACACAATATGTTTTGCTCATTTATTGATAAGCAAAAAAATTAAGTACACCATTGACCTGGAATGATACAGTTCTGTTCATTACTCATATAAACGTTTGGCCGAAGTGATAGGGCTTAAAAACAGAATTTTCTCTTTGGATACCATCCAGGTCATCTTGACCATTATTTTTATGCCAGTTACCCAGAATTCATTATGAACCTGCTTGTGTACCTGTGACATCCTTGTTGGTACCAACAAGGATGTCACAGGTACATCACTGGATTCCTAATTCTATGACTGGGGCTTGCAGCTCCAAGACGAGGCAGCTTTTGCTTTTTCGTGGTGGTGGTGGTCGTGGGACACTGTGCTGCCAACCTTTTGTGGCAGATCCATGACAACACTTCTGTCTAGGATTGGTGTTTCTAACAAACTGTTCCTGCCTTGTCTTAATCTTGGATCTGGCACCTCTTCAACCAGATCAGACATCCACACCCTCAGTGCTACAGGCCAATCAGAGTCATGTGATTCATTAGTGACAACAGCTTCATTAACTGGAGTTGGGTAGCCAAAACCTCCTCCAAATAACAGTGACCATTAACATTCTATTTGAGATCCCAATCAGGAGAAGGACGCATAACAAAATCACTACACGTTGGCCTGACCTAGAGAAAACAGATGACCCAGGCTGTATAAGGTGACTTATAAGACACAGGAAATGAAATATTAGCCATTTCTCATAATTGGCACATTTGTAGGTGACCTTGCTGGCTCAGTCTCCTAAAGTGTGTCTTGTAATTTTAAGAAATACATCAGTAGGCAAAGCTCTTATTTATAACAGTGATATACTATCACCTAAGTAGAGTTAAAAATATTATGCACACGACACATCAATTTTCTCTCAAAGTACAAAAGCTACTGAAGTTTTAAACAACTCTTTCCTGAAATTCTGCTAATAAGCATTCACGACAACCGCAGCAATAATTGGCTCATAATCAAAATCCACAGCAGGAGGCTCAACTATCTCTCAATGTATTTTTCTCTCTGGTAAAATTTCAGACGAATTAAAGTATTTAACCATGGATTTCAGTGTATCTTGACGCTTCCAACCTGAACCATTGCTGGAAAAGGGGAGATATCTTCATGCAGCTGCAATAAAAGCTATTACTATTCCTTTTGACAACAAAGATGGTACCGTTTATGCTTTCAACTTCTTTTCCTCCCTTCCAGTAATCTCAATATAGGTTTCACTTATCACACAGGGTAAAACTCTTTCCCAAAACTTTTCCCTTTTCCAAATGACAGTCAACAGGGAGAAAGCTGTGTGACAATGCTTATGGTTATACTTGACCTTCCGGAAGAGTTAGTGATGCAAGGAACTGGGCAAGAATGTAAATTTATTGCTGAGTAGAAAGCAAGAAGCTAGCCAAGGGCTGACTGAAGAGCTGTCTCTGTGTGTGTACTTTGAAGGTACATCTGCCTGGCAGCACCCCTGAAGAAGCAAAACAGCAACGACGAAGAGCCACCAGTGTAGCTGTGCTGAACGCCAAATCATTCTGGAAGCTCAACGCAATAACTGCTGTTTTTTTAAGCAAAAGATTAGTTGGAGAAATGTTATCAGGCTTGTCTTTCCACCATGCTGAAGCAAAGGAATTTACAGCCCAACTCTGGCTGTACAGGCCACAAAGCTCTCTGCTGCCACTTTAAATCTGAGCTAGATACTATCTGTAATGGAGTTTAAGAGACAACCGAGGGCATACCTTACAACAAGAATAGCAACCTTTTGGGGCCAATGGGAATATCCGTCAATTTGAGAAACTTTTGTGGGCACCACCACAAAATGGCTGCCATAGGAGGCATGACCATTTACAAAGAACATGCCCAAGAGACTGTGTACAAGGAACTGAGCCAAAACAGCTCCTTTGAACCCACAGTTTTCAGTACCTTTCTCCTTTTCCCTTCTCTTTCTGGTACCTGAGTGTGCTATAGCTTCTTGCGATCTTTATTTTCCAAGAATGTTCCTGAGCATCATGTGGGGGCCAGAGGCAATCATTGGAAATGAAGAAGACAACTACTGGAGGTCCTCACTTTGCTAGGAAGTGATCCCAGCAGCCAGTAAGGAAATGGGTTAATTTATTTGGTGTGTGGGTTAGGGCATTTCGGTGGGTACCAAGAAACATGTCCCAGGGACAGTGGTGGAATTAGAGATACTTGACTTGTCTCCCTCTGTTGCTTTCCTTATTTGAGCTCAAGGGGATCCTTTGCCAACAACTAAGCCATTTCAGGTTTGCAGCCCCCATCCACTTTCCCTTCCTTAACAAGGTGCATGACTAGCTGAAATTCAGTCAACTCAGCAAGCCAGTCACTGCATCTCCATGCAGAAAGGATCTTGAATTTTTCCCTTCAGAGCTGGCCCTTCCATTAGGCCAAGTGAGATAGCTGCCTCTGGTGGCAGATGCTGGTGAGCGGCAGCAAGGCGTTGGAGGAGAGACCTGTGTGTCATGTGGCCAGCTGTGCACCCACTAAGCTAGCTTGCTGCCTTCAGGTGTACTGTGAGACAATGCCGCATGCGGCATTGTCCTTGTTGAAGAAAGATTCAACTGCCAGCCCAGTTGGCATTTGCACTTGGAATGGGAGGGGGCGCCATTTTGTTTTCCCTCAGGTAGCAAAATGGTTTGCTCTGTCACCTTTTCATGCAGGATTTAACAGCACCACTACAGGGAATACCTTGATGACTGGCAAAGCTATTTTCTCTAAAAGACCAATTTCCCCCCTGATATTGCTTTGATTGTTTTAGCAGCCACATGAAAGCAGGCATTCAGTGGGTGCGGTTCTTCACAGCATGGAAATGCAAGACTGAATAGCTTTGTTGAGTGAACATCTGTATCTGTTAAAGAGCCAGGACTTCTGGCAGGAGGCACAAAATGGAAATCCTGTTTACGTCAAAGGTTTAGGAGCAAACAACTGTACCTTTGAGTTTCCAGCTCTCACGGTCAGGAGAGGAAGGCTTGGCAAAAGGGGATCTAGGGAAATGACAAAAGGGTTTGGGACAAGAAACAGCACAACGGGCAAGTTCAAGGCAGGCAACCCGAGGAGACTGTGATGGAATCCAGAGCGAGTGGTCGGTTTTTTGTATTCCGGCATAGTGAATTAACTGCACTGTTCCATTAAGCATAACCCAGACACACAACCCTGCATGTAAAAACGTGAATTTCTGTTGTCTCTCCCCCCTTGTTAAAAGACTCAGGAGCAGAGTCAAAGTAAGTGCGAGTCAATCACACATTTTCTGCTGCCGCTTTAGGAGAATATGAGAAGCCACCTTCTGAAGAATGGCTGGAAAGTGCCTTAATTACCTCAGCATGTGCTGAGTTTCAATTTATTCTGGATCTGTTTTTGTTTTTGTTTAGATTTGGCTGATAGCTCAAAGTTGTTCATAGATGTATGTTGTCTTTGTGTCTGTTGTCTGTTGTATGTTTTTACGATTTTAAATTTTATATATTGTTTTTAATGTTTTAATTTTTTGTAATCCGCCCAGAGAGCTTTGGCTTTGGGGTGGTATAAAATTAATAATAATAACAACAACAACAATAACCCTTCAAGCTCTCATCCCTTGGCCTGGAACTGGTGGCCTTTGAGATGTTGGATTTCAGCGTCCATTATCCCCAGCCAACATGACCAATTACGAGTGTTGCAGTACAGCTACATCTGGAGGGTTGTTCCCCACTCTGGCCTAGAAGAAATATAATCTTTAAAGGGCCTGGCCCACCACGAAGACCTTTAGGCTTGGCTGGCACTAGAGATAGGGTGGTGGCCCTCACAAGAGAGGAACAGCTGGCCTCATCTGTGACTGCTCTTAAGAGGGTTTTAGAAACTCATCTGTACTCCTTTGCTTTTAACTGAAAACATTTATGTTATTTCCTGCTTTAATACAATTTCATTAATATGTTTGTATTGTTGTAAGCCGCCTTGGGAAGCTGATGTTCTTGAAAGGCAGATAAGAAATTGAATGAATGAATGAATGAACTAACAAACAGATAAAAAATATGCAAGCGAACATATTTGGCTCAGGTTGATAGGAGTTGTAGGCCACCGATAACGGGAAGGCCACCCCTGCTTCAAAGAGTTCAGGTTTTATCTTCATAGCAACTCTGGAGTAGAAGTTTACCTGGAAAAGAGGCCAGGCACCTGGTAAGTATCTTTCCTGATTAGGATTTGAACCCAAGTTGTTAGTCTGTCCACATGCTGCACATTACACTGCTCATAGTTGTCCTCTTGCAACCCTGGGCAAACTTGAATACCAGCCCACAGATCCCATGAATGCAAAATGGTGGGTCTAGGGAGAACGTTACTGTTTGCAACGGTTCTTTTAGATGAAAATTGTAACTCCAATGTTATCAAATGTGCATGGAGAAAACTTTCAAGGTTGCCATGAATATCCTGTGTCTGTCTTTAGGAATTATGTTCATAATAAGTGCATCTCTATACCCCAATGTAAAATTTGCAGAGGAAGAGCACTTAAGGAACCATTTCCCCCTCTGCTAATGCATTATATCCCCTTTGTGAATTAAAATTCTTTCTAGCATCCTATGGAATGAAGCTTTGCCATTTTCCAATGAAAACTGTAAAACGCAGATTGAAAAATCATTGCCTAGTTCCTGCCCAGATGTGACAAGATATTAATCCACACATCTTGACAAACTGCCCTTGAGTACCTGAACTTTAGAGCTATTAGCGCTGAGCGACGGATAGACGGGCAGGAGAACAGCCAGCTGCCAAATGGATGTGACAACAGTAAATGCACTCAAGAATAACCAGTTGAGAACAAATGCATCCTTAATGCCTGGGATAGGAGAGGCTGTTTACTTTGCTGGCTGGAAGAAATGGGGGCTAACTAGAAATAAATGTGTTCTTCAGCTACTGCTATTCACTATGGTTGGGTAAATGGGAAAGCGAATGCAGCAAAAGATGAGCAGAGAAAGGGGGGGGGAAAGATGGGTTCTGCTGCTGTAGTAGTACTTGTGAAGGGGCCATATTTTGTGGTGTGAGGATCTGTACATTGCAGTGACCCTATGAAAGGATGCTATCAAAACCTGTTGGTGGATTCTGGGCTGCCCAGCATTTGAGGTAGTGTGAAGGTATTTCCCCCACTGAATTATTCCCACCACAAAAAACAACAACAACACCTTTTGTTGTATGCAGTGTATACAACATTGGGTGAGGGCCAAACTTCTGACCTTGTCCGCCCACCTGTGCTATCTATCTGTGTCCCAGTACAGCACAGACAGCTGCCTTATACCAGGTCTGACTATATTTTGTCTGTCTAGTTTAGAATTGTTTATTCTGACTGGCAGCAGTCCTCCCCCCCCCCCACTAAAAATCCAGGGTCAGGTACAGGAGACACAGGCATGGGCAAATTTTGGAGGAAGGGAAAGCTACCCTCCGAGACGTAGTGCTATCTGGAGTAGGTTTTTGAGTATGTGCAAGACAATGCACATGACAGAAGAAGAGGACTAATTGCATAATTAATCACTTCCTGGGGACAAGATGGAGTTTTTTAAAGACTAGGAGTAGCAGGGTGCCATCTCCCTTTGCACACAGCATAGGGCTGCCATAAATCAGATCTCTTGCACTTGCTTTTAAGTAAATAAAGTAATGTGTAGCTTGACCCTGGGTGATGTTCGAGGAGCTGGGCTGAAATTTCTCAGAAGACTGACTTCATTAAAAATCTGAGAATGCTCTTTTTTGATCCCCTACCCCGGAAAAAGGGTCATTTTTTCAAATACATAATATCGTATTCTGTTTTCATGGTTGTCTCAATTTCCCCCTAAGGTGGTGTGGATATTAATTTCTACGATTAGATATAGTTGTGTATGATTTAAATGAGCTCCCTCAGATGGGTGGTGGTGGAATCACATTCCCTTACTGTGGCTCTGACTCCTTCTTCTCTTCTGCATTTGTATCGAGCTGTAATTACATGAGGAAGAGATCAGTGACCACGTGACTTGTACAGCTCAATGCAGTTGAATGGGTCAGTGCCCTCTAGTGGGCATTTTATAGTGCAACTTTTCCATTACGCAATATATTCCAAAAGAATCAGGTTTTCCGAAGTTTATTTTTTAGCACTAAAACCGTAAAATGGAGCGGGAGGCAGGAAGGTGACGGCATTGTCAAAATGACCCGCAAACACCTGTGAGTGGCCGGTAAGGAGCGTGCCATAAAACACTCATTTAAAGAAGAAGAATATGTATAAAAATAGAGAAGAGACCAGCCTGCCTGTCTACAATAGGCCAGTCTCACCATGGTTAGGAGCCCCCCCCCAAAGGCTGTGTTGGGGAGCACCCACATGTATTTCTCCCCTCTATTTTCATGCATTTTCATCCCCTCCATCATTCAAAGAGCCAACCATGTCTGTATCGATCCATGGTCTTGTTCTCTTGCCCTAGGAAGCTCTGGTTTAGAGCATCTTTGGATGTCACAGAAAAGCCTGGAGAACAGGAAGCACTAATGCAATGGTACAGGGTAGGGAAGTTCTATTCCAGATGAAATGGAGAATTTATTTATTTATTTTATTACATTTATATACCGCCCCACAGCCGAAGCTCTCTGGGCGGTTTACAACAATTAAAAATAGTAAACATTAAAAGTATACAAAATTTAAAAACATAAAAAACAGTATAAAAACAACAACAGTATCCATTTAAAAACAACAATTCTGGGGTCCATTAAAAACAAACTTAATGTTGTTAAATGGTGTTAATTTAACAGCAGGGGAGAGACAGGCAGCGCAAGACACTAGTGCTTCCTATTCCTCCTGTACTTGCATCCTGCCTGAAGAGTTGCTAGGATGACATTTCGCAGCATCTGCCAGGATTTTATGAGAGCAGGAAGACGTGAAACCTTTTCCTAGGAGGAAGACAGTCGAGAAAATGGGTGGAGCCGCAGCAAGGGGAAATGTCTGTATGTGTTCTCCCTTAATCTAAAACTTGCTCAGAAGTCTCTTCTCATCTTGATCTCTTCCCATCTGCATTCAGAAGCAAGGACCCCGTGGTAACATCACGGTTGTAGCTGTGTGTACACGGCAGAAGGAATTAGCCAGAACGCGCCCTTTTCTTCCTCTTCCCCTGCCTGTGCTGTGCCAATCGGTTTTCTGATGTTTTATGATTAATCATTTCAGTTCCTATGCATACGTAATGTTTTCGAGAGTCATTCAGACACCTTTTTTCAGCTCTACCTTCTAGTTCCTCTAAGAGGGGCAGAAAAGTTAATTACGCTGTCTGTCTAAAAGTCAGGAAAGAGACCCGCCATCAGCCACTCAGGATTCCGGCTCCTGTCAAGGAGTGAGCTCGCAGCAAGGGCAGCTGGATCTAATTAGGAACCGGCAACCCTGTGGTTTTAGCAACAGCTGCTGGAGGATGGATAACGCTAGTAGCCTCCAAAGCAGCCTGCGTTAGAGATTTAGGGAGAGGGGGAACCCTTGTCATTTGGAGAGGCAGCACGCTGAACAAGTATTAGCAGGAACAAAGATTTCCCAGGAGATACGGCAAATATAAGGATTTTGTTTTGTTTTGTATAATTGCTCTTAGACAATTTCCATCCAAATCACAACATAGGTGCGGTGTTTTAGGCTACAATTCTAGGTTGAACTAAATGGCCGGTTAGCATACATAGCAAGACAAAGCCGGAAAACGTAATTTTGCATGAATATAGGCTTTGTGCCTAGGCTCTGGGACACCCTTTCAAAGGAGGCCCCTCTCACTTCCTCATGGGTGACCTTCCAGAAGAGGTCAAAACCTTTCTTTCTAGGAAGGTATTTGGCATTTTAACTTGCGGTTTTTCATCTCTCTCTGCTTTTGAGGAATGTTTTAAATATGTTTATTGCTCTCCTGGTTGGTGGTGTTTTCATGACTGAAAGGATAACTTTCAATGTTCAGTTTTTGATTGATTGATTTATTTTTAAAAATGTTGCTTTTGTGGTTGGCCATCTTTAACTCCTAGCAGAAAATGTGGGGTATAAGTGATTTAATAAATAAATAAAATAAGTTACAGGAGTGTCTGTAATTTGAACAGCAATGTTCCTTTGTGAATGTCCCAAAACTCAAAGATGAACCAGTGAGCGCAGACAGCAACTTCGATATGACTTTCCTGCATTGTCTAGTGTATATTCAGAGGCAGTAAGCCAATGTAGCTCAGATGCTGGGGAACATGGATGGGAGGGTGCTGTTGCACTGTTGTCCTGCTTGTGGGTGACAGCTGGTTGGCCACAGTGAGTAGAGTTCTGGACTAGATTTACCCTTGTTCAGATCCAGCATTGCTCTTCTTATGTTCTTATGTTTGAAAACTCAGGAAAAAGATATGTATTTGCAGAAATTCAACGAAATTTTCCCATAGTTTGTCGGCAGTCATTGCAATATCCTGTAGGCTCAGCTTGTCAAAAGAAAGGATGTTAACTTTGGGTGCTTCTCCCAAACTGGAGCTCTTTAAAGCTGCTGAGGCATTGCTTTTTAGCAACCAGCTGTAGACAGAATGAAAATGGTGGTTTTAAAAAACCCTTAAGAACATAAGTGCCATGCTGGATCAGACTAAGGGTCCATCTAGTCCAGCACTCTGTTCACACAGTGGCCAACCAGCCATCAGCCAGGGGCCAACAAGCAGGACATGGTGCAACAGTACCCTCCACCCATGTTCCCCAGCAACTTGTGCACACAGGCTTATTGCCTCGAATACTGGAGATAGCACACAACCATCAGGGCTAGTAGCCATTGATAACCTTTGCTTCCAGGAATTTATCCAACCCGCTTTTGAAGCCTTTCAGTAATGTTCAGTCTCATGGCTCTGATCGTAATGTATGTTAAATAATAAGAAGGGATGTCCGCTACCAGGAAATCCTGCCCTTTGGGGGATTTCTGGATTTCTGCAACACCCGTGACTCGGCTTACAGGTTTCTTTTCTGGGTGGTGGTGGTGGTGTTACTTCGCATAAATAGTAATTTGCACAAATTTTGAACGCAAATTGCTATTTACACAAATAATAGTAATACCTCTCACCCGGCAAATCTGCGAACTGACCTGACTGGATGAAAGTTCCACACCCTGGACGGATTCCCCCAACATCTTACTAAGATGGGTCTCCTCAATGGGACTGGATTGCTAGAAACTGTGCATAGGACTCTAACTTTCATTTAGCAAATGCCTCCCTGCAGCAATGCCTCAAAGGTTGATTCATAGGAAATCAGACGATTGGTCCATCTAGCTCAGTATCGTCTGTTTTGATGGGCAATTGCTTTCCAGCAGTCTTTCCCAGTCCTACCTGAAGAAGATGTGTGCTGTACAACTGGGTTACAGTCTTTCCCCAAGAGACTAATTCCTCCTACCCCCACCATGTACCCATCATTGACTACCCAATGTTGGTATCTGTCCTGCCTATAGGTGAGAATAGGAAGAATCCCGTTCTGTCCTGTATTTTTTTTTTACCTGTCTGCCCCCAGAAGGATGTGCTTTCCATGCCCTTCCCCATAGGGGTGGGATTTGCCTGAGAGAGGACAGCAGCTGCTACCAACCTCTGAAGCCATTGGCTAGTAGAAATCCAAATCTTTGACATCAGAGTTGCCTTGAGCTGTTTGACCCCAATCTGTCGATGGCCTTGATTCCAATGCTGCCACTGAGAAGCTGTGTGGTAGTAGTAGCAGCAGCTGTTTCTGTCACTTTTTAAAGTGAGTTAACAAAGGGCCTTGCTAGACGAGGCCTTAGCGCGCTGTGAGGCCTGGTTTCCCTGCTGTGCGTCCAGATGATGCACAGGGGAATTCGGGGTCAGGCCGCGCTGAAGCCTCCCCTAACGCGCCATAAGCGAAGTCGCTTATGGCGCGCCTTTCCCTGAGGCACGTCTAGCAAGGTCCGTGGCTTTTTGCAGCTACTCGCTTACTCGCGAGTAGTCGGGAAAAGCCACGGACTGGGCACAGCGCTCAACCAACGTTTAAAAACAAAGTTGAAAGTGGGAAATTTCTAAAATACAACGCATGTGACTATGGCTGTAGCTAGACCTAAGGTTTAACCCAGGATCATCCCAGATTCGTCCCTGCCTGAGCGCTGGATGCCCTGTGTGGCACTTGGATGAACAGGTTTCACTCCAGGACAATCCTGGGATAAACCTTAGGTCTAGCTATGGCCTATCTTTTCATCACTTTCCACAATATCCTCTTAAAGATGAGTTATACTATAATATTTCACTATCAGTAATCTCTTTTGGTCTGGACACATCTTATGATCCCATTGCACGATAGATAGATAGATAGATAGATAGATAGATAGATAGATAGATAGGAATGTATTTGCACTAGGGATGTGCTCCGCTTCTAATCGGACCGGCGAATTAGAAGCGGAGCGGGGTGCTTCGCCTCCCCTTAAAGCGGAGGCGAAGAGGATTGGGGGGCCGGCGGAGCGTTGCGAAAAGGATCAGGGTGAGTGCAATCCCATCCAGAACCGGTAAAACACCCCTCCCCCATCCTGTCAGCGGAATCACCTGCTAACAGCATCTCAGTCTTGTCTGGATTGAGTTTCAGTTTATTAGCCCTCATCCAGTCCATTGTTGCAGCCACCACAGCCTCTCCTGCTGAAGATGAAAAGGAGAAATAGAGCTGCGTGTTATCAGCATACTGATGACAGCACACTCCAAAGCTCCGGATGACCGCACCCAGCGGCTTCATGTAAATGTTAAACAACATGGGGGACAAAACCGACCCCTGCGGGACCCCATACTTGAGAGTCCACAGGGCCGAATAATGTTCCCCAAGCACCATCTTCTGTATCCGACCCGCCAAATAGGACCGGAACCACTGCAAAGCAGTACCTCCAACTCCCAGCTCAGCGAGTCGTCCCAGAAGGATACCATGGTCAATGGCATCAAAAGCCGCTGAGAGGTTGAGGAGAATCAACAGAGTCACACTCCCTCTCCTGTCTTTCTCCCGACATAGGTCATCGTACAGGGTGACCAAGGCTGTTTCCGTGCCAAAACCAGGCCTGAAGCATTTCTTAAATGCTAAAAGACTGTTAAGTTGGCAAGTCTCCTCCGGCAGGCCATTCCACATTCTGGGAGCAGCAGAAGAGAAGGTCTTCTGGGTAATACTTGTCAGCCCGTGTGTGTCTGTTGTTCACACTTTGTGTTTCACTGAGGAAATGGAAACTCTGTGCAAATTGAAGCGCTGGTGTCACACCAATGTAGCCATGGCATACACAATTGCTACCTAACGTTTGAAGCATCCCACATGACATTTTCCCCCAAACTCCCCTAAAATGCACTGTATGGATAACCAGAGATGAAAACACCCAACTGCTTTCTTTCTCCCCCCCCCTCCCCGCACCCCAACTTTGCCGGTCACCTTGAAGCAAAGTGCCCATTGTTTCCATGGGTTTGAAGTATTTTGATAGAGTTTTTCAGCCTTGATGTACTGAAATAATGGGAATGGTATTGGTGTTTGCCTTTTATAGAGAACTTATTTCTAACAGTTTTCCTTTTTGTAAATCTAATTGCTTTAGGTTCACCAAGAATTCACAGGCAATTGCTTTCTTGCTGTTGCCAATATTGCAAGCACTTTATATTCAGGGTTGCTGACCTGAATCTGTTTTCTCACACAGTAATTTTGTAGCCTTGTGGAGCTTAGAAAAGCTGACAGGGATGCGAGAGGCAATATCCATCAGTTAAATTGCCGACATTTTGCTTTGCATCCTTTACAGATAAAATGGGTGAGGGTGGAGTGGAGTGGGGGGTGGGGGAGTCCTGTTATTGACAGAAAGCTGAGGTCTAAACAATTCCACATATTCCAGTAATGAAGAACACTCAAAACTGTCTTTATTGCAGTCGTACATAAATAGTCTAATAATAATATTTATACAATGGCATCAATGTACAAGACACTTTGCAATGCAAACATAACACTGATGCATGCCCCAAGGAGCTTACAGTCTCGGGTTTGACAGTGAAGGGAGAACAAAGAGGAATGAGGCAAGTTTAACAAGGGCTGAATGTAAGTAAATGCAATTTCACATACTAATGGCTTCATTTCAGATGGTAATGAATATGGGGGAAAGGATTAACCACCAGATTCCTTAGAAAAGGGAGACTTTGAGCAGAATTTTGAAGGGAAGAATAGAGATGTGGTATCACATACAATTCAGAAGCCGTCATAAAATGAAATACTGAAAAGCCTGATGCCCAACTCATTTAAAGGAGCAACTGTATGGCTACCAGGCATTGTGTTGGGGCCACAGGATTCTTTGGTTTCTGGGATCCAAGGTCAGAACCAGAGCTGTGACCTTGGAGCCCAGAAACTGCTCTCCCCACCCCCTTGTAGCTAGTGCACTTCTCGATGTTCCGGCTTTGCCTCCACTCTTGAAAACAGAGCATGGAGAGGGCAAAAAGGGGGTGGTCCCAGGGGCAGGGAGGAGAGGAGACTGCAGAAGCTGCTTTATGTAGCTTCCTATTGGGTCTCCAGCCCCCTTCCCTCCCCCTCCCCAAAGCCATGCCTAGATGGGTGAAATCTGTTGGACTTTCAGGTTTTAATTGTGAACTGCCCAGAGAGCCTCGGCTATTGGGCATTATAAAATCGTAATAAATAAAAATAAGTAAATACTTGCACACGGACTCTCTGACTGTCAAGCAAGCAAGTGGTAGGAATGATGAGAAAGAGGATAAGGAGCCATAGCAATTAGTGCCAATGACCTTGGGAAGGTAGATTCATTGAGGGAGGGGGGCATTGAGGGTGTCTTGCCCAAGGGCCCTCAAAAACCTGGAGCCATCACTGGCAAACTGGTTTGGCATGTGAAGACTGGTGTGTGTGCGTAAGCAGTGTAATGTAAGAGGAGACCATTGTTTGAGGGCTTTGGATCATGAGGAGCAACTTTACAAGTTAACCCCTGGTCCTACCACTCCCCCTCCCATTCAAAACCAATGATTTGGGTTCAGTGGCTCCTGAGCATATGTGATGGGTGGGAACTGTTGTCTTCTCCAAACTATTTTGAGTTTGGGGCTCTTGTTCCACAGCAACCACCATCAAACATAGATGGGTTAAAAAAGGGGATTAGACGGAGTTACAGAAGGCAAGGTTATTAATGGCTACTAATCATTAGTAACTTTAGCGACCTGTACCCTTGAATACCAGTCACTGGGGTTCAAGAGACCGCATGTCCTGGTTGTGGGAAGCAAGAGGATGGACTAAATAGGCATTTGATCTGATCCAGTAAGTCTTTTACATTCTGATGGGGTTTTTTCAAAACAAGCTTTGGAGACCTGTGAGGAACAAAATTGGGAAACAGTGGATTAATCAAATTTGAGAGACCATGTATAAACTTGCTCAGGAAGTGCAGAAAGCAAGGAATCGTAACTTTAAGAAAGATATTATGGCACCATGGTTTCCATTTATTTCCTCTCTTGAAGCTCTTTTTAAACTTTTGATCAAAATCGGACAAAGTACAGTTGCCTATATTTTGTGCCTACACAAAATAACATACATTTACACACACTCCTTTTACATGCTGCAAAAATTGTATTTTTACTCTTTCATTACGTATTGAAGTCCTACTTAGCCCATTTTACTGTAGCTGTTCCATAGGCATATTAGTTATAGACGAAGAATTATCATTAGTGAATTCCTTTGTTTCTTTAGTGATATTGATTTATTATTACTAGGTATGCTTTTCTTTTTGTTGCCATTATTTGGTTAACTTTATTTTGAAATAAACTAAACTTTCATGGATACATTTGTTTATCCAAAAGTACAATTACTCATGAGTAAAGCTAAGGCATAAAGAAGGACAACCTTGTAATTGCCTTCTCCTTTGACAGCACGTTCATATACATGTCTATGAAGTAGTATGCCTCCCTTGAATTCCATGGGACTTGCTCCCAGATAAGTATGTATAGCAGCCTTCCCAATGGGTTAGATGACAACACCCAGGCTGGGGATGATGGATGTTGTAGTCCAACACAACTGGAGGGAGCCAGTTGGGGAATGCTGATGTATAAGACTACAGCCTTCAGTTCTGCATCTGTCTCGTTAAAACAGTTTGAGATGGTGTTGCAGCTCCTTCGAGAATGATAACTTAAATGGCAACAGAGGGAAGGTTGCCTTCAGTGTGATTTTTGCCAACAGGCCGATGGAGAGCGGTGCACCGAATGTACCTCTTGCATTTATTCCGATTCTTTTCAACTCGGCGTGTGTGGCTGCAGCATTTGGTGGCAATTGCTCATAACGGCAGCACCTTCCTTCCTCCCCCTTTTTTTCAGAACGAAATCTAAATGATTTAGTTCGCTAGCTTCTTAGACGGAGGAGTTCATCAGTCATGAAACCTCCCACTTTTCTCCATTTATCTGCTTGTCAGGATAAATGATAATGCCAAGAGGCTGGCAGGGTAATGATTGACTGCCGTGGTAAATGGATTGCCACCCTAAACTATCAGAAATGTAATGAGGATGGTAATGAGAAGCAGAAGTGGAGCTCCTCCTACCAGGTTTTTCATGCTCACACGCTGCAGCACATCCCCCCTCCCCCCACACGTACTTTTTTTAGTGTGCTTTAATTTTGTTGCTAACAAGAAAGAACAAACTTTAAGGCTGGGGGACTGGAGTTCCGTTCATCACATAGTTTGCATGATTATTTGGCCTGGGCATATGATTCCTCTCTATTGGTTCCTCTCTATTGGTTCCTCGCTATTCCTCTCTACTGGTTCCTCTCTATTCGGCCCTGGTTAGGCCTCATCTAGAGTATTGCGTCCAGTTCTGGGCTCCACAATTCAAGAAGGATGCAGACAAGCTGGAGCATGTTCAGAGGAGGGCAACCAGGATGATCAGGGGTCTGGAAACAAAGCCCTATGAAGAGAGACTGAAAGAACTGGGCATGTTTAGCCTGGAGAAGAGAAGATTGAGGGGAGACAGGATAGCACTCTTCAAATACTTAAAAGGTTGTCACACAGAGGAGGGCCAGGATCTCTTTTCGATCTTCCCAGAGTGCAGGACACGGAATAACGGGCTCAAGTTAAAGGAAGCCAGATTCCGGCTGAACATCAGGAAAAACTTCCTGAATGTTAGAGCAGTACGACAATGGAACCAATGACCTAGGGAGGTTGTGGCCTCTCCCACACTAGAGGCCTTCAAGATGCATCCATCTGTCAGGGATGCTTTAAGGTGGATTCCTGCATCGAGAAGGGGGTTGGACTCGATGGCCTTGTAGGCCCCTTCCAACTCTGCTATTCTATGATTCCTTATTTGTGTACCAGCCAACCGCCATTTGACAACTTGGTGCTCTCCAGATGTGTTAGACTACAATACCCATAATCCCCAAATAGTGGCTACACTGGCTGAGGATTTTGGGAAGTGGAGTCCAACATTAACTTATATTTTACCTTAGCCTGAAGACTCAAGAGTGGGCAGTTTGGAAGCGCTATCCCTGCTGCTGTCATATTCAGACCGTACATCCCACCATTTAAGCCTAGACACTAGTGCCTTCTGCTTCTGAAATGTATACTGTTTGAGCTCTGTATCTTGTGCTTTTCTGTGATGCTCAAGAATTTCACAGTATTGCTAACAAGTTTATGCTTGTATTTGACCCAAAGGTGGGCAATGTATTTTGACTAATATCTCTCATGTTCTCCCACAATTGGCTGATGGGAATTGTAGGCCAAAAGATCTGGAGGGCCGCATGTTGTCCACCCTGGTTTAAGTGATTGTGTTGGGTCATAGGGATGGAGACAGAATCCAAAATGTGAGAACACGTTTGTTTAGGATTTTAAAATCATGGCCATCAGCACTTTAAATTATTAAAGATTATCGAATAGTAAAGTAGTTATGGGAATTTAGACCAGCATGAACTTCAATATTTTTGCACAGATTTGCATGCAACTTGCACATGCTAATTTATATGTATAGATGCAAATACTATACAATATCATACATACTAAATACTAACATTATACATATAGTAAAGTAGGCTATCTTGCCTGACTACTAGCACAATGAGAAATCGTGGTTTCAGACACATCCGGAAACGAGCTGTCCATCATAAAATGGTGGATCTGTTATAAAATGGCCTCCGTGATCTGGAGTTCCAAATCTGAGGCCCGAAGCTTGTATAGCCCTAATCTAAACGTGTGTAGGATCGCATCTTAAACTTCAGTTCTGCAATATGTGTGTGGGTATTTTTTCCCCAGAGTGGCTGCCATATTAGTCTGTTACAGCAGATACATATCTGTACAACACACACACACACACACACACACAATCTTGTGACACCTTAAAGACTAACAGCTTTATAAGCTTTCAAACAGATCAGCCTATTTTCCAGTCAGTGTCCCTTTATGTGTTCACTCACAAGTCCATTCTGTTCTGACCCGTTTCTGGATTAAATCTGTTACTAACCCACCCACCCCATTAAAATCCCCATTTTAATACACATTTAAACATATGGTTTTGAATGTATTTTCTCTAAATATATGCATTTCCAACAATATATTATCTGAAAATACACATTTTAAAACTTTTTTTTCCCCAACTGAGAGCTGCATTCTTCCATGTGGGGAACTATGAATTTGATCCACGTATTTGTCTGGAATGTGCAGAACAGGCCACTTGGTATCAGAATTGGCAAAAATCAAATTCCTCAAGCATCCCTAGCTACAATAAACCGGTTAGCTTCTAAGGAGCTGCAAGATTCCTTTGTGTGTGTGTGTTTTGTGTTAAAATGATTATTTGTTGTGGCAGAGTTTCCATACAGTGAAGCACTGTGTTCCTTTATTCCCTCTCGTTGAATACCGAGGGTAAATAAAGAAAATACAGCCTATTGAATGATGGAGTTAACATTTCTAGCATCATTCATCTGTCTTAAGGCAGCCTTTCATAGGCTGTTTATTGATTATCATTTTTTAAAATGAGAATTTTTTCCTCCCACCCCTGTCCTGAGCCCCTAGGGAAGGATCCAGTGTTGCCAGTGTGTTTGCACTATTAACATTGCGCTCGCGTAAACCAAAGCTTGCACAACGCTTGCTAGGGCGACAGATTTCCCAGGAACTTGCCCCTCCTACCCTGGTTCCATTTACCACCCTATAGCAGTGTTTTGGAATCAGAGAGCCCTGCACTCACTTTCCTTCCTAGTGTGTAACTTCCAGCTGGTGCACACATGTTGTAGCCCACCAGTGCTTCAGCACAACATGGCGGTATTGTTGGTCTTGGGCAGGGCTTGTTTGGAGGGGCTGCTTGTCCTAAGGAACATAAGAAGCTGCCTTATACTGAGTCAGACCATTGTTCTATCTAAACCCAGTATTGTCAACACTGATTGGCAGCATGGCTTTCCAGGGTTTCAGACAGGTGTTTTTCCCAACCCTGTCTGGAGACAACGGGGATTGAAACTGGGATTTTCTGCATGCAAAGCGGGTGCCCTGCCACTGAGCTACGGCTCCTCCCCCATGGAGGAGGGCAAGGAGGAGTCTCCTCCTCATTGCTTATGTGAAAATTTCCCTATTCCTGTGATGGTAGAGGAGATGCTACCACATTGTGGGCATGATGATGTGTCTGTGCAAAAATCCCATGATCCACACTTCGCATTTCAGAGGAAATTCTGATTGTGAAAGAAAGAGACCATATTCAGTCTCGCTACTATTTCCTGCAGCCATATCAACTCGCTGATCCACCCAGTGTGGGTTGTTGTTGAACCATGAGTTACCATGTTGTATGAATGCAGTGCTTTTTCTGCAGGGTAGGTTATCGTGTTCCCTGAGCACAGCGTGTTTTCCACAGGGTTGCTCATGAACCATGCAGTGGGGTTTGTTAACTCCACCCCTCCCTGAACAACTCAACAGCAAGCCATGGGGTTCTCAAGATGGCTTGTTTGAGAAAAATAAACCACACTGAATGGTTAACAAGCCACTGTGCAGAAAACATGCTGCCTTCAGACATGTTAACCCACCCTGCAGAAAATGCACTGCATTCAGACAACACAGAAACCCATGGTGAGTTAGTGTGTTGTGTGAACCAAGCCAGTGACTGTTCACAGCAGATTCTGCTCATGTCTCATGAAGTCAGGACTAACTGAAAGTGAACAGAGTTTAATCTGTAACTGTCTTTTTCTGATGGTTGCAGCTAATAGAATTCAAAGATGGTAAACGTGTGCGCATACTTTGACGTCTCCTTTTTGCTTTTCCCCTTGCCACCGCTGACATTAGCAACTCCAAGACTAGTGCCCAACAAATGATTGATGTTTGTGTGTGAGACTGATCACTCAGGATCTTGGCATTTATTTCTGACCCTCTGTGTTTTGCAAATTAGGAACGCTTTCTACACAATGACAATAAGCAAATGTTTGCAAGGCCTTGAAAATTCCTGCTCTCTGGCAACTGTTGAACTATGTTGCGTCTGTAGGTTTTCCATATTAGCTGACTCCCTGCTAGTCTGCCCGCTCCCTTAGGAATAATTTACAAAATCCCAGTAAAATGCTAATACTTCACTGCTGTCTGACTTTGAGCTCTCTTTTAAATGGTTGTTATCGAAATATCAACAGGAAAATGTCTACATATGTAACACTTAGGTTCCTACTTATCAGTAGAAGAAAATATTTTCTCTGACATAGCTGTCTTATTGGCACATGTCTGGTAATTTGTCATAGAGCAAGACTGTTACTGCCTAGTTATTCAGTGCAAACATTTGTAGCTAGCATATGTCTAGGTTACTTGGAACAAGTGTAGCTTACTGGCCCTACCATAACCTCTATTTTCTTGGGGCGTTTCAACAGACAAAGATATGAAAGAACTATCCAACAAGACAGAGGTCTATCAAATGATGTGGAGAAAATGTGTAGTATTTATATTTCCCTCCTCCCTCATAATACTTGAATATGTGGTCATCCAATGAAATTTAGGGCAGTGGGCTTAGGACATACAAAGGAATGTCCTTCACACAAAAATAATTTATGGAATTCACTCTCATAAGATGTAGCGATGGCCACCAACTTGAATAGCTTTAAAAGGGGGTTCATGGAGGAAAAAGCTATGAATGTCTGCTAGTCATGATATTTATTTATTTATTACATTTATATACCGCCCCATAGCCAAAGCTCTCTGGGCAGTTTACAAAAGTGGCTATATAGAACCTCCTCAATCAGAGCCAATAGGCCACTATATAACAGTTGCTGTCAAACATGAGCAGAAGGATGCTATGCTATTGCACTCATGTCCTACTTGTGGGCTTCCTGCATGCAGAGGAGTGGCCATTGTCTGAGTAGAATGCCAGTCTACATAGTTTGATTTGATCCAGCACAGCTCTTGTTATGTTTTAATGCAGTGGTTCCTAATTGGTGGTCCGCGGACCCCCTAGGGTCTGCATAACCCACCCAGGGGGTCCATGGCACCATTCACATATTCACCATTCATTTCTGGAGTCCACTGACAACGAATTCCTACCAGAAGTAAAATATAACATCACTGAGCACCTGCGACTAGCTTCAGAGATTACTTCCCTGCACCTAATCCTGAAAACTCATGGATAAGGAATCCTTTTGATTGTGGTGATATACAACTAACAACTCTATCTGCGGAAGAGCAAGATACACTTGTTGACGTGACTTGTGATGGTTCATTGAAATCATTTTTCAAAGAATATAGACTGGACCAATTCTGGGTGACGGTTTTTCCTGATTATAAGAAGTTAAGTGAGAAAGCTTTGAAACATCTACCCTATTTCTTTGATTCTAAGACACACTTTTTTCCCCATATAAACATCTCTAAAAATGGGGTGTGTCTTAGAATTGCGGGTGTGTCTTAAGTTTTTTTTTTTTCCTGTTGGTGGTACTGAAATTAGTGTGCGTCTTACAATCGATGGCGTCTTACAATCGAAGCAATACGGTAGTTCCGTTTTGTTCCACATATCTTTGTGAACAAACATTTTCAACATTTTGTTATATGAAGAAAAAGCATAGAAATCGGCTCGATGTTGATCCAGATTTGAGATTAAAAGTAGGAAACATCGAACCGGATGTGGAAGGGATTGTTCAGGACAAAAAGAGGCATGATTTCTCCCATCACATTTAGGTTTAGTAGCTGCTAGACATGTCATAATTTGTTCAATTGTGAACTAGACATTAATAAAATTAAATTCGTCTTTATATTTCTAACTAAATCGTTGTCATTTTTGCATGATAGTATCAAAAATATCACAAATTTTATGGTCTGTTTTTTAGTATACCTAAAATCCTTTGCTTATTAGGGGCTACCCCTTATTTTCTCCAAAAGAATTGCTTCGCACAGGTAATTACCATACAGATAACATTTTTTTTTCAAAAGTAGGGGGTCCATGCTTGGCATTTGAAAAACAAGGGGTCCGCAGTACTTAGCTAATTGGGAACCACTGTTCTAATGTGATGGCTACTAGCTTAGATGGCTTTAAAAGGGTATAGACCAGGGGTAGGAAGCCCATGGCCACTCCAACTCCTCTAAATCCCTGACCACTATGCTGGCTCCAGCTGAGTTGAAGTCTAATATGGAGAGTTATAAGCTCTCGTGGCACTATAGACAAATTCATGGAAGTTAAACCTGTCCATGACTGTTCAGCTTGATGGCTATTTGAAACCTTTGGGTCCAGAGAATACCAGTGGCTGAGAAGCATAAATGAGAAACGCCTTCTTGCCCTGCTTGTGAGCTTCCTGGTTGGCCGCTGTGGTAAGCAGGATGTTGGACAAGTTGGACCTCTGGTCATCTAATGTCCTTACTTCATAGAATCATAGAATCATAGAATCATAGAATAGCAGAGTTGGAAGGGGCCTACAAGGCCATCGAGTCCAACCCCCTGCTCAATGCAGGAATCCACCCTAAAGCATCCCTAACAGATGGTTGTCCAGCTGCCTCTTGAATGCCTCTAGTGTGGGAGAGCCCACAACCTCCCTAGGTAGCTGATTCCATTGTCGCACTGCTCTAACAGTCAGGAAGTTTTTCCTGATGTCCAGCCGGAATCTGGCTTCCTTTAACTTGAGCCCATTATTCCGTGTCCTGCACTCTGGGAGGATCAAGAAGAGATCCTGGCCCTCCTCTGTGTGACAACCTTTTAAGTATTTGAAGAGTGCTATCATGTCTCCCCTCAATCTTCTCTTCTCCAGGCTAAACATGCCCAGTTCTTTCAGTCTCTCTTCATAGGGCTTTGTTTCTAGACCTCTGATCATCCTGGTTGCCCTCTTCTGAACACGCTTTAATTGATTTAATTCTGTTCTCTTTCATATTGCAGCATTTATGCTATGCATGTTTGCTGAGAAGTAAGCTTCACTGTGATCCGTGGGATTTATTCCCAGGAAAGCGTTCATAACATTGCAGTCCAAATACTCTGTGGTATCCTGCCCCTGAATCCAGAGGTACGAAATAGCTGTTGAGACTCTAGCCATCATTGCTTTGTCCATAGTGTTGGGTCCGGGGGTGGGTGGGCACCTGTAGCCCAATGTAGGCTGTTTCTGTCCCAAAATCGGGCTTGGACCAAGATTGGAAACGATCCAAATAATCAGCTTCATCCACAAAAGACTGAAGTTGAGTCACCCCAATCAATCCTACTAAAAATGAAATATTGGAATATTAATGTTTAGTCTATCATCATGCAACTCTTTTGTAAACACAGGGATTGCAGAACAGAACTGTTGTTAATGCTTCATTTACTAATTTATTGGCCGGGCACTGCTTGAAAAAGGCTTCTAAAAGTCTAGGTGTTGCACTTCCGCCAGATCCTTCCTCTGTCTTGGTCCAAAACACAGCAAATAGTAAGACAAACAGATAAGCAGATACACAGATGCTCACAGAGAAATAAAAAAAATTGCCATGCAAATAGATGTATTTTGAAAAGAATGCAGTAAAAAGGAATAAATAAAACCTTTTAAAGTTAACCTTTCCGTCTTGTTTTTAAACAAGAACGAAAATCAGCTGTGTGACGATTATGCATGGAAAGGGTTCCAAAGTACAAAGACGTTGTTTCCTAGGTCTTTGTTGCACAGCTTTACAAACTGTGGTTGTCCCAAGTTCATCACTTTCACTAATGCCAAGTCACTCCCTTTAGCCAGTCAGCAACCAGTACTTTGCACTGAATATTATGGGCACAACATTGGCCAGGTTACAGACTCTTGCTTGCCTTGCTCTTCTTGGTCTTCCCCGCACAACTAATTAGAATTAAGACCTCACTACATTCTATTACTCTCCTCCTTATTCTTTGGTCTTGTGCCAACAACAGAGGAGAAACTTGCTAAGATATTCTTAGAATGAAGGTTTTCTCTTTAATTGGTGGTGATGCCAGTGACATGCCACTGAAATTCGGATGACAAGCTATTCATCCACAATGTTGTGAAATGGCAGGCTAAATTCTATCCATCTGTCATCAGGTGTTATCCTTTGCATGTGTCAGAAGGTAGCCTGGAACGTAATGACTGCAGAAGTCTTGTGATGACTGACGCTGCAAAACCCAGAGGGTCTTATCCATTCATAACAGTTCTGAAGCTCTGATGGTAATTGACAGTATTGTAGCTTTCCATACACCACTCTCCTATTGATGGATGGCACCCTTTTGTCTTGAATTTCCCAAAAGGCAAAATGGAAGCGTTAGATTGCTATGACTTTTTAAAAAATAATAATGGGCTCTATCTACCATTCTGCTCTCTCTCAGTGCACATGTGTGTGCATGCATGCAAGTCAAGCAGTGCCGGTTGCTCATTATGATTGGAATAGAGGCCCAAATTGCTGAGCTCTATTGCAATCAGGCAGCTTACCTCAAGGAGAGGCCTGTTCAGCCTTCAAAGAACAGCCAGGTCCCTGTAGAGCACCCTTCCCTAACCTCGTACCCTCTGGATGTGTTGGACTACAACCCCCATCACCCCAGCCAGCATGGTGGCTAGAAATGATGGGAGCTGCAGTCCAGCCCATCTGGAAGGTGCCAGATTGGGGAAAGACAGCAGGCATAGAGGCTAAGCTACTTTAGGGCCAGATGAAATGTTCTGCTAATGATGCATAGTGTAGCTATGCATGATAGTTTCCCTTACTCTTGTGTAAGTATGTGCAGCCCCAATTTGGATTGAGAGCATGGCACTCTGGGAGGAAGGTTTTAAATCTCCTTCCCCCACTCATTCCCCCCCCCATTTCTCCCAGTGGGAGGAGGGATGAAAAAAAGAAAGAATCTCCACTGGTTGGAGACTTAAGAAAAACTATCATGCTTAGCTACACTATGCATGATCGTAGAAGTTTTCGTTTGGCCTCAGTTGAAAGTAATCTACATTTGAGGGATCTGGGGAAAAGCAGGGTGCTGGATTATCCTACAGGTTGGGTTGGAAGGCCTTTGCTTGAGTTAAATGGCTTTTTGTCATGGGTCATTGTTATCACAAAAGTGTCTTGACTTGTGCAGCAGCTATGGTGGGCAGAAGGTAGATCTTTAGATATTTTGGACTTCAACTTTTCTGTCTGCTTTTTTGGTAATGCATTTCCTCTTTTTCGGCAGTTCATAAGTAGCCATCCTGATCAGTTTCTGTGGGACGAAAAGCTAGACCACACATGCTGAGGGCTCATAGACTCAGAAAGCCTGTATAGATTTCACACTAGTCTAGGTAGCAGAAACAGTATTGTTGCACCTTGACCAGTCTCAACAGTCAAGGTGCAACAATACTACTTGCTTATTGGCTCCCTGGCTGTCAAGCAAGCAAGCAAGTGCTAGCAGTGATGAAAAAGAGAATGTGGAGCAATGAGGATGCTCTCATTCCAGCCATTTCTGGAAAACTTGAATTGATAGTCTCCACCCACTGGCATTCCTTTTGCAGGAGAATGTGGAGAGAGAGACATTTTTTTTTCCTCTCTCTCAAAATACTAGAACCCTTGGTGATCCCATGAAGCTGACTGATGAGTGATTCAAGACAGACAAAGGAAGTACTTCTTCACACAGCACATAGTTAAATTATAGATTCCATTACCACAAGATGTATTAATGCCCCCCAATTTGGCTGGCTTTAGAAGGGGGTTGGATAAATTCCTGGAGGAGAAGGCTGTCAATGGCTACTAGTCCTGATGGCTGTGTGCTACCTCCAGTAGCAGAGTAAGTAACCCTATGTACACCATTTGCTGGGGAATGTGGATGGGTGGGGGATGCTATTGTGTCCTGCTTGTGGGTTACTGATCAACAGCTGGTTGGCCACTGTGTGAACAGAGTGCTGGACTAGATGGGCCCTTCGTCTGACCCAGCATGGCTTTTCATCTTCTTATGGTAGCAATAATAAGAAACGGGATAAGGAGCAAGTGCAGCTGGTGACAATGATGGTGAAATGTAGACTCTCTGAGAGAGGGGGGCAGCTGAGATTGGCTTGCCCAGGGACCCTGAAAAACATGGAGCAAGGACATGATATTAAAAACATGGAGCAAGGGCATGATATTAAGTTAGCTCTTTTTGAGGAAAGGAAACTGTATGGCCAACGAGCCCTGGTTTCTTCATGTGTTTTACTAGCTCTCAGGTACTTCCTAGTTGGGCTCTTCCTTTTCTTCACAAGTAGAGCATTGGGGCATGCCCTGAGTGAACTGCCCCCACCATGCCCAGTGGTGCTGTGAAAAGGCACCCTTTATCTCCTTGTACTATGGTGAGCCTGGGTCACATTAAAAAGTGCATCCCTGTTGACTTTCTGAACCTTTTGAAGCTCTCCCATCCCCAGCTTGATAGAGATTTTAATATCTGAAACGAGTATAAGTAATTCCAACACTGCTCAGTAAATAAATAGTTATTAAGGAGAAGAGAGAGTTGCTTTATGTCCATAAATTCTGTTCCTGTGAGAATAAAAGCAGTAGTCTTCTTGGAACAGAGTTGAAAACGCACACATGGATTTTATCCAGTGTGCGTTTCCCTTGAGGCCTCTCTGGATTAAATCTGCTTTATTAGATTGTAACTATTAAACAAAACAGAAGGCTGCTCTCTCGGGTCTGGGATCTTTTCATTAGAAAAAGCAGGGAACTCTTAATGAGAGGCAAGGTCTTGGCAAGAACTTTCCTTCTGCTAGATGACTTTTAGAGATTTGATCTTATAAGTCACTTCCTGTATTGATTTAGGATTTTGAACCTTAAAGAGGCAAAAAATGAGAGGCTTCATAAAGGAGTTCAGTTTTTGGTGCTCATACATTTTGCTAGTAACAAATTCCTTTTATGGAAGATTCATTTATACCAGGGGTGGACAAATAGTGACCCTCCAGATGTTTTGGGCTTACAACTCCCATCAGCCCTAGTCAGCATTGCCAATGGTAAGGCATTATGGGAGTTGTAGGCCAAGACATCTGGAGGCCCACAAGTTGCCCACCTGATTTATACAGATGTACATTTCAAGATTGGACATGTTTGAACCATGTAAGATTTGCTCCATGTTAGGCATTATAAGAAAAGGAATTGAGAATAAAACGCCCGGTATCATACCACCTTTATACAAATCTATGGTGCAACCACACTTAGAATACTGTGTACAGTTCTGGTCACTACACCTAAACATGGAAATTACAGAGCTGGAAAAAGTGCAGAAAAGGGCAACTAAAATGATTAAGGGGCTGTTGCATTTCCCCTATGAGGGAAGGAGACTAAGGGGAGACATGATAGAGGTGTACAAAATTATGCATGGTATGGAGAATGTGGATAAGGAGACATTTTTCTCCCGCTCTCAAAATACTAGAACCCGGGGTCATCCCATGAAGCTGATTGGTGGGAGATCCATGGGGATAGCCACTCCAGCATCAGGAGCTGGATAGGAGAATGAAGGGTGGGTGCTGGCAGGGGTGGGGGTACTGCTGTGGTTATTCTAGTAATAATCTCCTTCTCCATCACTGTCATCATCAATCTATTTGTATGTTGCTTTCCCATGATAAAACCATACAATATGATCTCCATAGCTCCTGCGTTCCTACAGTGGCATGTGAATCAGCCATGGGTAGCAGCTGCCACATCCCTCCCCTAATGTAAGAATTGGTCTTCAATTGAGTCGGCCCTTGATTGTTCAAACTTGAGAGCTTTTTCCAGAAATGAGGCAAAGTATTTTATTCAAGCAGGTATTTGGTGGCAACGGAGAGGTAGGGGGTTATTGTTATCACTGCATTATAAATTGAAATGATAAAGTATTGTATGTTGACGGGAGCCTGGAGCGGTAGTTTTTAAGCTGTTTTGGGCATGAAGTCACAAACATGTGAATTCAATGTCTCTGGAAGGTATTAAAAATAAGTGGAGATTCCTTTCATCGGATATGGTCTGTTCTTGAAAATGGGCAATGTTGTTTTGTTAAAGTGATGTTGTGTTGGGGAAGATTGGGACTGTAACTTGATATAATGGGAAACTATTAAGCAAAGCAAGCTTTTGTTTTAACCAGTTTATGAAGTGTTTTTGCTCTGATTTTTCAATTACATTGGTGGTGGCTAGTTGATTTTTCACCTAGTTGCTCATTCATTTTTTCAATGAGGCTGAAAGAAGAGGGGAATTCCAACAGTGTGTATGTGTGTGTGTGTGTGTGTGTGTGTGAGAGAGAGAGAGAGAGAGAGAGAGAAAGAGAGAGAGAGAGAGAATTAACAACATGTGTTTTGCTATATTTTTAAAATTTATGTTCTATAGTCATATTTTTGTTCGACAACCATACTTTTAAATTTCGTGTTTGTGAAGAAGGCATGTGTACAGATGCTGGGAAATACATGTTCAGTCACGGCTTTTCTAGTGTATGTATACAGTGAAATGGTTGCAAGTGCACTGTGCAGGTGTCATAGGTCAATGGATTAATGCATGCTGTTGATTGCAAAAGTGCTTCCCATGTAGGAACAGCTTCCAGACTGTTAGTCTGTTGCAGAAATATAACAACAAAGAGTCTTGTAATCCTGTGAAGATAAAACACTTTAGCAAGTGGCATTTGTGGTCTAAAAGTGCACTTCATCAACTGCACTTGAGCCCACAAAAGCTTCTGCCATAATAAATTAATGAGACTTGAAGATGCTACAAGTCGCTGTCGTTTATTCACTTAGGAAGTTTGTCACATTTGGAGCACCCTCAAATGTATCATATTTTAGAACATTTTAGGGTGACTTTTAGGATCAGGGTTAGAAGTGCTATGCTGGATTGGACCGAAGGTCCATCTAGTCCAGCACTCTGTTCACACAGTAGCCCACCAGCTGTCAACCAGGGACCAACAAGCAGGACATGGTGCAACATCACTCTCCCACCCATCTTCCTCAGCAACTAGTGCACATAGGCTTACTGCCTCGGACATTGGGGGTAGCACATAACCCTCAGGGCAAGTAACCATTGATAGTCTTCTCCACCAGGAATATATCCAACTCCCTTTTAAAGCCATCGAAATTGGTGGCCATCACTACATCTTGTGGTAGTGAATTCCATAATTTAGCTATGCGCTGTGTGAAGAAGTTTTTCCTTTAATTTGTCCACCAATCAGCTTCATGGAATGACCCCGGGTTCTAGTATCTTGAGAGAGGGAGAAAAGTGTCTCCCTATCCATATTCTCCACACCATGCATAATTATTGAACCGCATTTGCCATTTGGATGCCCGCTCTCCCAGTTTGGAGAGATCCTTTTGGAGCTCTTCACAATCCCTTTGAGGTTTAAAACATTAAATAATTTGGTGTCCTCAGCAAACTTGGCCAATTCACTGCTCACTCCGAATTCCAGATCATTTATGAACAAGTTGGAAAGGTGCTGCTTGCATCCTCAGTTACCATCTTCAGGGCCCAGGGGCCCAGCAAAGACTTGTAACACACACATACCATGATCCCATCTCATACATACAATCTCAGGTGTCATGAAAGAAAAGTACATATTTTAACTCTGAAATGACATCATCTGTATTTCTGAATTTACACCAATTAGCTGGAGCTTTTCTATCATGCCCTAAAACACACACATAAACACACACACACACACACACACACACACACACTCTGTTTAACTGATCTCCAATATTGGTTTAATTGAAGGAGAGCCCTTGTTTATTTTCTCACTATTTAGCTGGTCTTAAAAAAGGTTTGATTCTGTTGATGTTTTGCTCTCTTTATTCTAATGGACCAAAACAGCTGGAAATATTTTATAAATACACCAATTCACTTTAAACCAGAGGTGGGGGCCATTTCCTCCAGGTAATGGGATAGCAGCCTGCGTTGTCCCCCTTGGAACTCTTGACCCCAATAAAATGATTTCTCCTCCCACCCACCCAATGCTTGGGCCCTAATGGGGCAAAACTCTCTGTGGTCGTGTGATGAAGCATTTCCTGTAGTAATGAGAGACCTGAAAGGACTTTGTGGAGATGGTTCATGGGGCCTTGGCCTCCCCTCCCCTCCCCACCTCCCCAACTTCCCTTCTCAAAACGACTGTCTAGAAAACTGGTTGCTGAGAGGCAAGGAGGAGAACAACAGGGGGTGGTAGAGTTGAGTTTGAGAGAAGAAGAGCAGTGGTGGGAAGAGTTTAATGGAGACAGAAGCCACATCTATGGGTCCTGAGGGATTAGAAGGTAGACAGAGAACTGATTTCATGAACAGAAATTGGAAACAAATGATTTGCAAGTAGAAAGCATGGAGATCAGTGTGAAAGGTGAGACATGAAGGACCTACATGCTTGATGTTCTTCACATGGTAGGATTGGGCGTGTTGCATTTGGTATGAACGGTGCATGTAAACAAATCAGAGCTTCCCCCTTCAGTATGCAAGGCTTGCCAGCAGGAATTGGGAAATGATCAAACCTTCTTGCATGCTAGTATTTATAAAGGAAAAACAGTGATTTACGTACATGTCTACCTGTCAGAAATGATGCAGGTTGTTTCTGTTTTGCATGCAGGTAACTGCATTAAACTAGAAAATGAATTATTGGAAGCAGTTCTAATTTCTAAAGATGCTTGTATTAAGGGGAAGGAGGGAGCAAATGTATTGCCTGTTTTCCTTGTAATTTTTTAAAACTTCATTTACATAATACTATACTGGCCATGAATTGTCTCCATCCCCAACTGGAGGGGAATTAAAGCGCCCTAATAATTTGCTCTGAGTTGCTGCACCACCACAATGGAAAAAAAGGCCGCATGCTAGCTTCCAAACCTGTCAGAATATATGGCTAGGATGAAATGCGGTCGTAGATGATTTGGTGCTCCGGACAAGGAGCGTCCTCAATACCCTCCCCTCTGTATTCAGTTTCTGAATATGTTCTTTTATTACATTGTAGCCCATTCCATGACACATTTATTTTTTTAAAGCAATGTTAATTCAACATTGGCCTTGCAGGTCACTGTTGCCCACTTTACAAATAAAGATGGACTGTGCTGAGTGGATCATGATAGTTATCCATCCCGGACAGCCCTCAATCCCAGGCAGCCGCTCGCCTCTCAATCTGGCTCTCTTGATAGCACTACTTTGGCATTGTGGCATAGCGATGCCATGCTAGGAGGTTCGCAGGCCCTGCTGGGCTTGTGCCATAATCTCTGGATAGGCCCGTGGGTCCTATGTTACTAGGGCAGGTAACTCAGGATCCAAATCCCCCACCCCACCCCAGTGATCTTGATACAGATCCTTCTTTCCTCTCTGGTAGCAGCAGCGAGGAAAGAGTTATCTGCATCAACAAAGAAAGCTTTCCACTCCCTCCCCGAGAGGTCCTCATTGTTGCTGATAGCAGTGAAGTGCAATCCTGTATCAGGATTATTGGGATGTGTATGTGCACCTCCCCGGCCCTGAGCCAGCATCACACGCGGCCTTCGGGACTGAAAAGGTTGTGGACACCTGCTGTACATAATCCAAATATAATTCACAAAAGGGTCAATTTATTGGGGAAATGCATAATACATTTTTTATTTTTGGAGAGAAGTAGTCCCACTGAAGCTAGGAAATTGATCACCTGAGCAGAGATTCAGGTACATAGCTATGATTGATGTTCCCATGTTCTGCCAAGCAATATATTACATAGGTTAGGGGAGGAACATTACTGCCTTGCAGATATCTATAGAAAAAAAAGTAAATAAGTTATAGTGAGCACAGAAATGTTTTCTTGATGGAAATAAAATCTTCTCTCTTAGAATCATGAATCAACACATGTAAAATGTATTTATTAAGATATATACCTAGTTTATAATGTTGCTACTAGGACTTTAAGCTGAATATAGAGTCAACTTGATCAAATCTTCAAAAATTCGCATATGCATGTAAAACAATAGTTTTGAGGGGGAAAAAGTATTCTTTGTGTCAGAAATCAACTGAGAAGAAGCATTCCTGATTGGGTGAGATAGACTTAGAAGAAGCATTTTTTCTCCTATGTTCACCTCATGGTTTTGCAAGTACTCGTATTAAAAATAGTGTACATTTTAAGCACACACACAAAAGACTGCTGTCCAATTAATCAGGAAGACGTTCTTAATAGATCTGATTACTGATTAATCAACCAAGCATGCAGCTCTAATTGTTGCCAGATTGGCCGTGTTTCCATTGAATTTAGTTCTTCCACTGAGTAATGAGTAATGTTGAATTAGCTTCTCAATATGTTCATACTTTTCCTTTTGACCAAAGATTGTGATATGGTTTTGTTCCCTTTTATGTATTTACTACGCACGTAAAAGAAATCCAGGTGTTGCAAAGAGTAGAAGCTGTGTACCCCAAAGGACATGCATTGCAGGATCAAATTTTGTACTGTCCATCAACCAGTAGCAAGCCTGCTATACTATACATAACAAATCAGTCCGTTACCAAAACTTTTATCGCATTTAAAACTCCTATTAACATTAAACTCAAATGCCAAACTCAAGGTAAAGCTGAGGCGACATCTGTTCTTCCCCCCTCCTTCACTACAAAGCTAATTCCCAAAGGCTTATTCTTCTGTCATAAATATGATGTAAATAATAATCAGTTCCAAAGAGAATCCTGACATGCAATACCTGCACTGCAAACCTACACTGACTTTATACTAGTTTAATAGTCATGGCTTGCCCCAAATTCTCTCTGGTAAAGATCTCCAGGGTGCTGGGAAAGAGAATAAGTATTTAAGGGTGAAATCCTATGCACGTTTAGACAGAAATAAGTCCTATAAGTCCCAGATTTCCCCAGCCAGCTCAAAGCATGCTAGGCTGAGAGGCAGAGGAGAAAATTGGAGGTGGGTGAAGGGGAAGACTTTATAGACTCTGTGACCCCATTCAGACAACACGCTAAACCATGCTGCTTACCATTTTGTGGTTAAGCAGCATGGTTTAGCTTGTTTTCTAAACGGGGCCTGTGTGAAAATCCTTTCCTTTTCATGCAAAGCTGCACACTCTGGCAGGTATCCTTTTTACACCATTAGACTAAGTTCAGAAAATCTAATGATTTAAAACAACCTACCCCCAACCTGGCGCCCTCTGGAAGTTTTTGAACTACAACTCTCATCAGCCCCAGCCAGCATTGCCATTAGTTTGCGGTGAGATGTGGGGTTTTAAATAAAAGATCTGGAGGGCACCCAGATCGGGAAAGCAGATTTAAGATATTCTCAGAAATGTTTGTTTTCAGTCTACACCACAGACCTAAACCAATTTAGGGTGCAGTCCTACAGCTCTCAGAATTCCACACATCTCAGCCCCAGTTAATGGCCATATTGTCTGGAGCTGATCAGAGTTGTAGTTCAAAAACATCCAGGGAGCGCCAGGTTGGGGGAAGGCTGTTTTCCCACTGAGAGTTGTAGGCGTTTTCCCTGTCTAAACATGCATAGGATTGCACCCTAAATTGGTTTAAGTCCATGGTGCAGACTGAAAACAAACATTTCTGAGACTATCTTAAATCCACTTTCCTCACCTGGGTGCCCTCTGGATTTTTTAGATAAGAACCTCACATCTCACCCCCAACTAATGGCCATTCTAGCTGGGGCTGATGGGATTTATAATCCAAAAACATCCAAAGGGCACCAGGGTGTGGGAAGGCTGTTTTAAATCTGACCTGCAGATTCTGCAGATTTTTCAGAGTTGTGGACTTGTGGACTGGTTTTTTGATTTGTTTTGTTTTACTTTCTGGAATTTTATGTACATTTAATTGTAGAAATATGTGTAATTTTTTTTAAAAAAAAACACTGCCAAAATGTGCATTTCCCCCATATGCTAAAGCATGAAAATGTACATTTTGAGTGGGTTTTTTTTGTTTTTGTTTTTCGCACATTTGTACAAGTACGAATTTGCAGAAATTTGGGAAATTGGACAAAATCCGATTCTATGAGCAGAAGGAAAGGCACCTGATGACAATGTGTACATCCTGAAAGTTGAGGGCAGTTCCCTCCCCTCCCACTCTGACACTTCTTCCAGGTCTGTAACCTCACCCCGCAAGCCTGGGGACATGACAGGTCCCTCAGCAGACCAAATGATGGAGAAAGAAGTCCCCTGAAGATAGGAACCTTGAAAACCACATATATGGAGCAACCACATAGGAAGCAACTGAAGTTGATCCAGTACAAGATACCCCTGTATTTATTTTGCATCCTTTTCACTGGGATTAAAAAAATGGCAATAACTTCCTGAGCTATTGCCTCTCATATGCCATAACTCTGCTGCCTCGCATATGCCATAACTCTGCATTTCCCTACACTGCATATGAATTGACACTGGGGGATTACTGACATGAAAGGGGGAGCTGGAATGACAAGCTGTTTATCTGATGCTTTTGTTAGTATGACAATGATTGTAGTCCCTGGTGACAGCTTTATCTTCCAAATGAAAATAATTTGAGTTTGGATTCATTGCTGTTTCCATTAAAATCTGTGGAAGCTATGGGTTTCTTTGGTTCCATTAGTAACTGTAGGAAGGGATATAAAATACTGCGTTGTAAAAAACATTAAATATAGCCTTGTAAAAATAGTCGTGAAAGAACCTTTGGTCTTCCCGATTTCCCTGTGTTTAATTGCATACCTGGTGATCATCGTTGTCTCTGTGTGTGTGTCTCTCTCTATCTCATTTCACTTGTTCATTTTATCTTATTTACTTGATAATGCTCGCAAACACAGGTGCTCCGAGTACATACTGCAGTGCATAATGATACCGTTTACACAAATTAAAGTGAATTATATATCTTCTCCCCAAAGGTAACTGAGGGCTGTGTGCACTGGCGATCTATTTTATCTGCAGTGCTGTCTCTTCCTTTTCAATTTTGGATAGATACGGGGAAAGGAGAAGAGGTGGAAATCCTACTGGTGTCTTAATTTAGAAATACATTAGGTACATTGACGCTCATCCTATTCACAGGTGCAATTTTGTTATTACTAAAGCTCAGGTAAGTCCCACTCATTTCAATGGGACACCGGGCCAAATTGAACATTAAGATAAGTGCATGACTGCTGTCGAAAACAGCTGTGTGATTATCCTTTCCTCTCTATATCATCTAGTACAACTGTGTTCAGATGCCGTCATATTCTGCATCTCCCCACGCCAGCTATGCTGTACATCATTAGCTACTGTTGGCAGAGGAATATGGAATGTTAAGACATGGGCGAGTTCAGCTAAAAGTTGTGTTAGGGAAGCTAGATATAAAGCAGATGCGCGATAAGCTTCATAGGGAGGGGATGTAACTCAGAGGTAGCACACAGGGATTGTATGCAGAACACCCCAGGTTCAATCTTCATTATCTGCAGTTAGCGCTAAGAGATTTTGCTTGAAACCCTGAAGAACCGCTGTCAATCAGTGTTGATAGTGTTGGGCTGGATGGATTAATGGTCTGACTTGGTGACCAGGTTTACACAATTATTGTTGTGGCTAATTTAAGCTATGATGAGCTGTGGCACCCATGGGCTCAATCGTGAAAATTCAGATTACAGAGCAGTGAGCAGCTTCGCAGAATTTATGCAAATCTCATGGCAATGCTGTCGAATGGGGGAAACTTGGGCAAATCTCATGGCAGGGTAGTAAAATGGAGGGGAAACTTCCATAAAATCTCTAGCAGTGGTCTTTCACTCCTGTGCCCTTGTGCAGGAGCAGAGCAAAAAACCAACAACAACAACAACAAAAACACTTGCAAGCACACTCTCTGGTATCCCTCCTTTATGATTCCTACACAAATAATTAAAAACCCACCTTGAGGCTGTGAAGGGATCAGGGAGAGAGCAGCAGTGGCAGTGGTGAGTTTGCAAGCATTGCTGCTCTACCTGTTCTGATACAATTCCCCGGGCGGGTTTGAATATCACACTAAACCACCCTGAGAACAAGCCACCCTAAACAACACTACTACAAGCCATGGGTTGTCAGGGTGGCTTGTTAGGAAAAAACTAGCCACGTTGAGAAAATTGCTCCAGGTTCGAACGTTATGCTAGGCTACTCTGCGACCATCCAAATGACAACCATCGTGGCATACTGTGATATGCAAACCTAGGGCCTTCCTAGACGAGGCCTTAGCGCGCATTCTGACCCGGCTTCCCTGCTGTGCATCCAGATGACGCACAGGGGAATCCGCAGACAGGCCGCACTGAGGCCTGGTCTTACCCGCCATAAGCAAAGTCGCTTATGGCGCGCCTTTTCCCCAGCTCTGGCCTCAGGCCGGAGCTGGGGAACGTCTAGGGACTTCCGCGGCTTTTCACGGTTCCTCGCTTACTCATGAGGAGCCGCGGACCGCTGTGCCCATCGGCGGGGGGGCGAAGGATGGCAGGGTGGGTGGCAGGGTGGGTGGCACGGGGGGAGGGCGGGTGCGATCGCACCGCGCGGGCAATGCCTGGCATGGGGCGGCGCTTGCAATGCCGCCCCATGCCAGGAATTGCCCGCGTGGCGCGATCGCACCTGCCCTCCCCCCGTGCCACCCCCCTGCCACCCCCCCACATCCTTCGCCCCCCCCCCCCCGGTAAAAAAAACCAAAAAAACCCCACTTACCTCTCCGGAGTCTTCGGGCCGCACCCGGCCCCTTTAAAATTTTAAAAAAATGGCAGACGCCGCAGGGACGCGATGTCCCTGCGCGTCGTGCGTGTGGTAGCCTGGGGGAGGCGCGCTAACTTCAGCGCGCCTCGGCCCCGCCTCCCTGCAGGCGTAAGCCGGCAGGTCTAGCAAGGCCCCTAGTCACTGTGGCTTAAATAAGCCACTGTGGCCTGTTTGATCGTCCAAACAAGCCTAGCATAAGGCAGCTTCCTATATTCCAAATATCTGGCTTGGTTCTTATGCACAAGGAACAAGATTCCAGGCGAGTGTTTTAGGTGCCATTTTGAAGATTACTTTCCTTGTACTGAAGAGATGTTATAGGCAGGAGAGGGGTGGTTTTGAGAGCAGCTTTGTTGATTGTGGATACAGGACTAGATACAATTTTGGGATTTATTTAAACTTATCTCAGAATTAAAATTTGGATTTCTGATCCATTTGCTTTAATGGAAAGGATTAAAGCCCTGTTAATGCCAAACTAGGGTTCCAGTCTGACCCCTGCAGTGACCCTAGAATAAAAGAAAGAAAGAAAACATTAGCTCTTTGCTACCTCTTTAAAGTAACGTGTGCTTTGGGTTTTTATTGAAGAGAATGTTTGAAATCTTAGACTTCCAGGCTGTATCTCTTGTCAGCACTCCATCACCTCTTCTGCAGTATGAGTCTTGAATGAAACTCTGTAGTTCAGATCTGGGATTTGCTGGGACATCTGTGTGATACAAATAATACAAAAGGCTTAGTGTTTAAAAGCAAAGACTTTGAAGTAGGAATTTCAGAGGGGTAGCCGTGTTAGTCTATCGCAGCAAAAACACAGGTCCTGGGACTTTAAAGACTAAAACATTTTAATGGCATAAGGTTTTGTAAACTAGAGCCCACTTCATTTGCACTGGGAAAACCGCATGCCCGTTTTTTGGGAACTGGTCTCCTGATGCTGCAAGGAACGCAGAAATACCGGAGGTTTTGCACATCTTTCGGCAGGTCAAAAAAAGAATGTGTGTGTGTGTGTGTGTGTGTGTGTGTGTATATATTATCCTAGTAAAATGTCAGACGCCTTTAATGACTAAGATGCTTAAAAATTATTTGGTTAGAAGAAATTTCAACTCAGTGCTTGCTTCATTAAAAGTGGAAATTGAATTTACATTCTAGGTCATTCCTCCCCCCCCCCCGGGTAGCACAGTGGCTAACTTGTTTAACTTAATTGACACAGTTTGTCAGGGAAGTAATTGTAGCAAATAAATTAAGAAGAATTGTCAAGAGACAATTATGAGATTAATTATAAGCCTGAAATGGGTCGCAGTATAAGATAAATATGCATGCTCATATGGAAAGTATGCTGTTTGTTAAGTTTAAATGTACCTCTCCATTTATATGAATGGGATTGGAGTTGAGGAGGAACAAGAGATCTTAATTCAACCTCCTAAACCAATTCTCTCTAGGTGTTTTGGACTATAACTCCCATCAGTCTCAGCCACCATAGCCAGTGTTCAGGGATGATGGGAGTTGCAGTCCAATTTGAGGGCAGGGAGGGTTGTACGCTGGACTTGTCTTTGAAGAGTAATGTGTGCGTGTCTTTCATTAAGTGGTCTTGTAAATAATCTCACAAAAGTTACTAGCCTGCAAAACGTAGTTAGCCTGCTAGGCGTTTCCATGCAGTTTTCATAGACGGGAGTAAGCTCCTAGCTTCTTCGCACGTTTGAAACAACAACCAAAAATGCCATCTGCCAACTGGACTGGTGGAGGAGGGACGAAGAAATCTGCCGCTTCACCAGCTTGCTGCGTTTTACTGACGATCATGGACGAAGAGACTTTCCTTCCTCTACAGCTAGCATGGAAACTTACTTGAATTCCTAGTAGCCCATGACTACCAGGCTTCCATTCAGTGTCTATGAGTGGATGTGTTTCCATTTGATCTAAGAGGTGCCAGTTCATGTAAGCAAAGAGATTAAGAAATATTGTCTGCATTCTGAGGTGGTGTGGATGTCTACATGTGTTGCCAACGTGCATCCATACACAATGTGTGCATATAACATTATTTTGCAAACTTAGGAAACTGAAAGTTTCTAAGAGCCAGATTTAAACAATTTGCTTCCTGGCCTCAGCAGCACCCGAGATTCTAGTTGTCAGGCCCTATTTTTAGATGCCGGTGGCCACTGGGCATCGGATTGGTTCTGTATCAGAATTACGCACAGTTAAACCAAGTCTGTGCTTTATTGAATGAGGATGCGTGCACAATTCCCTTCTCCATCCTTGCAATAGCCTCTTACTTATTTTTCAATGTCATTACCTACTAGTACAAGGGCACTTGCTGATTTTTAATTGGGGATAAATGCTAGGATTCAAACTACAACAAAATTCTGTCCTTGCAAAAACTTCATATCCGTTTTTGCTGATATACTGCCTCCACAGAGCAGCGAGATGGAAATGTCCAAGGAAATAAATGGGAAAGTTCCACAGATCCCTGTCGGAGTGTCCTTTCAGAAAGAGCAAGTGAGCTAAAATAGGAGGATATCTCTGTCTCGTGGTAAAATTGTAAAGCCTAAACTCAGAAAGCCTGTTAAGAAAGCAGAAATTATTCACCCGACGCTTTATGAATAATGTGTTCACCTTTTGGCTTACTATTTCATCTCCTCCCCCCCACCCCCCGCTCTAATAAATCTTATTAAACAACGAGACAGATAACGCTGTCTTTGCTTTAATGACTGACTTCCAGAACGTGCTGCCACTGCTGCTCATCAGAGTTTGCACTTAATTACTGTTCCTTAAAGCTATATTGTAGTATGCCCTAAAACTGGTTCCCATATCAGTGTGAAGATTAATTGAAGTAATTTTCTTGCCAGGAGGGAAAAGTAAGTGCTACTTTTTAATGAAAGAGCACCCCACTTCCTGGAGATCTCTGGTATCGACAACTCTTTGTCCAGTGTTGCTTGACCAGGAAGTGCTCCTAGCTCCTGTATAAAAGAAAACTGGTTTTAAAGCAAATGAATGTTGCACAGGGCACATTGACTAGGTAGGCTGGGGTGTGAACATAAGAACATAAACAGTCCCATGCTGGATTAGACCAAGGGTCCAACTGGTACATTACTCTGTTCACACAGTGGCCAACCAGCTGTAGTCCAACAAAGCAAAACATGATGCAACAGCATCCTCCCACCCACGTTTCCCAGCGACTGGTGGATATAGACTTATTGCCTCTGCTACTGGAGGTAGCACATAGCCATCAGGGCTAGTAGCCACTGATAGCCTTCTCCTCCAGGAATTTATCCAACCCCTTTTGAAAGCCATCCAAATTGGTGGCCATCACTACCTCTTGTGGCAGTGAATTCCATAGTTTAACTATGCGCTGTGTGAATAAGTACTTCCTTTTATTTGCATTGCTGCTGTTTTTATCTGGTTGAGCTTTTATATTGTATTTTATATTGTGGTTTTATACTGTTGTTTTATACTTTGAATGTTTTTAATTTTTGTGAACCGCCCAGAGAGCTCCGGCTATTGGGCGGTATAGAAATGTAATAAATAAATAAATAAATGTCCTGAATCTCCCAGCAATCAGCTTCATGGGATGAACCCTGGTTCAAGTATTATGGGAGAGGGAGAAAATGTCTTCCTATCCACATTCTCCACACCATGCATCAAACCCCTGCAGTCTGCAATAAATATGTCCCTGAAGGTGGTTTCCTATGGTACAAGACAGCACCACAAAAGGTATCTAGCTCATGTGCGAAGGGAGAGTTTGCGCATTTGCCCCTTAAGTGGAGCAAGCTCACACATTTTGTGCTTCCCCACAGTTTATTTATCATGTTTGGATCCTAGCATTTCTCCAAAGAGCTCAAGGTGACACAAATAATATCCTGTTTTCTCTCTGCAAAAATCACTGGGAGAGATGGTTACCTCATTCCAACAAAAGAGATGATTCGTCTGTTGAAGCAAGGTGACCAGTGTAGATGCAAATGCTCACCTGCATTGTGCCATTCATTTTACTCTTATTGCACGGGTTGGATTGACCTTTTGGTGCAGATGGGAATGCACTGTTGGAAGTAACTCCTCTCAAGAATAAGCAGAGTTCCATTAGAAGCTTCTCTCAGTAGAAACGCAGCAAAGACTCAAATAAGGCTCAAATACTTTGTTAAGATACAAACAGAGCTTCTTTCCTGGCATAGAGGTTGGTTGAATAAATTAGTTACAGCACACACATATACTCACAACGATCACATCTGGTAACAGCAGTAGCAGTAATGATAATGGTAATAATAATCCAGAGCCATATATAGAGAACAAAACTGTACAGTCATCCTAGCCACTAATTGACTAATTGAAAAATCATCCCATGCCACCAATAATTCAATAATTGCATTGTCCAGATGGTGGCCTTGACGTTTAAAAATATTTTTTCATGTCTTCTGCCAATGGGCATCCTAAAGCTAAGGAATAAAGTAAAACTGATCCATTCCAGGATCCAACATGCACATCCTCACATGGCCATAAACAGCTTGGGGCGAGGTTACCTGAAAGATTGTCTCCTCCCATATACATCTACCCTCAAATTCCAAACGTTTTAAAAAAAAAATTTTTTTTGCCCTCAGAGAAGGAAAACAACATTAGTGGTAAAACAAATAAATGAGTCAAGTGAGTATAATTTCAGTTTGTTAGAAAGGCATTATAATTCTTCCCAAAATAGCAACTCTTCTGAAAGAAAGGTAGATGAAGAAGCAAAAGCAAGAGCTGTAATGTATATGCTCATTAGTATTGTCTTGCGGATGCCAAAAAAGTGCTGCCGTACGTATCTCCCTGAAAGGAAGGTGAATTGGAGAATCTCTTGGCATAATTCCACATTGGTGCAGTCAGCAAGCTTCTATTAATCACTCTGCCCTGTTTATCCCTTTCAGCCAATATCTCTGTGGTTCCTGTAGTCTGAAGTAATGCACTGGATTTAGCACATGAAATTGACGAACAGCTGTATGTTGAAAGTAACGAGCTGGAGGGAAAGAGAATATGTGGTCAACTTAAATTGTGTCCTACCCAGAACAAATGAAAAGTGTATGATAACACACGTTTATAAGTGAAAAGAGAGCTAGTGTAGTACAGTACATAGATTCGTCACCTAAACATTTCCAGTCATCCTACCACCAAGACCCCCCAAAAAACCTACATGAAGCAGTCTCTAGCTGCTTCCCTAGTTGTCATTGCTGCTGCGGCCACCACTCTGGCTCCAAGGAGGAGGACTCTGCAGGCATTTTCATACCCACAACTGGTGTCATTGAGTAATCATCACAAGACATCATGTCACATTTATTTATTTAAATAAATAAATTTTATTTACTTATCCAATTATTCCTGGAATAATGACGTTTTCAGCAGGCACCGAAAGAAATACAAAGTTGGCACCTGGCTGACCTCCAGGGGCAGGGAATTCCATAGGAGGGGGGCTACCACGGTAAAGGCTCTTCCCCTGGTGGACTCCAATAAGAGGATGGGTCTATGTGGAACTACCAGGAGCATGCCCTTGGATGACCTCAATGACTGGGAGAAAGCACTCTCTCAGGTATTCTGGTCCCAAGTTGTTTAGGGCTTTGTACATAAGTACAAAACCCTTAAAACTGGCCCAGTAACAAGTAGGCAGCCAGTGCAGTTCCCTCAGCAGAGGAAAAATGAAAACAACAAATCAGAACGAGGGTACAAAATGTGGTGAAGCACCACGCAGTTCCAAAGTACAGCTCCCAAGATGCACCTTGATATAACACATATGCAAAAACTTATAGATGGAATGAGATTTTGGACCGATTTGTTACTTTCCAAGTAAATAATGAATTTGCTTGGTGTACGTTCGTCCATTCCTAGGTATAAATTTCCCAGTATTCTCAATGGAAAAGGTTTCATTTCATTTCTGTGGACTGTGTGGAAGAGATGTGGCCTTAACCAAACCTAGTTGATTTTAGACTTCCTCACTCCAGTGGGGACTGGATCAGGAATGGAACAACGTTCTTTTCAGTTGGAAGTGAGTTGAGACTTGAATTACTTCGCTCATTTACCTTGAACTGTGCTCAACTGAAACAAGGGGAAAATGGCTTCTAAATACATCGTTGTTTGGGGGCAGTAATGTTCCCCCTATGCTTTAGTATATGCAATAATCAAAGCTTTCACATTATTTTTTGGTGCTACAGTAATTGGGGTTCTACCCGATAACCCTTGGTCAGGCTAAGCTCTACTTGGTTTTGAGTAGAGGCTGCAGAGTTTAATCCAGGTATACAAGAGTCGTTTTCAGTAGCCATCTGTTTCACTATAATACAGTAATGGCCAAATTATAGCTACCGTGGTGCGGCTGTGCTTAAGCTTGGAAAAACAAACAGCAGCAGCCTCTTGTGCTTCATTCAGCATTGCCAGGTGGAAGGTAATTTAAGGGTCTCAGATTGCACGCAAAGAGCAGTGCCGTCGGCCCTCAGGACAGATACAAGTTTGGCAACAACCTCTCCTCCTCATGGGGTCCGTAGGGTCTATTGGTACATGATTTGTTTCAGCGAACTCTATCGGTAGTGCTGTTAAATCCCCAGATAATACAAGGTGTGTGCGACACAAGTTTATTTAGTTTTTTTAAAAAATAAATCATGTTTAATCTGTCTTTTGACTCTTAAAAGAGCCCCTGAGGCGGTTCACATCAGTAAAATATTAATACAATTAAAAAGCGCATACAGAGCCAAAATAATACAGCTAAACAAAACCGTAACTACATAAAATTAAAACACATTCAAATCATGGTGGAACAAAAATATATTAGCTTTCCCCCCCTCCACTTAAAAGACTACAGAGCAGTGGCCATTCCTGCATTTCCAGCAAATGTACCTACCTTGCTGTCAAAACACAGAACCACGGCCTTCGAATAAGCTTTCCCAGAGCCATATAGGGCATTAGAGGTAATAACCAGTTCATTGAATTGTGCCTAATTTTAAGAAATACAATCAGAAAAATGAACACCCGAAATTATTCTGGCCATCCGGCATTGTTCTGTGTTTAACTCTGGGAAGTCGAGGTAGGAGATATCAAAATTGTTCGTTTCCTTTAGAATACACTGGTGGTGTGGTGGTCACTGGATAAAAAACCTCCCACCCCCTGAAAGCAAATGGGCCACTGTTGCAATAGTTGGGATCTAGATATGGAAGCTACTTCAAACAAGTAAAAACCATCCAAGGTCACTTTGATGTGCTAATCGACAATTTTACCCCTTAAATCCTATCACATTGTGTTGTATTGTATCGTCCATTGCCCATTTTGAAAAAGGCACTGAAATGGATAGAATGACTGTTTATTGCCCTGAGCTGTAAATGAGCTCATGAGTGCCAGAAGCAGTCAGGAGGTGTGGAGAGAGGAATGGAGTTCAATTGGGAATCATTTATGCTTGTGTAGAAAACAAGATCTAACTATAAACAGTGAATGAAAAAGGAATCAGAATATCATGTTGTCTTATGCAGAAAAATATCCATGAGAAAATGGTCTTGTATCACAGAGATCCAGTGTGGGAGTAGTGTGGCATCTGCTCCCCTAGAATTACTCTCTATACCTCTCTGGTAGTGAGGCATACTAGATCAGCAAGATCTAGTATGGTTTTGTCAGGGCTGTGCCATTGACAGTAATCTGCATTGAGCCGTAAGCTGAGGACCAGTCAGAAATGAAAGGCAAACTAGGTATAGGGTGACCATATGAAAAGGAGGACAGGGCTCCTGTATCTTTAACAATTGCATTGAAAAGAGATTTTCAGCAGGTGTCATTTGCATGCATGTCGCACCTGGTGAAATGTCCTGTTCATCACAACAGTTAAAGCTGCAGGAGCTATACTGCAGCTGTACTGTGACCAGATTTAAAAGAGGGCAGGGCACCTGCAACTTTAACTGTTGTGATGAAGAGGAAATTTCACCAGGTTCTCCATATATACAAAGGACACCTGCTGAAATTCCCTTTTCAATACAACTGTTAAAGGTACAGGAGCCCTGTCCTCCTTTCCATATGGTCATCCTAAACTAGGAGGCAGGATCAAGGAAGGATTGAAGGCTGGACCTCTGCGCCACAGTCTAGGGCACCCAACTGACTGCCCAGATGGGGGCAGTTGCAAACAGGTATGACCCAGCATCCACAAGAGAATGCCGTGATCCACTGGCAGGGTTGGTTCAAGACATTTTGCTGCCTGAGGCAGAGCAGTAAATACTCCCCTCCCCCAGCCAAGGTACCCAAAGCCAGCCAATTTATTTTGACATCTGGGGCAGAAATCCCACAAATGCCTCTCTCACTCCCTGACAGTAAAATGCAAGAGTAATAAATGCAAAAACTAGCATATTGATGCCCTTTTGTGACACTTGAAATCAGTTTGAGGCAACCGGCTCCTGCCTAATGATAGGGTTACTGAAGTTATTCACTGTAGCATCCTTTCTAGCTACTGTTTAAAAATGTTTTATGATCAGGAGGCGGCCAGGCAGGCATGTACATGGCTACCAATACTCATTTTATTATTTTCACTTTAACAATGTATTATCCTTCTCTACAATAAAAATGTGCTTATTCCTAAGTAAATGTGGCAGTAGAAGCAAATTCCGTTTTATTCCTGTAGTCATGGCAGTGCTGTGATTTAATAGAGGTTAAGCAGTTGTAAAGCATGGAATGGTGAGGGAGAGAGAACTACAAACTTTACACCAACTGTAAAGGGTGTGTGTTTGAGTAAGTAAGGGAGAAATCCTATGACTCTCTAGACAATGTGATTCAACCTTGGACAGGGGAATCGGACACCCACCCCTTGTAGAGTGGGGAAAGTGTGGGGAGGGGGTTAGATCAGAGAGGCGAGAATACAAACTCTCTAACCTCCTTTCTTTCCCTTCTGAAACGCCCTTGCTAGACAGGCAAAAAATAAAAGCCCATCTAGCAAAAAATGCAGAGTGAGAGGACAAGTAGGCAAATGTCGCCTCTGCCACTGCTCCTGCCCTGTATAAGATGCTTGTAAACGTCCATGTTTGGGGCTTATGATTATCGAGTGCACAACCCATCAAATTGCACCCCAAGACCATGAAGACAAAGGTCTAAAATTAACTTAGCTGCATTACTGACTGAAGGACAACCAAAGGATAATACAACAACATGGCAAAGTTGAATAAGACCATTGCATAAGCAAGACTTAACTAGAACAGAAAGCTCCCTCTGTCCAGGAGGATACAGTGACCAGGTTGACTGGGCAGGAGTCAATCCAGGACTTGAGGATGCTAAGCTGTTTAGGCAGATGCCACAACATATAGCAGCAACACACAGATCCAAAGTTTCCTAGTTGGAGCCCTGACAGATTTAAAGGATAGTGTCGGACAGGATTCAAATTCCCCCTTAGCTATGAAGTTCAGTTGGTGACCTTGGGCCAGTCATGTTGTCTCTGCCTAGCTTCTCTCATATTTTTGTTGTGAAATTACAATGTATGGGTTGAGGGGACCTCAAACCTTTGGAGGAAGGGTAGCTATGAATGGATGGATGTAAATAAATCTCTCTCCTATATGAAAACATGCAAATACAAGCTCTCTGGCACATATATCCGGCCCATCAGAATGCTGAGTATCTTGCTAATAAATGATAGTTACTTCTCATGCCTGTGTGGTTGCCTCTGTCATATGATATTGCTGTTCTGCCATTGCAGATGGAACTGTTGGATAATAGGAACAACTCCACATGCTTCCGGACACTAGGGGGGAATATAGAATGTCCTGTATCTTGATCAGTTTGTATTTCCTGCTCTCTCCACTTCTCTTCCTCCCCCCACTTCTTCCTCTTGCCACTGTAGCAAGCACCATATGGCTCTCCCTGAAAGAAGCAAGTAATAATGTATCATGCTCAGTTCTAGCCTGCATTTATTGCCTCCTATACTAAATGCTATGTTGCCATGCTTTCTTTATATAAAGCAACTCTGCTGTAAGTTCAAACTTTCCAACAGAAAACACAGGCATTGGCTCTAAATCTATTTCAAAGGACCCCAGATCTATTCCAGAGAACCCTGAGAGTCCATTTGCACTAATAAAAGAGTCTCTCTCTCTCTCTCTCTCTCTCTCTCTCTCTCTCTCTCTCTCTCTGTAATTGCTATGCAGGGGCAATTCCTATAAGACAAGAACTGGCCCTCTCTGGTAACAGGTATTGCCTTAGCAAGCCGTTGCTGTAGAGAGAAGAATCAGGATTGGGTCCTGACTGTTGAGAATTTTAATTTATCACAGTTAACTTTTTGCCTAGTCTTGTTATTGAATTTGTGGAAGGTTAAATTAGCTTTTAGAGGCAGAATTTTAGATATGGGATGTGTTAAACTGAAACATCTTTTTAACAAATAAATGACTTGAATTTGAATGCAAATGAAGTAAGACTTGCAAATCACAAAATATGAATATCCTCTCTTTTCATTTGGCAGCAATATCTATCTGAGCATTAATCCTCTCTGATCCTGAGAGACAGAATTGCATGGATGTTTACACATGAGAGCCCAATGCTAGTGTAACACTCGGTTTTCTCATGCTTCCATCTCTGGTTTATAGTTGAATTGCTAAAGCATATAAAGATTTGCAGAATTTAGTCAAGTGGTTTAAAGTTCAAATCCTCATTAAAAATCCAGAATCTTCTTTGCTTTATCCCCACCCCACCCTTTCTAAACCATGTTTTCTCATCATAGGTCCAAGTTTTAGCAAGTATTACCAAGCAAAACTTACTGTGCGTTCTAAAAAGGCATGTGTAGGCTGCATGAGAAAAGATTTGAATGTACTCTTCTAGGTAATGTAAAGCGTAGTATGCTTGTAAACCAATGGCTTGGATGAAGAGTAGCAAATGGGAGAACTCTTCCTGTTTATGGAAGGGCTGTCATCCGCTGGAGTCACCTGCTCATGGAAGGAAAAGGCCAGGTAATTTTCACCAGTTTCTTCTGGAGCTTTCTAAGCTACCTGCCCATACTTTTCAAGAGTATCCGATGCAGGGAACTCCTGGGGGAAGGGAGAATTGACAATCCATTTTCCCCACTTCCATGAGTAGAAGGTTCCGTTAGTGCAGGGGTGTAGATCTTCAGACCTGGGGGTCAAATCCACTCCTCTGGTTTTCCCCAGAACACATCAGGCCTGTTCAGACAACACGGTAAGCCACGGTTAGGCTGCTAACCCTTTTGCAGTAAATGGTTAGTAAACATGTTTAAATCGTGGTTATGTAGCCACCATGCTTAGGAATGATTCACACGACATACTAAGCCATAATGTTTAGCTCAAAATGCTTAACCACCATGGCATAGCGTGTCATCTGAACAGGGTCATAACGTTCTGACTTGGGGTATGTTGAACTCTGTATTATGGAGTGAAAACTCAACACATGGCTACCATTATCAATTTTAGAGCAGGTTTGTGTGGCTACAATCCAGATCAGGGCCACTGTGCACCAGGAAGATGGGATTACACCTGCCCCCAAGCCGTTTGCATCCCCTAATCCCCCAGCCACCCACGGAGTTGTTTTTTTTTTAAAAAATCCTTCTATTGGAGTTTATGGTGGCTTCCCCCCTTTTTAATGACCACTTTGGGGGGGGGATTTCATGATGTTAAATGGTTTAATCCTCCCCTCCAGTTCCAAATTGGGGCCATGCACATCTGCTCTAGGGCTGAAAACGGTAACTATGTGTTGAGTTTATGTGTCCTTCCATAATATCTAGTACAAGAGTGGTCCACAACTTTTTTTTCCCCATCAGTAGGCATATTTGAAATTTTGAGAGTGTTGTGGGCACTCTCACAAAATGATTGGCACAGGGGAGCATCCTCATTCTTAAAACGGCTGCCATAAAATGCTCGTTTTCCAGACGGCAAACTGGTGAGACTAAAAGAACCTTTGTTTTTTTTAAAAAAAAAAAAATGGGAATAATCCTCTATTGGAGTTAATGGAAGCTTTTTCACATAACTGTATGACATCAGGGGGCTGTCTATACGTTTTTTAAGCCTCGCTGTGTGTTGTATGGTAGATATTACAGAGTGGGAAAGATACCAAACAAGGATAAACCCTGGGCCACAATTCTGGCTTGTTCTGGGGAGAAAAAAGCCAGAGTTTCTGGTGTAGGTGTAATGTTAACTTGATTAGCCACTCCCACTTGTAGGAGGAGCCAAGCAGGAGTGATTGAGCTATGTGCACTAGCATCATGGCTTGATCATAGTAACCCAGGTTTTTAAAAAACAAACTGGGTGGCTCTTCCTGTCAATGTGAACAGGGCTTATTAATTCTGCCGCAAGGACAACATCTCGGATGCCCTTCTTCCAAATCCCTCTCTCTAGCATGCCTTTACTTCTTTCGTTTCCTTTCCCTAGTGTGCTTTTTTGTGTGTTTGTGTATGCATGATAAAGTCAAGCTGCATTTAATGCTGTTATAATCACATTCAACAGTGTTTTCAAGCTGTCTCGTAAAACAAGATAATTCTACAATAATGGAAATGTTTTAAACATCTGATATGGATTAGGAACAGAAAATACTGCTAACTGCTCTCTCTGAAACCCGTTACAGATCTATGGATATTATCAGGCCAATGAACATTTCATTGTATTTTCTAGTTTTCAAAGCAGGCACAGGTGCCATGTACACAGTTGTTAGAGAAGCTTTGCAGAACTGATACAGAGATTTATTTATTTTTTGCTATTTTGGCTGAGTTTCAGTGGCCAGGATTAAGGGTGTATTTGATACCCCTAATCCATCATAAATTACAGGAACAACAAAAGTTTCTAAAATATCTTTTATACTTTTGCTTCCATTTAAAATATTTATCCTGAACTCTTAGAATGGGATGTGCTAAAAATTGAAATAAAGATAAATGTCTCAGCCTTTAATCTGAGTTTGGCTGGCTCACTTTAGAAACAAGTTTCCCCACAAACCAATCCAACATACAGGCCATGGGCAAAATAAAATGCCTTCCCCTTTGAAATAGTGGCAGTATGAGACAGTAAAGATAAATCCTTGTCCAGCCTTCCTCAACCTGGTGACCTCCAAATGTTTTGGACTTCAGCTCCCATCAGCCCGTCGGCATCACCAATAGTCAGGAGTACTGGAAGTTGCAGTCCAAAACATTTGGAGGGCACCAGGTTGAGGAAAGCTGTGCTGGGCTAAAATCCAAAAGAGAGGAAGTCTCCTCTGACTCTCCTGAGCATCTTTGTACACACCTCCCAGCTCATGTGGTGCAGCCATTTCCTTCATATTGGGGTATAGACAGGCACTCATCTGTAGGTCTGTCTCTTACGTGCCTCTGGAATACCAGTCTACTGTGGCCTTGGCTTTCTGTCCCTTGCTGTTCCTCATTCCACCATCTGCTCACAACGCAGAAGTGAGAGAGATGGAAATGATTCTGCCTCTTCTATCTTATGTAAAGGTTTGGGATCAGCCCTTAAAGGGAACAGGGATGGTAGGCCCTTGTGTGGCCTATGGAGTAGGCATACGTTCTTTACTTTGGCCTAAACATTAGACCATATGTATGGTTGCCATGGAGATGCTGCCAAGATGTACTTCCAAAGAGTCCTTCCCACAGTGGCCAACCAGATGCTGATGAGAAGTTCAGAAGCAGGACACTTAATATGCAATAGCAGCCTCCTGCTCGTGTTACCCGACAACTAGCCTACACAGGCATCCTGCCTCTGATATTGGAGCTAATATGTAGCCATAATCATGATTAGTAGGGCTGTTATCAGCTTTTCTTGGGGTCAGAGAAACAATAGCAAGACGGCCTGATTCGTCTCCGGAAAAGGCGGAGGCGAAGAGAGTCAGGGGGTGCTGCGGATCGAGGCAAAGAGGATTGCTTCAATCCGGAGCACTGAACACAGGTAAGTGGGGGGGGGGACTCATCTGGTGCTGCCACTGCCACCGCAGTCCCTGCGGCAACAGCAATGGAGCCAGGTAAAGGGGCAGGGAGGAGGGAGGCTTACCTGTGTCCATCACGGTCCATCGCGGGCTTCAATTGAGGCCCCGGTTGAAGCCAGAAGTGAAGGCCAAGGCCTCTTCCGGCTTCAAGCCAGGGCCTCAATTGAAGACTGTGATGGACTCAGGTAAGGGGGTGGGGGGGTTAGCCTACTTGGCGCCGCTGGTGCCGCCGTCCATGCAGCGGAGCCAGTTAAGGGGGCAGGGAGGAGGGAGGCTTACGAGCGTCCGTTGCAGAATTCAGTTGAGGCCCCAGTTGAAGCCGGAAATGAAGGCCGAGGCCTTTTCCGGCTTTAAGCTGGGGCCTCAATTGACGCCCACGATGACGGACAGAGGTAAAGAGGTGGGGTGGGGGTTTGGCTTGCCTGGCGCCGCTGGTGCCGCCATCCATGTGGCAACGGCGGGGGAGCCGGATCTCACTCCGCGGAGCAGGGGACGGGCGGATCAGCCACGAAGCGGATTGAGGGGTCCGTGCACAGCCCTAATGATTAGTAGCCATTGATAACCTCAATCTCCATTAATTTGTCTAATCATCTTTTAAAACCATCACTATATCTTGTGGTAGCTAATTCCATTGTTCTCTGATATGAATCTCCCACCATTGAGTTTCATGGAATGACCCCAGGTTCTAATATTATAAGAGAGGGAGAAAAAATGTCTCCCTGTGTATAATTGTATACTCTTTTATCATTTTGATCCCCATTCTCCCAGTATGGAGAGATCCTTTTTGGAGGCTTCTGACACTGTGGCTTCTGACACTGGGTCTCTGGGCACCCCTTGTAGATAACAGGATTGCCTATCAGGTTTTTTTTTTTTTACTGAATCTCTTTTCCAAACTGTCCTCCTTATACCTCTTCAGCCTGATTCATTTTTCTCCTGCTCATTGAAACCCATTCCGTCATCTTCAGTATGCATTGATCTCCTGTCATGAACACCCTCATCCCAATCTTTCCTGTTGATGTGCCTTCAGGTTTCGGTTTCTCATTATTTCTGCATTGGTCACTCTATCCTCATAGCCACTGCCAAATCTTCCTTACAAGTACATTTCAAAGTCACTGAGTCTACAGTGTTTTATCAGCAAAGAATCTTCTTCTTCTTCTTCTTCTTCTTCATAGCCCAGTTGTTTTCATTGTTGTTGCTATTTCTCCTTCTTTTCTTCCTTTTCCATAAAGTACACAAAGCATTTATATTTTCTTTCGAAACTGAAACCCTTTGGCTGTATGAATTTGGAAGTCATAAATGCATATATTTTTTCTGGATATGGAAGGAAAATGAAATTATATCTGAATAATCAAATGTAAAAGTTCAATGTAAATCACAGTTTTGAAATATGACACTGTGGTCAATTGTACAATTAGACAAAGTAATTGTAGCAAATTTGATAGAAGAGCTCTGAGCCAGGTTCAAATCCCACACACGATTCGAACTTAATGATCTCATGCAAAACTTTTGTTCTCTCATCTTTTCACACAAACACACAATGATGGACATTAATGCTGGCCTACTATACAAGGCTGTTGTAAAGATTACAAAAGTAATGTTAAGTGTTGCTGGATTTTATACCAGGGCAGACCTGGTTGGTAGAGACATGGAAGGTCTACTGCTTGTTGCAGTTAGAGCTTTGCAGATGTGATACTATCTACTATGGAGTCTATTGCTCACAGTGAGCTATGGGTATTTGTGAAAGGCTTTCTAATAACTTACTAGCTGTTGTTACTTGCTGTTTTTATGCAAGAACAACAGCAATAATAATAATAATAATAATAATAATAATAATAATAATAATAGCACAATTCCTCGTAAATAAAATATATTATGACAAATCCACCACTAATCCTAAGAACATCAGTATGTCCATTGTGCAAAACCTTCCTGAGTTTATGCCTAAATATATCTTGACTATTTCAAGAATACTTCAAGAAGATTTCTATTTGGTAGGCTTCAGACAGAAGTGGAATTTTAAGTAGTTTTTTCAGTCTTCAACCCCATTCACATTTATTTGGAAGTAATTCCCATTTGTCAATAGGGTTTATTTCTGTCTAGACATAGGACTGTACTGTCAGTTTATAGAAACTATAATTGTTGGATCAACTTACCATGCAAATTAGTGCCATTTATTCTAAGATAGATTTCCCATACTGATACAGGTTTTATGTGTAAATCTGCATTTTGCCCCATCTTTGTACACCACTGAATATAGAATAGAATCTTAGAATAGTAGAGTTGGAAAGGGCCTATAAGGCCATTGAATCCAACCCCCTGCTCAATGCAAAGGACCATGTTCATCCATCAATGTGTGTATATATTGAAAGAGGCCCAGACGGTGATGAGATGAAATGTGTGTTTATCTCATGTTGTTGTACAAGTTTGGCACATATATGGAAGCCATACCTATGTAGCCATACCTATGTAGCTTATTCACTAAGTGCAGTGCAGTCTTTTATTTAGCAGCTGAATAAATTCATTTTAGTCGCTGCAGGTCACTTTCAATGCTGCTGTTTTATCCCAAATTTTTTGCTTAAAGCTTTTTTTTAAAAAAATCATTGGATAGACGAGAATTTAAATGATAGCATGTCTGCAAAAGCTACCCATGCTATGCCTAAGTACCTCTCAGCTATTTCAAGAATACTTCTCTATGGTAGGCGGCGACCTTGAGGTGAAATTCTGGGTGGAAGTTTCTTTGTAATCAAAGGTCTTGCATCGGTAACCAAGTGCAAAGCCAGCTGAAGGAGGCATCGAGGGCATGGTTAGAGACACCTACTGAAATGGGTATTTGACTTTCCAGGTGGTCGGAAGTAGCTCAGAATCTGATACACTGTATCAGTTTCATTCTGAGATTTCGTCCTTTGCAGCACCTGCAAGCCAGAAGATGCCTTTTGGAATCTCACTGTCGATAGTTTTATAAAACGTTACAGTTCAAGCAGTGGAGGCTGGTTGCTCCGATGTCAATGGAGCAGTGAATCTGCTCCGGGTTTCAGTCAGAACCATTCACAACTCTAAAGGAGCTATCCAGGGTTTTTGCACCTTGGATAGCTCCTTTAGAATTCTAATGGTTCTGACTGAAATCTGGAGCGGATTCACCTCTCCACTGACATTGGGACCACCAGCCTCCACCGAATTTAAGATTACCGACAACCTATTACAATTATATCCAACTTTTTTTCCTTCGTAGGATACAAGTGTTATAGGTGGAGTTGGCAAGTATGTAGGGTTCCCAGATGGTCTCCTTTCTGGGCATTGACCAGATCCAGACTTGCTTCTCATCAGCTTTCTGTAAGCTTAATGTACTTCTGGAACTCTGGAAACAGAAGCAAATGATTAGATATAAATGTGTTCTAAGCAACTCAAATCCGCTGTGGTGGTAAGAAGTGACTGTTTGCAATGCATGCAAGCATGCTTTTTCTAGCTTGTGTCTAGACCAGTTCAGCCACTAGATTGATTAGCCATTGGCTTAGATTCTTAGTAGGCTTCCACTAACCTTTGCTGGCTCCAGGATTTTGAGGTTCCTTGGGCAAGACATCCTCAACGGACCCCCTCTCTCAGTGATCCAACCTCTCACTGCCAGTGTCACCAGCTGCTATTTCTCCTCTTCCTCATAGAATCATAGAATAGTAGAGTTGGAAGGGGCCCATAAGGCTATTGAGTCCAACCCCCTGCTCATCATTGCTACCACTAGCTTGGTTGACAAGCACAGAGCCAAGTGACCAAGTAGGCAATGGCATCTACTGTTCCTCCTTCTCAATACCACCATTGTCTAGGTCAGAGTGAGAGTCAGGTGAACGAGCAGGTTGCAGTGGTGAGGAGGAGGAGCACTTCTTGTAAGTGGGCCCCTGCTGGATAGGCTTGAACCTACCCCTGACACCAGCCCTGCATGTAACAAGAGTACTCTTTCCATTCATAGATATGACCAAGATCTAGAGGAGGGGAAGAGGCTCCTGTCGGGGTAATCACTGAACGTGTGCTGTACAAAACAGACTCACAGTGATAACAGAGTAACAGCGGCCCTTAACTATGAATACAATAAAGACTCAAGAATATAAGGCAGAGATTTTTGTTTGTAGTGTACAAAAATAAATACTTTACTGGCACAAAAATAACTTAGTTATGGCAAGACAATGTACAATTAATACTCACACATGGTCACAAGATATACAGCTTACAACGAGCTTCACAGGAACTAAAGTGATCATTTAATCTGGTTCAGTGATTCCAAACACTCTTTATATACACTTTACAGTACAAATGATGCAATACATAATTGGCACTAATAGAAAAATTAACACTATGTCATAGTCCAATTATTCAATCAAGCCCATCTGCAAAGTTGACCTTTCGGTGATTGTCTTTTGCTGATTCCACACTTTATCCAGGATTTGCAGATCAGTCCAGAAATATGGAAAAAGGAAAATCAGAGTCCAGTCCAGGACTTCAACAGCTCCTGTAAGCAGAATTGGGGGGAGCAATTCTTATTGATTCCTCCTTCTCCCAAGAGCCCATATACTGTTAGTTAGTTTATTTATTTATTATTACATTTATATCCTTCCTTTTTTCCTCTTGCGAAGAATCCAGGGTGGCTCCACTTCTCCATTTTATTCTTACAACAATCCTGTGATGCTGTTGAGCTTCATGGCTGGGGGTGGGGGAACTTGAACGTGTGTTCCCTGAGTTCCAGACCAACACCAAGACTGTTCCAGTAGGTCTTCCAGCTGCCCAGAGTAGATTTTGGGAAGCCCCAAGGGTCTGAAGAGTGATGAAAGTTGCCTCCCTCTTTCCACAGGTTGGAATATTCCGTGAGCAGAACTCAGGCTCCCCATCCTCAGCTTGTATCTTATAATGAGAAAAGGTATTGCTGAATGAATATCATTTGTGCTTCTTCCTGTATCTGTCTTAACATGTGGGGACATGCAATGGACACATACCAGGCAGTCTTAATTAGCTGTGGCTCCCTGATGGATGTCTACTACATACTCACTTGATGTGGTGGCATATACTACTGCAAAATTGGAAACACTGATGTGTATATTGTGCACAAAGTGCAAATCAAGGATGAAACAATTGTTACATGAATTTTCCAGATGTTAGCTCAAGGATAACATCAATGACCATATCAATTCAACTGAAGCTTGAATTGATACGGGCCTCTTGTGACCATAGCACTAATAAACAAATTGTGACATGATACTGTTTGGTACAATGTGGTAAGAAGAAAAACAGCAAAGATACACCTATAGTTACAGGACTGGAATGATGTGGCAATAAATTACAGATTCTAGTCTAGTGGGAGCCAAATGGCAGACCATATTTTAATGACCAGATTTGCACACATTTTCCATCTCAGATACTTTGTACCCAGGAACAAACACACAAACAAACAAACAATACAATGAAAAGAATTTATGGAGCTGTATAAAAGTTTCTGCATTAACTTACTTAGGGGTTGTGGGTGGGGTGTAAGGGAAGAATGTGAAAAATGACTCTTGGCCATTAGACTTCATGTTGTGTCTTCTGTCAGTCACTTCACTTTCAAGCATCCAAGAATGTATAATATCCTGATTTATCCATATCCAGATTTATCCATATCCAGGATACTTGTGTGCGCTGGATGATAAGGAAAGGGGTTTGTTAATATTCCAAGCAGGGATATATGAGAATTTTGTTTCAGTTCGCAAATTACTCGAAAATGCCTCATTCAGAACTCCAAAGGCAAACAGGAACACATGAAAATGTTCACAAGATTCCAAACATGCGTTCAAAGTCTTCAAAACATACACTTTATAGAATGCACAACTTTTGAAAAATGCAGCACTTATGAAAAATGCACAACTTTGAAGAACGCTCACCTTCCCCATTCAAATGAATGGAAAACAGATTGCATAGGAGAATGGGAGTGAGCTTAACTAAACTTTAAGGTAAAGTTTGGATATTTTCAGTGAGCATGTGTGTCCCTGGTTCTCCCATCCCTAATTACAATTATCGGAGACTTAGATAATTAGATTATATAATGCTCTCCTATCATTTGCCTCAGATACTGCATTTGGACATCATGCTAAACTATAGCTCTTTTGGATGACACCATGCTAAACCGTAATTTCATGTGACAACATTACAACAGTGGGTCAGGCTCACATGATCCCTGCTCCCCTCTTCCCCAGCATGGCTGTGAGCAGGACACATTTTCTGCTCTCATTTCAGATTATGCACAGTTTAGGGAGCAATCCTATGTCTATGATGGAGCAATCCAAGAATGGTATGCTCCATTCCTCCCTATGCCCAGGCAGGGTGGAGGCAATTTTGATCCTCCTCCTCCTCCTCCTCATAAATAAACAAAACAATTCTTAGACACTACTCAGAGTTCATCTAGCGCACTTACTGGTGGTGGGTGGTGATGGGTCCCAGAGAGGCCCTAGAATCCTGAGGATCCTGGCCTCTCCTGCCCACTGGAGTGCCACTTTTTTTAAACCTCTGCAGGGTAGTCCAACCTTGATAAGCAGATGCCACTGTTCTTTCCTCTGTGAGAGGGAGCAGAGAAGATTCTGGTATTGGTTTTCCCCTCCCAGGATTATAGGAATGTCTACAACCTCGGGAGAGGTCATCTGTAATAATTTATGGTCCCTGGAATGCTCTCCCAGGACTATAGGGTTGCTCTCTGCCTGGGTATTTTCTGATGCCTAAACTGTGCTTAATTTTAATTATGGTTTGCTGGAACAAACCAGCTTCATAACCCACCATTTGAAGTTGGTTTGTTTGAAACCATCAGTTGTTAAGATTAACCACCATTTATTGGGTTTGGATGACACAAGAAACAGTAGTTTATCAAAAATCAAAGTGAAAGCCTGTATCAGAGGAGGGGGTGGATTGAGGCTAGGTTCATTCCCATTGCAATAAACTGTGGTTTATTGTGATAGGGAAGGATTCACATGAATGTATTTTCAATCTGTGAAGGTGTGTGATTACCATCACTGGTCGTTGTCTAGGTGTGTCACCAGGGATGCAACTTGCCTATTAAACACTCCACTCCAAATGCTTTAAAGTGACCATTGGCCATTGCATGCTACCTGAGTAGTTGTATCCGTGGAGGTGCATTCAGATGAGCAGTTCACCATGGGAACTGTCAAGGATGGGTACTGTCAAGTCTAGCTCCTTCCTATCTTTCCTCTCTCATCTCACACTATTGCCCCGCTCGTGCTCTTCGCTCCTCTGATGCCATGTTTCTCACCTGCCCATGGGTCTCTACTTCCCTTGCTCAGCTTCGTCCATTTTCTTCCGCTCCCCCTTACGCCTGGAACGCTCTTCTAGAACATTTGCGAACTACAAGTTCAACTGCAGTTTTTAAAGCTCAGCGAAAAACTTTTCATTTTTCTAAAGCTTTTAAAACTTGATTTTGATCTTACTTTTATATTGTTAGTTTTACTCTACCCTGTGCCTGTTTAGTGCATTCTCTTCCCCTTCTTATTGTTTTATTATGATTTTATTAGAATGTAAGCCTATGCGGCAGGGTTTTGCTATTTTATTGTTTTACTCTGTACAGCACCATGTACACTGATGGATAAATAAATAAATAAATAAATAAACAATAATAAGGACTGAAAAGAAAAAAAAGTGGCTGTGTGAATCCTGAGAACAAACAAAAAGGAAGAAATAGATTAGATAGAAAAGGGGGAAAGACTTTGGAAGTAAATGTGGGAAGAGTCTTAATGGGATGCCCTTGAGCTGTACTTATGTATCAGATGAAAGGAGACAGAGGGAACCAATTTTTAACTAATGCTTTTATCTCTTTTGTATTGTAATAAATAATTAAAATTCAGATGTTAAAAGCAACGTAAAACTTAGATGTCTCTTTAAAATAATCGGTTTCTGCCGCATTTCATTTACCTTGAAACGCTCACGTTATTTTGTTGCTAAGCTTACTGATTGATTTTCATTTTACTGCATGTATTGGACACGTTGCTATTTAAAAAATACCCAAAGCAGCATATAACATTAGAAGCACAGACAACAAGCATTCGAGTTTTAAAACAGTGCAGTAGAATAGCATTCACAATAAAATGCCGTATCTCCATGTAACAGCTTAAAAATGATACAAGTAAAGGCTATAAACGCAATAGCTTTATTAGAGTAGATCTCCATATGGAAAAAAAGAAAAGAAACATACAGTCATTCTTAGCAGCCTGCAGGTATCAGGCCACAAGAAAATCCTCCTGATTATTTCCCTCTTGGGAGCCCTTGCTCAGGATGACAGGGTTTTATTTTACGTTTTGTAGTAGCCATGCTTAGTGGATTTTGCTCACTATGATTATCTTTTGAGTGCAGATGTTTAGCATCTGCATAATAGCTGGAAGGCAGTGGGGCATGGGTATTGGATTGGATACCCACCAATATATGAGTCACTGTGGAGTAAGCGGTTGACATGTTAAGAGTAGGACTTGGGAAGCCCTGGATTCAAGTCCCCACTCAGGCATTGATTGACCCTGTTCAGACGACATGTTCGCCACAGTGGTTAAGCATTTTGAGCAAAACATTATGGCTTAAGCATGTTGTGTGAACCATGGCTTAATATGCAGTGTGAACCATTCCTAACCGTGGTGGCTACATGCTCACTAACCATTTGTTGCAAAAGGATTAGCGGCCTAACCCTGGCTTAGTGTGTCATCTGAACAGGCCCATTCATTCTATTTATATCCCACCTTTCCTCCATTGTGGAATTCAAGGTGTGTACATGTGGTTCCCCTCCCAGACATGCTTAGCTTCAGGAAGGTGGCTGTCTCACATGCCTTCAGACCATGTCTTGAGCATGAAGTTCACATGGGTGACTTTGGGCCAGTGACTGTCTCCCAGCCTAACCTACATCACAGATAAAATCTGGCAGTATGCTATTCAGCACTAACATAAATAACGTTGTGCTAGCATAAGCCACCTCTAGTGCCACAGCAATAGTGTTAGCTGGTGCGATGAGTTACCCATCGCATTACACTAGATGTTTCTTATACTAGTGCAACATAATTTATGTTAGGACTAGTTCTGAACTGAATACTGCCCAATGGGAGGGGAGAACTCTGGACTACCAACTTGAGCTCCTTGGAGAAAAGGTGTGATATAAATGAAACAAATGACTAAAATTCCTATCACCACACATGGGAAGTCACATGAGACCATGGGCCTTCCTAGACGGGGCTTTAGATGGCGCACAGGGTATCCTGGGCTCAGGCAGGGGTGAACCCTCCCTGGGCCCGGGGTAACCAGCACCGCTTGAGGCCCGGTTTTTCCTGCAGTCTCGGGCTGAGCCCAAGACCACAGGTGTGTAGCCAGGTCCGCCACTTTTCCCGGCTACTGGATTTACTCCCGAGTATCCAGGAAAAGCGGAGGATGGGCCGCAGCGCTCCACAGGAGCGCTGCGGCCATCAGGGCTACAGTGGGGACATAGGGGGGTAAACGGAGGCCAGGGAGATCAGGGGAGAATCGCGGCCCAGGGGACATTGGGGGGGGAATTGTGGGTGGGGGACATTGGGCAGGGGATTGGACATTGCAGGTGGGGTGGGTGGGTAGGGGATTGGACATTGCAGGTGGGGGCGGGCAGGGGTCGGACATCGCGGGTGGGGGGACATCAGGCGGGGGAAGGAGAATGGGGCCAGGGGGCGGGCGATGGTTCAAACATTGAGGGCGGGGGGGGAAGGAGAATGGGGCCAGGGTGGGTGGGCAGGGGATTGGACATCATGGGCGAGGGGTTGGATGAGGGGAAGGAGAACAGGGCCGGGGGTGGGGAGATCACGGATGTGAGGGGAAGGAGAATTAAAACAAAAACAAAAACAACCTTCTGCCCTTTCCTGGCTCCTGCGCTGCTGCCACCGCTTTAAAAATAATAAAAAAATGACGGCCGCAACAGCTCTCCTCCAGAGCTCATTGCGGCTCGTGTGTGAATAAGAGCGAGATCTTTCTCCTCTCCCCCGGATTTCCCACCAGGTCTAGCAAGACCCCAAGACGCATGCAAGTGTGCATATTTTGTCAAATTTCTGCTTTTCTTTCATCTCTCTCATTGGGAGGTGGTGGAAGAGGATTGTCTGAATCAAGTGAATCACACATGCATATATACCTGAGTCATGTGCTCACATGACATGCTTGCAATCTCAAGACCCAGAACAGTGAATATCTGCACTTGTCCCTAAATGTTCTTATTTGTCGCTGCAGCTGGTCTGAGATAGTTGTGTTTAATTTTACTCTCGGTATTCCTGCCGAAGCTTTTGACTGATGTGTGTGGACAAAAGAACTGCAGATTACTCTTGGGCTTGACTCCCCATTTCCTGTCCCTTTGGACCCTCTTGCTCTATGACTACGGAAAGATAAAGCCAAAGAAATGAATGGGTGGAGAGCAGACACTCTGCTTCTTTTTAGTTATACAGCACATGCCCGGGCAATTCTTGATTTACGCTGACCACATAACTCTTCAGTTCCAAGGTGGAATTTTCTGCTTTGGTTCTTCACTATAGTTAAAGGAGGAACAATCTTTTCATGTTCTTTGATATGGAAAACGAAAGATATGATAGATGTTGCTTCTTTTTATGATCAGAATTCCCCCATGCATTTCTCAGGAAAAAAACATAGCGCAGGAAAATGAAGTCTTTTCTTATGTGTCTCGTACTTTTGTCTGATTAAATATTATCTGTACAAAAGCAGCTTGTAGTAATGCTCTGTTTAGAAAGAGAAGCAATTATTTCCCCCTGAAATCTCAATTTTCTGTATTAGAAAACCTGCTTATTCAGTTTTGGAAAATTTTGATCCAAGAGTGAGGGCTTCCTTCAAAGCCATTACACCCGAAATGATCTTCCCTAAACATCAATGTGAATCATTGATTTCTATATTTGCGGTGGTGTTGCCATGTTGAAGAACAAACACAAGCAAGTGGATATGCTGCTGCATTTTTATTCGTGGTTTGGCATCAGTGGGTGAGAATATTCAATAGCTCAGTATGTGTACGTAATAGGCATTAGGGCATGACTACACTTGACTGCTTCTGGTCAATATCTCACTGGGTGTGGTGTCTTCAGATGTGTTTGATGTAAGAATATATTCTATCAAATCTTCAAGTAAGGAGGGGATGGAGTCTTTTTACATTTTTGCTAGGCACAAAAGAATTGTGACCTACCTTTGAGACGCATTTATCATTGAATCATGGGAGTCGGATGATATCTTGGTCATCTAATCCAACCTCCTGCTCAGTGCAACTTCAGCATAAGGACATAAGAAGGGTCCATCTAGTCCAGCACTCTGTTCACGCAATGGCCAACCAGCACCCTCCCACCCATGTCCCCCAGCAACTGGTGCATATAGGCTTACTGCCTCTGATACTGGAGGGAGCACATAGCCATCAAGACTAGTAGCCATTGATAGCCTTCTCCTCCAGGAGTTTATCCAACTCACTTTTAAATTGGTGGTGAATTCCATAGTTTCACTCTACACTGTGTGAAGAAATACTTCCTTTTATCTGTCTTGAATCTCTCACAGATCAGCTTCATGGGATGACCCCGGGTGCTAGTATTATGGGAGACGGAGAAAAATGTCTCCCTATCCACGTTCTCTATACCATGCATAATTTTGTACAATTCTATCATGTCTCCCCTTACCCTACTTTTTTTCCAAGCGAAACAACCCCAGTTGTTATAACCTTCCCTCCTAGGGGAGATGCTCCAGTCCCTTGATCATTTTAGTTGCCCTTTTCTGCAGTTTTTCCAGCTCTATAATATCTTTTTTTAGGTGTGACCAGAACTGTGCACAGTATTCTTAGTGTGCTCTCACCATAGAGTTGTATAAAGGCAGTATGATATTGCCAGTTTTAGTCTCAAGTCTTTTTCTAATAATGGCTATCATGGAGTTTGCGCTCTTTATGGTGGCCACACACTGGGTTGATATTTTCATCAACCTGGAGGGGATCTACACAGTCGGGGCGCCCTGAAAACGCTTGCGTACACCTCCAGGGCGCCCCGAAACTCCTAGTGTAGATACCTGTAGATACCTGTCCAGAAGAGGCGGAGGAGGCGGCGGCAAGGACACTCTAGGCAGCCTCGCATCTGATGGGAGCCCTGGGAACTTTTCGCCGCTGCCACCGCTGCCGCCTCTGCCTCTTCTGGACAGGTATCTACAGGTATCTACACTAGGAGTTTCGGGGTGCTCTGGAGGCGCACGCAAGTGCCTTCAGGGTTCCCCGACGACTCTTTGTAGATCCGCTCTTGGCCACCACAACCCCAAGATCTCTTTCTTCTTTGGCCACCACCAGCTCAGATCCCTTCAGGTTATACTTGAAGTTGAGATTTTTTGCCCCAATGTGCATCACTTTACACTTGCTCACATTGAACTGCATCTGCCCTTTGTTTGCCCACTCCCCCAGTTTGGAGCATCCCTTACACGTGACCTCCAGGAAAACTAGTTGCTGACCATTGGGATGCTCTTGGCTGTAAGAGTATCAAACATGGTCTCATGAATGTACAGCCCATTATCTGAATATGCTACTGTCATTGCTCAGGTTGTTATCCGCTTCATCTGCTCCTTCCTCTTTTGTCTTAGGCAGTGAAAAGACTTGCGGTGTGGAGGAAGGGGCACACAGCCGAGCAACTGAAATAGGATGAAAGGATGAAATAGGGTGGGAAGCAATACAACAGCAAAATGAAAATTGGGGTGACATTACAGAGTGATACTATATATTTCAAGGAATGAGGCAGATTCAGTATAACTACATTTTTATTATTTCAGACTAAAATAATACTGGGAAAAGAAAGAAGACAAATTACAGACTTTTGTAATGTTATGGGTTTGAATGCATTTCCAAGATGAAATGGGCAAGCCAGACGTATTCATTTTTATTCTCTGCACTCAGCAGGGCTTATTCCCAAGTAAAAAAATCACAGCCTTACAGTGCAATTCTATGCACATCTCAAAAGTAGGGATGTATGAGGAATCTGCTCTGTAAGGGTTTGTGTGTGTGTGTGTCAGATTTCTGGATCAGAAGCAGACCTGAATGCGCTTTGCATCCTGAAATCTGCACATTTCAGGACTTGCGATGTATTCTATGGAACAGGGAAAATGCATCTAATTTTTTTATTATTATTATTAAACAATATATAACAACAACAAAACATCAAATAAAAAATCACTTGTTACATAAACATAAAATTACCTTAATATCATATATTCAAATTTTGCCTATTAAACATATTTATACTCAACATAACAGTGCTCCCCCCACCTCGGGATCTCATTCCTGTTTCCAAAAACTCATAGTTTCTTCTGTTGGTGGTTTTCCACTTCCTTTAGAAAATACAAACTCCAGGAACTTTTTCCATATACCCTCAAAATCATTTGTTTTTGCTATACCTTTTTTCATTTTAATATTACATGTCAATTTATCATTTATAGCAATGCCCCACACTTCTTTATACCATTCTTCAATACAATAGTCTCCTTGCATCTTCCAGTTCCTGGCTACAATCAGCCTCACAGCCGTCAACAGATTCGTTATTAGCTCTTTCGTTTCTTTATTACATTTAAGTTCTTCTTGCGGTGAAAGTCGTGCAATCCTTGGTGTGACTTCTACTTTAAATCCCACTATCTGCTCAATCTCATAAAAAACCATCTTCCACAACTTTTGCACATGTTTACAGTCCCACCACATATGTAAATACGTTCCTTTTTCACCACAACCCCTCCAACAATCTGCTGAAAGCTGATTATTAATCTTATTTAATCTGACCGGAGTTAAATACCACCTCCATACCAGTTTGTAGCAATTCTCCTTTATTCTTACTGACATATTTCTCAACACTCTCTGTCTCCATAGTCACTCCCATCTCTGCTGTCCTATCTGTATCTTCAAATCAGTCTCCCAAACCACTTTCCCACTACTATCCCACACTCCTTTCTCAGTTAATACATTATATAGTTGACTCATTAACCCTTTTATCCCTATATTTTGTCCCTTATCAATTTCTTTTTTTTCAATTAATTCCTCAAATTTCATCCTCTCTCCACACTCTCTATTTTCTTTTACCCAATTTTTAGTCCATTGTTCCAATTGCCCATAGTTTAACCATGATAATTTCAAATCTTTTAAAACATCTTCCAACCTCTCTCTTGTATTCATCCCCTTTAACCATTCACTTAATCTCATTTTATTTTTTTCATCTGATTAATGCATCTGATTAAGTGTGCACATTTCAAACACATTCAAATAAAAATCCATATAATTAAAAATGTGTACAAACATGCTTTACCCAATGGGTGGATGCATACAAAAAATGCAAACAATTTGTAAAATGTGTACAAAAATGTGCAGTTTAAAAATTATGCAGCAATACCCAGCATTTCTTTGTTTTGTGTTATCCTTCCCACCACATGCACATTTGAGAAAAAGAGGAAATCTGCAGAATTGGACCAGACAGCCCTGCCCATCTCTACTCAGCAGTAAATCCCATTAAGTTCAATGGAGCTTACATCCAGGTGAATTTGTATTGGATTGCAGCCTTAATACATTTGGAGGTTATTTTTAACAGATAAATCTCAGTACACAAATAAGCTTGTTATTTTATCTGGAACTAATATTTAACGATGTCATTGAACAAGAAATAGGTAGCGCACTGAATCCTACAGTATAGGAGATTCTGAGATGTAAACAAGCATTCTGCTTTATTGGCCCAGTCAGAGAGATTTTATCTACCTTCTTACTAGCAGAATAATTGCTATTTGAAATATGGTTTTTCCCTTTGAAGATCAAACTTATTTGAGGATGCCTTCATTATGTCGTATAAATCTTTGCTTTACATCTCCTTGAAGCTTTCAAGCAAGGGTGCATTGTTATAAGAAGTATTATGGAAGGTAGATAATTTTTTATGGATTGCCCTTTTTTAAAAAAAAACAAACCTGTTTTCAGTGGAAAATATGAAATTGGTACTGGTTGTATTTATTTCCAGATAAGGAATCACAGTAGAGAGATCAATTAAAGCTTTCATTGAAATTGGGCCCTGAATACAAAGTATTTTCACAATTGTTCTCAAACTCTCAGAAGAAGACACTGTACCAGCAATTACCATGTCCTGTAAAGCTTTTGAAAATGGTACCCAGGAAAGCATTCATGCTTGTGGAATGAAAGCTGTTTTTATTTGTGCTTCCTATTGTTACCCACTTCTGTACTTAAGTCTTTGGGATGGATTGTGCTATCCATAAAATAAGGAAATAGAGTTTTAAAATGCTAATATAGGTTGTTGACAGAATACCCACAAATAGCCACTTGGGTGCCTGTGCACAGTAGGGGAATTCATGAATTGATGCATATTGGAAGGAATGAAGTAATTGATGGATCAATTATGCAGCGGATGGGCTGCAGTATCAAATTTGTGGCATTACTGATGGTATGGATTACATTCATTATAAATGCTTTTATGCAAAGTAATTGCTTTGCACTAGTTGCTCTTCAAAACAAAATCACCCTGGCACTCGTCTGCTTCCCCTCCCGCCTTCCCTTCCCTCTCTGCAGAACCAGCATCAGCATACACGAGCGTTTTCTAGGCTGTGTTCAGTGTCAAGGAAAGAACATCCGAAGCCACAAATATTTATACAGACTCTCGGCACGGAAATCATAATTAAAACAGTCTTAATCCGTGTCGCTAGATAAGTATGAGAAGATTAAAAAAGCTAATTTAGTCGTACAGTGGGATTGATCTCATCAAAGGCTTGATTACGTGAACTGCTGAGGGGCACTCGTCCTACAATTTACTTGAGTAAAAAATTGAGGAGCTCTGTAGAAACTTTTTTTTTTTTACAGCATCATTACTGTACATCAGTGATCTTCACTATTTTTCAATCAGGTGCCACTTTGGCACTAGGGAGCACTCCTTGGGGGCTTTTCCCAGGCCTTTCCTCTCCCCTCACCCCTGCTCAAGTGGCAGTGCTGTGTAGTGGTCTCAGCTGGAGGCCAGTTCAGGCATCATCTCCCACTCCCTCTCTACTTTTCCAAGTAAGTCTTCAGTCACCATCCCTAACCCGGCAAATTCAAACATGCTCATTCTTGGTCCTTGGATTGGGGATAGATCTTTTTCTCTTTGCTGGAGAGTGCTCTGTTCTATTCAGTGTTGCAAAATCTCCTGGAACAGGTCCACATCTCTCTCTCTCCCTCTCTCTCTCCCTCTCTCCCCTGCACATTCCATTGACCCTCACAGTGTCTGTGTAGTGCATCACTGCAGATAGTCACATTACTCTTTGCCTCTTGGGCTCCTCTCCTACCACAGTTCATCGCCCAATTTCTTCTGTCTTGTCTTTTTTCTCCTACCCCCAGCCTCGATACCAACAAGGAGTCCGGCCTTGTTGGTACTGGCATTCCTGAGAGGCTAGTTGGACTGCCGGCAACTAATGCGACTGGTACATGGACTGTACCGCATTGTCGTCCCGTGAACATCTTTCCCTGGCAGGTTACCTGACTCCTCACCTCCCCCTCCATTAGCCCAGATCGCAGCAGCCAGCTCATTGCAAAAGTAAACAGAAAGGTAAAGCTGGAGGGGCCCTGCTGAGAGTGAGCAGCTCCTGAAAAGACACACACACACACACACACAGAGAGAGAGAGAGAGAGAGAGAAAGAGAGAGAGAGAAAGAGAGAATAAGAGAGAGGCAGAAAGCTTCACTTGAGGTGATTGGGAGCTGCTGGTGTCCCTCAGGCTCTTACAATGAAGAACACTGCTGTACACATTGCTTTATAGAGCTTAATGAACAAACAATGGAATTCTCTGCCCATGAAGCTTACTGTCCAAATCTTGACAGTGAGAAAGACAATACTGGGGATGGGGTGGGTGGGAAGAGAGAGTCAATGGGAACAAAGAGGAGACGAATAAATGTTGGGGAAGACGGGCAGGGTTTCTTTGGATAGATGCTGTGATGGCAATGTACTTTATGCAACTATAATTAAAGCATTTGGGGTTTATCTAAAAGTGGCCTTGTCCCACCTGAAAGCTACCCCATGACAGACCTTTTTGATCATCTCCACTGACTTGATTGGCATATTGGTACTTAAACTGTAGCCTAAAAGGACTGGTACTTAAACTGTAGCCTCAAAGTGGCTCCCGTACATATGGGTGTGACAGACCACATTTAAATGGCACACTTCAGATGAAACAGAAAACCATACTTTCCCTCAATAAGAGTCACACGCACACTCACCTAACCGTTCTTTTGGATGCCTATGAGATCAGAAACTATGGCTTCAGACTTTATGCTAACCACAGTTTCCCATGATGTCTGAAGTTATGAGAAACTGTAGTTTGTTTAAACTCTGATTAGGGAGAACAAACTTTTCTGATCTAGGATTGTTCACTAGCTAGAATGTATACAAAATTAGTTCCTCAAATTCAGAATCATAGGGAAATGTGGTTAGTTTAAAATCAGATGCAGATCCTGCTGGGGCGTGAATGACAATTGTGGGGGGGGGGAGTGCGTGAGCCTGAGGTTTTCTGTGGCTCATTAATATAGTGCAGGGATGCCTAACATGTGCCCTCCAGATGTTTTGGTCTACAACTCCCCTCTTCTCTCACCATTGGCTATGCTGGCTAGGGCTGATGGGGTCTGAAGGCCAAAACATTTGGAGGACAATCAGTTGCCCAACCCTGATATAAATGAGAAATTAGTTTCCTATAATGTCTGAACTTGCAGTCTCTTATTGTTTCCCGCCACCATATTGCTCTGTAATTTTCCCCTAGCAGGAATCTGGTAACGTACCACAATATTTCACTTAATGAAGACTCAGTGGCAGTAAAACAAGGAGGCAGAATTTCAGGCTTGGGGAGCCCCCAACCCCGTCCTCAACCACTGATAATTTATTTTTCATTTTTTATTTATTGCACTTATATACCGCTTCCATAGCCAGGGCTCTCTGGGCGGTTTACATTTGGTTTTCCCCCAGTGTAGTTCTCTCCCCCCGCCCTTTCCTAAAAGGATGAAGTGCCTCTCCTGAGACTGGCAGTCAGAGTGTTAAGCTAAAAGAGGCTGGTATTTTTTGGGACCCATCTCTTTTACTTTTGGCTCATACTCACCACTGAAATACAGTCCCTGAGAGCTTCAGAATTAAATTCAGCCCTCGGGCTGAAAGAGGCTCAACACCTCTGCAATATAGGGATGAATGGAACCTCTTCTCCCCCTGAGAATTTAGATAAAAGTACAGTTTAGATAGAAATACAATATACCTCACTATAGTAGGAACTGTGACCAGGTGACCCACATGCCTGTTCAGTCTGCTGTCCAGATGCTAATGGTTGATCATAGAATCATAGAACAGTAGAGTTGGAAGGGGCCTAAAAGGCCATCGAGTCCAACCCGCTGCTCAATGCAAGAATCCACCCTACAGCATACTTGACAGATGGTTGTCCAGCTGCCACTTGAATGCCTCTAGTGTGGGAGAGCCCACAACCTCCCTAAGTAACTGGTTCCATTGTCGTACTGCTCATCACCTAGTAATTGATGAGGAATTACTAGGCCCCTTCTGCTCTCTCTTCTTACAGGGCTTTATCTTTAATCTGGACTTTGATTAGACAACCTTTCAAATAGAAGACACCTTCAAATAAGCATTGACCTCCATAAAATATGACATCTGGCCGCCCTAGTTGTCTCAGAAGCGGTGTTTTTAGTAGCCTCATAGCAGCAAGATATTTGGAAATCGTGGCTGCTCTTCTTCCTTCACCGCTGTAGTAGGGAAAACTGCTCTTGTTGAGCTTCTCCCATGTCATGTGGAGTTTTAGTAATTGGGACTTTTTTTGAGTTCTGGAGTTGTTAGAAATTCAGTCCTGTACTTTTAAGGGTCACCTCTTTGTTTTATGGCATTACAAACTGAACACCCTGCAAAGATGAGGTCTTTTCAGCTGAGCCTGGGGTGGGAGTTGGGGAATAAGACATAAGCTCAGAAACATTGTACAGAAGTGCTAACTCTTCTACCTTGGGACAAGATTAATGAGGCTAGTCTGCCTGGCAATCCTGCAGTTTACATGGTAATAGAAAACAGACTTCCTTGAAGGGAGAAAATATATTGCTGAACGAGCAGGGAATGTTTATCAGCCTCTGTAAATTGCAGGAGAGACAACACAAAATGATGTCAGTGGCAAATTGTGCAGGAAATTTATTTATCTTAGTTTAGTCCCTTCTGTTCTATCCTGCTCTGGCTGTGTCAGGAGTGGCTAGAGAGCAGCACACCCATAATCACATGTTCCATAGTCAGAACAAACTTTTTAAAATGTAGGGTAAAAGTTTATAATGAATCCTATGGATTCCAACCAAAGGAATATACCTATTAAAAACTTTCCCAGTACTCATGTAAATGCAGAGTACATATTTTCCTGAAAATGGCATCTTAAGAAGAGACATGCTACATCAGACCAAAGGTTCATCCAGTCCAAGTGTCAACCAGGGACCCACAAGCAGGTCATGGTGCAACAGCACCCTCCTGCCCATGTTCCCCAGCAACTGGTGTATATAGGCCTATTGCTCCTGATATTGGAGGTAGCACATAGCCATCAGGACTAGTAGCCATTGATAGCTTTCTCCTCCAGGAATTTATCCAACCCACTTTTAAATCCATCCAAATTGGCACCATATCTGGTGGTAGTGAATTCTGTAGTTTCACTATACACTGTGTGAAGAAGTACTTCCTTTTATCTATACTGAATCTCCCACCAATCAGCTTCTTGGGATGACCCCAGGTTCTAATATTATGGGAGAGGGAGAAAAGTGTCTCCCTACCCACGTTCTCTATACCATGCATAATTTTGTACACCTCTATCATGTCTCCCCTTAGCCTCCTTTTTTCCAAGCTGAACTATCCCAGCTTTTGTAACCTTCCCTCCTAGGGGAGATGCTTGAGCCCCTTGATCCATCATGGTTGGTTCTCCACCCTTAAGTTGTTTTGCAACAGAAAAACAGCATTTTGGAATATTTGTCATTGTACAGGTGAGGCTCATGAACGGTACAGTCAAGACAGCATTGTATGTTTAAAACAGTACCCTAGAACAGGGGGCCCCTTGGACCATTGGGCACATTTGGGAATTTGAGAAATTGCTGTGGTTACCATCACAAAATACCTAATCAGTTGATTGCCAGTTTGACATCTACCTGTTGCATATGTGGATCTTAGGTTACATCTTATTCACCAAAATCTCTTGTTTTGTGTCTACTGGATACAGCAACATCTTTTTATTCAGCTAATTGCTGGTAGCGCAATACAGCTAATGTTTCTTTTAAATGTATGTTTTGACAATGTCCAATAGTAGTTTTTTTTTAATTTTATTTACTGTAGAGAAATTGGTCGGTTCTTCTCTGGCAACCTCACGGGCTCCAGAAATCAAGGTTGGGTGAGACCTCGTCAACAAACTAGAAGGCGACCCATACTTGGTTTCAGGAGCAGTGAGGATTTTCATCTCTGGATAAAATTGCTTTCAACGTTGCATTCTCAGTCTCTCAAATGTCTCTGAGAGAAGTTCTGGGTTACCATAGTTCCGTTTAGTTTTCCTGGTTTGATCTCTCCTCTTTCCCACTTCCATAGCTAAGCACTCTTTAGCAGCGTACCTGGTTATATAGCAGCAGCCATCAAGTTAGGAATATATTTAAGATTAGGGCAAGGTGTTAAATGTTAATTAGCAAATGCACAATTCCAGGCAGCATCTGCTAACGTGCCCTTATCAAAAATTAATGAGTGTCACATGTGCAAATCAACTCAAAATTAGCTGTCACAGCCGAGCACTTCAATTTTTCACACTTTTTCTGTTTGGTAGGATCAAGATGCTATATTTGTTTTGTAACTACATTACTTGTTATGGGTAGGAACGTAAGAAGAGCAATTGGGACATCAGCTGCTGTAGGTTCCACCACTGCTGGGCTGTTAGATGGAAGGACTCCTCAGGTTAGATCCTGCTTCAGCCAGAGCCCCTGTATGTCCCCTTCCTTATGGTCTTTGCAAGGGAAGGAGAAAACTGTACCACTTCCTTCTTTCTGAGTTGCAGCTGCTGGGAGCATGAACTGCTATACAGGGTTTGCTAAACAGTTTGGAAAATGAGGAAATGGAGTAATCTCTGACTAGAAGACACAGTGGCCATTTAGATTGCAGTCCTAAACACACTGGGGGCCTTGCTAGACGAGGCTTTAGACCGGTGTGAGCCCTGGGCTCACCCCTGTGTGTCCAGATGACGCACAGGGTATCCCGGGCTCAGGCAGGGGTGAACCCTCCCTGGGCCTGGGGTAACCAGCACCACTTCAGGCCCGTTTTTTCCTGCGGTCATGGGCTGAGCCCGAGACCACAGGAGTGTAGCCAGGTCCGCCGCTTTTCCCGGCTACCAGATTTACTCCTGAGTAGCTAGGAAAAGCAGGCTACGGTGGGGACATGGGGGGGGTAGGAAACGGAGGCTGGGGACATCAGGGGGAATTGCGGGCTGGGGACATCTGGCGGGAGATCGGACATTGCGGGCGGTGGATGGGCGTGGGATTGGACATTGTGGGCGATGGATGGGCAGGGGATTGGACATCGTGGGTGGGGGGCAGGCGGGGGATCGGACATCGTGGGCGGGGGGCAGGCGAGGGAAGGGGAATGGGGCCGGGGGGAGATCGCAGATGGGGGGGAAGGAGAACGGGGCCAGGGGGGGAGATCGCGGATGGGGGGAAGGGGAATTAAAAAACAACAACCCTACTTACCTTTCCTGGCTCCTGCGCTGCTGCTGCCACTTTAGAAATAAAAAAATTGCAGCCGCGACAGCTCTCCTCCAGAGCTCATCGAGCCGCGTGTGAAAAAGGGTGAGATCTCGCGTTATTCATAACACAAGGTCTCCCCTCCTCTCCCCCGGATTTTCCACCAGGTCTAGCAAGGCCCTGGGATTTTTTTCCTTTCTGTGTTCTAGCCACATGAAGCAGGGAGGGTACAATGTAAACTCTGTTAATGCTGGCAGGTAAAGGCATAAGACTCCCCTCCCCAAGTATAGTATTTGTGATAAAGCACCCCTCCAACACACGCACACACACACACTGTGCCTAATTAACTGAAGTCAAACTGGATAGCTGCATTGGGACATCTGCACTGTGCCTTCCTAGAAAGTAAGCCCATTTGAAGACTTGGATTTACTTGCAAGTAAACATGCATAGGATTTCACATTTCATGTAGCTAAGGCAAAAGAACAGCAACGAGATCCCAATGTTTAGAGCAGTAATAGATGTCTATGTTTTTGGAGTTTGGGAAGAAAAATAGAAATAGGGCAGATCTAGAACTTCAAATGAAGTATAATTTCCGAAAGCCTTCTGCAAATGACATTGATTCATTGCAATCTAGCTCACTTGCTGAGAGCCTCCTCCATTCATCTGTCATTCCAATTATCTCTTGACCTCCCCAAAGTCTTTGACAAATGGGAAATAATTTTCTCTGGCTGCATTAATGACTTTGGTAAAAAGTTACATTTTTCTATGATTTATAATTCTACGTGTGGGAGGGGTTTCTCCTTTTGAGTGTACGTATACTTCGGAAATTAATCAGTAGCTTACAGGTAATAGAAGGGACCATGAGAGCAGGCAATGAAAATAACTAACTGCAAAAATATGTTTTATATGTCAAACTGAAGAAAGAGCCTGAGAAATAAGCTCTTTAGGGGCAGCTTTCTGCACCAACTCATTCAGTGCCTGAGTATTATGGTCTGAGTACCCCTGCCCATCCCTTGCTCCGTACCAAGATGGGTGATTGTTTTTGCAAGTTGTTTGTAGCATGCAGGAAGTTTGCAGTATTCAACATATGCAACCCTTCTGGATATGCAGTAACATTCAGTTTGCGTAGTTTCCCGAAGATAATTACACACGAGGCAACTATTGGATTCACAGTGATGAGATCCAGGATGCATGATTGGTATTTTTTTATTAATTCAGCTCTCAAAGTAATTTGTATAGGTTAGGAGGCTGGCAAGCATCCTTTGATTGCTTTCTGCAAGATTTCAGTTTAAATCCTTCAAGATGACAGAATATGGTGCTGAGTGGAGAATTCAGACAGCCTGAAGTTTTTTCCCCAAGTTTACAATTGGGGGGGAAAAGTCACAAAAATATAATTTTACATGCTAACAATAACTTCTTCCATGTGATTAGTGTGTGTATCTGTGTGTGTTGGGTGGCGTGTTAGATGCTGCTGGCCCAGTCTGCCATCATCCATGTATTGACACGGAGTGACTGCATCCAGTGAGCTTATGTGTGAGCTCACTTGGGTTTATATCCAGAGTTTGCGTCAAGGGTAAGCATGGTTGGGCACTTGTTCAGAGCCCACACCCCAGCAGGGGCCCACTGATAAGAGCCCCCTGGAGTTGTTTCTCCTCTTCACCCTGAGAAGGAGGAGCAATTGATGCCACTGTGTACTTGCTCGTTGTTTTTCTGCCTGTCAAGCAAGCAATTGATAGTAATGATGAAAAAGTGGCTGAGTTAGTGGCAATGGCAGTGAGAATGCAGATTCACTGAGGGAGGGGGCCTCCCATGGGCCTTCAAAAACCTGGAGCCAGCACTGGTTGTATGCAGTTTAGAGTGTACCCATTGCAATGAATAATAGGTTCGAACCTTGGATATTCGAATCTGAGGCTTGGAGGCCATTTTGTGGCAGATCTGCCATTTTAGGAGGGGATCCACCATTTTCCTGTACAGCTCTAGGCCACAGCTTACAGCTCCCAGCATGCAATGCCTGGGAGAGCTGGACTTACAGGGGCCCAGGAGCAGAAGGTTGATGTATCCTCGCCGTGTGTGATTGCTAGCTTCCCCACTGCCATTGCCAGCTTCCTCTCGTGAGATTGTGTCCTCTTGTGAGATTGCCAGCATCTTCCCGTGAGATCACCAGCTTGAAGTGGTGATCTTGCAAGAGGACATGATCTCGCGAGAAGAAGCCAGCAGTGGCAGCGGGGCAGCTGGCGATTGCGCTGAGGATCAAGTGATCGTGTGCAGCGAGGACACATCTGCCCTTTGCTCCTGGTGTCATGTTCCTCCCAAGCCCTCCCATTGAAATACTTTCAATGGGAGGCAAATGATGAGGCTTGCTAAGTAATCTACAAAGTCTTTATTAAGCAATAAACATCTCTTGAATAGAGTCTACCTCTTTGAAACTATGCCCTAAGCAATTACTATGCAAACTAAGCAAAACAATTGTTCGTTCAAGAAGAGAGAGAGGGTTACTTCTCAAATGCCTGTAACTTCAAGGCGCCTGGTGCGGTGGTAGTTTCTGGCGCAATCTCTCCGACTTTCTCACAGCCCCTTTACACGTTGAGCGTTTTAGCTTCTGGCGGATTCTACCATCAGTTAGTGTTTCAGAATGCTCACTCCCGGAAGCTCCCCGTTTCCCTCTGAAGGTGTAGGATTTGGCCTTGAGGAGATAAGCTCTGGAGTGGGCTGATTCCCAGCTGAGGAATCTCCCATGAGAGCTTGCTTCCCCACTGGTACAGCCTGGCTGGTGTCTGGCGCTGCGTCTTCTAGTTCTAATTCTGATTCTGATTAATTACCTGAAACCCCTTCTCCCGAAACAGGAGCAATAGAGTTAGACATGACACCTGGGCCCCAGTAAGTCCAGCCCTCCCAGGCACTACGTGCTGGGGGCTATAGGCTGTATCAGGGTCTAGGGCTGTGCAGGAAAATGCTGGATCCCATCCTAAAATGGTGGATCTGTAACAAAATGGCTTCCGAGACTTGGATTCAAATATCTGAGGTTCAAGCCTTGCACACCCCTAATGAATAAAACTCAGACTAACATTAGATAGAGCCATGTACATTCTTGAAGCCAATAGTCAATGTGTTTAATGCATGAAGGGGGCTAATGAAAACATCACAAATAATATCCAAGTGAGTAATCTGTTACCATCTCATGAAATCCAGATTAAAATGGAACACTTAAATCTTGTCCACAATATGTGTTATCGTTATACCCACTCTCCAAGGGCAAGCCATTTCCTGATGTTTTAAAATGGGTCTTTGCAATGCTATTAACTTCACAGGTTTCCAGTGTTCCTGCATCTTACTGAACCACTCACATCTTCTTTGGACTTTTATTAGATTTCCAATATCAAGAATAAAGTATTTTGGCAATTGCTAATGCATAGAGAAAGGCTCTTGATGTTTCTTAGAGCAGATAGATCTTGCATTGTTCCGCAGCCACACAACAGGGATCTGATGGGAAGCTGTCCCTTGAATATCTCATTAATGGAGCTGGTAACTATTCTTGAGGCTCCCTCTCCCCCACCCACCACCCACCCTGGCTGGTTCACATATGGAGAAAAAAACCTTTTACTATTTGGCAGCATCACATTTGCCCATCACCTGTTTTCTAGTGATGGAAAACACCTTCCATATGCCATTGAGTGGCCATTCCGCTTCCTGAGAACCTCTGTTTTCTTAACATTCTTTTTTTAAAAGGGGGCGAAAAGCATGTTTCTAGCCCTTATGGCTGAAGAGATATGTTTAAAGAGATCTTAGGAGCCAGAGACGGAGCTGTAAAGCCTTTCCAGTGGTTTGAAAGCATCGAGTTTTAATTCCTTGCAGAACTCCTTGCCCCTCTTCCTGACAAACAGAATAAATTCAACCAAATATCCTGATTCTTAAGCAGCTTGCAAGATTCAAGTTGTCTTGGTGCAGGATGAAAAAAGAACCACACACATTAGTGCAGATTACACACAGCCTCCAACGATAGCATTGCTGCAGCAATTTAGGAGGTGGAGGGTTTTAGAATAGAAGGCTGAATAGATTGCGGGAGGAAGCCAAAGAGGGGACTAGAAGGCATAGCAACAGCAGTGCAAGCAAGCAGCACAAAGGGTGACTGAATAATTACCTTTTAATTGGTAAAGCTGCTGTAATGTCTACATTGGGCCAACACAACTTGGTCCCAAGGTATGGTCCCAAGGCAGTTGATGTTAGCAACCTCGTTGAAGCTAAGCGGGTCTGGGTTTGGTCAGTGCCTGGATGGGAAATTACTGTATATGCTCCACCACAAGCTCTGTGGAAGAAGACAGGATAAAATGAAATAAATAAGCCCATGTTTGACCAAGTCAAATGTAGCCCACTGGCCGACATAGTGGCCCAACTGGGACTCCCTCCAGATGTTTTGGTCTACAGGTCCCATGATCCCTCACCATTGGCTATGCTGGTTAGGACTATGGGGAGTTGTTGGCCAAAACATCTGGAGGGCCATAACTTGCCCCCCTCCGCATGTTCTTGCTGCTAGCCTGGGACTGTTACAGATAAGAGGAAAAACGGATATCAAATATCACTCAGGGTGGTAAGACACAAGTTATGTGGAATGTTTTGATCTATGCCACTATCCAGGTACTTTAAAGTGCAGTTATCACTTGAAACTGCCTTATATTGCATCATAATGTTTGTTCATATTGCCCGCTCTGACTGACAGCAGGATCTTGAGCAGAGGCCTTTCCGTCACCTGCTTCCTGAGCTACCATTTTGACATATGAAGTTGTTTTCATCAGCCATTACATGATCACTTACCATTTGCTGCTTATCACATCTGACATCGTTATCATGACTTCACTATACTGAAGGTGTGAGGTCCACTTGAGTTATATAAAAACCTTGGGTAATATCCAATGTTAGTCCTAGTTAGAGTAGACCCATTGAGTCCCATTCTTTTCAACAGGTCTCCTCTATGTAGAATTACCTTTGGATACTACTCGAATAAATAGCATTATCTTGAAATGTAAAACATATGATAATATTGCCCCACTATGCTTATATAGATGTTTTATATGAGTGACACTGTCCTGTATCTAAGGGCACTTGTGCTGTAAACATTTCAAACAACTAAAACTCTTCTGTTGTCATTGCAGGACACAGCATCAAAGAGAAATGACACTTTACTAGTGCTGTGGTGGAAAATCCAAAGGGAGAGATGCAAAATTCTGTTTGTCAATGGGTGTAAATGAATTCGCTATGGCTGTACATTAATATTAGATGTCTGATGCATAGCCAGCTTGCAAAGTCGAATCCACACCAGGGTGTGAAAGCTTGGTATTACTATTGGCTCCTCTTGGCCCTGGTGCAAATCGTTTTTTATCAGCTGAGCCAGACTTGGAAATTAAGCGGCCTTTCATTTCTGCTTATGATCACCTTTGACTTCTGACAAGCGTGAAGACATGAGATTGCATACTATTATGGATGCAACTTGCAGGCTATTGAGCTGTTTCCCCCTATTGTCCAGAACTAGGACACCTGGTTTATCTATGGTATATGCAACAATAAATTCTGCACTAAATAGTACTTGTTTTATGAAAAAAAATAGGTGATAGTTTAGCACTATGATTCTGTTGCACTGTTTAATGTTAATAAATAATTGGTAAAGGATGTAACGGATTGTAATGGATCTTGACTTGATTTGATTTTTGAACCCTTAGGTTTATACATTTGTTATGCATCAATTAGTAATTTCATTTTTCAAATATTTCAAAACACTATCCAACATTGCACATAGGAGTATTTATTTAATATGGTATTCTATTAGGAACAGTGTGACACAAAGTGGGAGTTACATTTCTTTGGAGTGTTTTATCAGAAAAGGTAAAGCTGAATCTCTTATTCCCCCCACCCTCGCCCCACCTCTGCCAGTATAGCTGCCATACATTTTCAAAGATGCAATATCGGGGGAAATACAACAGGTGAAAAAAAATCCTTTCATGGGTAGTGATGTAAACTTGCTTTATCTGTTGAATTTCTGACTACCATGCAGCTCTGCCAGGAAAAGGGCTGACAATCCTACCTGTGGTTGCTCCAAAACCCAGTCCCAGTCCTAATCTCTGTTTACCTTCTCTGCTTGGCATACCACAGCTATTACATTTCAAAGCTTTTCTTTTAAAAAGTGTCTTTAAAAATACAATCTCATGAACTGGACATGTACTCCGTTGTCATTGAGCTAAGAAACAGAACCCTTTCTTGCTGCTGGTGCAAAAATTCAGCTGGGAGGGTTAGGCTTTTTTCCTCGTAAAGGGAACTTCTCTTTTGAAAACCTCACAAATGAGAAATAATTCAAACCCACCCCCCACTTCGTATTTTTGATACTATCTGTCCTTCATGTAAATGGCCAAACAGGAATATTTTGCTTAACCACTCTTGATTCCAGTCTCACCCCTTTGGCTACAGGTTGATGAGAAAGCTTCCGAAACCTAATTAGGCTATTGAAATATCAGGGAAAAATAGCTTTCCCTTGAGTCGGTCTCTTAAGTTTTAAATAGATAAGGAACTAATTATCTCTCCTATGTGTTGTTTTGTCCTTGAAGGGAAAGAGCTCCCATCGAAAAACCTAGGACAAGATGCAGTCTTAATAGCTGCAGCGTTCTGTCTCCGTTAGTTCTTCCAGAACATCTTCTTAAATAAACTAATTGGGATACATACTTCCCTTTAAAAATGATGTGATGTCTGTGTGATTCCATTGTTGTTTATTCCAACCACATTGTGTGGTTTATAGCTCAGTCCTAAGAATCGTTGTCAACTATTTGTTTTCTAGAGTGATGTCATGATCTGTAATTGTGCCGGTCTTTCTTCTTGCAATACTTTATCCATTCCAGTCAGCATAAGAATATAAGAAGAGCCATGCTGAATCATACCAAGGATCCATCCTGTCCATCAGGACACATCCTATGTGACAAATTGTATCTACATCCTTTGTTGTATGACTTCAATAACTTTGATTTACATCAAACTTTACATTACAACATTGTAGTTAACCATTCCTTTTCACTTAGCCCTGCATTTGAAATTGACATTGGAAGGGCTTACAGATCTAGCAAAAGAGAAACCCATCTTTAGGTGGACTTAACCTGTGTGTAGTGCGATCCTAAGCATGCTTTCTCACAAGCATGTCCCACTTCGTGCAGTGGGACTTCCTTCCTTGTAATTATTATAAATGCAAACCTAGCCTTTTAAAAGTAGCTCACTCTTATGTTTCTTGTGTTCCAATTATTCCCTGGGTCCGGTAAAACCCCCGTTTTTAACAAGGAAAAAGGCCAGGCTAGTGTGTTTCTAAATGAATACTGGGACAGGAAAGTTAAGGAACCTTGCTGGGAGTGATGGAGGAAAGTGGCAGGGTGCCAGATTTTATAATCTAGTACTAGCTGTTTTTCTTCTTTGTACCATCTGCCACTTAATCAGGAAATTCAGGCAGCAAGCCGCAGGCTTCCCTCTTGCTCAAGATGCACTATGTTATCTCTTTCTGCTGCACTTGGAATTCCACCAGGCTACAGCCAAAATTCCAGATTTCATGCTTTCATATAGGAAGTGGGAGCAGGGAGATTTATTTATCGCTTGCTTGTTTGCTTGCATTTAGGATGGTAGGTTCTATCTTACCCACTCTTGAATGAATGTCATGGCATTCTAGAAGCAGCTATGAACACATCTTGAATATGTTGTGTATTGAAAAAGCTGAAAGGAACCCAAAAGATCACATGGCTTCCACCACCCCCTCTTTCAAAATCCAAAGTAGAGTTGTTAAGAAGCTGAACAAGTGTTCTGACAATCCTCAGACTGTAAATTCTGTGTGTGTGTGTGTGTGTGTGTGTGTGTGTGTGTGTGTGTGTGGTGGTGGGAATCTGCATTCTTGATCCACCAGGTTCTTTCAAGTTGCAGTCAAAATGCTACTCTTGACCTGCTGGATCGTCTTAGGAACCTCCCAAGTTCAGGGTTTTTTTGAAAAAAAAATTGAAGTTGGCAACATGAGTGTAATGAAAAATCAAGCATTTCATCACATTCATGCCACCTGGAAACTCATATTCTCAATTATCTTATCCCTTTTTGGATTATATCATGCCAGTATCAGTAAACAAGGTGCCAAATTAAAGGGATAATCTAGATAGATTTTTATGATGATGATTTAAATTTTCCGAGGCCTTTTAAATCTTTGTTGTATCTCTTATGTTATTTTAACTTGTTTTATTGAGTGAGTCGTCCTGGGAACCATATGTTACAGGGTGGCAGATAAACACCATTTATAAATTAAAAAATAGCTCAAGCAAGTCAAGATACATGCCACAGGGAAATGGGTGATGCCATAGTCGCTATTTGACCTGCCTGAAGAAGATGATGATGATTTCATACCTGCCTCTCCCTCTGGATTGAGGTTTCATGTCCAAATGTTTCTTTATCAATGATAAACAAAAAAATAGCCTATAATTAAAACAGGCGCAACACAATAAAATCAATTCAAAATACATAATAAGAAATACAATACTGGTGATAATAAAACATAGAACAGTCTTCCTGAATAGGCTGCCCTCCAGATGTGTTTGGGGGATGCTGGGATTTATAGCCCAACACATTTGACAGGCATCAGGTTGGAGAAGGCTGACATAGAAGATTCTCCTCTGCAAAAAACGAAGAAGCAAAAAAAGATCCAGTCAAAACTATAACCATCAGTATTCTAATTTGTACTGAATGAGAACCAAACTGACTGTTGTACTAGCTGGACCCTTGGTCTGATGCAGCATGGTTCTTCTTATGTTCTTATGTTTCACTCAACATCTGAACTAGGCTTGGTGAACCTCCCTGGGTGTGGGTGGGTGTGGCATTCCACAAAGATGGCACCACTATCAGAGAGGCTCTTCTCCAGGAAGATGTCCCCTGGGCTTTTCTCAACAATGTCACTCAGAGCATGGCTTTCCCAAACCAAACAGAACTATTAATTTGACTCTAAACATGAAGCAAAAATTACCCTCCCAGTATGAACCTGCTTATGCGAAACTCTAATAACAGGGCATACCATATCACTTTAAATCCTGTCTTTCGGTATTCAGAATATTTCAGCTTTTTTTTATATAATTCCATTAATAATATAAAAGAAATTTGCACCCAACTGAGAAGAGTAATTGCATGCTGAGGAAGTCATTCTTAATACAGAAAAGCTTATACAGTGACTGTACTCAGCTCTGATTTTTGCTACCTTTTATAGAGCATATCTTTAGCAAAAAGGTTGCCTCCATATATTCCTATGTAGATGTTGGTAATAGGAAGTATTATTGTTGAGGGTTTTTTTCTACAAAAATGGAAGACATCTGCAAAACTACTACATTGATGTCCAGTTTCAGAAAACTGTATTTCTAGTCTTGCGTTCTTTTGGTGTGGGGGGAGAGCATCTTCACCGCATCATCTGAGGAACATCAAGATCATTGGTGGTGGGTGTTTGGAGTATACTAGAGTGTCTATATGTCTATAAATTCAGCCAACCAGCTCCAATACGGTGCCCTCCAGATGTTTTGTACTACATAGTCAATGGTCAGGGATGATGGGAGTTGTAGTCCAAAACATCTGGAGGGCAGCAGTTTGGGCAAGGCTGCATTAAGCATTCTGTGATGCTGCAACTGTGACATCTTCTGCCCCATTTCTTTTTCAGTCCTCTTACCCCACTCTATTGCTATGGCCAGTGGGATTCTAATTTTCCTGATTGCAGTCAGTGGAGAAGCAGATGGAGCTAGATGAATGATGGAGGACAGGGGCAGGGGAGGTATGGCAGCTGCAGGCTTGCTTCGTACATTAAAAAGCATTTTAAAAAGTAGTATATTAGTCCAATCAGTACATTAAAAAACATTAGGAATGGGTGGACAGTGTTCGAGATCACTAGGAATCTCTGGACATTGCCTCATCATTCGTCTCGTGCCAGTGCCTGTCCTTGTTTGAGATCACTGCTTTCTCCATGCAAAAAATTGCTCAAATCAAGCAATCGAATGTGAATTTCCACAAATTTGCACAACTTTCTTCAGTAGATTAAAGTGAAGCTGATTCAATCTACATGGAAATTTCTGCAAATTAGGACTTTTGCGCAAGATCAAACTGGGAAAGTTGTGTGAATCCAACACGAACACATATCTAGCAATTTGTGAACATTTTTGGTGGACACGTATTTGCAATGACGTTTGGGTTTTCAAACAGAGTATGCGTGCACGTTTTGCGAGCAAAACCGAAATTCTCATACTTTTTATTTTTATTTATTTATTACATATCTCTCTCACATTTTCTCCTCCAAGGAACCCAAAACGGCATTCATAATCCTCCTCTCTATTTTATTTCCACAACTACATCCCTGTGAGGTAGGTTGGGCAGAGAGCCTGTGACTGGCCCAAAGTCACCCAGTGAGCTTCCATGGCTGAGTGGGGACTAGAACTGGGATCTGACTCCCAAATGAACACTTTAGCCACTACACCATGCTGGTTCTCATTCCTAAAAAACATTAAGATCATAGGCAATGTCTCTAAGCAAGAATTTGTGGGCTTGAGTGGATAAGGAATGTAGTTCCTCCAGAGTATTAATTTATTAATTTATTACATTTTTATACCACCCAATAGCTGAAGCTCTCTGGGTGGTTTTGCAGAAGTGACAGAGAAGTCAGGGCTGGAGGAATAGAATTACTATAGCAGGAGCTATAATAACCTCCCCTACCCAGTAGTCCATTGTAACTTGAAAGCCCCTCCAGAGAAAATGATAGTGGGTTGGAATTGAAACCTTTTAGAAAGTTCGGACTAAAGGCATGTGGGAGGGAGGGGGAGGATTGTGGAGTTAACCTGCTTCTGCGATCCTCTCCCAGCGCCTAGACAGCCGCATGACGTCCCAGAAGAGAAGAGGGACATCACAGCCACCATTTCTTTTCAGAAGAGCTGTGCGCGGGCGAAAAAGATACGTTTTTTAAAAAAAACACCTGCCCAACCCCCTTGCTATCTCTGGGATGGTGAAATTACTGCCCCACCCCCACATTTCCAGTGCTGCACTTACTCGTGAGGAGGTGAGATCGCGCACCACACCTCCCACGATCTTTGGGATAGTCCCAGGACCGTGGGGAAAATCGGGATAAGTGGGCAACCAAATTCCAAAAGATTGAAATGCCTCTCCTAAAGCTTTGTTCCTGGCAGGAAGAGCTTTAAATTAAAATATCCTCATATTTTGCCCCCACTCCTGCTTTCCACTGAAATGCAGCCCCCGAGTGCTTCAATGAAATGGAATTCTGCCCCAGGGCTGAAAGAGATTCAGCACCCTGGATGGGTAGATAGATAAATTTTAACATTTCTAATCTACTTTTCATCATCTGTGGTACTCAAAGTAGGTAATTAGTTAGCTAGAAAAAAAGCTCATAAAGAATATAGCCTAATTTTTCAGTACTGTATCAAATATCTTTCAGTGGGCCTGTTCAGATGACATTCTAAGGCTCCTAACCCTTTTGCAGCAAATGGTTAGTACTGTATGTTTAAACTCTGATTATGTAGCCACCATGGTTAGGAATGGTTCACATGACACGCAAAGCCATAGTGTTTAGCTCAAAATGCTTAACCATCATGGTTTAGAGTTTTGTCTGAGCAGGGTCAATGTTTTGCTCAAAATGCTTAACCACCATGGCTTAGCGTGCTGTCCGAACAATGTTACTATTAGTTATCTCTTCCAAGCTCACCCCAGGAGACCATCTTGAAGGGAAATTATGTCCAAATACAGCCCTAAAATAAGCATGAGGTACAGGCTGAATGTGTCTTGTGTTCATCTGTGAAATGTTATGCCTTCTATATCTGGATGAAGCAAAGGTGAGGGGAGAGGGAGTTCTCCAGCCTCGCCCCTGTCCCTCGTTGCAGATGCCACCTTCCGTGGAGACACTCCATGCAAACCAGAACACTGATTTTCCAGCATTTTGACTAGTGTAGAGAGCCTCCACAGATACACGAAGCTCTCCTCTTCAGACTGTCACCCTCTATGAATAAAGAGTGACAAATGAATTGTGAGAGAAGGACAAGGCTGGCACCACACTGCCTATGACATTTTTTGGCCTGAGGTGAAGAGCAAGATGGCACCCCCTCCCATTCCATTTAAAAAAGCCTTTCATTGATAAAGACTGAACAAATTTGTTCTATACTGACAAGGGGTCACCACACCTAGGCAGCAGGGTAGCATAGGTGCCATGTGGCACACACTTCTGTCCTCTTGCTGCCACCTGTCAACATTTATTTATTTATTTATTGCATTTCTGTACCACCCAATAGCTGAAGCTCTCTGGGTGGTTTACAAAATTAAGACAATTTAAGTATAAAACAACAGTATAAGTTGCCTCAGGCAACCACCTCACTTTGACTAATGGTAGGGCCGGCCCTCTCCTCACACATATAGAATGCCTAAATCTATGTCTTTTGCACTAGGTTCTAGTTAATGGATCTTAAGGTTCTAGGAAAACCCTGGTTTAAGTTATGTAGTTTCTAAAATGCATTTAGGATTGCTGTGATGATGTGTCTGACTTTTATGAGGACAAGGACAGCCATATCAGTAGATACTGTTTAATTTGTTGATACATAGATACAATTTCTAATTAAGAGGTGGTGGTGTGTTGTTTGACTTCACTAAATCATACAGCAACTAGAGGATTAGTTCTGCTATTAACCACCGTACTTGTATAAATTGGACTTCTGAATGAAATTGTTGATCTGGATCCTTATCACTTTGGCTTTAGACAAAGCTTTGGAATCAAAATTGTTCTAATTCCCTTGGTGAATGGCCTGTGCTATGAAATACGAAATTTCCAGAGCCTCCATTGTGGCGTATAATGGAGGCTCTGAATGAGGGCGATTGACTGCTGAGTGTTCATTGGACCTTGCAGGCACTCGGAGTGCGAGTCTGCGAATGCACCACAGGCGTCCGACTGAGTCCAGGAGGGGGCAGATGCAGGAGAGTCTGTTGAACTCCTGGGCTCAGTCGGCTGCAACATCCCTAAAACCATTGCATATCCTACAAATTGATGGTTTGTGTCTGTCCACGTGAAAGTGCTTCCATAAGTTTTAATCACAGTTTGATTGGCTTCATTGCTTGAGGGATTTGACTGAAAATTTGAGACACAGTTTAAAACGGTGACATTTAAAATGCCCCTGGAACTTTTTTTTAAATAGAATGTGCACCGTAAAAGGCAGCCATTTAAAACTGATGATCCTACACAACTAGAGACGTGAAGACCCAGAAAAAAACCGGGAAAATTCAGAAAAAACCCAGGTTTTTCCTGTTTTTCCCCAAAGCCTTTTTTGTTTGTTTTTCCGAAAAATTGAAAAAAAACGAAGAAAAACCAGATTACGGGATGTTTTATTTTAGCATGATGAATAAAATGTTTAAGACAAGGTGTTCAGATATTTACTTCTCCAAATGATTTCCAAAAACTGTACAGTATCAGATTATTACGATTTCTGTACACCAAGTCCTAGGTTTCAAACTGAGACTACAACTTTCAAATGCAAGAGCAAGATGCATTTCTGCCTCTAGGGGGCAATGCCACTGAAGCAGAGACTGAAACTAATACTGATAGCTCAGAAACTAATACTGATAGCTCAGAAAATGAGTCTGATTAAATTTCATGCATATTCATTGGATCTTGGTCCTCCCCCCTTTTTTCCCTCAGTTCTTTTTATGGGAATGGGGGCGTTATGTCTTGACACTGGAGGACTAGCAGAGACATAAATAATTTCCTTTGTTACTAATGTTGGTGGTTTCTTCTGTTGTTTTTTTTTAAATTGTTTTTTGGCTGCTCCTCATAAATTGGCAGAACCAAAGAGGTTCCTTACACAGTTCAGGTGTTCCTAACAGTTCAGGAGCTTGTAGCTCCATTTGTTACCCACCCACCCCCCCAAAAAAAAGTTTTTAAAAAAAGGAAATTAAATTTGTAATAATTGTTTGAATACCCTTGTACTTTTAATATACCAAATGTAATAATTTTATGCCAAACCAACATGGACATGATTACATTTTATGTTCCTAAAGTAACAAAGTGACTTTCAATCTATAAAAAGTGCTAATATTGCATTATTTCAATTTTTTTGAAAGTTTCCATTTCACCCTGAAACCCCCCGGAAAGAAACCGGGTTTTTTCCCATGGCTTCTAAATTTCCGAAAATTTTACATTTCTATAACACAACAGGCCTGTTCAGATATAATGCTACTTTGGTGTTACAAAAATGAGACTTGGGCTTGTATACCAGTTGCTGGGATCCCTGAGCAGGAGGGTGTTACAGCACATCTTGGCTCGTGGACTTCTCATTGGGGCACCTGGTTTGCCACTGTGTGAACAGAAAGCTGTACTTGATAGGTCTTTGGTGTGATCCAGCAGGGCTCTCCTTATGCTCCCCTCCCCTTTTTGCCCTTCCCTGCACACAAGGAGAAGTGATGACAAGCTTGTACTTTTGGTTATAGCAGGTACCCTCTATATCCAAATTTAGGAAATGGGGGTTTATTCTAACTGTGTTGAATTAACAATCCAGGGTCTGAAACCATTGTTTGATTTTTCTTTGCTTGAACTAACAGCTGTTAGAATAAACCACAGTTTCCCAAGTTCAGATTTAACAGGATATACCAAGGATATTTAACAGGATATTTCCCAAGTTCAGATTTAACAGTTATTCAAAGTGAAAGTGGAAGCTTTTGATCTCCCCTCTGAAGTGAAGGTCTAAGAGCGGGGAGGGAAGAATGGGTGAGCCAAAGGTTTGCCATAGCATGTCATCAACACTAAACTATGGTTTACTGTTACGGCTGAATTGGGCCAGAGTGCCTATTTAATTTGAAATATGTTGGCGCATGTATACTTCCTCTTTTGTCTGAAGAGATACAGTGTAAAGTTGTGTATTATCAGTAATACCAAATTTTGCCACACATTGGGGCTTCTCTAAAGGCATGGCCACTTGTGAGCAATATGGCGGATGCGTTGTTTCTGATGATGGGGAACTGTTAACCTTTGAACATACATAATGTATTTCTGAGCAATGTCATTCCACAGATGCAGGAACTATAAAAAGCCAATTGTCTCAAAAACTGAGACAATTCTTATTAGAACTCATGTTTCCCTGTTTCTATAGAAAAGAAGATAGATGAGGGAAAAGATGTGCTATTTGGGGACCATTTCTCACATTGTGGTGAGCAATGCCTGTGTCAAAAAGGTGCAAGGCAATAATGTGAGAAGTTTGCATAGCTGATTTGGCAAGAGGAACTGAGGAGCAGTATCAGAGATTGGAAACTTTGCTCAGAATTGACTGTGATTCTCAGGGCAATTTTTTTTTTTACTTCTCTTCAGACTTCTGTGACTTTAAAACATGATTCAGGAAGAAGCGTTGACAAACATTTTGTCCTTTTGGGTGTGATTGCATCTTGCAACAACCTGTCCATCAATCTTGCATCAACCTGTCCATCCAATGAGATAATCATCTGGAGTCTTTCTCCATGTCCCTTCACCATTTAAAGTCAAGGAGGTGGTGACCGGAGACAGAGCCTTTTAATAGGAATGAGAAAACCAGGGATGCTTGAGCGTGCCGAAATTTGCCAAACTTTGGGCATGGCTAGATGGGGCGATATTCCGGGGATTGCCCCAGGATCATCCCTGTGCATCCACATGACGCACACGGGATCCCGGGAGCAGGGAGGGATGATCCCTCCCTTGCCCTGGGATATCACCCTATAGTTTTATTCTAATTTTTCCGCGGTCTTGGGATGATTCCGAGACCACGGAATATGTGAGCGGGCGTCGCAGTTTTGTCCTGGCTCCTCACGAGAAACCATGAGGACCCAGGACCCGGGCATGGAGCTCCTCAGGAGCTCTGTGCCCATCGGGGCGGGGGGGGGGGGGAGCAGAAGGGGTGTTTTTAAAAAAACACCTTACCAAAAAAACCCCACAACAACCACCTTACCGTTTTCTTAGGAGCGCGCTCCTGCTCTCTTTTCCTAATAAAAAACAAAATGGCGGCCATGACGTCCTCTTCCTCCTGGGACATCATGTGCCACATGTAGATGAAAATGTTAAAAAGTATGTATTTCAAAAAGTCTGCATTTTTTTTTTAAAATGCACAGTTCAAATTGTGCATTTCTTAATGTGTAAAAATCTGACTGCTTTTTGGCATTATACATTTATCTTTCCAAAGTTTAAAATGTTCTTCATTTTTTAAGAGTTAATCAAAATAAGCAAAGTTTAATTATCTTATGATTGCGTTCGTTATTGGAGCGAATCATTCTTAATAGTTGTAGTCTCAATCTTCTAGCCAAATCTGCTATCATGTGTTGGAATAGCAGTAGAGGAGTCAATTGCCACCACTTGAAACTATTGTGGGCTTTGTTTATGGGCTATTACACTGAGAATGTGGATGCTTTAGCAGAGCTTATTCCACACCAATGGTTTGTTACAGGCCCAGTGAGCTATGACATTCACCAAAGTCGGCTTATTATGGTTCACAGAATAAATTAGCCCCACGAGTGTGGTCGCTGAAACAGAGGCCAAGTTAACAATATATAGCAGGTTCTTTTTTTAAAAAAAAAATCCCTGGGATGGTGAGATTTCTAAGTATGCAGTCATACAATTATTTCTGCAACCTGCTTTTTTCTATCAGAAACATCTCTTCGAAATGAAAAGGTGGCTAAGGGGGTTATGAATCTATTTTTTGTTTGTTTTTTGGGTGGGGGAATCAGAAAACACTAATTGTGATATTCTGGGGCACGTCTACACCAGCCTTTCCCCCCAGAATCGTCCCTAGATTGTCCCTGTGCATCCAAATGACGCACAGGGGATCCCAGGGACAACCAGGGATGACCCCTCCATTTTCGCAGGATAACTGGTTGCCCAGTTATCTCAATTTTCCCTGCGATCCTGGGACCATCCCAAGGTCCATGAGAGGTGTAGTACCCACTCCCAGCTTCTCCCTTCCTCCTCACAACTAGCGGGGCTCTTAAAATGAGCACGAAGCTGCATTGGGGCAGTCTGTTGCCATCGGGGGTGGGTGGGTCCATTCTAGGGGAAAAAATGGCAGCCATTCTAGGAAAAAAAATGGCAGCCACAATGTCCCTCTTCCCTTCCAGGATGTTGCACAGCCATCAAGATGCTGGGGGAGGATCACGGAAGCAGGTAAGTCCGCGATCCTCCTGCCTCCCTCTCTCTACACCCTTAGTGTAGACATATCCCTGGTTTGAGATCCTGGTTTGTGAATAAGCCATGGCTTGCAAAAACTGCAGTTTGTCACTTCCCATCTATTCGGCACTAGTTAGGCCTCATCTTGAGTACTGCAGCCAGTTCTGGGCACCACACTTCAAGAAGGATGCAGACAGGACAATGAGGATGATCAGGGAAACAAAGCCCTATGAGGAGAGATAGGAAGAACTGGGTATGTTTAGCTTGTAGAAGAAAAGATTGGGTGGGGGGTGGGGAGAGACATGATAGCACTCTTCAAATATCTGAAAGGTTGTCACACAGAGGAGGGCCAGGATCTCTTCTCGATCATCCCAGAGTGCAGGATACAGAATAATGGGCTCAAGAAGCCATTACTACTCTAATAGTCAAAAACTTCCTGACTATTAGAGCAGTATTATAGTGGAACCAATTACCTAGGGAGGTTGTGGTCTCTCCCATACTAAAGGCATTCAAGAGGCAGCTGGACAACCATCTGTCAGGGATGCTTTAACATGGATTCCTGTATTGAGAAGAGGATTGGAATCAATGGCCTTATAGGCTCCTTCCAACTCTACTATTCTATGATTCTATGACTTTCAGGTAAAAGAGAAAACTATGATTTGTTGTAAACTGCAAAGAGAAACTTTTCTCATACATGTAAAGTGGGGGGGCGGGCGGGGAGCGATTGTGATCCCAGGGTTCACCACAGCTTGTGCACATAATGGCATACCATGGTTTGTTGTTACATCTATATTGGGTCAATGTACTTACTTCTCAAATTATGCATATAGACGTTGACTTTCTCTTTCTATCTCACGGCAAAACACTGTTTTGCCTAGTAGCTACTAGACCTTGCTTCTGGAAAGTTCTGGGCAAATGCAGTGCAGTTTTATATGTATCCATGCAAAAATAAGTAGCATTGAGTTCAGTGGGTGTTACTTCCAGGTAAGAGTGTATAGGATTGCAGGCTTTGTTTCAAAGTAAATTATTTTGCTTAGTGTCCTTATATGCATAGAGAGAGACCCAGAATTTCAAAAATGTCCCCCTTTTCTCTAATCAGATATAATTACCCCAAACCAGATTTCAGTGGAAAGCATAGCAGAATTCTCATCCAGTTTTAATCAAGGCCTGCTCTTAGTTAAATATGAGATGTGCAGCCTGATCCTATGCATATTTACTTGGAAGTAGATCCTACTCTGGGACTCCACAGGCTCTTCCATAGTATATTTGCTAAAATAAATAATAATTGTATTAACTGCAAAATGGGATTATTGATTTAAATTGGATTTGGAACCTTCTAGGTGGTTTAAATCATGATTTAAGTCACTGATCTAAACTACTTTCATTTAAATTAGTTCATCCTGGCATGCAGCCTATCATCGAGCTATAGGTGAGACCAGAGATGCTTGAAAATTGTGTAAGAATGTCACTGGAGCTGGGTCCCAGATCTATTCTGGCTTGAAAAGCTGGAACCAGTGAGAATATCTGTCGTTATTTTTTTCTTATCTGTGCAGAATGTTGTAGACATTGGAACTAGAAATTATGAAATTAAATAGATTTACTATTTCTTCTCAAATCTTTGCTGTGGAATAGTTTTCTAAAGTGTCTACCTTGAATGCAAAAAGTTGGAAAATTTATTTCCAGATGTTACTCTTGTACACACAAGTATAGAGACATCCCATTTATTTTTTTCAAATGCCTCCAGTGCCAGACAAAATGGCTTGAAAGTCTGGGTAAAATTGAATTTTTGTAAGATCTAACTTAATAAATTTATATGCCAGAAATTGATTGAGCCCCTGATAGGCCACCTGGTGGATTATGGCTGGTTTGGTGGATCACAAGTTGTGTGAAGAACAGAGCAGAGAAGTTTAATGGCAGTTTAATGTGGCTAGAATGCTGGACTAGGATTGCAGAGAACTGGGATCCATTCCCTGTTTAGCCCACTAGGTCTCCTTAGACCATTCATTCATTCATTCATTCATTCTCTCTCTCTCTCTCTCTCTCTCTCTCTCTCTCTCTCTCTCTCTCTCTCTCACTCTCGTATTGTGATGGTCTCCCATATCCCTTTCATACTTGGCTTGTTAGCCACCCTGAGAGTACTTATGCTGAAGGGTAGAATAAACATTGCATTTTCTAAAAAAACCAAAAACAACTACCAACAGAAAATGATGTTCAAGATACATTTTTTTGGTTTAATGTTCACAAAAATGCTTCTCCCCGCAGATGTAAATGAGTGTGCCATTGAGAATGGAGGCTGTGAGGACCAATGCTGCAACACATTTGGGAGCTACTACTGCAAATGCCCTGATGGCCAGAAACTGGGGGAAGACGGGACATCATGTGAAGGTAACAATCTTTGCATTGACCTTGTTCGTGTAAGAGAACAACCCATGAGTTCTCATGCACAAAGGGGAGAGAGCAGATGCACTGACTTTAGTGTGCCCACCACTTTTACTCAGCAACACACAAGTGGCTCCTCCATTGATTGCTTAGCGTATCTGGGTTGTTTAGGGGTTAAATAACGCAGTGGTTAACCAGGGTTTGTTGTTAAGTTAACTGCCCAGCGCTCCAGGTTCAGAGGACACACTAAGCAAGCTGTTGAAGAGCTGATCATGGGTTGCTAAGTAAAAGTGGAAGTGGTGGGTGTGCTATCCAACAGCCTGAATTATTTAACCCATGGGCTGTCATGTCATGCGAACCAGCCCTGTGTCTTTTTCTTGATCAGTTACATAACTACACTTAGTGAATGAAAAGAAAAGTTTTGCTTTTGGAAATCAAATGAAAGATAAGGAAGCAAACAGTTGCGTTAGGAATGTGGATATGTGTGGATTGTAAAGCTGCAGTCATAAGGATATATATGAGAATAGGGTAAATATAAAAGATATCTATGGGGATAGTTTGAATGGGTTCTGCTGTCTTGCACTGTAAGGGATTTGTATTGAGCAGTGCCTAGTAAATTTTAGCCCCTTCTAAAATAAAATAAGGTGGTAACAGCTGTCCTATTCAAAAGTTGGAGTGTCTCTCATCAGTTTTAAAATTGGATACAATACAGATAATAAGGACCTGATAACGCTTGAGAGAGAGTAACGCTTGAATCTTGAATGTCACGTGGGAAAACTTGACCACATAATTGCTTCCACACAGACTCCACAGCTTAACATTGCCACAGTGGCATGGGATATCGCTGCTGGGTTGTGTTTTGGTCATCGTTTTTTTTTTCTTTATTTACAATTGTTGTTAAATGCACAACTTGTGTGCAGGTCTGCACTAGTCACATCACACTGTGTTGAAATGTAGGGCACAGACACTGGTGTGCATTTAACCTTATAATGTCCAATGGTTTTTGCGTTTCGTAATTCCCAGAGGAGTGTGCTTTTTGTAACACATTGTTAAGCTTGATATTGTGTGAGTCGATGAAGTTGGTTGCTAGGAATGAGCTTTATACTTTCTACCTTTAGACATACCTTGAGTAATTAGCCATACTGCTGCTGATACTGGAGGTGGCATACAGCTTCAATAGCTACTAGTCCTGATGGCTATATGCTACATCCAGTATGAGAGTGTACACCAGTTGTTGGGGAATATGGTCAGGAGGGTACTATTGCACTCATGTCCTGCTCAAGGGTTTCCCACAGGCAGCTGGTTGGCCATTGTGGGAACGCAATGCTGGACTAGATTGACTTTGGGTCTAATCCAGCATGGCTATTCCTTTATTGTTATGTATGTTCTTGTCTCTTTGCAAACCTCCTCGAAAAGACTTTCTTGGAATATTGGGGGAGAAATAGGCAAGGAATCTTGATGCAATGACCTACTTAGCTTCATTGTTGATTCTGCTTCAAACAAGTTGCTTGGAAGTTTATGCAACCTACCTGTGACATACCATGAGCAACTTGAGAGCGTCCTTACCCACTCTGGGTTGTAACTGCAATTGTGTTGCAAATATTTCATTCCAAATGTTTTATGCTATTGTTTGCTGTATTTATGAATGTTGGCTGTTTTATTGCTATATCCAATTTTTATTAAAATGAATTGTATTGTTGTAAGCTGCCTTGGAGGGTTCCTACAGTGAAAGCCATTATAGAAATGTTTTAAATAATAATACTTAAATGATAATGACCGAACACTCCAGTGATCACTATGTAAGCCAGCTTCAATGGCTTTTGGGTTGCTCCGGCTTTACCAATGGGACTGAATCGCTTAGGGATATTATTATATTTAGCGTATATAAATATCACAAAATAAATAAACCTACCGTAAAATATTCCATTGAATTAATAGTAGACATCACCTAATGAGTTAACAGAGTAGTAGAACTCTAGGGAGAGATCTAACTGGGGTTCCAGATCACTAGGGTGACCATATGGAAAAGAGGACAGGGCTCCTGTATCTTTAACAGTTGCATAGAAAAGGAATTTCAGTAGGGGTCATTTGTATGCATACAGCACTTGGTGAAACCCCCTCTTCTTCACAAAGGTTAAAGCTGTAGGAGCCCTGCCCTCTTTTGCACCTGGGAATAGGGCTCCTGCAACTTTAACTGTTGTGATGAAGAGGGGGTTTCACCAGGTGCTGCATGCATACAAATGACACCTGCTGAAATCCACTTTTCTGTACAACTGTTAAAGATACAGGAGCTGTGTCCTCTTCTCCATATGGTCACCCTACAGGTCACTACTCTGCCCATTCCTGATCTCTGCCTGCTTAGCTGTCCTAAAAGGTTAAAACATACCTGTAGAGTATTACGAATGAGAAAATAAAGGCAATAATAACGGATGATATATAATGGGGCAGAATCTACCAAGATCAGAAAATCACAAGTTTTCTTTTTGCAAATATCTTGGTGTACTAATCAGGATACATAGAATATAACACTGCAGTAAATTAAATAAATAAAACATTGGGTTAGATCCAGACTTCATCTTGTTTAGAGTAGGCCCATTGAAGTCAATGGGATTTAAGTTATTCATGACTTACCTGTCCCATTGATTTTTAATGGATCAACTCTAAAAGTGACTAAGTCTGGATCTAACCAATTGTTTCTGACATACAATCTTGTAACTTGTCTTCATTGGTATTAGTTGGAGGATCAATTCTCTCTTAAGTGCTGCAAAAGATCCATTCTAAGATGCAATAATTGAGTCTGGAACCAAAGATCTTTCCTGCCAAATGAACAGCATAGATTTCAGGGTGCTTTGTTAGCTAATTATAATTGAAGATGGGAAACTCAAAAACTAGAGATTGCTGCCCAAAGCCAATCCTGGCTGCAACATATTCCCCCCTTAGGAAAGTTGACTAGAAGGAAGGCAGCCCAAGTGTAACACAAGATCAAAACAGACTTCTCATAGCCACCAATTTGAAATGGCCACTAATTTGGATAGCTTTAAAAGGGTGTTAGATAAATTACTGAAGGAGAAGCCTATCAATGGCTACTAACCTGATGTAGTGACCATATGAAAAGGAGGAGAGGGCTCCTGTATCTTTAACAGTTGCATAGAAAAGGGAATTTCAGCAGGTGTCATTTGTATATATGGGGAACCTGGTGAAATTACCTCTTCATCACAACAGTTAAAGTGCAGGAGCTATACTAGAGTGACCAGATTTAAAAGAGGGCAGGGCACCTGCAGCTTTAACTGTTGTGATGAAGAGGAAATTTCACCAGGTTCCCCATATATACAAATGACACCTACTGAAATTTCCTTTTCAATACAACTGTTAAAGATAAAGGAGCCCTGTCCTCCTTTTCATATGGTCACCCTACCTGATGGCTGTGTGCTACTTCTGGTACACCAATTGCTGGGAACATAGGTGGGAGGGTGCTGTTGCACTCTTGTCCTGCTTGTGGGTCCCTGGTCAACAGCTGGTTGGGTGCTGTGTGTCAGAGTGCTGGACTAGATGGACCCTTGGTCTGATCCAGCATGGCTCTTCTTATGTTCTTAGCAATACAATATTCAGACAAGACGGTTTCAAGGAGAATTGTGCTGATTAAGTTTTCCTCCTTTCTGTCTGTTTGGTGTGTGTATATGTGTGTTTTCAGATGCTAGCAAATCTTTCTCAATCTAATAGGTTGCTATATCCGAAATGAACTGGTTCTAGTTTGTAATCTTTACTATGCCTACAGGCACTCTTTCAGTCAGGCAGTCGATTTGGGTTGAATTAGAGTCTGCAATTGACTCAGTAGAAGGAAAGGGCCCTGAGGCACTACTCCTTCTAGTTGGTGCTCCCCATGTTAGCCATGACAACCTGTGCCGTTCCCCTGCAGTAACCAAATGTAGATAGCACCTTTTAACGTCAACACCATGAAGGACTTTTCGCCTAATATGTCTGGGAACCAGCCTAGCAATCTTCTATAATTATATTCTTTTTAAAGGTACTAAATGGCTTGTTTTGAGAGATAAGAAGCAAAAGGGTGATTTTTTTCCTCCAAAGCAGTAGAATATCTCATGTTGTTGAGACTGCCATATCCATGATCTGATCTTCTAAGCTGACATTATGCTGCATCCTGAGAGTGATCACCATTTCCTTGTGCCTTGCTCCTCACAAATGAATCTCCGTTAGCCAAGAGATCTCTGCTATCCACCCAATACATATCCACTCAGCTTTGACGAAGGAAAGAGTTATTGTAGCATAGATGACAAGGACACTTGGCCATTTGCTTGAAGTAGCATGTCCACCTTTTCACAGCCCTGATTCAGTACGGCAGGTAGCTAAGATCATTGTCAGCCTCTCTGATTTTGAATTTGGGTGAAAAGCAACAACACCCAAACAAATCTGAGCAATAATCTGATTGGTAAAGGCTATCCATGATGGAACCAGCCTTAGAAATTACAAGACTTAAGAACATGTCAGCATGGTTAGGATGAGCAAGCTTATAGTACACTCAGCAGAACCAACTAACAAAGGTTCTCTTGGACTACCACTACAGGCTCACAGGGTAGGCTGTTAGGCATAGTGAGGCAACCTCTGTAGAGGACTGGGAGGCAACAGCACCCCTCTAGCTATTCCTCCTGAGCCCTACAGCCACCCCCTTCATTTATTTGTTTTATTTATTTATTACAGATCTATACCACCCAATAGCCAAAGTTCCCTGGGCAGCTCACAGCAGTTAAAACCACAAAACACAGCATAAAATACGTTATAAAAATGTAAAACTACAGTATAAAATAAAAATAAAAATAAAACACCTTACAGAATAGGTTACAGGAGGCGTCTTTCTATTACTGTTTGTAGAGTTGCATGTAATATGTCATGTTTGCCCTCTTGAATGACAGTGCTCCTGTATGCAAAATGCGTATTTTAAACATGGTTATCCACAGCCACTTCCTGTACAGCTATTTCACTTGGGTTGTACCAACCCTCAAGCTTTGTCTGTCTGACTTAGGATTTAATTTAGCTTCCCAAAAATTTTAATAGGTTAGGTGCACTGCAGTGCAAATGTTCGTTGCAATTAAATTTTACCCCCTACTCCTATTTCCCGCATTGGAAACTCCCTCCGAAAGCTACCAGCTGCTACTGTTGCGATGTAAGTACTAGTGTTGGCTTTTTCTCCTTTTTTAATTGAGGTTTTCTACTCAGCTCTCCTGCGATTTTCATTTGATTGGTTTGTCGAATCCACATATCTACAGATGGGAAAAGAAAGCCAAAAGTCTTGTTAACACTGCATGCTGTTAGCATGGTCGATGTTGGCTTGATAATGTTACAATGCTTCAGCATCACTGGGTTTCCTATCCATCATTGTATTAATGAACACTTAAAGTTTTCTAGCCCACTAAACTGAGTCAATCCATAAGTCCTCCTGATACCCATTATTATTTTTTTAGCATAAAGATTTATCTATCATAATGCCAGTTATTGTTATAACAAGGGTATGTTGAAGTATGCTTCTTACTGAATTAGAAAAATGTCCCTTATTGTCAGTCTGGACTTGCAGTAAGAACATAACAACATAAGAAGAGCCCTGCTGGACCTGACCAAGGGTCCATTTAGTCCAGCATTCTGTTCCCACAGTGGTGAATCAGATGCTCATGGAAAGCTCACAAGCAGAGCATGATTGTATTAGCACCCTCCCACTCATACGAGTCCTCCAGCAACTGGTATTCAGAGGTACAGTGCTTCAAATACTGGAGGTAATATATAGCTATCATGACTTATAGTCATTGATAAGTCTTATCCACCAGTGTGTTGGAAATCTAACATTCTGGAGTCTCAAAGAGCTGGAGATAAGGAATGGCTTTCCCACAAGAAGTACAATCCCAGTTCATAGAGTTGTAGCAAAGCATAGGCTAATGTACAAGAGTCTGTTAGAGCCAGTTTCTTGGAGATGCTCCTAATGACTTAAGGAAAAGGAAAGCCCCCTTCCCCCCCTCACCTCGCTGACGTTGATTTTCCAACCTCGGAGAGGCAGCTGGCACAGTTCTCTCCACACTGGCTCTGAGGAGACAGGGGTGGATCTCCAACTCCCCCTTCCAACGTCAGAGCGCTGTGTCCGACCTCGGAAGGGTTCTTTCAAGCCATCCTATTGTTCCTGCTCCCACACTAGAGGCCTTCAAGAGGCAGCTGGACAGCCATCTGTCAGGTATGCTTTAGGGTGGATTCCTGCACTGACCAGGGGGTTGGACTCGATGGACTTATAGGCCCCTTCCAACTCTACTATTCTATGATTCTGTGACTTGCTGTGGACTTGCTCAGGTTGCTCTATTAAATTACAATACACTACCCAAGTATATGGTTGTAAATGTGTTTTGTCAGTCTTCCTGTGACCCTTTTTATATTATTTTTTATATCAGGCCTTAGTCTTACATTTTGAAATGATTTGAAAGTTTCACTGACTTGGGGAAGTCTGCTATGACAGTTTGAGAGCCTCTTTCATAATCTGTAGTTTATTTATAGTGCAAAGCATTTGATTATCTCACTACATTGGAATTGACAACCCTTACATCTGGAAGTAAATTCCAGATGTGAAGTCAATTCTCTTTTAGTGAACTAATGTACAGCTGAATACGAATGCTGGAGGGAATGGATTGATTAACATTTCAAAACTAATTCTTCATCTCCTATATTATGACAGTTTTATCTCCCACATCCCACTGGTTAGACACACAATGTAAAACACATACATGACAAAATTGGATCAAGGTTTTTACATAGCAAAAGCCCTTCTATTAAAGTGAACCTTAAGCCCTTTTTTCAGTTTAGTTCTATGTTCATGGAGTTTCCCGGGAAAATTATTTAGTATGGATTTAGAAACTTCTGTTGTAATAGATTTCTTTATATGGTTAGGGCAAAGGAAAGGCATTGCTTGTTCAATACAAACCATTACTAGTTTGTAATAGTTGTGACGGGCTATTGAGAAAGTGCATAGAATGAGTGGGTTCAAAGAAGGGTAGACAGATCAATAGAAGCTTGATTGATTTGTGACTATTAGGAGAATGGTCAAGATGCAAAAGAAACATCAAACCTAGTTTACCATCAGTCTTTGAGGCTCTTAGAAGTTGGAAACAATGGCAATGGATAGATTACTCTGTGTAAGTACTTTGTGACAATAAATGTTCATTCAGTTTCAGAGACAAGATAATGCACCAGACTCAGAATCTATAGATGGTAGATAGCATGGCAATTCTTCTGCCTTATTTAATGTTACAGTAAATCTAGCCACATGCTGTAGAAAAGTAATTGAATTTACAATGAATTTGAATGGGAACAGTGGTACTTTACTGTGTAGTTTTTCTTATTCGTTTCGTGGAAGCAAGGCTTCTTATTTGTCCTTCAGATAGCACTTTTTAGTCTGCAGTGTGCTTTGCCATCCTTGCCATTCCCATTTTCTACATGATGGGGCCGATGCAGATAGAGAAGGGGCGGGGGCAGCAAAGCAATTGGTGGACTGGAGTTCAATCCCAGGTTTCATCATTTTAGGCTGAACTTTGTATCTACTAGACAACCTCATTCTTCCGCGCTACTGTGTATTGAAAGCTTTCACCACGGCCTCAGCTAGAGCTACCTGTTATTGCGCGACGGAGGGGTGAAGATCTCGCGATGTGTATATCGCAAGATCCCCCCTCTGTTTACGCGTGGCGCGCGACGGCCTCAGAAGGAGAGGACGTCGCAGCTGCCATTTTCTTTTTTAAAAGACAACAGAAGATGCGCACGAGCGGTCGTGCGCTCAAAGGTAGGGATTTTTTAAAAAATAAATATTTTCCTGAGGAGCTCTGCACCTCGTGCGCGGTTCCTGGCTCCTCACAGTTACTCGTGAGGAGCCAGGACAAACTGTGATGCCCGGCCACACGTTCCATGGTCTCGGGCTCAGCCTGGGACTGCAGAAAAACCGGGCTCGAAGGGGAGGGCAAGATCCTGGGGCAAGGGAGGGATCATCCCTCCCTGATCCTGGGATAAGCCCTGTCTAGCTATGGCCCATGCTTGTTTACAGAGATGATGGGTATATTGTCCAATGTGATGTGACCTTTTACAGGGTCTTTAGGATAGTCTTATATAAATTAGAAGGGAGCAACATGTATTGGTGTTGTGAAAGAGCACAGGTTCAGCAAGCTTCATTCCACCCCCAGTTTGCAAAGTTTGACTTTGTTCACAATTCCATCTAATATTGGACCTTTCTTATGACCTAGCTTTGCATGCACCTCCATCATGAAATCATTACAAATAGCACTTTTTCAGTGAAAACATGTACAAATTATTTATATTTACAGCATGCTTAAACAGAAGTATGTCTCACTTTGTGTGGGTACTGTAGGATATATTTCTTCATGTGGCTAATTTACATTTCAGAGGAGGAATCTGCTTTTTCATTTTGTGGGGAAAATTAACGAAACTGAAAGAGTTCAGGATACTAGTATATCCCGCATTCTGATTCTAGAGTGAACAGCGCAGACTGAAAATAGATATGTCTTTCACTTAGGTAAGCTTCAGAAATTAGCTAAAAAGTTCATGACCCTTGTGTTAATTCCCTTCAGTGGACTGTCATTTCTAATTTATGTCATGACGTTTTCTTCCATCAAATCTCCTGAAGTCAGAGACGAGTGATGACCTGTGATCACTTGTTGATAAAGGAATCTTCTGTTTTACTGATTAGTGTAATACTCGTACCCTTGTAACTTGATCTGCAAACATTCTTGAAATTTTTTTAAACTCATCATAGCATTTGGCAATGTTCCTATTTTTAAAACACATAAACTTTGAGATGTTTCACTCCGTGAGGACCTCAAAAGTAGGCACTAATCCTCAATGTTTACTATAAAATGTAATAAACATGGTTGTAATAGCCACATCTTGATTCAATGTCTATTTATTGATTGATTGATTGATTGATTGCATTTCTATACCACCCAGGAGCTGAAGCTCTCTGGGCAGTTCACAAAAATAAAAACCATGAAGTACAATTCAAGATATAAGTCAAACAGCAGTATAAAAACACAAAATAAAAGCACAATCAGGATAAAACCCAGCAGCAATGCAGAGATTTATACAGATTTAAAACAGCAGAGTTAAAAGATAAAGTTAAAACACTGTTAAAACATTGGGAAAATAAAAAGGTCTTCACCTGGCATAGAAAAGAGTATAACGTAAGTGCCAGGTGAACCTCTCTAGGGAGCTCATTCCATAGCAGAGAAGGCCCTCCTCCTGGTAGCCACCTGCCTCACTTCCTTTGGCAGGAGCTCACGGAGAAGGACCCTTGAGGTTGATCTTACGGTCCAGGCAGGTATATATGGGAGGAGGCAATCCTTCAGATAACCAGGCCCTAAGCTGTTTAGGACATTGAATGTTAAAACCAGTCGAAAGACATGTCTTGAAACTAATACTTGCTATCCTTTATCAAATACAGAATAACTAAGTCAAGTTTTTCAGTGGGGGCTGGTGAGACAAGCTAAAACTACCTGCTGGACTTTGGTTTTGGATTTCTGTTTTTTCATTTTAATTATATACATTTAAATCATAGTGAAGGGCATGGGAGCCAATACAGTTTCACATATTGTGCTGTGTTTTGACCAGGGAGTTGTGGGTTTAAAGCCTATGTAACTCATCAAGTCATTGCTTTGCCCAGTCATCGATTATCACTCAGCTTCAGTTCAGTATTTGCAAAATTAGAATAGTAATGAACTATAAAAGCTTAACCATACTGAATATTTTGTTGGATTGTGCCCACAGAGTTGTAAGGTTTTCATGAGTCAATTGATATATTCATATCAGATGATACCCAATCATTCACTCTCTCTTTAACCACCAGAGAGGAAGTTCTTGATCAATGAATGTGATTTTAAAGTACCCTGTACATTAAAATGCATTATATGAGTAACACAAAAAAAGGATAAATATTTATCTGAGGGTGGCACTGGAGAAGTGGCTACAAATTGCCATTAACAGTTTATTAGCATTCAAGAAAGCTATAAAGACTGATCTTTTCCGGCAGGCCTATCCAGTGGAATTTTAGGATGTTTTTAGAATGTTTTTAGGACGTTTTAACAATGCATATTATGTTTTAATTCAGTTTTATGTATTTTATATTTACTGTTGTTCCCCACCTCGATCAAAATGGAGAGGCGGGTAAGAAATAAAGTTGTTGTTATTATTATTATTATTATTATTATTATTATTATTATTATTATTTATTAATCCATTGAGTTTGAAAATTGGAAAAGGAACTTGAACAAAAAGAGGATACATAGTCTAGCACATGTTTCCCCGATGTGGTGAACTCCAGATATTTTGGACTACAACTCCCATTAGCTCCCGCCAGCATAGCCTTTGGTCAGGAAACCTGGGAGTTACAGTCCAAACTTCTGGAGGGCACCAAGTTGGGAATTTTGGTCTAGAATAATCTCTATTGAACTGGTTTGTGACCAAAGAATGTCAGGGCAGCTTTGTGTGTTACAAAATGTGTCAAAAAACAGAAGTGTGAGTTAACTCCTGCATCCAATCTTTGCCACTTCTTCTGACATGCAAGACAGCCTTAAAGTTCTTTGTTCAGTTGAGACTATTCTAGATTTTTACCCTCCTCTTGTTAAAATCCTTGTCTTTACTAGGTTCAAGGAAGCGCCTGATTAAATTTGTGGAGCATAACTTGTGGTTTTTATTGTAACGCCTCAGTTGTGGCACACATGGGAATCTGGAAGAGATTGTTCTTCTGCATGCTACTGTCAGCGGAATATATATATAATCTCACTAAATCAGTAGGAGATTATCTGAATCATTTGAAATAAGTCTGTTATTCTGTCCAACTTTGTAAACTTTGTGTACTTGTTCTGTAGACGGTATACACACAATAAAACTGTTTATATAAATCTTAAACGTTGCTCTAACAAGAGAGAAATGCATGTAGGAGCAGCTATTATATGTGAGCTCTTTTGATAGATTGGAAACTGTTGACAATGCCTGGATGCAGATATATCTCCTGATGTTCATCTGAAGTGCGGTGGGTGATCTAATAAGATGCCTGATGTTACCGCCATTTAAACTGTACTATGGTTGTGTGTGCATTTTTGTTCATGTTGCGGTACCCGGAATTACATTTTCTATCCAATACAACATAAGAAGAACCATGCTGGATCAGACTAAAGGCCTATCTTCTCCAGAATTCAGTTCCCACAGAGGCCAATAAAGGTGCCTATGGGAAGCTCACAAAGAGGCCATTAGTGGAAAAGCACCCTCCTACAGTACTATGGAGGTACTGTTAGCAGGTGGTTCATCTGTCCGGCGAGGTGATGTTTGCCCTGTCCTGGACGGGGTTGCACTCTCCCTAAAGGATCGGGTCCGTAGTTTGGGGGTGCTCTTGGAACCAGAACTGTCACTTGAGGCACAGGTGAACTCAATGGCAAAGAGCACCGTTTATCAGCTTAGGCTGATATACCAACTACGCCCTTATCTGGACAGAGATAGCCTAGCTGCAGTTATCCATGCTCTGATAACCTCTCGTTTGGATTACTGCAATGCGTTATACGTGGGGCTGCCTTTGAAACTTCAGCTGGTACAAAACAGGGCAGCCCGTTTACTAACAGGGACTGGCCGGCGATATCACATCACGCCAGTCCTTTTACAACTTCATTGGCTGCCAGTCCAGGTCCAGGCCCGATTTAAAGTGCTGGTACTAACATACAAAGACCTAAACGGCTTGGGGCCAGGTTATTTTAGGAACGCCTCCTCCCATATGTACCTACCCGGACCTTAAGATCATCTACAGGGGCCCTTCTCCGTAAGCCCCTGGCAAAGGAAGTGAGGCAGGTGGCTACTAGGAGGAGGGCTTTCTCCGCTGTGGAACGAGCTCCCCAGACTGGTCCGCCTGGCACCTACACTGTACTCTTTTCGTCGCCAGCTGAAGACCTTTTTATTTTCTCAGTATTTTAACACCTAAATTTAAACTTTGCTGTTTTAATTCTGTATTTTAATCCTATATCAATTTCTGCTGTGTGGTTTTATCCTGGTTGTGCTTTTTATATTGTATTTTGTATTTGGGTTTTTAGCTTGTTGGATATTTTATTATGTTCCTAGTGGTTTTAATTTTTGTGAACCGCCCAGAGAGCTTCGGCTATTGGGCGTTATAAAAATAAATAAATAAATAAATAATACTCATGTTCTCCAGCAACTGGCATACAGAGGCATACTGCAGACAGAGGCATACTGGGGGTAATATATAGCCATCATGAATAGTAGCCATAGATAATCTTACCCTCTGTGAATTTGTCAAATACCCTTTAAAAGCTGTCAAAGTTGGTGGCCATCAGTATACTTTGTGGTAGCAAATTCCATAATTTAACTATGTTCTATGTGAAGAACTATTTCCTTTTATCTGTCTTGGATTTCCTGCTATTCAGCTGCATTGGATGACCCAATATTCTTGTGTTATGAGAGAGGCAGAAGACCTTCTCTCTATCCACTTTCTCCGCACCAAGCATAATTTTATACACCTCCCCAACCGTACAAAGCTTTCCTCATACAGAGAAACTGTTCTACTTTATTATCTTGTTCCTTTTCTGCACCTTTAAGGGTGAGTTTCATTTTGCAATAGGACACTGAGTGGTAAAGAGTTGTGTTCAAAAGAGTTTTGTACATAAGATGGGATTTTGCTCTCACTTCAGGCCAGACAATTGCCTTGTTTGGAGTACGGAAAGGCCCTCAGGCCCTCGCCCGCAAGTCATACGAGCTATTAACATTGTGATCTTTTTGTATACATCAACTTTGCAAATGGACGTCTGAATCTCCCCAGTGTACGCCACTGTTTGAAATTTGGAATAGTAAACACAAACTATTAAATTGAGAAAGTACCATTGCAGTCTGTGAATAGATGTAAATAAATGCACCAAGTGACTTACAATTAAAAGGGCTGAAACTGGTATTGATTAGACCTGAATAATTAAAAGGATAAGACAGGTTGGAACCTAAGATGAATGGTATATGGTGAGGTGAGCTTGTCTTCTATCACTGCATGAATTTTAAAGAAAGCCACAGTTTGCTTCTATTAATTTATTTGTTCTAACACTCATACCTCGCCTTTCAACATGTTCTCAAGGTGGCTTACATACGCAGTAATAAAACAGTGGGACATAAAAATGAGATTGTTAAACCAGTTTTGACAGTTCCCCTCTCATTTTGAGCTGTGTTGTCCGCTTAATCCACTTGGTTATATGCAAGAGACACCTTTCCTGGCCTTTCTCAGTTTTGCTAAATCACAGTACTTATGAAACTGAACTAAATAACAGTCATTTGAAGTAACAGTGTGAGATCACAGTTCTGCATTGATTGCACTCAAATCACAGTGAACTAAGGTACCTTTCTTTTCTTTTTTTTTTACACCACAAAACGAATTTCTAAGAATAAACTTTCAGGGATACCATCACAATTCTTAAATATTCATTTCTAATTGTTTAGAACACAAGAACAGCCATGCTGGCTCAGACAAAGGGCCTATCTAGTCTAGTACTCTGTTCACACAGTGGCCAACCAGCTGTTGACCAGGGACCCACAAACAGAACACTAGTGCAACAGCACCCTCCTACACATGTTACCCAGCAACTCGCGCACACAGGCGTACTGCCTTGAACACCGGAGATAGCACATAGCCATCAGGACCAGTAGCCATTGATAGCCTTCTCTTCCAAGAATTTATCCACCACCACCACCACCCCTTTAATGCCATCCAAATTGGTGGCCATCACTATGTCTTGTAGTAGCAAATTCCATAGTTTATCCAGATGCTGGGTGAAGAAGTCCTTTTATCTATCCTAAACCGCACATCAATCAGTTTCATAGTATGACCCCAGGTTCTAGTATTATGGGTGAGGGAGAAAAATTCTCCCTATCCACATTCTCCGGACCATGCATAATTTTGTGCACTACTATCATCTCTATTAGATTGTAAGCCTATTAGATTGTAAGCCTATGCGGCAGGGTCTTGCTATTTACTGTTTACTCTGTACAGCACCATGTACATTGATGGTGCTATATAAATAAATAAATAATAATAATAATCTCCCTTTGCCCTCTCCACCCCCACCCCCCAATCTAAACAATCCCAGCTTTTGTAACCTTTTCTCATAGGGGATATGCTCCAGCCCCTTGATTATTTTAGTTGCCCTTTTCTGCACTTTTCCCAGTTATATGTGTGTGTGGTGACCATAACTGTACGCAGTATTCTTAATGTGGTTGCACCCTAGATTTGTATGAAGGCAATATGATACTGGCAGTTTTATTCTCAATTCCTTTTCTAATAATGCCTAGTATGGAGTTTGCCTTCTTTAGATCCACTTGATGTTAGGTGAACCTATTGGCAGACAGTTAACCTACCTTTGATAATCTTTTAGAATATTCTAGAAGTTCTTCTATTGCATATAGAACCTCTGTACAAGACTCAGGTTGTTCATACACGTGTCTTTCTATTTGTATATTCATAAAAAGCCCACATGACCACACATAGCTATGTGAGTCACTGGAGGCTTTAAAAGAAACCTTAACTTCTTTAAAAGCTTCCCTGCTTGATCACTTGGAGATAACTTTGACTAAACAAGGTGACCAGGCAAATGACAACTATAAACTTTGGATTGTATTTTATACTATGGTTTTATACTGTTGTTTTATACTTTGAATGTTTTTAATTTTTGTGAACCGCCCAGAGAGCTTCGGCTATTGGGCGGTATAGAAATGAAATAAATAAATAAATAAATTGTACAAAGTATTGATTTTTGGCCTGTAGTTTTAGATTATGGAGAAAGATCCTACGGAGGATATGATGTAGTTAGTAAATCTTGCAACTGTATTAGATTCTTCTTGTGATCCTTGATCTTCTGCATTGATTGCAACTGTAGTTAAGTTAATAAATGAATAGTTGAGGTGCAGGCATCAATATCTGGTCAAATTTAGATAGTTCTTAGATATCCAAAGTCCAAACAGCAAAGTGCCCATGTGCAGAGTGCTTTCAAAGTTCCAGTCGGAGATAGAATCCAAAGCAAGAAAGAAGTGACGCGTTGCGTCGAGAGATGAAACCTAGCAAAGCTTTTTCAGCTTTACACCAGCATTTAAAACCTATTCAAAGCCACTTGGCAGACAGGTACTCTGACCTGTAAACCATGCCCATGTGCCGACAAAGCAAGACAGTAGAACCCACTTCGATAATGCTAAAAAATGAGTGACAACTTCCAAAAGTAGCCCCCTCTTTTCCAAACACTCTGAAGTTCCCAGAGAACCAGCAGCTTCAAAGCCGCAACAGAGAATAAGCAAGCTAAAACCCGTGAGAACTTCTTACAGAGATAAGCTTGCAGAGGCATCTGACATTCTCAAACTACTTCCTAATAAATCTACCTACTAGGTACAAGGCTGGCCTTGTACCTATATCTGACACTGTGGAAGACTGACCAGGTGACCCGTGTGCCTGCCTGTTCAGTCTCCCGTTCAGGTGCTCACAGTTGATTGAAGCCGTTCTTATGTTCTTTTAATCGTTAAATTGGAAAGGACAGCCCTTCAAATAGTGGACATCTTCAAATAGAGGATGGTCCTCTGTAAAAGAGGACACATGGCTACATTATATTTATCATGGCAGTTTATGCAAATGTATCCTCATAGGATTCTTTTTTCCCCCCTTTAGAATGAGAAGTATGTTTGTATTGTTATCTTTAATTAAACGCATAGCATTTCTTGCCTAGGATGGTTCCGTGAGATTTCTACAATAATTATATTAGCCATTTTCTACACTTATGAATTGTTTTTTGAATGTAAGTCATGGGAACGTCAGCATTTCCACTTTCCTAAGTGGCAATAATTTGTTTGTTTGAAAAGGGAAGAGTTGTTACCACTGACAAATGGATGTAATCAGCTGGGCTATTATCTCTGCAATTATAGGAATACACTTTGCAGTTGTCAAGAATAAATGGATATTCATTTTAAAAAGGAGGGGGAATGTGTTAGGGTTTTGTGGTCCTCTGCTCATTGACTCTAAATTAATCCCATTTTGGTCAATTGGACTACTCCAGCACAAAATCTCAGCCATTGTGGATATTGTCTCTAAAAGACAGCTAGTTGCTAATGGACAATTATGAATGTATAAATTATAGTTTGTTATTCAGTATATTAATAAAAAATAGCATCTTCTAAACTACGGATGAGTCATCTGAATAGCCATTCAAGTTCTTGACTGAGGCGTAACAAAAGAGTATTATGTTCTCCATAATAGTTACACCACAAGTGCATAGCTTCTAAAACAAGAACTCGTTAGGTAAGGAAATGTAATTCAGAAAATGTCAGCATTTTTAGAATGCTTTCATGATTGTGGAGAAAACCAGGACAGCGCATGATCAATTTCTGACAAGGCTGCCTCACCCCCCACCCCCAAGACATAGGAGCATGGAAACTTTATCAGATGTGTCGCCGCATCTCTGCGGATTTTATGTGTCGGTAGGGCTCATCATGTAGGTCTTTCTTAACTGATCAGCACCTTGCTGTATATGTGTGTAAAAAGTGCCTCACTGATCATTGTAGCAACACAATTTGGGCCGCCTTCCCCCACGTTGTGCCCTCTAGATGTTTTGGACTTCAATTCCCATCAGTCCCAGTCAGCATGGGCAATAGTCAGTATAGCTTGGGTTCTAGTTGTGGAATGGGTTTGTTTGTCCTTCAATTCTGGAAACAAAATGTCTTTGGCTAACTCTTCTACCGGCTCCTTTTCCTGTATCACGTGGCTCCCTTTTCTTACCCCAGTCAATTGTCACTGAGGGTCTGCAGCCATGAAGGACTCGGACAAGATGCCTCTGGTCATTGTGAATTGTAAAAATGCAGCAGCCTTACTGAAACTTGAACTTCAAATCTTGAAGTTATCAGTGCTTGGATGGGGGAACCATCTGGGAAACCTATGACTGCTGCCTTGATAAGTAGGGTATAAATGGAATTATAAATAAACCAACAACGAACTAAAGAACAAATGCCATCTTGTGTAACATATAAAAGTGCCCATTTATACTATAAACTTCTAGTGAGACTTTTATTCTTAAAATCTATCTAGGCTTTATGAAACATCTGAATTTTGCTTTATGAAAGCCTTAAGGCTTAGTGGATAAAACTGGATAATAATATTGGATAAAATCCAAAAGAAACAAAAATCTGTTAATTCTTAAGAATAAAATCCTAAGGGAAGCCATCCAAACACGAATGTTTTGATTTGATTTAATTTTATGTCCATGTTAGCCATGGGCCACAACAGAATATAGAGTACTGTATAAAATTATGTAGGATAACAACATTCATGCCATAGAAATTATGAGCATAATCAGTTAAAAAATAAATGACTCAACCAATTAGTTTGCATGGATGTCATCAGGATCTGACAAGACTTGCAAGTATATCGTTTGCTTTTAACAGATTAATAGTTTGAGTGATGCAAGGCTTGTTTTTTAAATGCCAGTTATTTAACAGTTCACTGAGTAAATTATTAGAGTGTCCACCTGCAGCAACATGGACATATAATTTTGTGTGTTTTGAAGACATTAGAATAGGTGTCAGGTGGGCCTCTCTGAGGTGAGCATCCCATAATTGGTTGCTACCGCCAAGAAGTTTCTCTCATTGCCACCCACCTCATTTTAAATGGTGTGGGCACTCAGCACAGGACCTCTAAAGATGACCTCAATGTGTGAGCAGACTGACGTTGGAAAGGGTGATTCTCCGCCTTGGAGGCACCACTGAGGTGGGAGTTTAAGAGCTAAAAAGGGATTGGATCCAGATTTATGCTAATGGAAGCCGACTTATCCACCCGCTCCTTCCTGTGGCAGCCCCTCCAGGGCCCTGATAAAGCTGCGAAGTCAGGACCCCATGCTAAATGGATAAGCTGTGGTGTGTGGGGGAAGGGAATCCCCAAAACTGGACAGAGGGACTTCCTGCAAACAGAGTCCTACCTCCTGTGGAAGGCAGGTCTTGGACCCTGGGGACTGGTTGCTATCTCTGGTGACATCCAGCCATTGAGAATAAGACCTTATGCATTGACCTTTTGCCTAAGACATCTTTGGGGTTCTGTTGCTTGGTCGTACTTTGGGTTTTATATATAAAGACTGACATACTGAAACAGGCATCTTATTGTGTATGCTTTTATTGCTTTTAATTTTTATACTGTTTTATGTATTGTTGTAAGCCACCTTGGGAGGGCATCTGCCCTGAAAATAAATAAATAAACTAAACAAATAAATTGTTCATATGGTCATGAACCAAGGAGCCGACATACATAGTGGCTTCCTGATCTCTGACCGTGTGGCTAGGAAAATGCTCCATTACCCCATCTTTGCAACGTCCCACTTCTTCATCAATGTAAAGTGACCTGTGAAACAGATCTGTAGGAAGACACGTTAGCTGCAGCTGCATTTTGGCTAAGATGACAGCAGCTCACATTAGGAAGGCATTTTCCTGAACGTACCTCCATTTTATACTGCCTACTGTGTAGATACCATGGTGGGAAGTGCTGAACTGAGGGAATCCCCTACTGAGCTTGGCAAAAGCGCATCTGTCTAAGCTGCTGTCGAAATGCAGAGGTTTTCAAAAGATCAGACGACTTCCTCTGTTTCCCCCCGTAGCATCACAATATTTTCACACTGTCATGTCCTGCTGAGAGAATGTTCTTGAAGTCCCGGTTCACAAATAATCCTGGCACTTCCTCTTTTAGATGCAGCCACTGATGGGTTTGTGTCCATGTATGTTGTTTACTGTAAAATCAGAGCATCGGCCAAAATTAAATTATTAACCACAAGACTTCAAAGCAGAGCGTGTTGCATTTGGTGACATGCTGGCTGTGCTAGAAAACTGAATGGCAGTATTTTAATTTGAGATTGATCGAAAGGTAGAGAATCCTCATGAAGACAGAGTTGAGGGGAGTGAAGATAGCACAGTGGGAAAGTGCATGCAGCAACCTGCTGTAGTCCCAGCTTCGAGCCATGGTACCGGATCATGCTTAACAGAATAAGCATGTTTGCTGGGGATAGATCAGTGCTTTAAGTGAAAAACAGTGTAAAGCAAAGACTTGTGTTTGCAAATATGCAGTGGCAGGATGGATTTGATTTAAATCAAATTGATTTAAATCATGATTTAAATCACGATTTAAATCACTACTCAGAAAGACTCAATTTAATCATGTGACTCCCCCCCCCCCAAAAAAGTGTACTCTATTCATTGATTATTATTATTTTGAAACTTAGCACTTAAGAGGTAAGGGGTTGTTTCTGTGTACATAGATTTGCAAAGGCACAATGGGATTGTGATCTCTGCAGACATAAATTCACAGTTTTGAGAATTGTAAAATCAAGCAGCTGTTATAATATCTTCTAGATAGAAAAATTACCCAATAATCTTACAGAAACCTCTGGAAGAGCATGACATTTTGAATGGATTAATGGAATTCATTTACCCAAAAATTTAAACATTGCATGAATATACAGCCTCATGCTACATAATTAAAAACTAATCCTTATTTCATGATGAATAACCTTTGGACTATAATGTATCTTAAACAGAAAACTATCTTTAGATAGATTTTTCCTCAAAAAGCATTTCATTAAAAAAATCCGATTAAAATTAAAAAAAATCAATTTTTTTGAAAAAATATTTTTTAAAAAACATTGATTTTTATCCACCCTGTGCAGTGGACATATGCCAGGCAGGCAGATGAAGCTGTTCAGATATTCCTAGTGCATGCTCACCATATGGTCCTTCATCTGGGATCTCCAGTGTGATCCCTGTGTGCACCAATGTCCACACAGACCTCTCATGCTGCTTACCAAGCTTCCTGCCCATCCTGATATTTATTTTATTTCTTTAGATTTTTTAAAAAATCAAACTCTTTTTTAACTGAAAGTTAGACATGCTGCAAAGCGAAATGCTGCCCACCAGCACCAGCTTTGTTTGGGTTCGAAAGTGTTGTTTTGCGTTTTGGAGCTCAGACCCTACTCTGCCTTGTACTTGGGTTCTTGGGAAAGTTATTTTTCTTTAAGCCTCACCACTTTGCCTTCTGGGAAATCAGAGTTTTGTGACTGGGCATGCCCACCATGGTTGCCATTTTATGAATGGGCAGGGGGGGCCCATGGCAGCCATTTTGTGACCATGCCAACAACTCATCCTCACTGGGTTTGGATGCCATGATAAGCGACTGTGACTGCCTGCCATGGCTTGAATATTAAACATTAAAAATGGCTACCAGCACATGTGACAATCCAGTTGTGGAATACTCTCTCCTTGGAGGCCTGACTGGCACCAACACTGGCTTAATTTCAGTGCCACATTAAAACATGGCTTTTTATCAAAGCCTTTGAGGGCTAAATTCTCCATGGTTGCACATAGTTTTAATTGTTTTCAATTGTTTGTATTGCTTTTAATTGGTTTTAATTTGCTACCGATTTAATACTTTTTTGGTTTTGTATATTATTTATGCTTACATTGTTCTGATTTTATCTGTACGCCGCCCTGAGATCCCAGTGATATAGGGCTGGATACAAATGTTTTAATAAATAAATAAATAAATAAATAAATAAATAAATATGCCACTTACCGGTATATAAACTATCTAGTCAATTTAAACAAGGTCAAGGAAGCAAACCTGAGTGTGGGGGAACTACTTTCAAGTGTAGACACTGTGGAACAGAAACTAAATTAAAATGTAGCTAATATATTAAATAAGATCTTCATTTTTAGAATATAAAAGTGTTATGGTCAGCAATTTCTGGCACAGGCTTCCTTTTCTTAGGGAAAACACTGGGCAGTTGTTCAGGATGGTTTCCTGATGCAGAAGTAATGCGGGGAGGCAAACAGGTCACCTGGATCCAAGGCCTTAGCTAGACCAGGCTATATCCCGGGGTGAACACCGGGATCGTCCCTGTGCGTCCACATGACGCACAGGGGATCCTGGGATCAGGGAGGGATGATCCCTCCCTTGCCCCGGGATAGAGCCCTCCCCTTTGGGCCCGGTTTTTGCGCGGTCCTGGGCTGTGCCCGAGACCGCGGAACGTGGGGCATGTTTCCACAGTTTGACCCGGCTCCACGCTATTACTGCCACGGAGCCAGGAGCACTGCGCCCATTGGTGTTAGGGTGGGGGGAGTGGGGAAACCAAATTAAATTTTTAAAAAACCATTAACCTTCAGCACACGAGCGTTCTTGCGCTGCTGTCGCTTTAAAAAAAATGGTGGGCATGACATCTCTCTTCCTGAGGTCATCACACCTTACGTGTAAGTGGGGGAGAGATCTTGCGTTAATCCCAACACAAGATCTCCCCTCCTCGGTACCGGAACTAAAGGAAGGTCTAGCTAAGGCCACAGACTTCCACACTATGGTGAGATGTACTGTATTTCTATTTAAATTATAACAATTGTTTCTAAATTTGCACCTGCAAATAAATTAATACCTTCAAATTTAATGCAAATTGCTGTCCTCTTTTGTGGTGATGCATTTCCTTTCTTGGTGATTCACAAGTCACCATCCTACTTAGAGGGCACACATTTACAAAAAGGAACAGGGCGGCTGTAGTTTGAGACAGACTGACCTAGGCCTAATCCACACCAGGCAGGATATTGCACTATGAAAGTGATATATAAAAGGCAGGAGCCACACTACTGCTTTATAGTGGTATTGAAGTGCACTGACAACTGTTAGGCCCATTGACACTCTACCATATACTGCTTTCATACTGCCATATCCTGTTTGGTGTAGATTAAGCCCTAGTTTGCAAGATCACCTCTTTTGTATCTGGTCAAGAGGGCAGGGCTCGTGCAGCTTGAACTGTTGTGCTGAAGAGGGAATTTCACCAGGTGCTGCATGCATAGAAAATTGACACCTGCTGAAATTCTCTTTTCTGTACAACTCTTAATGATACAGGAGCCCTGTCCTGCTTTTTCATATGGTCACCCTAATCAAAGTTAGTGACCTTTTTTTAAAAAAAAAACCCAAAAACACCAAAAGGCCATCAGACATGGAAGTAGCCCTGCTGCCGCCACTTCTTAGAAGGAAATAGCATGAAAACGGACTTGCATTATATAGCATAATATACAGGATTTTTCTAGTGCATCTTGTACCTGAATCATGGTAATAAATACAAATCAAAACTTTAATAAGCATTCTGATGTATGTTTGTCACAACTCTCTCGGCGTTCCCTTCGGTCTCAGCTGATGAACTGCCTAAAATACTGCGCTCGTCGAAGTCTTCCACTTGTTCCTGTGATCCGATTCCCTCTCGCGTCTTTATTAATCTTATTCCCACTATCCTCCCGTCCTTGCTTCACATCATTAATTCTTCTCTGTCCTCTGGTTCATTTCCTTCTGCCTTTAAACATGCTACAGTCTCCCCCATTCTCAAAAAACCCACTCTTGATCGACTATCTCTGTCTAACTACCGACCTGTCTCTCTGTTGCCCCTTGTCTCAAAGATTCTGGAACGTGTGGTCTACTCTCGTTGTCTTGACTTTCTCTCTAGTAACTCTGCTCTGGATCCCTTTCAATCTGGATTTCGTCCTTTGCATTCCACTGAAACAGCCCTTACCAAGATCACCAATGATCTTCTTACTGCCAAGTCTAAAGGCCATTATTCCGTTCTTATTCTTCTTGATCTAACTGCAGCCTTTGACACGGTTGATCACGATCTTCTCTTAGATTCCCTCCATGACCTTGGACTCTGTGGCTCTGTCTATAACTGGTTCGCCTCCTATCTAGAGGGTCGCTCTTTCAGCGTGTCGGCTAACGGCAGCTCGTCCTCCTCTTTTCCCCTTTCAGTAGGGGTTCCGCAAGGCTCGGTGCTTGGCCCGTTGTTGTTTTCTTTATACATGCTGCCCTTGGGGAAGCTTATTCAATCTCATGGCCTCCAATATCACCTGTATGCCGATGATACACAATTATATCTCTCATCTCCGGAACTCTCTCCTGATGTTCACGATCGTATCTCGGCATGTCTTTCAGATATCTCAGCCTGGCTGCTTCATCGTTTGAAACTTAATATGGCAAAAACTGAACTGCTTGTTTTTCCTCCTAAACCTTCTCCTCACCTCTCATTCTCTCTTACTGTCAACGATGTCACGCTCTCTCCGGTCAAGGAAGCTCGTAGTCTTGGCTTTATATTTGATTCCTCGCTCTCCTTTATTCCTCATATCGAGGCAGTAGCTAAATCCTGTCGTTTCTTCCTGTATAATATAGCCAGGATTCAACCATTTTTTACTGTCTCTTCTGCCAAGACACTCGTTCACGCACTGGTTATCTCTCGGTTGGACTACTGCAACCTTCTTCTCTCTGGCCTTCCTTCGTCTCACATCAGTCCGCTGGTCTCTGTCCACCACTCTGCCGCTAAGATCATCTTCTTGGCCCGCCGCTCTGACCATGTCACTCCACTTCTGAAATCTCTTCATTGGCTCCCAACTCACTTCAGAATCCAATATAAACTTCTCCTGTTGACCTTCAAAGCTTTTCACGGTCTAGCTCCTGCCTATCTCTCCTCTCTCATCTCACACTATTCCCCCGCTCGTGCTCTCCGCTCCTCTGATGCCATGCTTCTCGCCTGCCCAAGGACCTCCACTTCCCTTACTCGGCTTCGTCCTTTTTCTTCTGCTGCCCCTTACGCCTGGAACGCTCTTCCAGAACACTTGAGAACTACCAACTCAATCACAGCTTTTAAAACTCAGCTAAAAACTTTTCTTTTCCCTATAGCTTTTAAATATTGAGTTTGTTCTGACTCTATACTGTTAGCTTCACCCTACCCTGTGCTTGTTTACACTTCCCTGTGCCTGTTTGCATTCTCTTTCCCTCCTTATTGTTTACTACAACTTTATTAGATTGTAAGCCTATGTGGCAGGGTCTTGCTATTTACTGTGTATAATCTGTACAGCACCATGTACATTGATGGTGCTATATAAATAAATAAATAATTAATAATAATAATAATAATAATAATAATAATAATAATTTAAATTGGGAGATTCCAGGCTTCCTAGTCCTTCCGGCTCAGAAAGTCTGGACTATCAAATCACCCCAAACCTTTGCCCATACAATTCTCATTCATTTCAGGGCAGCCAAACCAGTATAGAGATTTTTGGATGGTGCATTTGGGACTGTAAACCTGCTATACCCTCGCCCAGCCCCCTCCAGATTAAACACAATATTTTATTGCCACATTTTGCACATAGTGGTTAGATGTTCTTGTAGAAATGGCATTCTCTGATGGAAATAATAATAATAATAATAATAATAATAATAATAATAATAATACCGAAGTTCACATTTAAGAACTTTACCCAGCTTCGTGCAATGTCAGTGAAGTTGGAGAATGTGTTCTGTTTATTATTTACATCTCAAACTGCATCTGCTCATGCAAAAATGGTTCCAGATGGCTCGCTTGAACAAAAATGAAATGCCTAGTGTATAGCCCCACAGAATAGCTTGTTTGAATACAAGACTGACATGGAATTGATACAGAAAGGCCAACATTCCAGTCTTAAAATTAACAAAGTAATTTCCACTGCTTGCTTTAGATGGGCAAGGTTCGCATGTACAATAATAACAATGAGCCTTATTAAAACCTTGAATTAAGGGCAGAAAAGTCAAGGATCGCCTTTATGTGAATATTCTTTCAAGCTGTTACTCCTCTCCTCCATTTTTCTTTTGTATTTATAAGGTTGGTTTTGATTAAATGAATATAAGCATTCAAATATATTCATGAAGAAAGACAAATATAAAACAGATATTATTTTGAAGATAAATAGGAAAAATAGATGCTTTTATTTAAAGATGTTGTCATTTAAATGTTAATTTCTTCCTCCAGTACAGGTTTAATGGCAAATATTTATCCCATTAGTCAGCTTGGTCTGGTGTGTGAACTATAGAAGATACAAATGGGAAGGGCCAGGATTGGTGGGAAAATGTAGAGTCTCCTAGTGCTTGCTGAAAAATTGTGGTGGGTTAAACCAATCCAGCATCCCTCCCAAAGCTTCCTTAAATCTAATTTTTTGGAGGGAAGATGCAGACTTTGGAAAGGGTTAGATTAGTATTTGATAACTAGTGCAGATTTTGAGAGCTGTTTTGGCTAAAGGTTGGGTTATTCTCCGAGGAAGCTTGCATCCTGACCATTGGAAACATACATGTGCACTCAGCCCAGTCGTTATGGGGATAACAGTTGGGGATTGTTGAGCTTGGGCACACGGATTGGCTGAACATCAGGTGTGGGTCTCTTAGGCTCAAGCCAAACCAAGTTCCTATAGGGGCTCATCTACACCAAGCAGGATATTCCACTATGAAAGTGGTTTGAAAGCGGTATATAAAAGGCAGGAGCCACACTACTGCTTTATAGTGGTACTGGAGTGCACTGACAACTATTGGGGCCCATGACACATCTATACCTAGCAGGTCATAACACTATGAAAGTGGTATATGGTATGTGTCAATGGGCCTCAACAATTGTCAGTGCACTTCAATACCACCATAAAGCAGCAGTGTGGCTCCTGCTTTTTATATACCGCTTTCATACCACTTTCATAGTGGAATATCCTGCGTGGTGTAGATGAGCCCCACATCTGTCTCTGAACCCATTCTAGCATCTCCCATCCACAGATAATTTCTCCCATACCTCCTAATGTGGAGGGCTGAAGGGGATAGTGCAGAGGCTCCAGACCAGCAATTGTCCTGTTCTAAAGTAAGGGGGGAGAGAGAGGCCATGGCTAGACCAGGCATATATCCCAGGATTGTACCAGGATCACCTCTGTACATCCAAATGACACACAGGGGATCCCGGGAGCAGGCAGGGACGACCCCTCCATTTGCCTGGGATAATCCTTAGGTCTAGCTAAGGCCAGAGAGAGAGAGAGAAACAGACAGACAGACAGATAGATAATGGTCTTTCCCTGTCCCTTCAACACCAACTTTTCTTACAGGTTCTCATTTGTTATTTCATAGTCTGTGGTCCATATATTTCTTTTAAATTAAACCCATGGTAGTCAGAATGTAGTTGCCATACATTCAAAAAGTCCCGTAAATAAATAATAGATTTCTCCATGCAAGTTTTTGTGCCTGCCTGAGTAGGACCAGAGGACAGGTTGCCACAGCATCAGTGCGATGTGGTAGCTCTGTGTGCTTCATGCTCATCTGCTTATGTTAACCTATGGAACTGACTGTCCATCATAGGGAGCTTTCTTTCTTAAGTTGGAGAGGAATAGGAATGTACATAGTAGACAGTAGTCTGTTATTGGTGCCTTGAAGTAATTTGCTAAGCATCTCTGGATGAGACATGGCCACGTTCACGCAGAACACTAAGCCAGGATTCCTCAGAATCTGTGGGGTCTGGCCCAAACATCATAGAGGGCCTTAATTCTGAGGAATCTGGGTCTGATTCTGAATCAGAGAGGGATGATTTAGGCTACAGTGTTGTAATAGAAACCTCAAGGCCTGGAAACCTGGCAGCCTAACATGGCAACTGATTCCTTGACAATGGGGAGCGTAACTTCAGATCTGGCTCAATGGCAGGATAAGGCGTTGTGTCACACTCATGAGTTAGTGCCCAAGACTTTGGGAACTGGAGAACAAGAGGATGCTGATAAGTTGGGAGGATCAAGCTGAGACGTCAAATTAAAAGAGAGGAGCAGCTACGCCTCCCCTCCCCAATGTGGCATTCGCTGTTTTATGGGGTAAGGTTCAGGTCAGAAACAGTGGTCAAAAGAAAGGTGTTAACTAGGACTACCCTGGTATTTAAAATAAATCCTGGCTCATGACACCTTGTGGAAACCCGCGTCTTTTATGCTTGGATATCTCTCTGAATTCTTGATCATCCCTCTAGCAAGCTGGAGTTTAAGGGTGGGTTTGAACTTGGCTTCTAGATCCAGGAGTGGCAAGTTAGGGTCTAGGTTTGGATGTAACACTAAACATTTATGCCCTGTTAAGTTCCTGGTTAGTTAGCTGCTGCCACTCCCAGGAAGAGTCAAGCAAGAGCAATCGAGCAGCATGCACTGCCACACTCACTTGTGAATGGTAAGCCAGGATTCTGAGCAATTATGGCTTCCATGTTTTCTGAAAATGTGCCCTGTGTATGACTCCATTGCCTGTCAAGGTGGCAGAAGAGGCATTGTTCACTGGATCCTCCTCTAGTGACCAGGGAAACTGGTTTGGTGACTGCACCCAGGGCTGATGTCAAAGATCAGCATGGTTGGACACTTGCAGAGGACCCACAACCTAGCAGGGGCCCTCCAGACATGGATCCCCGAACCTGTTCCTCCTCTTCAACATTCCAACCTGTTTGTTCACCCTCTTCTAACTCTGGCCCAAAGTACGTTGGTGGTGTGAAGGAGGAGCAGTAGATGCTACTGCTTATTTGCTCATTGGCTCCCTGCCTGTCAAGCAAGCAGGTGATAGCACCAATACGAAAAAGGATGACAGTGGTGACTTGAAGGTAGACTTACTGAGGGAGGATGCCCCTGAGTCTGGATCTGGCACGAACTGTGCGTCTCTTGATTGGAGACGTGCGATAGCAGTTCCTGTTTCCAAGTCCTGGCCTAGTGAGAAAAGGTACAGAAATAGTTTTATGAGTGTGAGAAACATTAAAAGGGGCTTTCTTCATCTTTGGGAACATGGGTATCAGAAGGCTATTGAATTTCAGTGACTCATGGTTTAGGCTTTTGTGTTCCTTCAGTAAAGAAAATCTCTTTGAGATTTGCAGAGGACAGAAGTTCACAAACAGAAGGCATTAAGGTCTTGCCCCAGTGGAATTAAATGTCATGGTTCCTGCTGAGCAGTAAAGTACGTGCTCTAAAGAGATGGAAAGTACCTAAGAGAACAGGATTGCTTGAGGGAAGGAGGACATCGTAGGCCATAGGCTGAAAAGCCTGGAAAGGAAAAGCAAGCCAGGAAAGCATGGAGCATTGCTGTGTACTTGGTAGATGAATTGACAGACATATGGCTCTGCTATGTAATATCTCAAAGCCTGTAATATCTCAAATGCTTATCTTCCTTCTCTAGATATTGATGAGTGTGCTATAAGGAATGGTGGCTGCCAGCAGAGCTGCATGAACACTCCGGGTTCCTACCACTGTGAATGTGATGCAGGTTATAGACTTCATACTGATGGACGCACCTGTTTAAGTGAGTAAGCATTGCAACATCTGTGCTGCCCTTTTTAAAGGAAAGGAGAGGCACAAAGGCAAAATGGAAAAGACAATTTGGAGAGGCCTTTAATATTTTGTTGTTCAAGGGGAAGCAAATCCATAGTTCAGTGTTTTTTCGACCACGGTTATATATTAACGTGTTATCAAGTCATCAGGGAGGTTGTGAACTTTGTTCTGACTTTGTTAAATTGCTTTTAAAAGCAACTTCAGTGCAACCGCCTCTGCTCTTCACAACATGATGCTTGTGGATCTCAGGGTGAGAGAGATGCTAAATTAAAGCTACCCCTATGTGAAACTATATTTATGAGATGTTAGCAGCTTGTTCCTTTGAAAAAATGTGCCATTTTAATTATTTTCTGAATTTACTGTTTGGATAATTCACTGCACGATGAGACTAAATTCAGCTGTGTCAAATGGCACCTATGTAATGCAAATAGTTGTTCCCTTTAAATGAACAGTAGTGTGTGTGTGTGTTTGAAGAAAAAGCTTGTGTTTATTTGTTTTCTTTTTAAATTTATGATCCGCCTCTCTATACATTAGAGTACTCAAGGCAGCTCACAGTAAAAATTACATTAAAAACATAAATATTAAAACCATAAAAAACCATAATATCATGATTAAACAGCCAGAAGTAAAATTAAGACCTCCAAGGACAAAACATATAACCAAAGCAGTATTAGAGAGCAAAAAACAGTTCAACTAACCATCCCAAAAGTCTTACAGAACAAAAATAACTGCTTAACTGCTCTTCTAAAATAGAGAACAAGTTTGATAGACCTCCCTGGGGAAATTATTCTAATAACTAGGATGACCATGTGAAAAGGAAGACAGTGCTCTTGTATTTTAACAGTTGTATAGAAAAGGAAATTTCAGTAGGGATCATTTGTATGCATACAGCACCTGGTGAAATTCCCTCTTCATCACAATAGTTCAAGCTGCAGGAGCCCTGCCCTCTTGACCAGATACAGAAGAGGGCAGGGCTCCTGCAGCTTTAACTGCTGTGATGAAGGGGAAATTTCACCAGGTGCTGCATGCATACAAATATCACCTGCTGAAATTCCCTTTTCTGTTCAACTGTTAAAGATACAGGAGTCCTGTCCTCCTTTCCATATGGTCCCCCTACAATAAAACATAACTCTATAAGCTGTTGCAAGTGAATTTTTTAAAAAGGACCCTTTTTTATTAATTAAAATTGCCTCACTGGAATGTGTACACTGCACTCAACATCTTAAGGTCCTCCTCCGAGTGCCTACTCTGAGGGAAGCTCGGAGGATGGCAACAAGGGAGAGGGCCTTCTCCGTGGTTGCCCCCCGACTGTGGAATGATCTTCCCGATGAGGCTCGCCTGGCGCCAACATTGTTATCTTTTCGGCGCCAAGTCAAGACTTTTCTCTTCTCCCAGGCATTTTAACAGCATTTAACAACGTTAAGTTTGTTTTTAATGGTCCCCAGAATTGTTGTTTTTAAATGGATACTGTTGTTTTTATACTGTTTTTATGTTTTTTTTAATTTTTGTATACTTTTAATGTTTACTATTTTTAATTGTTGTAAACCGCCCAGAGAGCTTCGGCTGTGGGGCGGTATATAAACGTAATAAAATAAATAAATAAATAAATAAAACTGGGGTGCCATGAAGAGCAACTAATAGCTGAATCATGCTGCCTGCCCCCTTTTATGCCTGTGTATCATACAGGCTTTCCATTAAGTTTCATTTTCCAGCTAGTCATGTTTGTGTTCCTGAGTTAGAGAGAACAACAGCAAAGAAATGGATTTTGGATGCTCTCAGAACACATTGCTGCCCAGGCTTACTGCAGAGCGATCCAGTCCTCCTTGCTTTTGTGTAGACACATAGAGGCTAGATTTTGTACTGTACTGCTTCTCAGTGTTATTTCTGAGTAGGCATAGAAAGGAGTAATGGCTCAATGCTTATGCAAAAGAATGGATTTTAGATGCTGTCAGAACTTGCTGCTGCATTCCAAACCCTGATTCTCTGCGTGGATCTAAATATATTTGTCCTTGTAGTTGTTATCCCACCCCCTCACATCCAGCTTTGCAGGCATGCTCTCCTAGGGCTCATCTACACCAAGCAGGATATTGCACTACGAAAGCAGGATATAAAAGGCAGGAGCCACACTACTGCTCTATAGCAGTATTGAAGTGCACTGACAGCTGTTGGAGCCCATAAGACACGTACCATATGCTGCTTTCATACCGCTTTCATCATGCTATATGCTGTTTGGTGTAGATGTGTCATGGGCTTCAAGAGTTGTCAATGTACTTTATTACCACTATAAAGCAGTAGTGTGGCTCCTGCCTTTTATATACCACTTTCATACTGCTTTCATAGTGGAATATCCTGCTTGGTGTAGATGAGCCCTTAGTGCCTCCTTTTTGCAACAGGTTGCAATGGGACAGTAGTAGTAGTAATACTACTAGTAGTGTTTTGTGTGGATTTTTCCTTCACTTTTGCACTCATTAAATTAAAGCCACTTGAATGGAAGCTGTTGCTTGAACAGGAGAATGTGGGTTCAAAGGAGTGCTTTACCTCCTTTTCTTTACTCTTATGATCTTAAAGTTCATATGCCTCAGTTTCCCCTTTCTCTGTTAGGTGCTGCTGGGGATTCAAAAGACAGATCTCCCTGTGGTAGCCCCTTGGCTCTACCTATCCTCCATCGCCCCACCATCCCACCGGCCACCACTAGTTCCTCCTGCTTGCCCAACCTACAGTCAAATTTCCAGCTTTCTGCACCTTCCTTTTGGTTAAAGAATCATTTCTAAACACTCTGTATTCTGAGTAAGGGTTGAACTAACCACTATGTGCATCATGAGGGTGCTGCCAAAAAAGGCATTCTCCTGCCACCCATGCTGTGTTCTCACCCATGGCACTGACCTCATGATGCGTTGTCATCACGTCGTGAGTTTCTCTGCCCCTGCTCCATATCGGTAGTTGGCGATGGGGTAGAACAACTCACGAAGTGATGACATTGCATCATGAGGTGAGCGTTCCTACACATCACAGGTGAGAACTTGACATGGGGATTTATTTTCAGCACCACACTTGTGATACATGTCACTTCTCGGTCAACTTTCATTCAGAATAGAGTCTTTAGAAATGCTGCTTCTTTGTTAAAAACATGATAGATAAACGGTGAAATAGGCAGGTATCTGTTTAGTGCCAAAGATACTAGAAAACCTCACAGGATGTGCTCCCTTGTTTATTTATTTATTTATTTATTTATTACATTTATATACCTCCCCATAGCCGAAGCTCTCTGGGCGGTTTACAAAATAAATTATTGAGCTCGCTCTTCCTTCTTCAAGAAGGTTAAACCAGTAGCTAAAGTTTAAAGAGCTTAGGTAGTTTGTCTTCTTTAATGAGACTGCATGAAATGTGAAGAATTAAGTTAGTAGAAAAAGAAGTTATGCCAGCCTCATCAGCATAACTGATACTATTAAAAACCTGGATGTGTAACAAGACCAATTAACCCCAAATATGGACAAAAGGAAAATAGCCCTGCTAGTTCTGCTGAACCTCTCAGCGGCTTTTGATACCATCCACCGCGGAATCCATCTGGAATGTCTGGCTGGGATGGGACAGTGGTTCTAGTCCTTCTTAGAGGTGTAATTTCAGAAAGTAGTGCTGGGGAATGCCTTTGAGAATCCTTGGCCACTGGAATTCTGCAGGGTTCTATTCTGTACGCCATGCTTTTTAGCACAAAACAGCTGGATGAGATTGTCCAGGTATTTGGAGTGTGGCATCATCAATATGCAGATGATATTCAGCTCTGTTTCTTCTTCCCATCACATTCGAAGGAGGTTGTAGATGTTCTGAATTGAGGACTGGAGTTGGTAATGGACTGGGTAGAGGGGCCACCCCAAAAATGAAACTTGATCCTGAAGTTTCAGTTTCTGAAACGGTTAAAGGATTCAACTTGTCCTGGATGATCCCCTTGATATCACAGGTTTATAGTTTGCAAGTGCTTCTTGACTGTGGATGCTGAGGTGACAGCCATGCTAGAGTTGCTTTAGCCCATCTTAGGCTGTTGTGTCAACTGCACCAACTGTTCCCTTTCCTGGGAAGGAAGATCTGGCTATGGTGACACATGCCTTAGTTACATCATGTCTGGATTACTGCAGTGCACTCTATGTGTGGCTGGCATTGAAGAGTGTTCAGGAACTTTAATAATGTTCAAAATGCAGTGGTGAAGTTATTAAGTGGAGCCAGGTCTCAGGAGCAAGTTATACACTGCTGAAATAGCTGCATTGTATCCCAATTTTGGTTTTGGGAGCCAATTCAAAATGCCAACTATCACCTTTAATGCCCCCAAATCATTCAGGAACAGGATATCTGAAAGGATTGCTTCCTGCCTTGTGTGTTCCAAAATCAGGTCTGACTGCAGGAAGAGCCTTTTCAGTGGTTGCACCCAGGCTTGGCACATCCTTGCCCAGAGAGATCTGCCTTGCACCTTCCCTGATGGTCTTCTGTCTTAGAGCTCAATCTAATGAGCGTTTTATTGCTCACTCATTACTGGGCTCTCACAGAGTTTGCTCAGGTCCCTCACATGATGTCATCTGCCTCCCGCACGCCTTCCGCCCCTTCTGGCCTTCCTCACGTGACACGGAATTGCTGCTCTCTGCTGTGTGCAGGAGAAGAGCACCATTAGAACAGCAGACTCAATGGGCCTCGTGCTCGTTCTGTACTTCCTCTTTTGAAAAGAGGAAGTAACTGAGGAACGAAAACACGGCTGAGAAGCGAAGGTAGGGAGCGTGTTAACCCCCAGTGTGATGGAGCTTACATTATGAAGACCATCCTCTGTAGAGAACCTTTATTTTTAGGATTTTGGGGGTACAATCTTATGCATGTTTAGACAGAAAAAAAGCCTGATAATTCCCAGCATTCCCCAGCCAACATGGCAGGCTAGTGAATGTTGAGAGCTGTAGAATCTTTTCTTTTTCTGTCTAAACATGCATAAGATTGTGCCCTTAGTGAACTTTAACTGGGTTTTACTGCTGATCTTAAGGATTTGTCTTTCTGGTTTGTGCTGCTCTGTTGCTTCCTTTAAGTGAAGATGTTTTAGTGTTTATTGTTTTTTGTAGACATTTTATTGTATGTGTTTATTTATATATTGTATTTCTTTTTCTTTCTTAGCCAATTCTTTCTTACTTTTTAGAAAGGTAGGGTATAAATGTTATTTCAAAAAGGGGGGAAATACAGTTAGTAGAGCCTCATATTTTTTAAAAAAACAAAAACCCTATTTACACCTTATATTCATATAGATTTGTAGTTTTGTCATACTGAGGGGGCAGCGGGTTGGAGGAAGAGAGAGAAATGACCGCAAGTAGATGTTTTAATTGAGATACCAGAGCAATAAGGCATAAAGCTCCAATTACTGTTGCCAAGTTCTGTAGAAAGGATTAAATGCTTTGTAAATCTGCATATCAGCACAAGAGAAATGGTGCTTCCAATCCCCATTGATTGTTTTGTTGTTAAAATGTGGAAAACAGCGCAGTTAGGATTCATGACATTACATCTGTTGAATCTATTCTTTTGTATTTCTTGGGTTTGGGACTGAGAACTAGATGTACTTTGGAAGCAACCAAATGGTGGGGTTTTTTTGCCATTTCTTAGAGTTGTCATTGTGTTGGCTTAATTAGAAAAAAAACACGTTAAGCTTACTATTCTTGAGGTGGGAGAATTTTTAAAGAAAGGCTGGTTCTTTTTAGTTTTCTTGTTGGTTTTCTATATATGAAAAACGAGCAGAAGCATTTTAAAAGAGTGTGGAGACTAAGGAATAAGAAAGTAAGTGAAGCATAAGAAACCAAGGAAGCATATGAATGTCTGGGAAAAATTTGGTTGTAATTTGAATGGGAAATCAGAGGTTGTTCCATTATGAACAACCCTAAAGTTAACATAATTATTTCCAATTTTTCATTCAGGTCCAAAGTTAATGAACAGCCTTAAATCAATAAGTTAATGGAGAAGTTGGTTTCTCGGGGCCTAAATGTACTGTGAAGGACTTTTAACACTGCACTTGAAAAGGAACAATACAAGGAACAATACAAAATCCAAGGAACAATACAAAATCTAAGGGTGCAATTCACCTTTTCTCTATCGTCAACTGTCCCTTAGCCAGATTCGTACTGTACCAAGAACATGGCAACACACATGACCATTGCCTTGACTGGGAGACCCATACATTCCTTCATGGAGCAATGGAGCAGCCTTACTTCTCCCCAAGGCGTTGTGTGTGGACACACCCATATACACAAGCATACACACAGAGACACTCCTGACCCCCATGACTTATATCCAAAGCTTAATGCTCTGATTTAGTTAAAGCATCCTTTCAATGACATGTGGTTTAGAGTTGTCTAACTCTGCCCTCTACCAGGGATACCGGGGAAACTTCCCCATTCAAAATGAGTTACCAGTAGAAGCAAGACTTGGCTTTCCTATGATCCTAACAGTGCAATCCTATGCATGACTACTAAGAAATAAATCCTATTGGCTCCAGTGGGACTTACTCCCAGGCGAGAAGGTATAGGATTGCAGCCTAAGTTTCTTAGATGAGCAGTGTTTGTCAAACTGGCTCCCAGAGTATTCGTGGGTGAGTTGCACAATGAGGGACTTGTTTTTCCCCATTTCCAGGGCCTTTCATTCTTTCAGCAGGCCAATAGCACACCGTTACTATTGGCTGTTACTATTGACAGACTCCCTCCCTACATAACGGCTCAGTTCAGACAACACTTTTCTCTACTGTGGTTTTGGAACTCCACGGTGGAGTTTTTATACCACCATTGAGAAAAGTGTTGTCTGGAGGGAAAACTCCACCCTACGGTGGAGGTTTCTTTTAAAGAAAACACTCCACGCTGAATCTCCATGCTGTGCAAAGGAGTGTTCCTGCACAAATGTTGTGTTGTGTGGAGGGCTCCGTGGAGTTTCCCGTTGCATTTTTCCCACTTGCTACAGAGTTCCCTGGCAAAAGCAGCAAAAGAAGCAAGTGCCACTCTAGGAGAGCCACTGGGATTTTTTTTTTGCAGCAAGGGCTGATGGGATACCATCGGGAGGAAAGAGGGAGGAGGAACTGTCAATTAAACATCACGTTTCCTTTTCTTCAACTCCACGGTAGCCGACAGTCACACAACGGTGGAGCTAGAACATGTTGTATGGTCAGTATCCCCTACAAACTCAACCGTTGAGTGGAGTTTTCCCACTGCGTAGAGAAACGTGTTGTCTGAACTGAGCCACCAAGACTGTTGAACCTCTTTCAGCCTGAGGGCCAAATTCTGTTTCAGATAAGCTCCGGGGGGGGGGGGCATTCCAGTGTTGGGTTGGCCTGAAGGCAAAATGGGCAAGACAAAACTACCACCATATTTTAGCGTCAAGTTCTTCCTGCCGATAACCAAGGCTTCGGAAAGACATTCCAACCTTTTTGAATGGGGAAAAAAGACTGCACAACCCTGGAAAACTACAAAATGATCAGCGGTCAGGGGAAAAGGCTGAGCCCAAAGGAAGGAGTGGGAAGCCAGGTAGGCCAAATTTGTCCCCTGGGCCTGAGGTTTCTGCACGTCTACTATATGTCATGTTTAAAATATGTTCAAATACATATAGCATATAAATTACCTGTATTAACATTAAAAATAAAATATAAACATAGGGATGGGGAGGAAACTCGCACTTCTCGAACCAATTTCTGAAATGAAACACAGCTATGGTTTGATGATTGCACTGCACTGAATTCTGCAATGCAGCTCTAGAATTACAAAATGTGCACAAAAATGTGTATATTAGGGGAAATATTGTACAAAAACACCTTTTGTTAGATTAGGGGAAATTGCTTGTATATATACACATAAAAAAATTGTAATTATGCAATTGCTTGCATATATACACCTATACAGAAATGCATATCTGAGGACAAATGTGCACAGAAATGCATATTAATTTTTGTGCTCTCTTTTTTTAAAAAAACAAATAAATCAAAAACTGATGCCAAAAACCAAACTTGAAAATAGAAAAATAAGAAACTGAGACAACCCAGAATTGAAAGATTTGCTCAGTGCTAGGGTTAAGTACCGATGTGATATTCTTGTACCATATTTCGTCAATTGTAAGATGCACGCTAATTTCAGTACCACCAACAGAAAAAAAAAACCCTAAGACACAACCTTGATTCTAAGATGCACCCCATTTTTTGATATGTTTACATGGGGGAAAAAGTGTGTCTTAGAATCGAAGAAATAGGGTATATTCTGATTTGGGTGGGGGGAGTACAAGTTGAAAGATGGAGTTAGTTTACAAGTGGGTCCCCAAAGCAACTACTGAGTTACAGTTCATTTCAGAGTTCAAAGTGATCAGGCCTAGATCTTGTAAGTGCAAGTGTAACCCTGCCAATACACTAAAATAAGTCTTCTACTCCCACAAAGACACTGAGAAGAGATCTTCTTGTATGGCTTGGGCCTATAATTTGTCAAAATTAGGGACAACTCTCAGTAAATAATTCTCAGGCCACAGGGCTTCTCCCTTGTGTGGAGTTTCTTCTGCTTCTGGCTGGACTATTTTGCTACTCATGACATGGGCCTTAGCTAGACTAGGCTATATCCCGGGGCAAACCCGGGGATCGTCCCTGTGCGTCCACATGATGCACAGGGGATCCCAAGATCAGGGAGGGATCATCCCTCCCTTGCCCCAGGATACAGCCCTACACTTTGGGCCCGCTTTTTCCGTGGTCTTGGGCTGAGCCTGAGACCGTGGAGCGTGTGGCCTGTTTCTGCAGCTTGGCCCCGCTCCATGCGATTACTAGTGGGGAAATGAAATATAGCGGGGAATGAAATTATAGTGAGGAAATGAAATGAAAATTTAAAAAACACTTACCTTTGCGCACAATATTCGTGCGCTCCTCTCCCTTTAAGATTTTTTTAAAAAAATGGCAGGCACGATGCCTCTCTTCCTGAGGGCTTTGCGCCGTATGTGTAAATGAGGGTGAGATCTCACGTTAATTGCAACGCGAGGTCTGCCCTCCTCTCCCCAAGACTTTCAGGTATGACTAGCTAAGGCCATGGAAGCAGCTTCAGCAGGGCTACATAAGGGCTTTAATCATTGGCAGCTACTTTGTGTTTCGGAAGAAAGGTAGGCTATAAACATTTTAAAGAAAGAAACCAACATGATGACACTGGCGTGTTGACAAGACCCTTTCTTCCCTACTATACTTTCGAGGATCATTTTTGCAGTTGAAGTGTGCTGATGGATAAAGCTTTGGAATAAACAAAAAAAATGACATGTCCAAGTCAAAAAGCAAGTCTTTCGCTTGTCAGGGAGCTGTTGGAAACAAGATGGCTTTAGCAAAGGGATCACATAGTATTAAGTACAGTACTAGCAGCTGGAGAATGTGCATTCCCTCAAGGGATTTGCTCAGAGCCCAAAGGTCTAGCATGCAGGTGGGAAAGGTTTTGCGAGGAGGGTAATCCAGTCACCTTGGGTCAAAAGACACATGTTGGAAAGGAAACTTGTTCTTTAGAATGTATTGCTGTATTAAATGTCTTCTTTTGCCCTTTTCAGTTATATTTAATTGGGAGGCACATTAATCGGTCTATATGCCTAAGCAGATTTCTTGCCTTTGGGATTTTTTTTAATTAAAAAAAAATGTACTAATGTTGTGTGTTCTCCTGGCAGTAGCCCTTCTGTAATACTTGGAAAGGAATCTCCTTATCCTGTTTCATTCCTAGAATATGCTAAAAAAAAATCTGCTAAAAATCAGTCCATACCTCCCACTGAATGCAGTAGAACAATGGCCTTCAGGAAGAAAATGTCCATAAACATTCCGAAGTGTGGTTTTGGAAAATGTAATGTGAGATTGCAGCCCTTTAGTGTAGCTGTTGAAAGGAACACTGGTTTATTATTGCTGACAATTTCTAAGGTGGTGGTACTGCACAGACCTAGGGCCCATTTAAGTTTGGCTTTGAGCAGGTTTTGAGGCAGAAATAACTCTGGTTGATGACATAGGCTGGGGCAGTGATTGGTGGACTTGTGTAGGGACAGTTTATACTTCTGGATGTCTTGGTAGCATTCAGTAACATTGACTAAAGTATCCTTCTGGATCAGCTGCCTGGGGTTGGGGTAAAAGGTGGTGTTAAGAGATCATATCAAAGCCTCTTGTGGCGCAGAGCGGTAAAGCAGCAGCTTCTGCAGCTGAAACTCTCCCCACGGCCTGAGTTCGATCCCAGCGGAAGCTGGTTTCAGGCAGCCGGCTCGGGTCGACTCAGCCTTCCATCCTCCCCAGGTCGGTAAAATGAGTACCCAGCGAGCTGGGGGAAAGGTAATAATGGCCGGGGAAGGCAACGGCAAACCACCTCTCTATAAGGCCTGCCAAGAAAACGTCAGTGAAAACTGGCGTCCCTCCAAGAGTCAGTAATGACTCAGTGCTTGCACGAGAGGTTCCTTTCCTTTTTCCTAAGAGATCATAGTTCATCACCATGGCTCTTACGCTATGGTGTTCGACAGGTTTTGGTTATGTCCATCATGCTGTTTAACCCTTACATGAAACCCCTAGGAGAAATTTCCATTGTTTCAGAGTTGGCCTTTTGGGGGGCTCAACAGACTTCTGCTACCCGCCCAACTCCGCTTGTATTTGTGAGCCGAGCCGAGGGCTTTCCCTGAACTCCAGGAACTTTTTCCATAAATATTTTGTGTGGACCACAATTTGAGCAACTAGAGATTTGTGCAAATTGCAGCTTAAATTTGCCATCAAAATTTGTGCAAATTGTGCAAATAATAATAAAAAACAGAAAATCTGCTAAGTGGCCCAACTTGCTGGAGACCAAGTCAGCCCAGTTAGCAGAAAACAGACTGAAATCTGAGGGAGTGTGCTAGTGAAAACTTGTTGAGCTCCATCCCCCACCCCCAAACAGATTCCTCCAACGTCCCAAACGTTGATCAGGGGTTTGGAAAAGCCCCATCCTGCTAAGGCTATATTTGCTTGTTCAGCAGACATTTTTATATCACTTTAACAAAGATAGTGGTATTGGAGAGTTCCAAGAATACCTACATTATTTTAGAAGATGACAGCAAACCAGTTACTAAGTCAGGAACACCTTCTAAAATGGGTATCCCTTAAATATCCCAGATGTACAGTATGTGAATTGTTGTACCTTGAATAATTTACAAACTCTGACTTAAATCGCTTTCGTGTTCTCATTGTATTAGCTGTGAATTCCTGTGCCGTCAATAAAGGAGGCTGTGAACATGAGTGTATACAGATCAGTGAAGATCGCTACCGGTGTCAATGTCATGCAAACTACCACCTGAAGAGAGATGGGAAGCATTGTGAAAGTAAGTCTGAGGCAAGGGCACGGGAGACCTGCCTGGAAACATCACGTGAGTGCAAACGCATCACAAGTTTAGTTGCACAGATTATTATGGTTTCTATGTTAGAAGTAGAGAGTATGGCATGTTCGCCCAGTCCCTGATTCAAGCCCACTGATACCTTACACTTTATCACCTCTGACACTGTGCTATCACAACAGGGAATTTTAGGTTTTTTAATTTCTAATACAGGGTTTATTTAATAACATTTATAACGTTTTGTTCATATTTTTGCAACCTGCCTAGACAGCACAGTAGGCAGAATCCAGATATAGAATGGAAATATTCCTCTTGTCCTGGCCTCAAGACAGTGGGAATCAGCAGCACACAGCAGGAGTTTGGAGGTGAAAAGAGATGAGTAGCAGATGGAGAGGGAAGTTGAGTGAAGGGGTTTTCATTTTATTTTTGGAGAAATGGGGAAAATGTGGGCATGTTTGAACATAGCGATGGAGGAGATGGCAACCAGGAAGCAAGATGGGATCCAAGGGGTACATAAAGGTGATAAATGTGCACAGCAGGATCAAGCAACTCATCAAGCAAGTCCGGGGGGTAACTAGAAGGAAGTGGGTGGGGTGGGGGGACGGAGGAAGAGGGAGCAGAGTGGCTTGATGTTTTGCCTTTTTTAAAGAAAGTATTAGGGAGGAAATATGGCCTCCGGTTGTCCTTCCTCTATCCAGCCAAGTATTATTAGCTCCTATTCGCTGTCAAAGCTGCCGTTGACCTGCACTTTGTGCTTGCATTTCCATTGATCCAGTGGAGAGTTCATTTGCCAAGTTTTGCAGCCTAACTCAGCTAAAACTCCCAGTGCGAGTTCATCATATGTTCAGCGCCATATGGTCTATCTTCTGCAGTAAGCTTTCCATAAGATATTCATTAAAAGTTAAGATTTCAGTCCTGCATTTCTGTTGCTCAATTTTGTTTGTAGCAGGCGCTTTGCCTGAGGGGAACCATCCAAAAAGCAGGGGAAAGATTGCTTCACTGCAGAGCTTACAAAGGGATACGATGTTCATGCGGGGATGAAATCAGAAAAGCCAAAGACGCCATTATCAAAATGGGCAAAGGGTGTTAGAAGAGAGAAGAGGATCGCTTCTCAATCCTCCCAGAGTGCAGGACACGGAAGAACGGGCTCAAGTTAAAGGAAGCCAGATTCCAGCTGGACATCAGGAAAAACTTCCTGACTGTTAGAGCAGCACGACAATGGAATCAGTTGCCTGAGGAGGTTGTGGGCTCTCCCACACTGGAGGCATTCAAGAGGCAGCTGGACAAGCATCTGTCAGGGATGCTTTAGGGTGGATTCCTGCATTGAGCAGGGGGTTGGACTCGATGGCCTTGGAGGCCCCTTCCAACTCTGCTATTCTATGATTCTATGAGATACAAGTAGATCCTGGATGAACATAGGAAATTGCCGTATGTAAGTCCAATGATTGCTTCTTCTATCACCAGCGCTGTCTACTTTGACTTTTTGCAACTGTCTAAAGCAGCTTTCCTCAACCTGGAGCCTTCCAGGTGTTTTGAAATTCAGCTCCCATCATCAACACCCAGCGTGGCCAATGGTCAGGAAATACTGGGGAGTTGTAGCCCCAAACATCTGGAAGGCACCAGGTTGGTTAAGGCTGCTCCAAAGTCTCATGTAGATCTTTCTTTGCCCTGTCATCTTCAATCCCCCCTTTAAGTGGGATTGAAATTGGAACCTTATGCATGCAAACCACTTGCACTGACACTGAGCTATGGGGTGTTTTAAGCAGGTAGATAAGGGTGATCTGGTAGACACAGCATTCTATGGATTTTCAGAGAGCTGTACTTTCCTGGATTTTCAGAAAGCCCCACCAAAGCCCCCTTCAGTGTTACCTTTAGTAATGTTGGAGCCCTTGTAGGGTCACTCACAATGCCACAGGCTACCCACGGTTCCTTCCCATACATGTGTTGTTGCAGTTTCTTGGAGCTTGCTAGTGGGGAAAGAACCTTCAGCATGAACTCCTTGCATACTAGCCTTCTGTAACTTCCAACATTATCAAGCTGTGTGGGCAAGAACCACAATGTAGCAGCTCCAATGTGACTATAATTACTATATAAAGCAGGGGTCATCAGCCCAGCACTCACCCCCACCGCTGCTTCTGCTTCTGCTTCCTGCCACACTCAGCAGTGAGGAAGCAGAATATGGCAGAGCAAGCAAGCAGGTGAGGGTGGTGAGTGGGAGGGGTAGCATTAAGTGAGGGGCAGGCAGTGGTGCAAATGAGTAAGTGGGTGGGCAAGGTAGTGGCGGAAGAGAGGGGTGGCAGAAGTAAGGAGTGGGTGAGTGGCGGTAGGAGCAGGCCGGCTGAAGGTAGCAACAGAAGTGGTGAGAGCATGGTGGCAGCAGGAACAAACACGTGGGTTGGGAGGTGAGGGGGGCAGTGGCAGCAGAAACGCTGGGTGGGGCAGAAAGAGGAAGACGGAGAAGGTGAAGAAAAAGTGCGGGTGAAGAAGATAGGAGAAGAGGTGGCTGTGGGGAGAGGGAAAGGAAATTCTGGGCGGGGGAGAAAGAAGGGAACCTATGCAAAAGAGGCAAGAGAAGAGGAAACACAGGGAAGAAACAAGAGAAGAGGAAATACCCAACCACGTTTATTTATTTAATATATTGTGCCCTCGGATCTAGGGAAAAAAACATCCAAATCTGCCTGTGGACCCAAAAAGGTTGCCTACCCTTATATAAAGGAACCCCCAAGTCTCCTGATGACACTTTGCAATCATGGGATAAAAGGACATGATCTCTAAAGAACTGATAACTAATAGAAGATGCAATAAATGAGCACTTTTCACAATGAAAGATGGAAACAGTGAAAGCACCGAGGATCTATTTTGCAACTGGGATTAATCTTAAATGATCTAGAATCTGAAAAGATAGAATGAAGACAAATGTTGAGGTGATTCCAAATGATTCAAGATGGTAATGTGTCAAGTCAGTTTTGAGGAGCTCTTGAAGGACACCCGTGGGGGAGGAAGGAGCAGCCAAGCGCCTCTCCATCGTGCCTGGGTCCAGCTCCAGTTGAGAGCCCCCTCCCTCCTGCTACCAACTGCCTCTGCTGAATTTTGCAACTAAAAACCTACTGCCTGAATTTTTCTTTTTGCCCCCCTCCTCCCTCTCAATCCCCTTTCCTTTTGTGTCATGTTTTGTTTAGATTGTAAACCTGTGGGCAAGGACTGTCTTAAGAAATATTTTTGTAAGCCGCCTCGAGAGCTTTTTTGGCTAAAGGGAAGGATAAACATGCTAAAATAAATATAAATAAATAAGGACACCCCCAAAGTGGGTTGAGAAGGCAACAATGAGTTTCATCACAAGTTGAAAGTGACTTTTTGGGGGGGAAAGTAACCCTAACTTCACATATATACTGATGAGATCTAACTTAGCTCTCACGAAAGAGATCTTGTGGCTACAGCAGAAAATTCATTGAAAAGGTCAGCACAGTGTGCTGCATCAGGAAAGTCAGGAAATGCAACGCTAGAAATAATTAAGAAAGAGATGTAAAATAAAATGGACCATATCCTAATGGCGCATTCACCTTTGGAATATCATGTGCAGCTTTTCCCTCTTTCTCAAAATACTTAGATTTAGTTCTTATAGCAGCAGAAGTGATAAATCTGTGTCTGGACTGTATCACTTCTGAACAAATGAGAGGGTCACATAATGAACTCCTCTAACTCCCCTCATGCCAAATCCCTTTGTATAGAAAACTAGATGTCAAGGATGGGGGTTGTCTAGTTTTCTAACATGCTAGTTCTCTAGTTTTCTCTGACACACTAGTTCTCTGGTTTTCTCTGACATGCCAGTTGGGAATTGTTGTTTTTAATTGTAGGGCACATTCTATCATATTGAGCCCTTATCTACAATTAAACATGGTATAGTCCAGATATACCATGTACAGGTGTACTTTCTAACTGTCATGTGAAAACTAGAGATCTACTTAATCCTGTGCAAGTTATTGGAAGACAAAATGAAGCATTGCTTAACTCAATGCATAATCAATCTCTCTAATATATTGGTTACTGGATGTTGTGATGGCCACCATCACAACATCCGTCTTTAAAAATAGGTGATATAATCCCGTACAAATATTATATTAACAGCTGTTAGCCACAGTACCTAAAAATGGGACCTCTATGCATGGAAGGTAGCACGTCTCTGATTATCATATGTTGACAGCTAACTAGAGGTGGGGGTTATCTATTGGCCCTCACTACTCCACTACCCCATTCTGGATTATCCTTAAATGCCTAGCTTATGCACTTCCATGGGACACCTGTCTGGCCACTATCCAATCTTGCCTATACTGTGAATTTATATTTATTTTATAAATTTTAACTCATGGTTCTCAACACACACACACACACACACATGAAACTATCCTAGCATTTGTAATTTGGATCTGTTAGAGATCCCCTACTTCCACAACTTTAAAAACAAACAAACAAAAAACAGAATTCCCTGGAAAGGGGATAAAGTGCTTTAAATCTGCCCATAGCGCATTGTTAAACTATAGAATTCACAACCACAAGATGTAGTGATGGCCACCAATTTGGATGGCTTTAAATGGTGGTTGGAGAAATGCCTGGAGGAGAAGGCTATCAATGGCTACTACCCCTGATGGCTACGTACTACGTCCAGTATCTGAGACAGTAAGCCTATATGCACCAGTTGCTGGGGAACATGGGCGGGAGGGTGCTGTTGCATCTGTGTCCTGCTTGTCAGTTCCTGGTCGACAGCTAATTGGCCACTATGTGCACAGAGTGCTAGACTAGATAGGCCCTTTGTCTGATCCAGCATGACTCTTCTTATGTTCTTATGCCCAGAGCATTGGGCTACATTATAGGTGGTGAACCTATGATGTCAATGGCAAGAGGGGTTTGCAGCACTCCTGCGTAGAAGGGCAAGGCCATAGAGTTAGGCTTACAGCCTTCCTGCCACTTTAGCCCTGTGCTGCTGCCTGTTCCCTACTCAAAAGACTGCAGACAATAATACCTCAAAGTACAAGTAGCTGCATATATAATGAAGACATTTTTATTTCAACAAGCCTTTCCTGATTGACCAGTCATCTTTTATCAGTATTCTGTGTTTGGTTTTTTAAACGCTTTTAATACATGTTTTATTCTTTTTATGTTTTATTGTTCACCACTCTGGAATCTGTTTAGATGTGGAGTGGTATATAAATGTTACACATTAGAACACTTTTCAAAAAGATTGGCCATCACTGGACCAAATGGATCTACATTGTCAATTTTTCTGTTCTTAGATGTCTTTCATTTTCAAGAATTACTTTCTCCTCTCCTCTGCTCTCTCTCCTTCCTTCCTTATATTTGGAGTAGGGGCTTCTGCCTCTTTGGGGAGTGCATTTTCAGCTTCTGCTGTTGCGGCAGTCCCTCGCAGCAAGATCTCTAGTTGTTAAGGACCGGTCATGGTTTGCCAGGCATGCTTGAGCAATTATATTTGTCGCATTGCAAAGGAAGCTATAGAGGCAAGTGTCATCAATTTGAACTGCTGGCACAGAAAATCGTTGGCAGCCAGAGAGGTGCATGGAAGTATCTGTGTCAGATCTCTGCTGAATATTAGGAAAAGCAAGTCAGCACTGCAGGAAGCAGAGAATATCATTAGGGCAAGGTTTTTCTTTTTTCAAAACCCCTTAATTCTTTGCTTTTTGTTGTTGCAAAACAGCTTCATGAATACAAAACGAATTTACACACTGGCAAGTTTTGTAGCAGTTTAAAATATGGTCAAGTTTCTCTGCCAGATGGACTTTTCAAACTGTTTGTGGTGAACCATTGGAATGAATTTCTTAAGAGATAAATGTTGTGGAAAATGTTGCAACCAGCATTAATTGGATCTAGGCCTCGTGTGTATGTGTATGTGTGTGTGTGTGTGTGTGTGTGTGTGAGAGAGAGAGAGAGAGAGAGTTGGTGCCTCTGTGTGTATCTGAAATTAACTAGAGCATCTTATCTTCTAGTTCGTAATTAACACAAGTAACATATTCTTTCATTCACTAAACAAATGACTTTTTGATGTTTGCTTTCAGAAATTGACCCTTGTGCAAGTAGAAATGGAGGGTGTTTACATATCTGCCGAAATGAGAGTGGACTTGCAAAATGTGAATGCTATTCCGGATACTACCTTTTTGCAGATGGCAAGTCTTGCACAGGTAAAAGGCTAAGGAGTAAATGGCAACTAAAATGGAAGATTCTCAATGTACCCCATTATCATAATCTGGTTAGCTGCAGTGTGTACAAGAGAGTAATGCTTCTAAGAAGCTGGTTGGACAATAAAGTATTCAGAATGAGGCACTCCACCGGAATTTCTTATGTTCCTTTGTCCATGGCCAGTGGTCCTGGATTCTGAGAGAAACGCTTTACTTTTCTCACCTCTGTTTATAAATGGGGGTTTATAAACTGGAACCCACAATGCAATTATGTTAACTGCCCAGAGAGCTTTGGCTATGGGGCGGTATACAAATGTAAATAATAATAATAATAATAATAATAATAATAATAATAATAATAATAATAATAATAATAATAGCATCCCTAAGGACACAATCCCATGCACATTTAGCAGAAAAAAATCCCAGATTCTTAAGGCCCTGTAGGCTCTGTGGCCTGGCTGTGTTTGAGAACTTCCTTGGGTTAACTTCACCAAGACCTAGCAATTACTAGCTGTGACATTAAAACATTTACATCGGTGGATGTGTTCAGATGTGTGTGTCCCCCCCTCCTTTACAGATAGATTCTTCATGGGGAGACATTGGAAATAGACCTCAGACTTCCACATACCCTCCCTGTGCTCTCCCCTACCACATCTAGTTCAGACACTCATTCCTCCCTACAGTTAGAGATGCAGAAGACAGGTTGGGCAGTTGGGGCTGAAGAGAGTGTTGAGGCTCAGTCCAGCCTTGTAAATAAGTCCTCAACAATTACTAACCTCATATTTTTGCTAGCCTTCTAAGAGGCTAGTAGGCTACATTTTCATGCTGGTTGCAATGGAGAGGAATCTCCCTCTTCCGTAGCCATCATGGAAATGCAGGATACTATCCTCTTAGCAGCCTAGTTTTTTTAAATGCCTTCTACCAATTGCTTGGTGGAGGTGGGACAAATCTCTCTATTCCTCTGCCAGTCCACTTGGTTTCCATGTTGGCCATAGGCAAAGGAACATAACATAGGAAGAATCATGCTGGATCAGATCAAAGGTCTATCTCGTCCAGAATTCTGTTCACATAGTAGCCACCAGATACCCATGAGCAAGCCCTCTCTTGCTCGTGTTCCCAGGAATTAGCATACAAAGGCATATTGCCCCTGATATTATATAGCCATCATGACTACCAGCCATTGATAGCCTTATCCTCCATGGATTTGTCTAATACCCTTTAGGTATTTGACAGTCCTTAGGTACATGAAAAATGCTGTCATATTCCCCCTCAGACTTCTCTTTTCAAGCTCCCAGTTCCTTCAATCGTTCTTCATGTGATTTAGTTTCTCATCCCTTGATCATCTTTGCTGCTCTTCTTTGAACTTGTTCCAATTCAACTGAATCTTTCTTAAAGTGTGGTATCCAGAACTGAGCATAGTAATTGAGGTAAGGTCTGACCAGTGGAGAGTAGAGTGGAACTATTACTTCCCATGATTTTGAAACTATACCTCTACTGATGCAGCCTAAAATTGCATTTGCCTTTTTTGCCGCCACATCACACTGCTGACTTATGTTCAGCTTGTGATCGTCTACAACTCCAAGAACTTTTTCGCATGTAAGCCAAGTATCCCCCATCCTATACCTCTGCATTGGATTTCTTTTTCCTAAATTAAGAATTTTGCACTAGTCTTCGTTAAATTTCTTTCTGTTATTTTCTGCCTAGTTTTCTAATTAAGACCATTTTGAACTTTGTTTCTGTCTTCTAAGGAGCCCGTAGTTCAGTGGTAAAGCATATGCTTTGCATGCAAATCTCCGGCATCTCCAGGTAGGGCTGGAAAAAAACTTCAATCTGAAACCCTGGAGTGATGCTACCAGCTACAGTAGACAATAACAAGCTAGATAGATCAGTGGCAGCTTCCTAGGTTCCAGCCTGCTCACTTGCCTGCATGGAATTCCTTGTTGCAATTGCGTCTAGGTGAGCTGTTAAATTCAAGGCTGTCTCAATATAGCCTGGGAAGAATATGATGTCCAAACAGGATATAACGGTATATGCATTCCTTGGTGATTGCCCGTATATGTTTGCTTTCATCAGTTCCCCACCCACCAACCCAAAGAAGATCCCTGTGTTCTGGAAAACTCTGGAGTTCCACGAAAGCTTTACAGAGGCTCTTTGTTGAGAAGTGCAGTAGTGGGACAAGCTTTTTTGGAAGTACAGCTTAGCTACCACTACTAATGTTCCCCTGCAATGCACAGTGTGTTTTAGGGGAAATTGTCAATCCAAATCAAACTGAGCAACAATGAGACTCAGACAGACCAAGCCACTGCTTTGCATGCCCTGACTGCATCCTGGAACATGCCCTGGAATCTTCTACAGCACACAAAGATTCCTTCTGTCAACCTGGACTCCCTGAGCAACTCCTTAAGGATCTCTGCCTCCTTCAGAGTCCCACCTTCCTTCTTTTGATGTGGGGTGTGTGACACTCCAGACATTTCAGGTTTAACACAACAGCTTAAGAGAATATTAAAACAACCAAATTACAATAGAGCTGAATGATACAAAGGCATTTAAAGAAAATAAAAGTTGCAAAAATGCAAATTCTTTTACCCTAGCTGCATTAGGCTTTTCCAACTGCTTCTTCCTCATGCTCTCCTTTTTCTGCCCTCTCTCTCTGGCTGGTTCTCTCCTTTTATCCCCTCTTCCCCTTAAAATACTGAAAGTACTATTTCAAGCCTAAAAAAATGAAACCTTACTCAGGAATTTAAACTTAGGAAAGGAAAGGAACCTCTCATGCAAGCACAGGGTCATTACTGACTCTTGGAGGGACGCCAGCTTTCACTGACGTTTTCTTGGCAAGCCTTATAGCGGGCTGGTTTGCTGTTGCCTTCCCCGGCCATTATTAACTTTCCCCCAGCTAACTGGGTACTCATTCTACCGACCTCGGGAGGATGGAAGGCTGCGTCGACCCGAGCCGGCTGCCTGAAACCAGCTTCCACTGGGATCGAACTCAGGCTGTGGTGAGAGTTTCAGCTGCAGAAACTGCTGCTTTACCGCTCTGCGCCACACGAGGCTCTAATTTAAACTTAACTGGGAGATAAATCTTAACCAGAGAAATGAAACTGCTCCTCTCAGGGATATTCCCCCTCGACCGAAAAACTCCAGGCCTTTAAGGCCTTACCCTTTTTCTTTGGAACTTGGGCTTCAACCCTTCACACCTTCTTAGACTCATCCATTTATAAAGGGTCTCCCAAAGTTAGAGGGTTTGAAAAAATGACTGATCTGTTACTCTAAGGCTAATGCTTCCCTCAACCCTCTTTTATTCCACAGATGTTGATGAGTGTGCAGAGGGGACCGCTGGGTGTTCTCATCGCTGTGCAAACACCCTAGGATCTTTCGCATGCTTTTGCAATCCTGGTTTTGAGCTCGGGGCTGATGGAAGGCAATGCTACCGTAAGTAAACGCCTGCAAAGATCTGTGTTTTTCCCCAAAAGGATAAATGAGATGATGTAGGATGAATCCCTACCACAATTGTGGGAGACTTTTTACCTTGGATGTTGTGTGCGTCTATTTCAGAGTCTTTGCGTGTTCTTGTTTTTTAACAGCCAATGTGATTGGAGTGATTCCTGATGAAGCTTTTGTTGTGCAATCTCCCTATCCTCATTCATGGAATTTTACAGGGGGTCCAAACAAATTTGTTCTGTGTTTGCAATTTGTTTTCCCATCACTTCTTCTGTCTTTTTTCTTACCAGAAAAATCCGTTCAAGATAAACAAACAGAGTAGCTGCACAATGCCTTTGGATTGGTAGCACTAGGAGCCATGCTACCCCAGAACTCTCTGCAGATATATACTTATATCAGTATTTAAATGTTCAATTTTGCCAAGATGCTCATGGTGAGCCACAGGTTTCCACGTTCATGAGCATGAATCCAGAACACTATGTCCTCTGCATTTCAAAAAGCAAACAATACTGCTGATTTATCTTCAAGATGGAGTGAATGATAATGTGTGTCTAAGCATTCCTAGAGTTACCCAAAGTACATGTGCAGACTACTGATTACTATTTTTTCCCCAGCCATCTCTACTAATTTAACATCCTGGACCTAGCCAATGTGGTTTTTTAAAAAAAAAAACCTCTCCCCATGTATGCTGGTTCTCATCTCTCTCAACTGACAGTAGTGTGATCTAAAATCTCTGGATCAGTCCACCCAATCCAAAACTCTGTTTTGAAGAATTAAACTAATGAGAACATTGGAAGTCCAAGGCTATATAACCGTTGACTCTCAAATTGATACCTTTCTATTCTTCTGTGTGATGCTGCTCCTGCGGAAGGTGACTGTCAGTAAGATGACACTTTGTAGGAAATGATCAAGCTGTCCTTGCACAGAAAGGGGAGGGGGGACAGATGAGGGAAGGACAATGGCCTAATCTACACCAAGAAGGATATTGCACTATGAAAATGGTATATAAAAAGCAGGAGCCACACCCAGCAGGATACAGCAGTTTGAAAGTGGTATATGGTGTGTGTTAATGGGCCCATACCACTATAAAGCAGTAGTGTTAGGGTGATCATATGAAAAAGAGGACAGGGCTCCTGTATCTTTAACAGTTGTATTGAAAAGGGAATTTCTGCAGGTGTCATTTGTATATATGGGGAACCTGGTGAAATTCCCTCTTCATCACCACAGTTAAAGCTGCAGGTGCCCTGCCCTCTTTTAAATCTGGTCACTCTAGTAAAGCTCCTTCACTTTAACTGTTGTGATGAAGAGGGAATTTCACCAGGTTCTCCATATATACAAATGACACCTGCTGAAATTTCCTTTTCTATGCAACTGTTAAAGATACAGGAGCCCTGTCCTCCTTTTCACATGGTCACCCTAAGTAGTGTGGCTCCTGCCTTCTATATACCGCATTCATAGTGCAATATCCTGCTTGGTGTAGATGAGGCCAATGTTAACTTTATACAGTAAGATATGAAGTAGTACCTGTTGAAATATGTCTCCATGCAAAAATATATCCTCTTTCAGAGCACTTCCAGGGCCCATTCATACTTCTCCTCTGCCCAGTAGTGGTGCCTGTGGGAAGGGCTGAATGCGCTACTTAGCTGTTGCAAGGTGAGAGGTGATCCCTGCCATTACCAGAGGGTGTCCTCTGGTGGCATATCCAGATAATGGATGATGCCTGGAGGCTGCCTAGAAATGTCCTGTGCTGGTTAATGATATCATCAGGCTGCATTGCTAAGCACTCTCCCAAGTCTAGTGCCTCCACTATTCAGCTTTGTCCACGTGACATCCTCTGTTAACATCCCTTAGTTGTCACTCACACACTCAACAGTAGTGGCTGAATATGTATTTCGTGTCCTACATACCACCACAATCACCGTGGTGAGTTATTGCATCCTGTCCAAAATGGATGAGGTATGTTGTTGGCATCATTCGTCTTTTCTCATGTCGTTCCTTTAACTGTACAAAGCTGGAGCAGAATGGAAAAAGGTCCGTAAAAGTAGCTTTGACACTGCTTGAAAGTAATGTCTAAACTCGGTCACAAAATGGCAGTCTCTTATATTACGATTTATCTATTGGCACATTGACATAGAAGTGCAGGAAGGCTTAACTCAGTACTTACAAAATGGCCTATAGCAATGCTATTCAGGGAGCTTGGGCTGAACATACCACACTGGACATGTGTGGCACAGCCTTCAGTCTGGATGGGCAGAATTAGTAGGGGAACCCAGGTGTAATGGAGGAACTGCTTCATATGGCCTTTGAAGGATGTAGAAGTAACATCTGTCTCCCTTCAGAACTGCCATCTGGATCTCCCTTAATGAAGAGAGAGATAATTTAGGCTGCAGTTATTCAGCATGTAGACTGGAGGAAAGTCTTTTCATCAGAAGAAAACTGAAGGAAAATATATTGCATACCAGAGATGAATGCATTATTTAGGGAACATTTTTGCAGACGGGAACAATTCTACTCCCATCCTCAGCTGTGTCATTATCCTGGGTTTCATTCGCTTCAGGTTTTCTTGATCCAGATCTTTAAAAGGCTCCAGTATCATTTAGAGTTGCACAAAATGAAAAAATTCTGCCAGTTCTGGCTTCTTCCACCACTGACGGCCTGAGGACAGGAAAAGCCACACATGCTGAAAACTCCTTTCTTTTCACTCAAAAGATGAAGGTTCGCATAGTGCCGACTTCGTTGACTTTCTGTCACCAGGGAAAACCTTTTTATTCTTTCATGCTTTTTAAATTATTAGCTACTGCTTGTTTGATTTTTAATAATATTTAATAATACTTTTAAAGCTACATTTAAAAAAACTGCTGCACATTTTAGGTGCTTAGATATTTAGGTGCTTCAGCTATTGGGTGGTACAGAAATGCAATAAATAAATAAATAAATAATTTTTTTAAAAAAATACTTAAAGTTGTTTTTGTTCATGTTTTAAAATCTTTTTGCAGTCTGTTATTACAACTTTATTATTTGGTTTGTTTTATTATGCGTGTCATCCTGAGAGCTTTTCAATTTAGTTATAATAATACAGGTGCTGTCTCAAGACATTCTGAGCATGTGTTCATTCCCTGAATGTAGATCCTTATGTAGTTTAAACAGCAGCATCCACACACAAGAGCAGGCAAGGTTTGCAAAAGTACCAAAAATATTTAGTGCAGGGAATACTAAGGGAAGAAGGAAACGCAAAACAGACCAATGAGGACTAGACACAGTCACTGTATTTTGGAAGGGGAAAATTGGATGTGATGGGGTGGGTTGGAGGAATGGAATAGAGTATTCTTGAAACGGCTGGCTGGCTACAACCGAGAACAGGAGCATTTTATACTGCAATGTTTTGTTGCTGCAAGTCCCAGATGTAGCAAATCTAATTCTTATCTTTACTTATTGACATCTATTTGATCCTTTTCTGGAAAGGTATTGAAATGGAAATTGTCAACAGCTGTGAAGACAACAATGGAGGTTGTTTTCATCACTGTGAGCACTCCACCAATGGACCAGTCTGCTCATGTAACCAAGGTTATCTCTTGGATTCAGATGGAAAGTCATGCAAAGGTGACGTATGGTCAAATATATACCTCTGCACTACAAATGTACATGGAAAAACCAGTATGCAAAGACTAATAGATCAGATCATGTATTCCCAAATCAGGAACCATTTATTGTCATTCTAATTCTTATCCTTTTCCTTGATGTGCATAAAGTTAAAAGAATAACATTTATTTCAGACAGGAGAATTGAAAGGGATAATACACACAAATACATGACCAAATAAGATATTATTTTAAATGTGTGTCTAACTGCTGTGTCTTTTTTTCTTTCTTTTTTTACTCTAGAGTAGGTCTTAAAGCCCCCTACTCCCCATGCTAGGATCCTGAGTAATGCTAGAGTAAAAAATGACGGGCAGGGGAGAAATAGCTGCTAGACACACATTTTTAAAGTAATGTTTCTTTCGAGGTGTGTGTGTGTTATTCCTCTCAATTCCCCTGTCTTAAATAAAGAAGACTCATGAGAGAGTATTGAGTCCACTTTAGTAGCTACTGAACTGGTCTTTTCCATGAAGGTGGCAGTTAGGCCCTTGTTGTTAAATTAGGTGTGATAATTGCAGGTGTATGTGTTTAAATAATGAACTAAGCTAATTGTGTTTCTTTTTAAAATAAGAAAAAAGGGAATGTGGTACTCTTACAGCCTCACGGGCAGTTTCTCCAAGTGCTTTTCTCCTCACCAAGTTCTGATAACAGATGTGATAATTTGCTACAGGTTGTAGGCCATGTGAAGGCAAATAAGAAGGCAGGCTTGTTGTCTCCTTCATGGTCCCTTCTCAGATTTCCTCCCCAAATGGCTCATTTCCCTCAGTTTCTCCTCACCAAAAATCCCCTTGGATTCTTCTCTCCTTCGTCTCCTATGGCCTTCTGGGAGACAAAAACAAAACAAAACCCATCTTTCCCAGGGCCTACGCTTACAGAGTTAAAACACTTTAATTTTCATGACTTCCCTCAAAGAACCCTGGGAATTTTTCCTTGGAGAGATCTTGCCCCATGCTCCTCACTCAGGAAGAAACTCAGTTCCTGTTTAGTTTGTTCGTATTGGGTCCAGTCCACAGAGGTGGGGTACAATGTTTAACGAAGACTATAATGACTACAGATTAATAGGGGGCACGGTGAAGTTAGTTATGACCAGATAGAAATGAGGAAAGAGCTTAATAATGGCCTGGACACTCCCTGAGTAAATGATACAATATATATTTACCACATTTCTACCCTGACTTTCAGGGCGGTGAATATGGTGCTAGGGGACAGCCATGGGATTGGGGAGATACCAATTTATATTCACAGTAATCCTGTGAGATATGTTAGGCTCATAGGTCAGTGTGTGTGTGTGTGTGAAGTGTGTGTGTAGTTTCTCTCTATGTATAAATGTATATATTATTATTATTATTATTTATTTATATAGCACCATCTATGTGCATGGTGCTGTACAGAGTAAAACAGTAAATAGCAAGACCCTGCCGCATAGGCTTACATTCTATTAAAATCATAGTAAAGCGATAAGGAGGGGAAGAGAATGCAAACAGGCACTGGGTAGGGTAAACAAGCAGAGGGTAGGGTAAAACTAACAGTATAAAATCCAAACAGCATCAGGTTTTAAAAGCTTTAGGAAAAAGAAAAGTTTTTAGCTGAGCTTTAAAAGCTGCGATTGAACTTGTGGATCTCAGATGTTCTGGAAGAGCGTTCCAGGCGTAAGGGGCAGCAGAAGAAAATGGACGAAGCCGAGCAAGGGAAGTAGAGTCCCTTGGGCAGACGAGAAACATGGCATCAGAGGAGCGAAGAGCACGAGCGGGGCAATAGTGTGAGATGAGAGAGGAGAGATAGGAAGGAGCTGGACTGTGAAAAGCTTTGAAGGTCAACAGGAGAAGTTTATATTGGATTCTGAAGTGAATTGGAAGCCAATGAAGAGATTTCAGAAGTGGAGTAACATGGTCAGAGCGGCTAGCCAAGATTTATATTTATATTTATATTTATATATTTATGTATACACACATATACATGCCACCTTTTGGCCCAAAGGCCCCCAGAGATGTGAACAGCTTATTAGTACAACAAAAGATACAATAAAATGAAATAAGTGATCCAAACAGTGTTATAAAGCCATAAAACCCCAACCATGATTGGGAGTGAGGGAGACAAGAATAAAAGAAAGCCTTCCCAAGAAAAGGATTATAGCAGGGGTAGATACAACTTGGCCTGCAGATCGCATACAGCTGCCGGTGCAGCCCACAGCCACCCCCCAAAATTACATTATTATTTTTTTAGTGAAAAAATGGCATCCGTAGCTGCTAAGGAGTGCCGAAAGGGTTAGACAGCTAAATTTAACCCTTAAAGCACTCCATAGTGCTGTGGAGGTCTTTGCAAATCATTCCCCCGCCCTGCTTACAGAGTGCTTTAAACAGGGGAAACAGCCCCTACATCACACGCACACACCCCTTTTAAGGGCAAGTGACTGGCTCTTCAAGCGGCCCAGTGCGCTTCATGGCTGGGGAGGGATTTGAACCCAGGTCCTTCTGGTCTGAGTCTAACAGCCTCTTCACTTTACTCTGTTGTTCAGACAAGCTAAACATAGTGACCTTTGTGGCCAGAGGAGATAGATGTAGGAATTGATCCGTCTGTTTTTGATAGAAAGTGGTAATGAGTGATGGCACAGCCCACTTTGTAATTGCTATGGGGTTGGGGTTTTTTGGGGGGAGGTGTCCAGTTCCCCTGTACAGTTCCTCACTGTCAAACAGGCAGCCTAGCTCAATTTAGGAGAATCATCTTTAGCAGACAAAGCAGCAGACTTGCTTTTGAAAGCTTTGTGTTACATTGTAAACAATAAAACAGCCAGAAACAGGCAGCATTATCATAGCATTTTTTAGAGTGTTCAAAAGATTAGTTCCATCAACATTTGTTAGAAAACAACTACTTGTCTGAATCCATCCATGGCTAACCTCGGTGAGAAAAGATGATTGGCAAGACAAACATTATTATTCATTTGTTTGTTTGTTTATACAGCACTATCAGTGCACACAGCATTTGGGGAAATTTTATTTGAAAAGCAGCATAGAAATTACCAAATCATCATCAAAGTATAGGAGGACAGGTCACTGTCTTGAGGTGCTTACAGTCTCCTCCAAGGGAAGTTAAAATCCCATTACGCAAAGGAGGAAGGAGTTCCCTAATCGATAGTTGATAGCAGAGATTGTAAAGAGAACCGGGATCTTCCAATATGACCTGAAATATTGTCTGCCAGCATTTTTTGTGACATTTGCAAGAAAAGCAACTTTGCTGGTTCCAATAACCTGCATTAATCAATGTCACTCTGGCCTCTAACCTCAGTTGATTGATTACACTTACCCTCCCCCTCCTTGTGTGGACTATATCCCCTAATAATGTTAGCACCCTTTCCAAGGTTAATTGCCACACTGACCTTTCTCCTCTCTTGTTGCTTCATTCGAGGAATTTTGCCGACACAGCATTGACCGATCATCTTTCAGATAGCCAATCATCTCTGTTCAACCTGTACTTCAGGGTTGTTGTTCGTTCGCTTGTTTCTTTGCCTTGTTTCATCTTACATGGGTCAGCGGTTTTAGGGCGCATGCAATTCCAGCTCTAGCAAAGATACAATGGAGTGGTGGTTACTGAGTTGTCAAAATTTTGCTTTACTTTAAAAAGATGAAGAAGATATCATCGCCTCTAAAATGTGACTTTTTCATCTGAGATGATTTTGTTGAAAGCATTTCATAGTTGTCTTTACATTTTACCTGATAATTCGGAGAGAGGATTTTTACAGGATAAATTGTCAAAATAATCAATGTGGATTTATAGCAAAGTGGATTCTATTGCAGTGTCTGCTCCTAGAAATATAATAATACTTGGCTTTTTTGTTAGAGTTTAGAATATTTAAACTGTTTCACACATATTATTTTTGTATTCCTTACATCAATCTTAGAAGAATGGTCAGTAGAGCTTACTGGGTGACCTTAAAACATATTTTATTTCCTTGTCTTTATTCTCTCACCCTATTTTCCCTTACAGTAGATTAGGATTGTAACCATGCTCCAATGTGTTCAAATTACAAGAGAGGAGATTTCAGCTAAATATTACAAAGAATTTCTTGATCGTATGACACTGTTTCGACAGTGAAACAGACTGTCCTGGAAGATGGTGGACTTTCCTCCTTTAGAGTTTTAAGCATCCCTATTAGGGATGCTGTAGCAACAGATTTCTTGCATCTCTTGCAGGGAGTTGGACTATATTACCTTTGTGGTCCCTTCCAATCTTGTGGTTCTATGGATGTTGTCTCAGGCCCTTTCTACACCTAAGGAGTATACTAGGCAAATGGAGGGATCATTCTTGCCTGCTCCCGGGATCCCCTGTGTGTCATTTGCATGCACAGGGATGATCCCGGGATGAACCCTGGAAAAAAGGCAGGTGTAGAAATGGCCTGTCTCATTGGAGGATGGATAGGATAAAATCTACTAATGTCTTTATTAACTCCATAGTGCAGATAAGGGTGTGAGGGTGATTGATATGAGTATGCTATAATTGAATCAAATTGTTGTTATGGCACAGGTTAGATGAGAACCAGGGACTTTCTCATTGGCCTGGTTCAGACAACACGCTAAACCATGCTGCTTAATCACAAAATGGTTAACGGAATGCATGCATTCCATTAACCATTTTGTGGTTAAGCAGCATGGTTTAGCGTGTTGTCTGAACCAGGCCATTGAAGGTTCATTTTCTTAGCCACTAAAAAAAGTTTTCTCTATCTCCTAAATGGCAGAGGAGTACTGTCAAAATTGTAAGCGCAATAAAAATTTATCATCCACTAGACACATTCTCTAAACAAGTCCTCTTACGCCTCATCTGTTTTGTCTTAGTTTTGTCTTCTTTCTTGCTTTAACTTCTTTGATGGGGTTTCAGAGAACTTATTTGTTCTTGCTGTAGATTTGGATGAATGTGAGACTGGAGATACCTGCTGTTCGCAGTTCTGCATCAACTACGTTGGAGGCTATGAGTGCAGCTGCAAGGCAGGGTTCCGGCTTCATATGGACGGGTGCGGGTGTGATGGTAAATATTTAAGATTATCAGGCACTGAGCAAGGCACCCAGAAGGCCTGTCGCTGAAACAGGGAGCAAGCATTTCACAGAGAGTTGCTTTGAAATGTATTGTCACCTCAGGTGTCACAAACAGTGTTGATGTCCCTTCTGATGCATGTGTATACTTTCAGGAGAACCAAGCAAACTGCTAGTGGCAAGTTAAAAGACAACAGTGTGCAGACATAACACTACCTAATCTCCTAATCATGGTTTGGAGATTCAGCATGTCTCTCAGGCTTCTCCTCCCTTCTCTTCTTCCCCTTTGCATATGAATTATCTCTTCACCCTTTCATTATCTGAGCTAACCATGGTGCAGCACACTTAGCTCGAAACCACAGTTGGAGGTGCAGATGTAATGTTAACCATGGTTCGCTCCAGAAATGAAAGAGTGGGAAGAAATGTGTACGCAAGAGGGGTCAGGGTCAGAGAAGGGACACAGAAGCTCCAATCTCCTATCTTGGACCCTGTTCAGATGACACGCTAAGCCACGGTGGTTAAGCATTTTGAGCTAAACATTACAGCTTAGCATGCCATGTGAACCATGACTTAGTGTGTCGTGTGAACCATTCCTAACCATGCTAGCTACATAACGACGGTTTAACCACGCTCACTTACCATTTGCTGCAAAAGGGGTAGCGGCCTAACCATGGCTTAGTGTGTTGTCTGAACAGGCCCTGTGTGAGCAGGGAAGGTGGAAAAAAAACAATGAGCAAGCAGAGGCTAGGAAAATGCACAAAGACTAATGGCTGGGAAAGCAGTAAAGTAAAAGAGCAAAGTCTCCTTGTGGAATGAGAATGGACACGGAGGTGTTGAGCCTGGTTTGGGTTGGAAAGTAGCCATGGTACCACTGTACCTCACAGTAAGTCACCAAGGGAGTCCACATGGTTCTCAGTGACAATTACAAAAATTGGCCCAGACTATTCAGTCTAGACAGATAGATTCCCAAAGTTGCACAGGTGTCTAATAGGCCAAATGTATCTGGTGGACGTCAAGCTCAAAAGGCTGTTTCACCTTGGAAAGCAATTCCATGTTGGCCGATCAGTGGCAAATAACTGCTTTTCTTCTTTGTTATAGTAAGTACTAAGGACATTGCACTAATGTTAGTTTATGTTAACTCAATGTCATTAATACTAAGGCTATGCCACCATTGGATACTATCCAATGATTATGAGCTGCAGAAGGTGGGATGTGCGTATTTTAAACAGATAATAATCTATGAACTAATAATCAATGTAATCAAAACAGATAACCGTTTTGAAGTTCTGAACCAAAGTTCAGCCCAGTTTCCTTATTTCATATCCTAGATGTGGATGAGTGCCTTGCGGACACTGATGGCTGTGACCAACACTGCATTAATTCTTTGGGTTCTTATGAATGTATGTGCGAGGAGGGATACAGGCTCAGCAGTGCCAACAGACAGTCTTGCATCTGTAAGTTATTCCACATGGTTACAACATCTACCCAAATGAAAACTCAAGTTACTGTCCAGGATTTGTAGAAGTTATAGTGCTTTTATATATTCAAAGTGAGACACTGGAATACTATATAATCTTTAAAAAATTAAATCTCTTTGAATTGTTTCATTTCCAGCTAATTTGATGTTGCTCAAATCCCTGTTATATTGAGAAATTTATTTATTTATTTATTTATTTATTTATTACATTTTTATACTGCCCATCAGCCAAAGGTCTCTGGGCAGTGCACAATTAAAAAACATAAAATATAACAGGTATAAATTCAAAACATAAAAAGTTAAAAAGGCAATATAAAACCAACTACATTAAAAACCAGGGAAAGCCTAAAAGATATTACTTTTTAGTCTCCTGAACCGCATGAGGGAGGATCTTCCAGAGGGTGGGTGCTGCCACAGAGAAGGCCCGTCACCGAGGTTCTTCATGGTGGCATTCCATTCATCTCAGAATGGCCAGTAGGGCCTTCTCTGAGGATCATAGTTGTCGTCTGGATATTATGTAAGGGAAGGCAATCTGCTAGATATCCTGGTCCTAAGTTGTTTAGGGCTTTGTAGGATAAACATCATGCTAAAATTCCTGCAGGAGTCCCTAAACTCTTTGGGCCAGTGAGCCCATTTGGAATTTTGCGAGTATGCCATGGGAGCTTTCACAGAATGGCCAGCATGAGTGGGGTTTTTCATTCATAAAATGGCCACCATGGTGAGCCTGGGCAGGCACTAAGCACTCATTTCCCACAAGTGAAATGATATCTCCCCTCTTCGGGGGAGAAGAGTGATCAGAAGAAAGTAGCACTTAAGATTAAAATGTAAGGATTGTATCTTTTATCTCAGCATTAGATGAAGATGAGCTGGAAGAAGAAGAGCTAGAGGTCTCCAGGCTTCCTGACCTTCGCTTTAGAAGACCACCTCAGCTTCTTCATTTGAGTACCTCACTAGATTCCTTCTATGATGATCAGGAAGAAGATATTCGTGGAGAACTCACTCTTGTGCACAAAGTTGGTGAGGGAATGTTTGGGGTTTTGTTTGTTTTAAAAAAAAGCATTTTGACTTTTCCCAGTGAGCATGCACGGAATTGAAGGCATAAGATCCAATACAAAAGAGAGCTTTTGCATTGGCGTATTTCCATGTTGTGAAGAATCAGCTCTGTCAGGAGGAAATATGACATTTAAGGAATAAGTCAAAGCATGATGGGGTGCCAATTGACACTGAAGTGGAGTTCCTTTAACATCGCATGTGTTTAGCTAGAAGGAAGAAAGACAATGCAAATAAAGAGCAGGGGAAAGATGGGAAAATGCAGAACATCCAAGAAGCTCCTTGGTGTTGGAATTCTTGACCAAGTGGGCATGTGGGTCCATTTCAGATGAAATGGGAAAGCATGGTTTCCTCTTACATGAAGAGGCCTCTATGAACCCTTACATCTTAACTCAGGGAACTCTGGGTTGTTTAAACTCTAGATAGTGATGAGAGAACAAACCAGGATCAAACCATGGTTTCATATCCTGGTTTATTCATTAGCTAGAGTTTAAACAAACCAGAGCTCCCTATGTATGGGCACTATATTAAACAATGGTTTGTCTAAAATCATGTCCTCCTTGTTACCATGAGCCAAGAAGAGAAAGAGGGAGAGTGTGTGAGCCTGAATCTCATACAAATCATGGTTTGCCATATTATCTGAAGTGGGCCAGTGGCTGGGAATAGCACGAATTGGTGAAAGTGTAAGGTGTGTTGTGCGAGGGTGGAGAACGGAGGATAAATTTGTATGACAGGATGCTGTGAAAGTAGAAAGGGGGAAATGGGTGCAGTATACATTTTCACACAGGCACACACAGGTCTTAGTGGACTTCTATCTGCTGGTATGTTATATTACAGAAATCTCTGACAATGGTGCTCAAGTACAGACTACTGGATTATACATAATAAGGGCCATTTTGTGGAGGTAGATCCTGGCGACTCGAGTGTGTGGAAGAAAGGAAAGTTTCGCATCCTAAGAACCTAAGAAGAGCCTTGCTGGATCAGACCAAGGATCCATCTTGTCTAGCATTCTGTTCACTCAGTGACCAACCAGCTTCCTGTGGCAAACAAATAAGTAGGACACGATGAGTGCGGTAGAACTGGCCACTCATGTTCCCCAGCAACTGGTGTACATAGGCATACTGCCTTTGATACTGGAGGTAGCATATAGCCATCAGGATTAGTAGCCATTGATAGCCCTCTCTTCCATGAATTTGTCTAACCCCCTTTCAAAGCCATCCAAATTGGTGGCCATCACTAGATTTATTTATTTTATATTTATTTACTTATATCCCGCCCCATAGCTGAAGCTCTCTGGGCGGTTTACAAAAGTTAAAAACAGTAAACGTTAAAAAAGTATACAAAATTTAAAAATCGTCAGAAACATCTTGTAGGGAATTCTTCCTTGTATCTGTCCTGAATCTCCCACCAGTCAGCTTCATGGGAAGACCCCATTGGGTTCTAGTGTTATGAGAGAGGGAGAAAAATGTCTCGGTATCCATTTTCTCCACACCATGCAATTTTTTTTACACCTCTATCATGTCTCCCTTCACTCAGATTTTCTCTAACTTAAACTGTCCCAGAATTGGTTACCTCTCCCCTTAGGGCAGCTGCTCCAAACCCTTTGGTAATTTTAGTTGCTCTTTTCTACACTTTGCCCACTTCTATAATTTCCTTTTTTAAGTGCAGTGATCAGAACTGTACACAGTATTGGAATTGTGGTTACACCATAGATTTGTATGAGGGGAGTATGATATTGGCAGTTTTATTTTCTATTCCTTTCCTAATTATGCCTGTTTCACAGCAGCTTTACACCAGATCAACATTTTCATTGAGCTGTCCACCACAATCCCAAGGCCTATTTCGTGGTCAGCCCCACTAGCTCAGCTCCCATCAGTGTATATGTGAAGTTGGGGTTGGGGTAGGTGGGATTGCCCCACCATGCATCCCTTTACACTTGCTTACCTTGAACTGCATTTGCCATTTTGATAGCCATTCCGGAGAAATCCTTTTAGAGCTCTTGGCTCCAAAAGGATTTGATGTCATCAGCAAAATTCAATGTCATTAGCATTGGTCCCAGTACAGGTCCTTCTGATCCAGTTTGTGTCCCATTTATTTCGTCACACTGAATTCAGTGGAAACCAAGTCCACCCCACAGTGTATTTCTAGTCTGTCCCGTTCACTCATTAATATTTTTTTCCAAATGTCTTCATTCATAAGTCCATTTTGTCCTGTTTCCATATTAACATTTTTACATGTTTCCACATTAGTATTTTTTTTTGCATTTGTTCATTAGTAGGTCCATTCTGTCCTGTTCGAGCATTATTATTATTTTTAGAAAATCCATAGTTAAATAGAGATTTTTGGATGTATTTATCACAAAATACAAATTTTGAAATCCACTTTCCCTCAAAGCACGCAATTTAAAATGTATTTTGGTGTGTGCTTTGAGCCGAGAAATGGATTACAAAAGAAGGAGAAGGGCAAATCCTGAATGATAACCTCATTCCAATCAGCATAGTAGGCTGGGAGCTGCGGATCAAGTGGGGATGCTTCCAAATGCAAACCAAGCAAAGTCTTCAAGCCTCTCTAGCCCTGCCTTGGATTGTGTCTCTCTTTCTCAGAGGATGACTGCTGGGCATTGGTTTGCAGTAAGCAGCTGTTTGCTGTAGGCATTGCGCAATATAAATTGAGGTAGCCGTGCCTGGAGTACAAGTTGCCTCCTGTGTATTTCCATTTCAGTTTGCCTGGATAACATGTTTGGAAATGACTGCAGCTTAAGTTGCTCTGATTGTATGAACAGAGGGAAATGCAACAGTGGGAACAGTAGCTGTGACTGCCCACCTGGATGGACTGGCATAATCTGTAATGAAAGTGAGTATCAAAGGCTTTCAAGTGTTCTTGTATAATAACACTTAGAAGATTAATAAACATGAATCCTTACCTGACAAGTTTTGGTGGCTAAAGTGTGGGATATAAATTATGGGCCACAAATTGCCCACCTTTGCTTTAGGTCGTCTCAAGACAGATTTTTTTTCTCCTTTAACCAAACTAGCCCACTGTTGGTTGGCTGCCTTTAGCTTGATGGGTCCCATGTTGCACAGACCAATGAGCTAAGCAATCAATTGCATTGCCATTTGGCCAGCTTGAATAAGCCACAGTGGTTAAGCATTTTGAGCTAAACATGGCTTAACTATGGTGGCTACATAACCATGGTTTGAACACGTTCACTAACCATTTCTGCAGCAGGGTTGGCAGCCTAACTATGGCTTAGCTTGTCATCTGAACAGGCCCATTGAAATGTCCAGGGCCATCCATAATGAGCTTGAAGTCTGAGTGGGGTACTGAACCCAAATTTCCCCAATCCAGCTTTTTGCTCTGAGGGAACCTTTTTCACATTGATGGAGCAGCCAAGAACCCCTTCTGAATTGCACAGATGCAATTTGATGTGCATTCTCTATTCACATGAGATTCTGGTCAGACATTATTGTTCTCACTCTTGCCTGTGCATGCATTGAGAATGGACTCAATATTTGCCTAATATTGAGCACATGGGTAGACTAGTAACAATGGACAGCCTGTCTTTCAGGAAAGCTCATTTGCCATTACTCATCTTCTCATGAAGTACTTTCTGATAGGTATCCAGAACATAGCATGAAAATCGCAGAGAAGGCAAAACCCAAACCACACCTGTACTGATTCTAAAGAGCACATTTCTTAAAGCATTCTGGCGTGTGCCTTCATTTATTGTGCAGTCAAGTTCTATTCATTTTAATCCCCTTCTCCAAATTTAACATGACGGAGTATCACTTTGAACTGGGGAATAGGTGCAGCTGCAAGGTGTAGATACTTTCTCTGATGGAGAAACCCCTTTGGATATATTCTTGATATTAAACTAGCTATTAAACTGACCCTGCAGCTTCCCTGAGAGCAGCCTGATCAGATCATGTTCCAGGAAATGGCGAAAGGTTACTCAGGAATGCTGTCTCACGCATATTGTCCCTTCAGCTCATATATACTTCCTTCCCGAGTGACAGGCAACCAAAATGCTCAGTAAGTAAGTCAGTAAATAGGGACCTTTCTGTCTGAATAGGTATCAATTGTCCAAACTGGATATCCTCCACTGGAAGGAATTAATATGTGAACTTGTAAGGTCAGTTTCATAGCCCACTGGTTCATTTGGCTAGATCCAGATTTGCAAATGGCATTCCATCCTCTTTTCCCCAAATCAAGTTGGTCAGGACTTCCCAAGAAAAAAAATCCACCCATAAACACTGTCAATTTGAAAAATAGCCTTTTGCCTGTGGAAGGCATCCCATTTCACCAACCTAGGATACCCCATATTCCATAAAGAGGTGTTAAGTTCAGGAGTCTTAGCAACTTACTAAGTCTTAAGGCTAGCTCTGCAAAATGACCATCAGTGCAGAGTTCGGATAGTTAAAATGAATGTTTGTCTATTTGTTTTCCTAGTTGAGTTGCCTGTTTGATGCCTACATTTTTCTGTTAAAAAATAAAAATGCCTTTTATTGATAGAGATGCTCTGACTGGTGTTAGATGTGCAGCTCAAAATGCCCAGCATGTGTCGATGCTCTGTAATGATGCTGATGGTAGGGACTGTGGAAAGACCCAGTGCCTAGAGAGATCTGCCTTCCCATCTACCCTGCTGAGTCATCTTCCTCAGAAAAAGGCCATCCTCTACCTCAGGTGTGCAGAACAAAAGTGGTGTTGGAGGGGTTGGATGACACCACCACCACCACCAGAAGCCCTCCATCGGCTATATGACGTCTGGTAGGCATGGCCATTCCCCAGCCATCTGTGGGTTGCAGCTGCATCCACTTGTGGCAGGAGACATGGTCATTCCCACCTGATGTCATTTACTCCCTGATGGAAGTGCTTCGGCCAGGGATGAAGCTTCACTGAGTATGGGCTTTCCCTGCCTTTGCCCTCTCTGCTTCCTCCCCGCAATGGGGGAAGCCTCTGCGGGTTGGGTGCAGGGCCTCTGTGGGCCAAATTAGGCCTGTGTGCTAAAGGTTTTGCACCCCAGCTCTACCTTGAGGGAGACTTACATCCCATAGATAGCTGTTGGCAGCAAACGCTCTCAAAAGAGTTGTTTCTGGTCAGAACTTGCAACATTTTGTGGATGGCTAAACTTCCTCAGGTGAGCGTTTTACAGCACCCCAGATTTGTGGATTACATTCCATGGTTTACATTCTTTACATTCCACAGTTGCATCAACTTGACATGTTTCAGTCTACCTCAGTACTAAATGCTAAGCAGATAAATATTATTACCCATAGAAACAGGCATGGCATAATATCCGGAGTGTTTATTTTAAGTCGCTCTGTGATGGCTTCATCTCATTCCAGTGTGAGAGCTGAAGCGTAATTTCTCTCCATCCCTAACATGGTTACAAGATTGCTTTGCTCATTCTTCTTGTGTGTTTTCTTTACAGCCTGCTCCACAGGGACATATGGGAAAGATTGCAGCAGCCTATGCAAGTGTCAGAACGGAGGCTCCTGCGACCCTGTAACAGGGCAGTGTCGTTGTCCACCAGGAATTAATGGAAAGTTTTGCGAAGATGGTAAGAATTTCATTGTTTTGCTTTGCATCGTTTCCAGCTGGGTGCCCTTATGATTGTCTGTAGTGCTGACATTATCTTTTTTTAATTGGCACTGAAGGGCAATGTCAAGGCACAGGTCAGGATGCAATAGGCAGAGTAGTCAGTTCTGTGACCGGAAATGATGGGGCAAACTCTGGAAAAGAGGAAAATCAGTCACACTACTTAATTTTAGGAGACTACACCTCTCGGATCTAGTTTCTTTTGGACTGTAGACCCTCTTGAGTCTGGTCTGCTCGGAAATCAATCTTAGGTCTCCTTGTCCCTGCTGTGGCATTCCTGCCGCCCCACCCTACCCATTTCCACAATTTACAGGGGCCAGGTGGCAGGGCTGAGAGCACACCTGGCAAATGCCACAGCAGGGACTGAGGTCTGGATGCTACAGCAAGCATGAGGTGCACAACAGTATCCGTGGAAGCAGGGAACAAATGGAATCTACATTTCATTTGGCTCCCAGTATCCCTGGATGTTGCCGCAAACATGCACATCAGTGTCCAGATCGAAAGGCAGAAGTGTGGAACCTCTTTCATCCCAACGGCTAAATTCTGTTTTGGAGAAGCTCTCAGGGGGTTACCTGCCAGTGGTGGGCAGGCTGAAGACAAAAGGGGTGGGGCCTAAATTCCAAAATAACCAGCATATCTTAGCTTAAACCTTTTATTGCCAGTAACTAAGGCCTTTGCTAGACCAGGGGTTATCCCGTGCTGATACCCGGGATCGCCCCTGTGCATCCAGATGACACACAGGGGATTCCGGGCTCAGGGAAGGATCATCCCTCCCTGGCCCCGGGATAAAGCCTACCCCTTTAAGCCCACTGTTTCCCGCGGTCTTGGGATGAGCCCGAGACCGCGAGCAAGTGGCCCGTTTTCGTAGATTTTCCCGGCTCCGCACAATTACTCGCACGGAGCCGGGAGCTGCGCCCATTGGGGGCAGGGTGGGGGGAGCGGGGAAACCCAATTTTTTTAAAAAACTTACCTTTGCGCACAATTGTTCGTGCGCGTCATACCCTTTAAAAGTTAAAAAAAATGGCGGGCGCAACAGCTCTCTGCGTGAGGTCGCCTTGCCTTACGTGTAGACGAGGGCGACATCCCACGATACTTGCATCGCGGGATCTCCCCTCGTCCGTCACAGATTTAGCGGTAAGTCTAGCTAAGGCCTAAATCTTAGGAAGGGCATTTCAGCCTTTTAGGGGAATGGCAAAGGGGCTGGATTGGCAGGCCAGATTTGACACTCTTGTCCTAAGTTCCTGCTGCAGCATTCTTGGGATCTGTCTTTCATGGAGCATCCAAGAAAGGTACCAGGATACTTTCATGCATCTTGCTGTATGCTGGTGACCAATGGAAATAAGCATGCCCAGAGAAGGGCCTTTGCAATATACCGACTCTTCCTCAACGTGCTGCTGTTTATAATAAGTAGAGCTGAGGAAACATTTCTTTTCATATTGACCTTCAGTTACATTTGCATTGTCCTACTTCTTCTTGCTATATATCTTATCAGGCTGCCCCAAAGGACGATTTGGGAAGCACTGTAACAAGAAATGTAATTGTGTCAACGACGGATACTGCCACAGATTGTACGGAGCCTGTTTGTGTGACCCAGGGCTGTATGGTCGCTTCTGCCATCTGAGTAAGTCAAGGCATATTGAATGCTATAAAGAGCGTACTTAAGGCCTCAAAGGTAATTTACAACTTCTGCCAAATATTCTTCTGTCAAATAAAGATGCAGGGATTTTATTTATTTACCTGTTTAAACTTTGCTACTCTTCCCATCCCACAGTTCAAGATAGCTTACACTCTGATTTTAGAAAACAGTGCTAAAATCCATAAAAAGCAAAATTCTGGGTAGCTGTAAGTATATATACTTAAAGCAACAGAAATAATTTGGAGGCAGGTGGTGGGAAGCAGGTGATCGTTTTGCACAAGCTTGCTTTAAAAGATAGGCCTTCTGGAATCAGATTAATCAACTAAAATCAGATTAGATTAATCAACTTTCAATTGATGTGACGGGTACCCCAATTAATCAGACCGCAGTTGTTGTTTTTTAAAAATATTATTTTTAATACAAGTATCTAGAAAACCAGCAGCTGGTAGAAGCCTTAGAAGAGGCTTCTCCCACACACTGGATGGTGTCTGATGTGACATGTGTGGTCATCATCTAAAAACTATACAGTCTTCTTCAAAACTACTTGTTTCTGTCCTAGTCAAATCTATGTAGATTGAATTGACTAAGGGCACAATCCTATGCATGTTTATACATAAAAATGGCCTACAACTCCTAGCATGCCCCAACCTGCTGGGAGTTGAAGGCCTTTGTTCTGTCTAAACATGCATAGGATTATACATTAAACTTCATACAATTTGTCTAAGATTTCTTTAACTGGATGATTAAACTAATCCAAATACTCTGCCTGCCTGCCACACATTTAGCTTCTCTTGAGCACTTTTTCTGGTTTCATCACAATTTTCTTGGTCAACTTTAGCTAAACCGATCTAGTAGTGATGTTATCCGTTCTTTTTAATCTGCCTGCAGCCTGTCCCAAATGGGTCTTCGGAGCCGGCTGTTCAGAGGAGTGCCAATGTTTAAAGGAGAACACCCTTGACTGTGATCCCAGAAATGGTATTTGCACCTGCAAACCAGGCTATGAAGGAAGCAAGTGTCAAAAAGGTATGTTTTTTGCTCTCTAGTTCGAATGCTTTCCCCACAATGTTATTTATTCATCCTGCATTCGATATTACATCCGTGTGTTTGTTTTTTGACTTTGTTGTTGTTATATCAACCTTTGCTTACTGAAATGTTTGGCTTCATATGAGAAATAAATGAATATAGCATGCATCTCAGTGACTCTGATCCAGCAGAGGATGCTATGCCTGCACATGAGTGTTGCACAAAAATAGATAGATAGATAGATAGATAGATAGATAGATAGATAAAAGCTGGGCAAAATATCTCTGTCATTCATGGGATCGGAAGTGTAAAAGCAGATCAGGTCAGTCCATACTGGAATCTGCAAGGATTAAATTCTTCAAGCATCCCCAGCACACGCAATTCTCCATCCATCCCCATTTTCGAACGCACCCTCTACTGGGATGCAGCAGACACTTTTTCTGATGATTTTTCACCACCACCAGGTAAAAACTTGAGCTTTTAAAAAAGTTTTTCCTGCAGGCATTTGTTGGTATTTTCAAAAGGCTCTGTTGCTTTTATTTGGAATTGGTGAATTATTGTTTTGATTGTGATGTGTGATTTTATGAATTAATTTGCTTCTGGATTTGGTTTGTAAGCCATTTTGAATGCCATTTGAAGGAAGAAGTGTGAGATGCAGCTCTTTTTTGTCGTTGTTGGATGACCTGGCCAACAGAAAAACACATGTAAAGGAATTAAACACAGGGAAAGAACACGTGTGTGAATGCCAGCTCAAAGAACCTGATTTGCAAGCTGTACCCAAAATCTTCAAGGAGGTAGACTGAAAGCCTGCACTGGGTGGCTCTTTATTTTATTGATATGTTTGTTACCCTTTGAAAGCCAGTCCTTATCTACCTCACAAAGAAAAGCCAATGGCAGTTATGCTCTCTCTCACTCTCAGCCGAAAATGAACCAGGCAATCAGATGACACCATTCAAAAAACTCAATGTTCAGATGACACCATTCAGAAAACTCAACGTTCAGATGACACCATTCAAAAAACTCCCACCAACTTACCATTGCCTATAAAAAAATAAAAGGATTTGTTAAAGTAAATCAAGCCTGCAACTAAACACACGCGTACACCCCAAAATAAAACACCGTTTCTTCACATAGCTCTTTTTCTCACCCCCAGAGTGCTCGCCTGGTTTCTATGGGGCAGCCTGTCAACAGAGATGCAGCTGTCCTGACGCTTCCTTGTGTGACCATGAAACCGGAGACTGCAGTTATCCGTGTCCTGCAGGATTCTATGGAGAAAAGTGCCACTTCCGTATGTTTTGAAGAGCGGGGGGAGGGGGGAACTGGATGGAGTACTCTCACATCTGCCTGTGAAGGGGGAAATTATTCTTCCCTAACCTGGGTCCCTCCATGTACTTTCTACTATAACTCCCAGACAGCATGACCCATTGTCAGGGATAGTGTGAATGATACTTCAAAACATCTGGGATAATAGGAGTTGTGGTTTAAACCATCGGGAGCAACAACATAGGTTGCGGGAGGCTGTTTTAAATCATTCTCAGCCTCAATTGCCATATTCCAACAAATGCCTTGAGAAGCATTTTAGGAATTAGCTTTAGCCATCAGCGTACTTCGTACAGTCTCTTCCCACTTTATAGACAGTTGTCCCTGAAACCCCCGGACAAAATGTTCTATCAACTCTAACAGAGTTTCTGTGAGGTCAGCCAGTAGGGATGGAGAAATCTGTCAGTTTTACTTAGTTGCGCATTTCCCCCCCCCCTCAGAATATATGCACTTTTGTATACGTTTCCAAATATAGATGTTTTTGCAACCAATTTCTGCCTAAAATAAAGCATTTCTGTGCATACTTTTCTGTAATACATGCATTTTGCACATGTTTTTAATTTGCAAACTGCACTACAAAATCAACATATAACTGTACATGATGTGCAAATTCGTTATGTTTACTGTTAAATGCGAACCCAATTAATTTCTCCCCCATCCCTACCCACCATTGAACTAACTGACTGAAGGTTCAGGATGGAAAAAGGAAGTACTTCCATAACTTGTAGAATTCACTGCACAAAATGCAGTGATCACTGTTCAGCTAGTTGGCTTAGTCTATCTAGCTGTTACCCATGTCTCCAAGTAATGGCTCTGAATGTCATATACTGTGGACAAGAGATCTGTTGCCTCAGTCTCCTGGTTGTGCACTTCCTGGAGATTCGTCAACTTAACAGTCTTTTAGCTTTTAAGAAAGTTATAAAGACTGATCTCTTCCGGCAGGCCTATCCAGTGGAATTTTAGGATGCTTTTAGTATGTTTTTAGTACGTTTTTAGGAAGTTTTAACAATGTATATTGTGTTTTGATTAATGTTCTATGTGTTTTATGCTGTTGTTGTTCCCCACCTCGATCAGGATTGAGAAGCGGGTTAGAATATTTTAAAAATAAATAAAATAAAAATATAAAATTTGGCTGGCCACTGTTCGAAAGAGGATGGTGGACTAGATATTTTTGATCTATTTGGCTTATGAAGGCAGGGAGAGTAGGAGGTTGAAAACATATTTGGAATTCACATGACTGAGCAAAAGACCAATATGATCGTTCCTGTACAAGTCCGTGGCCTATGTCTCCTGGATACCACATCTCAAGCAGTTAGTAAAGTAGAGGGAGATGTAGATTAAAAGAAAACATGGGATTAAGAACAAGCTGATATTAGACAGAGCTTCAATGCCGATTGGGGACTTGAACCCATGTCTCCTCAACCTCAGTCCAATGTTCCAACTACTATACCACACTGGCTTTTATGGGTTCCAGGCTTTAATTCTTACGAGATTTCAAATCCAACTCCTCTCCATGGGTTTAGAGCAGTATCCCCAACCCTGTTGCCCTCCAGATATTTTGGATGACAACTCCCAGCATTCCCGACCATTGGCCATGCTGACTGGGGCTGATGGGAGTTGAAGATGTTTTGCCCTCCAAAACATCTGGAGGGCAACAGGTTAGGGAAAGATGATTTAGGGTGAAATCCTATTCACGTTTAGGCAGAAAAAAGTCCTAGAATTCACAGCATGCCACAGCCAGCCATAGTGGCTGGGGAATGCTGAGAGTTGGAGGACTTTTGGCTGTCTAAACAAGCATAGAATTGCACCCTAAGAGTATCTAGAAACCAAAATAAGGCTACAGTGCTATGCATACATAGTAGGGAATAGTTGGTGGGTCTTTCTTCCCAGTAAACATGTATAAGCACAGGCTGTAAGCTTTTGGAATGCCAATAGGTCCTCTCCATAGCAGACACAGACAAATTCATTGTTTAATTCCGGAATTGCAGAAATTACTTCCTCAGGGCATGGATTCCCCCCCCCCCCAACATGTGCACACACTTCATTTTGCCCTTAACATCTCTTAAGGTGTCAAAGATATGCTGTAGTTTTTCAAAGAGCTGATTCATTATGCTTTGTTGTTGATTTTTAGACTGCCCTGATGGTTTCTGGGGTGTGAACTGTCATTTTGCCTGTGGACCCTGTGAGAATGGAGGGCAGTGTAACAAAGTGACTGGCACGTGCGAATGCCCATCTGGATACACTGGAAAATATTGTAATGCTTGTAAGTATGAGTGTCTCCATGTTGCAATAGGAAAGAGAGGGAGGTTTCCATATCACAAATAAATAAGTCATCAAACTTTGTTGGGAAATCAATACAAGCCTTACAGCCCGGCAGTCAAGCCAACAAACTTGCATACATAGATTTGGGTAGTTGTTATGGGCTTCCGCTAATGTTCAGGATGGGGCACAGCGAAAATCCAAAGAAAGCCATTTCCCAGAATTTATTAACTGGTCGTAATATCTCTTTTGCAAGTGGTTCAGTTCTTTCCCACAGACTATCTTCCTGAAAAGATTAAGGACCCAACTAGAGACTCAGCGGCCGACCCAAGTCACCGCTCAACAGCTGCAAAGCAGCTTATGTGAGAAGCGGTTGCAATTTGCAGCAGAAAAACAGCAGGCGGGAGGGAATTCTTCTTAATCCGTTCTGTGCATGCCACTTTCCACCTTCATGGCCCTCCCCACAACCATTTTCCCCCATGGTGCAGTGCTAACATGTCAAAAAAACCAGATGGGGAAGGGGAAAAACAGCGGGTGTAGGAGGGATTAGCCCTCCCCCCGCCAGCCACTGCTGCAAAATTGAGCTCTTTTCCCCGTGCTTTGTAACTCCTTCTCCCCAAGACTGCTTTCCTGTGCACACGTATGCTCCCATTTAATTCAGTGGGCCTTAACTTCTGGGTAGGCATGCTTACGATTGAGTTGCACATCTTTTAATTTTGAAGTAGCTTGAAGTAATGCACCCTGTTTTGCTCTGCGGAGGGTGCATTTACACTTAAGTGCCTGCAACTGCAAAACCCCAAGGAGATAAATGTGCTGTTAATTGCAGAGTTTAAGAAGTAAGTTTAAAACAAATACCCGAAGTTTGAGAATCTGACCCTGTGCTCACAGCAGCCAGTTTGGTAGCCTTAATTCTCCAATGCACTGTCAGGATTACGAGCGGAAATTTGTACAGAAGTGCGGTGCGCCTGGCAGTAAAGGGTGAGGGGATCCCGCCTTGGGCTGGATGATTTTTCAGATCCCGTCTAGCCCGGTGATCCATAATGAGTGGATCATGAGCAGAGTTGTTCTCTCTCATGTGAAGCAGATGTCTTTGTTTGAATTAGGTGACAAATGCTGCGTGCTTCTCTCTTTTTCAGCTTGTCCCGCTGGTTACCATGGAAAGAAATGCTTGCTGCAATGCAGCTGTAATATCAGTGCTCCGTGTAACCCCATCACTGGCGAATGCACATGTCCCCTGGGTTGGGTCGGCCGTGACTGCAAGCAGCGTAAGTCCAAGCCTACATTATCAGCACCTGCTCCTTCTCTCTCATCAGTCATAATCGAAATCCTGAAGCACCAGCTTGGCAGCTTCTTAGGCAATTAAACTTTTCCTCTCTCTCTCTCTCTCTCTCTCTCTCTCTCTCTCTCTCTCTCTCTCTCTATATATATATATATATATATATATATATTCCCCTTGCTAATCTTATTGCCTCTGAAATTGTGTATTTATGGGTTTATGCAGCCTGGCTGGCGATAATCCTTAATTATCTAAGTCTAAAGTATGGAGGGCGATGACTGGTGAGGCAGAGAAGGTTTGATAGGAGAACTTTTATTCCATCACTGTGCACCAATTCCTCCAAGCGCACTCCGTGCCTTCGGCATTGAGATTGACAACCAGTTCCGTTTTTCCCCCCATTTTAATACAGCTTAGTTCAGGGCTAATACCCAGTGCTAGTATGGGGAGCGGGGAGGCCTTGTCTCAACAAGTGAGTGAGTTGCACTGTCTAGGGTTTGAAAGACAGTCCCTGAGTTGTAAATATCAATCTTGGATGACATTCTTATTTTTCCGTTTTTTGGATTGCAAAGGCGAGCATCCAGATGTATGGAGAGAGCAGGGATGTGCAAGTCGGCAAACTTCGAGTTCATCCAGGTTCTCTGAAGTCGGCTCTTTCCGACTCCTGTCTGTATCCGATTGCAAGCTTTGTGTGTGCGGTGTTGTTGTTGTTTTTACTTTTACTTTTTGCATGGAAATTTGTGTGCATTTTCATGACCATTTTTTTCAAACATATGCAACAATAGTGTACATTTTCCAATTGTACACATTTTTCTCCCATTAATTAAAGTGTGCTTGTGCGCATATGTTAAGAATATGCATTTTTTTCTTTCTACATTTTTTTTTCCTTGTACATTTTTCAAAAGCAGTTTTGAATCACAAGCTTGGAAATGTTTAGACTTCGACTGTAGAGTGTGTCCGGTTCTGGGATGTGCAAACTAAGTAAATTCAGGTCAAAAATGCACTGAAATGAATTTCTAATGCATCCCTAAGAAAGAGAAGCTTATCGGTTGCCCTCAGTTATCACATCTATCTGCTTCGTTAAGCAGCGGCTACATTATACAGCAATGGCACATTCTATTGATCACCCTCCAAAGAACTTAAGATGGCTTATTTGCATTATCTCTTTATCATCGCAACAACCATGAAATGTGAGTTGGTCCAAGAGATCGCAAATTTCCCAGAGTACCCTTAGCTTTATGGCTAAAGGCTCTTTTGCACAATAAACAGCAGCAAACCCAAGCGTAAAAACAACAAGGACCCATCGCCAATCTGAACTCTCTGCTAGGTGCACCTATAAAATACTCATGCTTTCAAACATAAGAGGAGCCAAGCTGGATCGCAGCAAGAGTCCATCTAGTCTAGCATTCTGTTCACATAGTGGCTGGCCCATGGAAAACCCACAAGCAGGACATGAGTCCAACAGCACCCTCCCATCCATGTTCCCCAGCAACTAGTGTACATAGGCATACTGCTTCTGATAAATGGAAGTAACATATAGCCATCAGGACTAGTAGCCATTGATAGCCTTCTCCTCCACAAATTTGACCAGCTCTCTTTTAAAGCCATTCAAATGTGTGTGTGTCACTACTTTATGTAGTAGCAAATTCCATAGTTTAACTGTGTGCTGTTTTTCACATTTACAAACAAAGGCATTTTAAAAACATACACCTAAAACCATGACATACAGAGGCCCAAAGCAGGGAACTGAACCCAGATCTCTTTTATCCAAGTCCAGCTATTCCACACTAACTCTGCTATCATGGGTTGTCGCTGAAATGTCTGGAGGCCATAGGGCCATAAGCACAAAAGAAGAGCACAAGGGGATTAGACAGATTTATGAAGGTATGGACTTACATTCTTATAATACCTTCAAGGACTGGAAGTAAGAGATGGCAAAAAATGACAAATGGCAGAAGTCCTTTCACCAGTGGCTACCATGGATAGAAGGCAATGGGGCCATCACAAATATCCTTCTACGAAACCTGTGCCACCGTTCCCCTCCCCTCTGATGTTGCTAAGTCTGCAACTCTCATCATCCCTGACAATTGAGCATGCTGGCTGAAGCAGATGGGCTTTGGAGTCCAACAACATCATGGCACCCACAGGTTCTCCACTCCTGGTCTAGTTCAGACTGGAACGCTCTGCTTGTTTTAGCCACAGTTGTGGATCCTTGCGTTATGCACCACTGTACAAGGCAGGGGTCCCCAGTGCAGCACCTGCAAAACTCTCCACTCCCTGCCACCTTCAAAAAAAATTGTTTAATTAAAAACTTGAAAAACGTTATGGCACCAGGTTTTCCTTCCCGTTCCTGAACCTGCTGCCGACCAGCTGTTGAGTGGGCAGGAAGAGAAGGAAAGAGTTGCTTCCCGGCCCTATCTAATCTATTCCGTCCACCCAAACCTTTCCCTTTTGCTCTTTCCATCTCTCCACTCACAGCCTTTCACTTCGCTCTTTCTTCCTCGTGGTCTCTGTGCATCGCACATAAGGGCTCTGCGCCTGCACAGAGCCACTTTTCGGGAAACTTCTAAAGCTGAGGAACACTTTTTTGGCGGGAACCCATCCCCCACCGCTCTACTGCGCATCTCCTAGCAGGTTCCTGCCCATCTCCTCAGTTCTCTTCGACCGCCTTGCTGGACGTGTCGTGGAAACTTTGCTCTTCTAAAAATTACCTTCTAGTCTTTTGAGGACACTGTTAAATATCTTCTCCAGTTTGTTGTACTTTTCTTTGTATCTTCAATAACAAAAAAATATTCCTATAACTTTCTTCAATCTTTAACACTTTCCTTCTGGGATGCATGGCCTTCATGGATTTTGCCTGTTTTTGTTTGTACTTTATGCTTTTTGTGGTTTTAAATTTTGTATATTCCTTTTTAATGTTCACTGTTTTTAACTTTTGTAAACCACCCAGAGAGCTTCAGCTATGGGGCGGTATATAAATGTAATAAATAAAATAAATAAATAAAAGGCCCCATTTAGTAAATGCAGCAAACTACTCCGCTTCCCTCTACTCAAACCCGTTCCTCGTTATTTCTCTCCCTTCCCCTTCCCTAGCCTTCTCTTTTCTCTCCCTAGCTCCTAGTCTTGCGCTTTCTCTCCCATTCAGCCCTTTACCTCACAGTTTCTCACCCTCCTGGCCTCTAGCCTCACTATTTCTCCCCAACGCACATCTCTTTTGACTAGCCAGGCCCCATGGCAGCCATTATGTGACTAACCACATGCTCCATAGCAACCATTTTGTACTGGTGCCCACAGCACTTTCTCAAATTCCCAAGTGTATCCACAGGTCCAAAAAGGCTGGGGACCACAGCATAGGGAAATATTAGAGCCCCAATAAGTGAATTAATGTCAACTATGGGGGTGACCATATTAAAAGGAGGACAGGGCTCCTGTATCTTTTAACAGTTGCATAGAAAAGGCAATTTCAGCAGGTGTCATTTGTATGCATGCAGCAGCTGGTGAAATTCCCTCTTCATCACAACAGTTAAAGCTGCACGAACCCTGCCCTCTTTTGTATCTGGTCATTCTAGTATAACACCTTCTGCTTTAACTGTTGTGATGAAGAGGGAATTTCACCAGGTGCTGCATGCATACAAATAACACCCGTTGAAATTCCCTTTTCTATGCAACTGTTAAAGATACAAGAGCCCTGTCCTCCTTTCCATATGGTTACCCTAACTATGGCCGTATTTGGAATTGAGCAAGGTCTGAATATTTGCTCTGCCTACTGACTTACTCCCACACAAAGGACTTCTCAGAAAGAGCAGCAACAGCAATTTTAGCAGACGTTCCTCCCTTACACATACAGTGGCTCATAGCAAAAGTGCAACTGAGTCACACACAACAATCCTATACATGTCTACTCAAAAGAAAGTTTATTCAGTCTTTGACTCCGGAGAGCCAGGATGGTGTGATAGTTAGAGTGTCAAATTGGGACTCTGAAAACCCGGGTTCGAGTCCCCACTCAGCCATACAATTCACTTTGGGCCAGTCACTGTCTCTCAGCCTAACCTACCTCACAGGGTTGTTGTTTTTGCGAGGATAGAAATGGAGAGGAGGAGGATCAAGTACAGCTCCTTGGAGGGAAATATGGGATGTAAATGTAACAAATAAATAAGTCCCACTGTGTTCAGTGGGGCTTTTCTCCCTGGTAAATATTTGTAGGATTGCATCCTCAACAATTTCAGAGACGTAAGAAACCTACCCCCCCCCTCACTCCTTGGCATTTGCAGTGTGAATTGGTCCTGATTTTATAGACTCACAAGTCCATGACATCTTTGCCGTTGTTGAAGTAGACAGTAAGATCACAGCCTATAAAAATCATGTACTGTTGGATGTTTCTTATATTCATTCTTCATGAAATTCTGTATTATTTTGCAGCTTGTGATACTGGTTACTGGGGACAGCTCTGTAGAAACTCATGTGACTGCAATAACAGCGCTGATGGCTGTGACCCCGTTACTGGAATTTGCTTCTGTGAAGCGGGATATACCGGGAAACGGTGCGAGCAGAGTAAGCCATTAGCCATGTTGAAGTGGGGGAATTCTTAGAATTTAGGAGTGGAAATTATTTTTCCTGCTATGTGCATCTAGGAAAGAGTCCAGCCGGTGCATTTTCCAGGATGTGGAGTAGTCCACTTGGGGGAACTCAGGTTTCAGCCTCTCTAGAATGTTTAGCTTAAAATGTGAACTCCAGGAGGAAAGCTGTGTTGCTTTGACTCAACAGCTAGTTTGTCCGTTAGACTTCATGTTAGGATAAGGGACGTTCCTTATTTTTGCTCCCCAGGTGTAGATCTTTGCTCCCCAGGTGTTGACTTGGTCAACTAGTGTCTGCATTTATCCTTTTCCTTCTCCATTGTGAAGCTGCTTTTCAAAATAGGAAATTAGCATAGCTTCCATCTGTATCCATAAAATCATACTTCTAGGATTGGCAAAGCTTCCTTTTCTTCCTTCCTTCCTTCCTTCCTTCCTTCCTTTCTGCTAAGGCTGAGCCTTCCAGGAAGCTGAGTTCTCCCCCTATACCGCAATGTGTGCTTTGACTGCACTCCCTCAGAATGGCGATATCCACACAAAACCACAGAGTTATACCCCATGATTATTTTCTAAATGAATTTCTGTGAAACCACAGTCAATCCTTTATTATTATGTTTATTATGTTTGGAGAACTTCCAGAATTGATCTCCAGCCTGCGGCCAATTTTGTCCCAATGTATGTCTCTTGCTCTGTGTATGTGTAGGGTGCCCCAAGGGAACCTTTGGCCTAGGCTGTAAATATAGCTGCTGGTGCAAGAACGGAGCTACCTGTGACCATGTGAGCGGAGCCTGTACTTGTGCAGCTGGCTGGACGGGAACTTTTTGTGAGAAAGGTATTTCTCCCTTTCCTTTCTTTTCTCTTGTTTTCTTTCTTTTTTAAAAAAAATCAATGCAATTATCAACAGTGATGTTTTCTGCAGATTTTAAGTCTGTTGTAGTGATTGTATCGATCAGTTCAACAGGCTGGGGAATAATTTACTAGCTCAATGATATGCTTGCAAGTACAGGCAAAGCAGCCCCAGTCTCTTAACTGTGGTTAAAGAGATTAGGGGTCCATGACAGGACTGTATGCTCCTCTCCTCTGTGGGGTGAATTTCTTCCCTCCGGCTTTCACCCCGGTTAGTTGCAGCACCTATATTAACTGCAATAAAGGCTAGCTGTTCTTCCTCTTAACCAGGATTCTTTGCTAGCTTCAAGCCCAGGTTAGGCAGGAGCTTAGCAGCAGTTAATGCTGATCTATTTCTTTATTGTAGGAATACAATAAACCCCTGGGGCTGCATGTAGTGCTGGCTTGAGGGTTGAGAGCTGCATGTGTGCATAAGCAAGCACATGCAAACATGGTAGCAGGGGAAGAGCCATCTGTATCAGGATTGCTGGGGGAGAACCTTCTATCTAGCTCTTCCCCTTATTATTATTATTATTATTATTTATTTATTTATATAGCACCATCAATGTACATGGTGCTGTACAGACTACACAGTAAATAGCAAGACCCTGCCACATAGGCTTACAATCATGATACAGATGGTCTTTCATTTCATTTATCATATTTCTATACTGCCCCATAGCTGGACCGCTCTGGCCAGTTCACAAAAATTAAAGACCATTGAAAGCACGTTACACAAAGTGCAAAACCATTTACATGAAAACATATAAACGCACATAACATATCCAAAGCAGTTTTTAAACCATCATTTTAGGATCTGCTAAAACTGCATCATATAATGCTAAATGCCTGAGAGGAGATGGCAGTTTTAACCTGGAGCAAAAACATAACAATGGTGGTGCCAGGAAGGCCTCGTTGGGGAGATCACTCCGTAATTGGGGGGCCACCACTGAGAAAGCCCTCTCCCTTGTTGCCATCCTCTGACCTCCCTTGGAGGAGGCCCTTGGATGCTGAACATAGTGTACAGCTTGGTTCATATTGGGAGAAGCGCTCCATCAGTTGTTTTACCAGTAATAAAAGAGGGGGGGACCTGGCACCTCTGGGGGTGCACATGATCGGGGGGTTGTGGTGGGGAATCAATGAGCATCTGGGCTATGGATTGTATTTGTTCGCTTTACTGCTATTACAAGGAGAGGGGACAGGAAAGGCTGTAGAAAAGGAAGTGGCAATTCCACTACCTGTTCTCAATCTCTAGCAGTATATATCAGATTGCAGCTTCAGCCTGTCATCGATCTTTAAAGAAAGAGCTGTCCTTTAACGGTGGCTGTAAAACTCATATCCCAGAAGCTTAGCAGGGGTCAGTGAAAAGAAAGATAATGGCAAGCAAGCATCCCTGAAAGACAGGTTGCCCACAATTGCCAATCATAGAATCATAGAATAGTAGAGTTGGAAGGGGCCCACAAGGCCATCGAGTCCAACCCCCTGCTCAATGAAAGGATCCACCCCAAAGCATCCCTGACAGATGGTTGTCCAGCCGCCTCTTGAAGGCCTCTAGTGTGGGAGTGACTTTGTGACTTCCCTGTGAAGGCTGAAGTCACAAAGTTGTGTTCTGTATTACCGTTCACCAGGGTGACAGTGAGCCCTAACAGCCTTGCTGGCATCAGGGATGGAGAGATCTTGTCTGTTTCTGCCCTGTAACACTTTCATATGTTTTTAACCTCCATTCGCTTTGTGCGTGGAACTGTGCCTTAGCATTCAAAGAAGCGTGTATTTTGTTGGATAGTAAATTTTGCTAATGAGAAAGCTTGCAAAGATTGAATTCCCAAGCATCCTAGCTGACAATACTCTGTGATCTAGAACTTGGCAGGATCCTCTGCAACTATCCTATGCAGCATAGGACACCCTCAGCAGGAAAATTGATATGGAAATTGTTCTTTCAAGCTATGGAGTTAGAAAATTTCTGCATTATAATATCATTACATTGCTATTAAGCTACAAAAGTGTAATCTGTTACCAATTGCTTAGCTAAAAGAAAGCAAGGGTTGATCCTGAATAGATTTCCTGTCTGCTAGTCTATTCCCAAATCCTGCAAATTTGCTTCACTGCCTGATGCTATATGGAAAAGCAAAGCAAACAAGCAACATTCTATTTTGGGATAAACTCAAGATAATGCATATTTAAGCTAGGGTTGAGAGAATCACCACTGCTAGGGTGACCATATGAAAAGGAGGACAGGGCTCCTGTATCTTTAACAGTTGTATTAAAAGGGAATTTCAGCAGGTGTCATTTGTATATATGGAGAACCTGGTGAAATTCCTTCTTCATCACACCAGTTAAAGCTGCAGGTGCCCTGCCCTCTTTTAAATCTGGTCACAGTATAGCTGCAGTATAGCTCCTGCAGCTTTAACTGTTGTGATGAAAAGGGAATTTCACCAGATTCTCTATATATTCAAATGACACCTGCTGAAATTCCCTTTTCTATGCAACTGTTAAAGATACAGGAGCCCTGTCCTCCTTTCCATATGGTCAACCACTGCTCAAGCTTGCAAACTTCTCAAAATTCCACTTTGATGCTTGGTTGGCCTTGTTCCCATTCACAATTGTGAACCTTCTTGTCTGAACAGGAAAAGTGTGTGTTTTGGTGCACATTTTTTGAATCGCATGCCTAAAAATATACTTTTCTCCCATTAAACAAAACTTAATTTTCCCCCAAAATGTGCATTTTTAAGGTGCACCCTTTTCTAAAGAAAGAATTTTGCAGGGATATGCAACTTTGCCTGCAAAATGCATTTACATTCAAGAGTATAAACAGTGCAAGTTCTAGTGTTAAACAAATGGAAACAAAATTCCTATAAATCCCTAATTTAAGCAAGTGTTTTGCCCGGAAAAGGTCTCTAGTTTATCACAATTTAGAAACCTATATCTTCTGCACTAAATTTGTTTGTCACGCAAAGGTGTTACAGTACTTTGTAAGTCAGTACCTAAGGACATATTCCCACCTTCTAATATACTGTGTTATTTTTAAGTAAAATTGAAAATTTCATGTCTTGCATGCATCTGCTGCCCTCTAGTGGAAAAGCTGGTGTTCAACATCGGCCACTTAAAAAAAAAGTAGACAGTGGTGTCAATCTATTAGGAAAACAAGAATCAAACAAATAGGACCAGTATTATAATGTCTTTACTGACATTATAAAAAAAACCCCAGTGAGCTAGCCCTTTGAGTTTCAGGACTGTTCCTCAGGATCAATGTTTAATAAAAAAAAGAAAAGCTGGGAAAGAAAGAATGTTGCTTGATCCAAGCATCTCTTTGGAGATGAGTTATGCTAGTTTGCACGATATTCCCATTGGATGAGCTGCCAGACTGTGGAAAGAAACAACAGACCTTATTTTGTGCATTTTCTCTGGTCCCCTTCCCCCATTGCACAAACAGAGAGCTCGTGAGTCCAATGAAATATGATGTAAACCACAGGTAAAACACTTAGTCAGGTAAGAATTTCATGTAGCACTCTTCTCATTCAATTGTTCTTACCATGTACGCCAACCCATATTTAGGTAGTGTTGCATACCACAGGTACATAGAATCATAGAATCATAGAATAGCAGAATTGGAAGGGGCCTACAAGGCCATCGAGTCCAACCCCCTGCTCAATGCAGGAATCCACCCTAAAGCATCCCTGACAGATGCTTGTCCAGCTGCCTCTTGAAGGCCTCTAGTGTGGGAAAGGCCACAACCTCACCAGGCAACTGATTCCATTGTCGTACTGCTCTAACAGTCAGGAAGTTTTTCCTGATGTCCAGCTGTAACTTCCTGTAACTTGAGCCCGTTCTTCCGTGTCCTGCACTCTGGGAGGATCGAGAAGAGATCCTGGCCCTCCTCTGTGTGACAACCTTTTAAGTATTTGAAGAGTGCTCTCATGTCTCCCCTCAATCTTCTCTTCTCCAGGCTAAACATGCCCAGTTCTTTCAGTCTCTCTTCATAGGGCTTTGTTTCCAGACCCCTGATCATCCTGGTTGCCCTCCTCTGAACACGCTCCAGCTTGTCTGCATCCTTCTTGAATTGTGGAGCCCAGAACGGGACGCAATACTCTAGATGAGGCCTAACCAAGGCTGAATAGAGAGGAACCAGTACCTCACGTGATTTGGAAGCTATACTTCTATTAATGCAGCCCAAAATAGAATTGGCCTTTCTTGCAGCCATATTGCATTGTTGGCTCATATTCAGCTTGCGATCTACAACAATTCCAAGATCCTTCTCGTTTGTTGTATTGCTGAGCCAAGTATCCCCCATCTTGTAACTGTGCCTTTGGTTTCTATTTCCTAAATGTAGAACTTGGCATTTATTCCTATTAAATTTCATTCTGTTGTTTTCAGCCCAGCACTCCAGCCTATCAAGATCACTTTGAAGTTTGTTTCTTTCTTCCAGGGTATTAGCTATCCCACCCAATTTTGTGTCATCTGCAAATTTGATCAGCGTTCCTTGCACCTCCTCATCCAAATCATTAATAAAAATGTTGAAGAGCACTGGGCCCAGGACTGATCCCTGCGGTACCCCACTCGTTGCCTCTCCCCAGTTTGAGAAGGTTCCATTGATAAGTACTCTTTGAGTCCGATTCTGTAGCCAACTGTGAATCCACCTAATAGTTGTTCTATCTAGCCCACTTTTAGCTAGTTTGTTAATCAGAATATCATGGTGCACTTTGTCAAAAGCTTTGCTGAAGTCAAGATATATGACATCCACAGCATTCCCACAGTCCACAAGGGAGGTTACCCGATCAAAAAATGAGATCAAATTAGTCTGATAGGACTTGTTCCTGATAAATCCATGTTGGCTTCTAGTGATTACTGCATTGATTTCAAGGTGTTTACAGATTGACTTCTTTATAATATGCTCCAGAATTTTCCCAGGGATGGATGTCAGACTGACTGGTCTGTAGTTCCCAGGTTCCTCCTTTTTGCCCTTTTTGAAGATAGGGACAACGTTAGCCCTCCTCCGGTCGTCCAGCACCTCACCCGTCTTTCATGGCAGGTGTTCTATTGTGTGGGCTAGCAAACTGGGGTAACAGAGTCTTGGGCAAAGCTTCCATGGATAGAGGATACTTTTTTCTAGGGTAACCAAGTGAAAAGGAGGGCAGGGCTCCTGTATCTTTAACAGTTGAATAGAAAAGGGAATTTCAGCAGGTGTCATTTGCATGCATGCAGCACCTGGTGAAATTCCCTCTTCATCACAACTGTTAAAGCTGCAATAGTTGTCCTATAGTTATGCCCACCTCTACCCCTCCCCGTTGTCGTAACATCAATGTTTCGAGCAGGGTAACAAGATTTTACTATTAGGATTGCCGCTTTTTCAACCAGCCACTGTATCTGTGCCTTTAATGCGCAGACATTTGCAGGTAGTATTGATTCTCTCTATGCTCAAGAAAACTTCTCTGTATCTATCAAGCAGAAGTTAATGACACTGATGGGGGCAAGGGATGGAGGGTCTTCACTTGGCTACCCTAGACCCTATAATGTTAAATTGATGGATAATCATGGTATCCTGTTAACTCCTTTGTAGTGGGCACAAGCTAACAGGGAAGCCTCCAACCAATTGTATAAATATCAAGGCCTGGCCAAAGGAAGGGATGCAATCACAGCAGTCCACCTGCTGGAGTTCTTTTGCATCCATGTGGCTAGGATTGAAGTGTTGCTCTCATTACAAGGTCATTCTATCACAGCCTTTCCCATTGTGTGACCCTGCCCATTCAGTCTAATTCCTTACTGAGTGATTGGCATCTACTTGATGGATCACATTGCAAGCAGCCTGCTGTTCCATCAGTTTTCAACTGCTCTTCTCTCAACACCATAACTTTCTGGCTAGCTATAAAATGTGCTGTGTTTACACATTTCCAGGCTGACAGAAGGCAATTTTAGACTCCAAACACCACTTTACCTTCAGTGCAAAGACAGGCTCTTGGATCAACTCTGTAACTAAAACTTAAATTAATGCATTCCCCTGTTACTTCCTAAAAGCTCAATTTGAAGTCCGGCAAATGTTGTTTGCCAGATGGATATATATACAAATCAGAATCATGTTCTCTTCTTTTTTCATCTTTAGCTTGTCCAGATGGCTTTTTTGGTCTCGACTGTCACCAGGTATGTGACTGCAAGCATGGAGCTGCCTGTGATCACATTGTTGGAACCTGCCAGTGCCTCCCTGGCTGGATAGGACCCAAGTGTGACCAACGTATGTAAACTAGAACAGATTTTCTAGTGCACTCCTCTCCAAACTATGCAGAATGCATAAGCTGTGATACAATAATGTGTGAATGCCAGATCCGTGTATGCAGTGTGATTTCTCAAGCCATTTCCCTACAGAACCCCCAGTCTGCGTTTTTGCACTCCCTGATTTCAAAAATAGCTTGCCATTTATTGTCAAGTGCTGTTAGGGACCCAATGAGTAAATAAAGTTTGATGTGTGTGTACTATTATTTATGTATGCACATACCAGTTGCTAAATCAGAGCCATAGACTATATTTGTTCCTCTCTTTTTTTAAAAAAAAAAGAAAAGACAAGATAGCAGGGGGTTGATTTACAAGGCTATGATGATTTCAATTACCATATGATGGTCTAGCTATTTGAAATGATTACCACATGTTGGCTGTAACCTTTGTCTCCTATATTTAATCACCCCATCCATATGTTATCCGAATCCACTCTTAATAGCAATAGATATATTTTTATGAGTGCATTTGAACAGCAAGTATTCCCACTGTGCGTTGACTTTTTGGGCAAGAAGTTCAGCAGACAAGTGATTCTTCAGTAATCAGGCTACATTGACATTTCTCATAATCCTGAAATGCGAGGATTGTACAATTCAATCTCTTGTGGGGGAATTATTTGTCTAGATTCACCCTTTAAGGTGGGCGTATTGTACTGTATGATACTTTTCTTCTACTGAAATTTATTTAATTGATACACTTCCTTTTTAGACCTGCTTATTTTTATCCTTTCCTAGATAAAAATCATCAAGCTGTAGGACTTTTTCCCCCTGTCTAAACATGCATAGAATTGCACCCTAAAGTTAATGGATCAATAGCATAAGGATGCTTTCTATGGGCAATATCCAATGCTGCCGCTCCACTTAGGCCATTGACATAGTGTTCGCATAAGCAACCACTAGCACCGCACCAGTATGCTGATGCAAATGGGTTTTCTGGGGGAAACTGTTGTGCCAGGATATGATTTTGGCATTACGCTAGAAGAGCGTCAGCATTGGATACTGCCCTATATTTCTATCTTCATTAACCTTGCAATTAGTTTCCTAAGTCCAAAGAGTTGTGTATGCACCAGGGCTTTAAAAACAACAACCCAACCTTCTTTCCATGACCCTTTGCCCACTGCACTTCCAGGAAGCTCTTTCTGAAGGTAGTGTGATAGCTTGCACTTCCTTTCTCATGTGTACCTATAAACCTCTATGGATCCCAGGCTTTATAAATATATACATAAAAAATGAATTATTTGGGAGATTCTTATTTTAACTATTCCATAATTTAATTCTGTTAGATTAATAAGACATTCCCAATTATCAGTCATGAAGGAATAAAATACAAAGGAAGGCCAATCAATGATTTTTTAAAAAAATTCTTTGTTTATTATTAATCCAGATGTTGCTAATTTTAAGCCAGTAAAAATATAAGTGGTTTGGTTTGATACATTTTGGAGCTCAGCAACAGTATAAAAGTCAGGGAAAATATATTACAGATTTTTATTTAGTTTACTATTACTTATACACAGTCAAAATTAAAGGCAACATAGAAATGTTTAAAATACAAAAAAAAAACACATTTCAACACATTGTTTACAAAATGCTATCCTTAATGCACAAGAGAGAAATCTAAGAATTTGTTTATTTACCATACATATATGGACGCCCATCAACATATGTTGTGTGGGTGGTTTGCAGAACTGAGAACAAAATACAATATTTAACGTACAGCAAACAGTAAAATGCAGGCTTAAAAAAGGTCTTCCTTTTTTTTAAGGATGATTTTGAAGTTCATGGTTTTGGGGTTTTCAAAGAAATAGCTGCTGGGTTTTTATTATTATTATTATTATTATTATTATTATTATTATTATTACATTTATATACCGCCCCACAGCTGAAACTCTCTGGGCAGTTTACAACAGTTAAAAATGGTAAACATTAAAAATTATACAAAATTTAAAAACCATAAAAACAACAGTATAAAAACAACACTATCCATTTAAAAACAACAATTCTGGGGTCCATTAAAAAAACAAACTTAACGTTGTTAAATGCTGTTAAAATGCCCGGGAGAAGAGAAAAGTCTTGACCTGGCACCGAAAAGATAACAACGTTGGCGCCAGTTCTCCCCTTGGGATTCAATTGGCAGAAATTAGGAATACAGGAAACAGAAAGGAGAGCACAAGTATGGAGAGCAGGCAAAGGGTCATCTTTGAAGAACAGCCTGTGAGGAAAAGAAAGGGAAGTGTTGGCACATGGCTTTGGCAGAGTTGGGCAGATGCTGAGGACCACCTGTTAGGAATCAGTGCTGCCAACTTCGTTCTCACTTGACACAAGGCTCAGCTAGGTCAATAGTAGTGAGTACTGTCTCTGACCTTGCCAAAGTGTGCAAAGCGAATGTGTTTTGCAAGCCCTTCTGTGACTGTTCAGGAGACTTTCTTAGACCATGAGCCTCGTACCCCTCACTGGCCATGTCTGCACCCCTTGTCCCAAGAGACCGTTACAGTACCTGTCGTGATTCCAAGCCCTCCCGCTGAGATGTGAGACAGTAAAGAGGTCTGCCATGCAATCCAGCAAATAAACGTCTCTTCACACCTGAAGGATGTGAGAATGCTAAGAGCTTTCCTCTAAGTTTAATTAGGCTAATTAATTAGGCTAATTAAGCTAGGCAGTTGCCCTTTCAACTAAAAGGGAGTGTTTCCCTCATAGTCCAAGAGCCACTTTAGCTCAGGAAGGTTCTGTCTCAAGAAGTCTTTTGGCGAGTGGCTAGCCTGGTAGACTGCCTCTCATCTGCTCGCAACTCTGCCCACTTGACTCTGGGATCTGTCAACTCTGAACTCACCTCCCCCTCTGAGAGTGACTGAGTTCCCAGGGACCACAGGCTCTGGCTCATTGGCATTCTCTCTGATAAAGTCCTGGAAAGATCTCCCCTTGATTCCTGGAGAGCCTTGGAGAATCTCCTCCCCTGCTTCCTATCTTGGTTGGTAAATTTCTAGTCATTGTTGTTGTCCTCCTCCTCCTCCTTCGGATTCAGAGTCTGATTGACCTCCTAAAACCCCTTCCCCCACACTAGGGAGAACAGGCCTGATCTTGACAGTACCCTTCTAGGCCATCCAAGGACTCCCCCAAAAGCTGGAGTGAGCTCTGTATCATGCTGAGCATAGAATCTCTCCCAACCCCCATGCATGCATACATACACACATACATACACACACACACACACACACTCGCATACACCCAAGGTCATTGAGGTTCCATTTTTGTTTCCAGGCATCTCACAAATAATACTCAGAATGCTTTCCCATTTCCTTTTGCAGTGATTAAGGCCAGAACTTTGCTTTTAAAAACCGTTAAAATGCACGACACCAGATTTTGGGTCAGTTCAGCCAACATGTTTCTCAACGGTGGTTCTAGAGTTCCACAGTGGAGTTTTTACACCACCGTTGAGAAATGTGTTGTCTTGCAGGAAAATGCCACACAACGGTGGAGGTGTTTTTTTGGAAAACACTCCACACTTAGTATCTACACTGTGCAGAAGAGAGTTCCTGCACAACCATTGTATTGCATGTTGTGTGGAGTTCTCATGTAATTTTCCGTTGAGTTGACTTTTCCCATTGGCTACAGAGTTCCCTGGCAAGAGCGACAAAAGGAGCGAGTGCCGCTCTAGGAGAGCTGCAGGATTTTTTTTCCAGCAATGGCTGATGGGATACCATTGGGAGGAGAGAGGGCAGAGGAACTGTCAATCAAATGGCACAATGGTTTTTACTCAACTCCATGGTAGCCCACAGTCACGCAACAGTGGAGTTAGAACATGTTGTGTGGGGTGTACCCCCTAAAAACTCAGTCGTTGAATGGAGTTTTCACACTGCATTGACTAACGTGATGTCTGAACTGAGCTTTTGTCATAGATACCATACTCTGTGGTTGTGCAGTGAACCTTTGACCCAGTCATTGCCACCATTTGTCTAGGAATGTTTTTATACAGCTCTTCATTTTCTGAATATTTGCACATAATGCTCATTTTCTAAACAGTTTTATACAACTCATGAAAAGAAATCTTAAATATTTTTTTGTGCTGGGAGGTCATTTCTAGGCCAAGAAATCTGAGCCCTTTTGAACTGTGTCACATGAGAAATGATTTTCAGTGGTTTATTCTTTTAAAAGTAGCCCTTTGAAATTGAGTTTTAGGACCTTATGCCATTTGCTAGTAAAATATGAATGAAGGACTTCTGTCAAGAATTGTTGTAAAGCTATTCTAGAAGTAGTGCCTTAATAAAATCATTGCTTGTCAGTGCCATGAGTATGGCATTGCCTTACTTAACTATATTCCATTGCATTATGATGAAAATGTAGACCCCAGAATAGTTGCTTAAATGAATATTGTTGTTTTTATGCTTTTGATGGTTTTAAGTTTTTGTATATCTGTTTTTAATGTTCACTTTTTTAACTTTTGTAAACCACCCAGAGAGCTTCAGCTATGGGGCGGTATATAAAAGAAATAAATAAATAAGAGTGCAACTTAGGAAGAGAGTTCTTCATCTCTGCCCTGTAGGCGAAATGAAATATGTGCCTATTGTGTTCCTTCGTTGCTGTTGGAGAGCCCAGGGTGTTACTGAATCGGGGGCTGATAGCTTTTCTTTGGTTACAGTCCATTTGCTCTGACTTTCCAAACATCTATAAAGTTAGCAATCTATCAGCTTAGCCTTTGACTGATCTTTGCAAACTATTTATTAAAAAGAAGAAAAGAAAAGAAACTGAACCCAACAACAAACCGGGAAGGTTTGTTTCTACATAATAAGTTTAATTAAGAAACAAAGCCCTTCATCTTCAGTCATGCCTGTCTCCTTCATCTTCCCACTAAAGCACACTACACATATCCGCAAGCCACTATTTGTCCTTGTGCAATGGGACCGTTAAAGCTTTCTAGTCCACATTTGATTTATTTCTTGCACTAGTTAAGGTGCAACAGCCTTCACAACTTCTTTTGCCTCCAAGTGAAGGGAATAAGGTCAAACAACAAATACAGAAAGGTAAGCCCCCTTTTCCCTCTTAGCTAAACAATGAATCATCGCTTTGATTTTAAGACCAGCCAGTAATGCCTTGTAATACATGAGTGACACTGCTGGATTCTTCCAAAGGTTGCTATTAAAATGGTCGGGTGGTGGCTGGCCGCCAGGTCTTCTGGCAATGCACGATGACATTGCATTTATATTCAGGCCTTGCGGTATTGAGTGATGGAGAGATCTTCTCCTAAGAGAGAAGTAAAAGGTTTGGAGGGAAGCACAAGACTCGCGCATAATTGAGACAGGAATTGATTTGCTCTAAGACTTAATGCTATTAAAAGCCGTTGGCTTAGGGAGGCCATTCGGCGTGAATGAAAAAGCTTTTCAAAATTATTGATAAAGGAGGATGCAACCCATCTGCAGTGAACTTGTCAACAAGCAGGAATAAAATGAATGAGCTCCCCTTCGTTCCTTTGGCATGCACAGGGCACCAGCCTGTAGGGTGAGTTTGGAACACGGATTGCAAGCGGTTTCAACATTTATGAGCTTTGCTTATCACCAAGGTTGACTTGCACTGAGGAGTTTGAAAGGTTGCACAAATTTCAGGAGCAAAAGAAGCCTCTAATATTTGTGTCTAAGGCAGAGTGACGGTTCTACCAGATATATCAGCTCCACATTCCCTCCTCTCCTATAACAGGTATGGACAATCAATACTTGGGCTAGGTTCACGCAACATGCTAATCCACCATTGGTTATCATGTTGTCTGAACGCAATGTTTTTCCGCAGAGAGGATTAACGTATTGTCTGAACACAGTGCGTGTGCAGGATGGCTTGTTAACCACACAGTTTCATTTATTTTTCTCAAACAAGCTACCTTGAAAATGAATGGCTTGTGTTGTATTGTTCACAGGGCAGTTAATAAGAAAAACTGCATGGTTAACAAGCAACCCTGTGGAAACTATGCTGCATTCAGACAACACGATAACCCAGTCTGCGGAAAAAGCACCACATTCAGACAACATGATAACCCGCAGTTCAACAACTTGGTGGGTTAATGTGTTGTGTGAACCCATCATGTGGTTATGCTCAGGGATTTCCCCACTCCCATTTCATTGGCTACTGCAGGGATGAAGCAACATGGGGTTCTGTGATGAAATGCAAAATGTCTGACATGACAAGTTGTTAACATAAGTCTAGGAGGCAGAGGGAGAGACTGGGGGCTGCTATTTGACACCAGCCACATGGCTCTCATACTGACTAGTTCCGGTCAAAGGTAAAATAAGGTTTTTTAAAAAATCAACCTGGCAGTCACCACTGATAAGTGGTTAATTTCTAAAAGATTGGTGCTGAGACTTTTGCTACCCTTGAATTTGAATCCCCTGGCCTAGAAGTCCTGCCTGTGTGGAAGTGAACTATGATTATGCAAAGGGAACAGAAGTATACACTATACTCCATTGAAATAATATTGTGCTTTATTATTACTTTGCAAGTGATACTTGCAACAGATTGTTGCAGTATATCCTCAACATCTAAGACAGGTGAGCAACTAGTGGCCCTCCAGGAGTTTTCCCCTATAGCACCCAAAATCCTTCACCATTAGCTATGATGACTAGAGCTGATAGGACCTGTAGGCCAAAACATTTGCGCGGGGGGGGGGGGGGGCGTGCAAAAGTTTCCCATCCCTACTCAAGGAGGATTGGATCTAGCCAGCCTTAGAAGGTAGTCAAATATAAAAATAAAAAGAGAAATAGCACCAAGAGAGAATCACCACAGCCATTGCCACAACCAACAATGAGTCCTTCCCCACCCACCCAACATCAACTATAAGTTTTGCCCTTCCATGATTTTCAAGCTAAACATTCTCATTTGATCATTTTCAGCTCGATACTACTCAATATTCCATACATCCCGAAAGCTCATGGGTGTTTGGGGAGTTTATAATGTTCTTTTATTTTAATGTACAAATTTATATACTTCTGTGTACCTTGGATATCCTCTGGGTATGTAAAAAACTACTAATTTGTTTTTGGATGACCTGGTTTCCCTTCCAAAATGATAGGCCATCCAAGTTTACTATTAGAGGGTGTGCATGTGTATAAATATGAGATCCCACACAAAATGTGCATAGTATCCCTGGTGTGCATGTGTTACCTGAGGCTAGCATCAAAGACAGTAGTCTCTTCTCAATCTTGGGTGTTACTTCATATGTAAGATTTGGGGTTGGGCTTTTGAACAGTTTAAAGTGCAACCAGTCTACATACAAGTAAGTGAAGCATGAGCTTCTACATGAGATTGAGAGATGGATTTTGCCCGGGAGGAGGTCTGAGGGTGCAATTTAAATAGACTGGCTTTGAGTGCAATCTGAGCATAGGTGGTATTTTTGAATGGGAATCCAAACCAGCTTCTGCCCCACCTCTGACCTGCAGTATTAACAGCAGACTGCACAGCGGTATAACAGTGAATAATCTATATTCACCCAGCTTGACCTGCAACATGGCGATAACAGCACTGGTAGTTGTAAGCTACTCTCTCAGCTTTACTCCAACCTACAATAGAGATATAATACATCTGAATGACACTGTAGGGTTGTTGTAAACCACTCAGAGATTGACTTGCAGTAAACAGTGAGAACTACAGTAAAGGGCTATCATAAACCATTCTCCCCTACACACAACCTCTTCCAATTTGTATTAGCATGTATTTTTAAAATGTTTGACACTAAATAATTTGGAAGGAGCAGGAACTCTTCTCTTTACTGCTACCTTTGTGGGGGGGAAGTGAGGGGGCAGGCACTGGTGCCCAGTCCCTGCTACATTAAAATCTTGCATTTCTCCATTAATTTCTTTGGACAACTATCACTTCTGCCCCTTGGGGACATTTAAAAAATCTTTCTCAGTATGAACCAGGAGATTACCTATCCAGCCAATGAGAAAGTTTGATTCTCTTTTCCCTTTTTATATCTATGGAAAATGGATACTGTTGTTTTTATACTGTTTTTATGTTTTTGATGGTTTTTAAATTTTGTATACTTTTTAATGTTTACCATTTTTAACTGTTGTAAACCGCCCAGAGAGCTTCGGCTGTGGGGCGGTATAAAAATGTAATAAATAAATAAATAAATGGCTGTATTTGAATGCAATGCTAAACCATGGTTCATGCACGCCCCTCCGCCCATCTCTCCTTGTCTCCTGCAGCCCTGAGATCAGAATCGTCCATTTCCATTTTATATAAACCACAGCTATCATTATGTTTGAACACTAAACTTTGCTTAATCTTAACTGTGGTTTGTTGAAACAAGTTAGCTTTATAAACTGATGGGTTTGGATATCACAAGCTTTGGTTTATCTGAAATGGAAAGAAACATTTCCAAACTCTTCATGACTGTTCTGGAGGAAGAGGAAGGGGAAGTGTACAAGCTCACCTTCAAAATGCTAAAGCACAGTTTAGCTTTATGTGCAAACTACATATACCACTGGGCTTCTTCCTCTATCTTCTTTGGCTCCATTTCTCTCTGAGGAAGAAAGGCAATGAGATAAATGCACAATGGAAAAAGAGACAAACTTACCTGCCCACTGCTATTTATTTATTTATTTGATTTGGCCCACACTTTTCTACCAAGAAGATGTAATTCAAGATGGCTTACAATCATAGATATATAAAATCATGATTAAAATAATAACACACATTAAAAATACAATTAAAAACATGACGACACTGGAATAAAAACAGCACCTAACCCAACAAATCTGCTTAGTGTCATGCCTCACCTCGAAGAAGAGTCCTCTGAGGAAGAGGAAGAGGAAGAGAGCCAGCTCATTGTACCACAGCCAGAGGCACAGGGAGGGGTGGAGGCCCCGACTGACAGCATTTCAGAGGTTTTGCAAGTAGGGGAGGCAGAAGAGCAGCCTGGCACATTGGGCTGCATACAAGAGATGCCTGAGTTACAGGAGGCGGAACTGGATGTAATTCAGCCGCTGCAGCGGAGAAAAAGCAAATGGTTGGAACAGCGAAGGAAGAAAATCCAATCACAGCAGGAGAGAGCACTTAAGTACCACACACGGTCTTGATGACCCAGCTGTGCTAATTAACAGCCAGCTATAAATCAGACCAGGACCTCGCTGAAGGCAAACCATCTCTTTCCTTGGCTTCTTGATCTGGCTTCATCAATACTCTGATTCCTAGACCCTCTGCAACGTTTCTGATACTGCTTTTCTGGACACGCTCTGACTGCTTCGATGCTTGACTCCACGACCCCTGGGCAACAGACTATGGACTGACCTGACTATGCTTTTGCTTTGCAATGCCTCACTGAAAATTCACTGAGAGGACCTGGACTGCTTGCCCTGCCAACCCAGCTTAGGGCACGACCCACCTGGAAACAGGACACTTACATGACAAAAGTCTGCTTGAATAAAAAAATGTTTTGCATGCCAATGGAAGGAGAGCAGAGAGGGAACCAACCTAGCCTTCCTCAGCATGGAGTTCCACAGCTTGAGACCAGGCCCCGAGAAAGCCCTCTCTTGCATCACCACCAAACACAGCTCTGAAGGTGGTGGTACTGAAAGAAAGGCTTCTCCCAAAGATCTTAAGACCTGGGCAGGCTCCTATGGGAGAAGGCAGCCCTTCAGGTAGCCTGCTCCAAGTTGTAACAAGTAGATTTGGGATTCACAGCCACTCACTAGGAAAGCGATAGGCTGTCACTGATGGGAGACTCATGATTTGTGAAGAAAACAGAGATAGAAAACTGAGGGCCTTGCTAGACCTACCTTAAAATCTGGGTGTGTGGAGGGGTCAGCCCACGCTAGAAGTAGTGTGGGCTGTCGCTCCTATCCACACGTTGACGCGATGGGGTAAAGGAAAGCCATTTTGTTCAATATCTTAAAGGGGCCATGTGCACAGGAGTGCACCAATGATAAAGGTAGTTTTTAAAAAAGGGTTCCCCACTCCCCCCTGCCCCGATTTCCCCCCCACCTGCCCATGCTCTCCGATCCCCCCCACCCGCCCACGCTCTCCGATCCCCCCATCCCCCGCAATCTCTGATTCCCCCCATCCCCTGCAATCTCCGATTCTCCCCATCCACCCCTGGCTCCGGTATCCCCCATCTCCCCACCCTGCCCTGATGGCCGCAGCACTCCTGTGGAGCACTGTGTGCCATCCACCGCTTTTCCTGGCTACTCGTGAGTAAATATGGTAGCCAGGAAAAGCGGTGGAACGGGCTACACGCCCGCGGTCTCAGGCTCAGCCCGAAACCGCGGGAAATACCGTGCCACAACCAGTGCCGGTTATCCCGGGCCAAGGGAGGGTTACCCCTGCCTGAGCCTGGGATCCCCTGTGCGTCATCTGGACACACAGGGCCGAGCCCGGGCCTCACACCGGGCTAAACCCTGGTCTAGCAACGGCCTGAGTCTGCCACTTCCCTTGGTCTGCTGATTGCTGAGACAGATGTACCTGCCCACTTTGATTGATTGATTGATTTGATTTGTCCCCTGCCTTTCTACCAACAAACTGGCACTCAAGGGGCTAACAATCATAGATAAATCAAAACTTGGATTAAAACAGTAGTAAAACAAATATATTAAGAGCACAATTAAAAACACAGTGACAGTACAATAAGGTCAGCACCCAATCCAACAGACCTCGATTACATGACAAAAGCCTGCTTGATTAAAAATGTCTTTGTCTGCTGGCAGGGGTACATCAGAGAGGGAATCAACCTAGGTTTCCTTGGCAAGGAGCTCCACAGCCTGGGAGCAGCCACCGAGTAGGTCTCTCCTGAAGATCTTAAAAGCCGGGCAGGCTTGAATGGGGAAAGCCAATCTTTCAGGCAGCCTGGTCCCAAACTGTATAGGGCTTTATAGGTCATAACCAGTACTTTGAATTCTGTCCCAAAATAGATTGGTGGCCAGTGAAGCTATTATAACAAAGGAGTTCTGTGCTCCCTATAGCTGGGCCCAGCCAAAGTCTGGCCCAGCTGAAGTTTCCAAACTCTTTTCAAAGACAGTCTGATGTAGAGTATGTTACAATCGTCCAAACAGGATGTAACTAAGACATGTGTGACCATGGCCAGATCAGAAACATCTAGGAACAGGCGCAGTTGGTATACTAGCCACAGCTGCACAAACACACTCCTGGCCACTGCCGAAACCTGGGCATTCAGGTTCATGGCCAAGTCCAAGAGTACACCCATAATACAAGCCTGAGTCTTCAGGGAGAGTGTAACCCCATCCAGCACAGCACTCTGCTTTCCATTTTCCTTCTTTCTCTTATGTGTTCTTTGCTTTCTCTCTCAGCCAGCTTTCTATCTGATGTGCATCATCTTCCTCCAGTTCCTCCTTTTCTATTTTTCCTCATTTCAAAAACAGAAAAGATTCATAGCTGGTGAGAAGAGAGAGAGAAAGGAAGATGTTGTTACTGGTTAGTTGACCAGCAATAGCAACTCCTGGCTTTCTCGCCTCACCCCCAGCCTTTTTAACCCCTTGCATTTAATAAATAAATAAAATAATAATAATAATAATAATAATAATAATAATTCTTACCTGCCTTTCCATCTGGATCGAGGCAGGAAACAACAATAAGTATAAAATACATACAACTGAATTATAGTATACATTATTAAAACATCCTAAAAACATCAACCACTCCTCTTCCAGCCAAGCCAAGCCCTCCCCCATTCCAATTCCCCCTCCTGGTTTTCTTTCCAGTGGACTCCCAACTTTGCATAAGAGCCATGCTGGATCAAATGAAGGTGAATCTAGTCCAGCATTCTGTTCACACAGTGGCCAACCAGCTGCCCATGAGAAAAACCCCAAGTAGGACATGAGTTCAACAGCACCTTCCTGTCCATGTTCCCCAGCAACTGGTATACATAGGCATACTGCCTCTAATACTGAAGGTAGCATATAGCCATCAGGATTAGTAGCCACAATGATAACCTTCTCCTCCATGAGATGGCGTTATCCTAACACTCAGTGTCTGCTGAGCATGCATAGACCTCATTCGGCTGTGCTTTTTGGATTTTTCTAACCTTTAAGGTCTTTCTTTAAAGATTTTTTGGGGTACATTTGAATGCTGATTTCCTCCCTCTTGTTGCTAGATGCCTCTGGTTTGGTTACAAAGGTGTGAGAGTTCCGTGAGTAAGTTCAGCGTTAGTAGGAGTGTTGATGGTGATGATGTTCCAGAGTTGAGGGCCAGGATCTAGGGCTAGGATGACATGTTCTCAAGACTGAATTCTGTCCAGTGTTGGATCAAACTCCTGATCAGCAGTGAGGCAGGGCACGATAATGAAGGCAGGCTTTCTTCCACATCTTCTGGCAGAACCAGCTGTTCTTGTGTAGCACTCTAGAGGGCACCCAAAGGCATTTGTTTAGCTGTTTACAAATGTTCCATATCTGTGGTGGCTGGGCTTGCTCGATTGGGATATGGCCAGTGCGACAGAACACAGTACCCCTGCCAGCCATGCCCAGAGGATATGGAAGACAAAGAACAGATGGCTCCTGGATGCAACCCACATCATCTGCTGCAGAGAAGGGAAACAAGCCAGAATAATACCTAATATGAATGCAATCTTTAAATAGGACTCCTAAGTATGTGCGGATGTCTGAATTCCATCACAGATTTCATTCCAACTAGAGTCCATGGGCATGTCTAGATGATGCCTTATCCCGGGGATTGCCCCGGGATCATCCCTGTGCATCCACATGATGCACAGGGGATCCTGGGGGCCGGGAGGGATGATCTCTCCATTTAACTGGGATTACTGGGATGGCTTTTAGCCCAATTTTTCCCGCGGTCTTGGGATCGTCCCGAGACCACGGGAGGTGTGGGGCAGCTGTCCTGGTTCCTCACAAGTAAATGTGAGGAGCCAGGCACAGGGCATGGAGCTTCAAGCGCTCCATGCCCATCTAGGGAGGGGAGTGGGGTTGGAGGTTTTTTTAGGGGGGTTAAACTTACTTTTGCACTGGAGCACAGATGCGCTCCAGGTCCTGTCTGTGTGGGGGTTTTTTTTTTAAAAAAAAAATGCCAGTCGAGACGTCTTCCTTCCTCCCTGGATGTGGCACGCCGCATGTGGACTGAGGAGGCGGATCTCGCAATCAGCATATCGTGAGATCCTCCCCCTCCCCTCCCCTGGTGTAGACATGCCCCATATCAGATTGCCTTCATCACTTGATAAGACTGTATCCTAGTATTTAGCGCAGTGGTGCAGGACTGGGGGCCAAAGCCAACCCTGCAGGGTTTCCCAAATGTCCACAACACTTTCCCAAACCCTTTATTTATTTATTTATTTATTTATTTATTACATTTTTATACCACCCAATAGCCGAAGCCCTTTCCCATGTCCACTAATCATTTGGTTAGTACCTGGCTTTTGTGCTGTTTTCCCCATTCTAAAAGGTTGAGATGACTCTCATAAAGCTTAGTTACTTGCAGCAACAAGAGCCTTAAGCTACACTGTGCTGCTAGTTTGGGGTATTTTTTACCCTACATTTTTCTTTCCTTTGGCCTTGCCCCTTTTGCCTTCGGTCCAACTCATCACAGGAATGCCCCTGCCCCCGAGAACTTCTCTGGGATGGATTTAATCCCTTAGGCTAAAAGAGGTTCATTTAGACAGTGAACACCTTTGCTCTTGCGATGTCATTAATAATTTCGCAATTTACATTGTGTGTATCCCCATGGGGTATCTCCCCCCTTCATGTTAAGCTTAAGGAGACACCCCCAGTCACTTGCAGAGTTCAAGGATCTCACGGATGGCCTGAGAAAGACCTTGGGTACCCTGGAACACCACTGACAACCCACAATTCCAAAATGGTGTGCCAAATTACATTACTGGCTCACAGACAGGGCTGAAATGTGACAAAAAATTAAACCACCATTTCAGTGCAGAACTGAAATCCCTACCCCACCCCATTTTTCGGCTCCATTCATAGGTTGCAAAATGTGAGGAATCATAGAATAGTAGAGTTGGAAGGAGCCTATAAGGCCATTGAGTCCAACCCACTGCTGAATGCAGGAATCCACCTTAAAGCACACCTGATGGATGGCTGTCCAGCTGCATCTTGAAGGCCTCTAGTGTGGGAGAGCCCACCACCTCCCTTAGTAATTGGTTCCATTTTCAAGGGATTGTTGAAAATTGTCACTTGACAGCCCGCATTGATGGATACCATTTGTCCCCCAGAAACCCCAATCATAGTGACACAAATTCGTCAGATAGGATTGCACCTGTGATCTTTTGGGGAAAACATTTATTTATTTATTTATTTATTTATTTATTTATTTAGAGTATTTTTATCCCGCACCTCAGCCAAAAGGCTCTCGGAGCGGCTTACAATGTATCAATAAAGAAGACAGTCCCTACCCTCAGGCTTACATTCTAAAAAAAAGACATGACACACAAGAAAAAGTGTATGGAGGGAAGAGGGAGAAACATGGTGGCCACCAGCCACTGATCCCTAGGAGAAGTTCTGTGGCAGCAGGGAACCCACCTCTGAAATTTTAAGTGAAAATTCTCTGGAGAATTTTCAGCTCAGCTGTGTGTTGGGTGCATCCAATACTCTCAGAATGGAAAGTCCCCTCACTTCTGCCAAGGTATGAGCTATGACATCATCTTGGAGGTGGGATAAGGTTGCACCAAATTTCTCCAGTGGTGAAATCCAAAAAGCATCACTGTTGTCCAGAAAGCATGATTCCATCTCTGGGCTCTGCTTGATCTGCAAATGAAAGGACAAAATGTAATTTTGGCTAAGCTACCTGGCAGTTATAAGGAAAGACGTTTCCTATTGTTCTGGGACTCATTGAGAAAGTCTGTGGTGAAGATTGAAATATATCCCAGATTTTAATCCAGAAAAAAACCCAACCTGTGCTCAGAAGTTTGGAAAATGCATCATTGGGCCATTGTCATGATTCTGGATAGGGCAGCTCTCTTCATTTTACCAAATCAAATCTGGGTAACTCTTTTCTTTATGTTCTGAGCACAATGACATTAAAGAGTGGGTGGCACTGTTTAAACAAATATGCAATGGGGATCTGCAATGGGGGATCAGAATAAAGTGTGCGAATTAAGGTGTGTGTGTTTGTATGTGTGTGTGTGTTAGTAAGCCCACTCACATTAACATTTCCTTCATTTTGAGCAAAGAGTTTGAATATTCTTTGTGCAAACCTCTCAGGTATGTAGGTGAGTGTGTTTGTGTGTGAGGGTATTTGGGTGTTTGTGTTTTTATTGAATTTGCACATTTCTTTTAGTGTAGAATATAAACAAAACTTCCCATGTCACCTTTGCTCTGTTCCTTTGAGAAAGCCCTGATAAAATCTCAGCCCATTTTTATTAGAGTAATTCTATCCACTGGAAACAAAGAAGAAAGAAAACTCCTTCTTTGCAGAAGGGTTTTCTTACCAGGCAGCAAATAAACAAACTGTCTATCGGACTCGCTGTGGCTGTTTGGTTTATACAGAGGCATTCTAAAATGTAGGAAGAAGATGGCTGATATTTCAACCCAGTGATTCCATTTGTTGCTTAAAAAAAAAGAACAGAACAGAAACACCATTCAGATTCTGTTATAATCATACATATTTGTAGGCCCCAAGCTGTTTTGTCAGTCATGATCAATATACAAACATGTGTATGACTTGAAAGTGGCTCACCGTAAGTCATTTTCTTCTCTTTGTTTTCCTTGAATTGAGTTCCAAATGAATCTGATGTGTCCTTTGATGTCTTGCGATTGGACTTTATGGTTCGTTTTCTCTCCTCGTCTTCTTTTCTCGCCAGCTTGTCAGGATAACAGTTACGGACAAGGCTGCAGTAAGAGTTGCAATTGCAAGAATGGAGCGCTCTGTGATCACGTCACTGGGGCATGTATATGCGCAGCAGGGTGGACAGGAGCAGTCTGTCAGGAAGGTACATTGCGAATTTAAACTTAGCCCTACATCCTCCAAGCAGTAGATATAATGTGGTAAACCCATGGCTGGTTGCAATGTTTCAGAAAGCAGGTGCAGGTTCATGTGGTTGAGTACTAAACTATGAAAGAAGAAAAGGGGCAGGCAAAGAGGTTGTTGGGACTTGGCCCGTTTGGACATTCCCCATAGTGGAGCCAGGGTTCACAGGGATGCAGTGCTGGAACTTTTTGTTTAACAGGGTTACTGATGCCATCTGATCCTCGCCACCCCACCCCGAAAAAAATCAGCATCCTTCCCACAGGGCCATTGGTAGAAGTTGGCCCTGGGGAAAAGAAGAGTCCAGCTGGGACAAAAGCAGGTGTCTGGTGTTAGCCTCATCTGCTTCCCTCTATCGCCTGGAAACTTTCCTACGGAGATGTTGATGGTTGATGGCCTTGTGAGGCAGGGGCGGGGCAGAGGATCAGTAGCACAGAGCATCAAACACAGGGCAAGATCCAGGAGGCAAGGTAGAAGGCAGGCTAAGCATCAATAAGGCCTGGGCGCCAAGTCTACCAAGATAGGCAACACTCAAGAGGTTTCTTTATTTCTACCATACATGAGAAAACACTGTAGAACTGCCTCAGCACTTAGACCAACACTAAGAGAGAGATGGGAAGAGATTCCACTTGGGCCTCCTTCAAGAGCTAAAACTGACACTCTTGAAGCTATGTGTGTAGGCATCACACAATAACCCATTCTAAAACTTAATGAATTGTCCTGCTGCTACAATCAATTTCACAGCCCCATCTGCATTTCCTTAAAATTAGGGTGAGCATGTGAAAAGGAGGACAGGGCTCCTGTATTTTTTAACAGTTGTATAGAAAAAGGAATTAGAGCAGGTATCATTGTTATGCTTGCACCACCGGGTGAAATTCCCTCTTCGTCACAACAGTTAAAGCTGCAGGAGCCCTGCCCTCTTTTGTATCTGGTCACTCTAGCAGTATTAACTACATACATGAGAATGTTAATAATCACTTAGGCTCCCTTTTGGTGTAAATATTGAACCTTACTATAGAGGGTGTACTCAGATCAAAATGCTACTGAATAAAACAACAGAAAAATCATCTCCTGGTAAGAACAATAAGAACATAAGATGAGCCCTGCTGAATCAGACCGAGGATCCAGTGTAGTCCAGCATTCTGTCCACATAGTGGCCAACCAGCTGTCGACCAGGAACCCACAAGCAGGACACAGGTGCAACAGCACCCTCCCGCCCATGTTCCCTAGCAACTGTGTATATAGGCTTACTGGCTCTGATACTGGCTCAGTAGTAGCTCAGTAATAGAGTACATGCTTTGCATGAAGGAAGTCTCAAGGTCAAAGTAATAGAGTACATGCTTTGCATGAAGAAAGTCTAAAGGTCAATTGGTCTAGTATCTCCATATATATATATATATAGAGAGAGAGAGAGAGAGAGAGAGAGAGAGAGAGAGAGAATTAGATAGCAGAGTCTGGGAAATTTTTTGTTTGGTCTCCCTGGGGATCCTCTGCCAGTCAGAATGGACTACCATGCTAAAGGCACCAACCAATCGTCTGACTCAGTCTAAGGCTGTTTCCCATATTCATATGATTTCTCTGTTTCCTAAATAGATTTGAGAATTAGTCCAAAGGCAAATGGTCTGACATCGTTCATTCAGCCCATAAGTAAAGAACCAGAGCCACTCCTCAAGAGTGCAAAGTATGAGAAAAGATGCCTGATGAGTGGGAAATGAGGCTTGCCCAAAATGAATTGCTAGCTCATTGATCCCTATTTCAATCAACAGTAGTAGTGTGGCAAATGTTTTTTTCCCTTTCATTGACTTGGAGGGTAAAGCCGGAAGGGCGGTTCTCCTTCCAGACTTTCATAACCAATTAGGGAATGGCATTTGTGCATTGGGAACCCGTTCTATGTTGTTGGGTTTCCAGCTTCTCTGGTAATGGTGGTAATGGTGGTATAAAGGAACCATGTGTAATAAAAACTGATGACATCAACCAAATGCAGACATCCCTGGGACACTATTTCAGGGTGTGTGTTTTTTGCAGCGGATAGGTTGATATTGGCAGAGGGGCAAGCTAGCCTGATCTCGGATATATTAACATTTAAATTACACAAACCAAAACGAAAGTGTGTTTTAAGAGCATTTATTGTGGCTACTTTTTATAACTGTTTTCTATACCTAGAAATACAGATGCTCCTGAGGAATAATAGGGGTGGGGGTGGGCAGTCTGTCCTCATAAAATGGGACCCCTGAAGCAAGAAAAATGTCTTATGTCCATATTACTCAACATATAGGTGCAGAATGTGCTTTGTCCCAATATACAGCTTTAGTGATTGCCCTTTTGTATTAAACTAAGATAAATTCTTGTCGACAGCTTGCCCTCCAGGTTTGTATGGCAAAAACTGCCTACAGCGCTGCCTCTGTCAAAACCGGGCTACTTGTAATCACGTGACCGGACAGTGCATCTGCCCAAAAGGTTGGACTGGAGTAGCCTGTGAACTGGGTAAATTCCAAAAAATATTTTCTTCTTTCCTTCCGTCCTTCCTTCCTTCCTTCCTTTTCCACGTCTAATCTAAAGGGCTTGGGGTGGGTAACAATATGGTGATAACCAGCCCACAATTATATTGGTTAAACTCCAAGATTGGCTGGACTGTTTCATTCATAAAGTTTATAAACAGGTGAAACTCTGCTCTCTTTCATTGAAGAGTGTGAACCTGGGAAGTACGGTGAGAAGTGCCAACGGAACTGTAGATGTAGCAATGGTGGGATTTGTGATCATCATTCAGGGAAATGCACCTGCCATCCAGGTTGGATTGGGGACCATTGTGACACTGGTAAGAAGTTGGATTTTAATACTATCAACTTTATAAAGTGCCCCATAATAATGCCTTGCCCTAAATAGTTGCATTGCTGTATTGCTGACAATGAAGTAACATTTCTGCAATGCTGATTTCACATTGTTCTGCAATACTTATTTCACATTAGTTTGTAGTGATATGCTGGTTCCACAGTCTCCTTGAACATATTTTTCTCTCAGATTCAACAAGCCTATGATAGGTCTTTTGAAGCTGCTGTATTAACGTCACTTAAACTGGAGCATTTTTATTGATTTTAATGGGAGTTCAATAAGATTCTGTTGAAGTAAATAGTTTTAGGATTTCCTTCTAAGTGTATTACAGTTACTTACTGAATCAACTGTTAAGGCTCAGTCTTTGTTCTCTGATCCTTTGCTGTACTTTCAGGTATGGTGATTCCTGTCTTCCTTTTTTCCCTTTCAAGGTATGACTTCCTTCCCCTCCTTCAGCTCTGTCATTCTAATAGCTTCCCTGTGCTTTTTCTCTCTGGCATAGCAGATAATGGGGCACATGACTTCCGTTTTCATTTCAGTCCTTGATCTTGAGTACCTCCCAAGTAGACCAAATGCTTTACAGAACCTGAAAGCCTTCCTCTGAGATTCAGACCTTATTATTGTTGTTTACATTTCTTTACCACCCAATAGCGAAAGTTCTTTGGGAAATTAATAAAATGTCATCTCCATGACTCATCTTCATGGGTCATTGCAGGGATTTGGATTTCCCATCTTTGTCATCATATATTTGTGCTAAGTTTTGTTTTGTCCAGAACTGTGAGATGGAGGGAAATAGGCTTGGGGGGGGGGTGTCTTTCAGTTCCAACAGTCCTCCCACAGTCTAGTGTATCTGATCACTTCCCACTTCCTTATTTTCTTTCTAGAACCCTTCTGCTCCATTTTCTCCATCCCAACTTCAAAGATCAGGATTAATTGTTATGATCCAGGGGGCCAGATTTTCTCAATGAATATAGTTTTGTTAGGATGTAGATATATACAATGCTCTGCAAAGCCTTTTCCCTGCACATCTACAGCCCAAATCCTGACATGTTAGATCCTGCAAACAATTAGATTTATTATAATGCTCTTCAGCACATAAAATGCTTTATACTTCCCATCTCCAATGGCACTTCTGGTAGCTGTTTCCCTAAGGCTCCTAGCCACGTGGGGCTTGGAGTGGTTTCAATTCCAATCATACCTGGGGTGTGAAGGGATAATCCTTCCCTTTCCATACAATGATCAAAATTAAAATCCCTCCTCCATGTCTGTAATTAATTTAAGACAAATCAAAGATACAGCTGCATGTATGTTATTCCATATTTTTATTAATTTATTTACTTACAGCATTTATATATTTCTATGTAACATGTGGTTTGGCCCGTATTGATCCTCTCTCACAACCTAGTGAGATAGCATGGCTTTGACTGAGAGGCAATGAATAGCCCAATAAAAAATGTCATAGCTGGTCAATCATGACTCCCTGTACTAATAAAGTGGGAGCCTAAAAATTGTGTCAGGGAGAGGGGACAGGATAGAAGCCTAAATTAGGGGAAGACCCCAGAGGTCTAAATCACAGGGAGCTGAAAGGGTCTGATATAGACCCCCTAATCTTCCTCAAAAAATTAGGGGTTCAAAACAACTCCCAATCTCCTCCCAGGTATGGTGAAATTGGTGGGGCCAAAAGCAGAGCGCTTGTCCATGCAGAGGCAAGCACACAGTCCACTGGGGTTAAGAGACAAAAAGTGTGTGGCCCAACTTTAGCTTCCATTCAGCCTGGGGCCCAAAGTGGTGTTGGAATTGGGCTCAGAGGATGTCTTCCAAGTTCAGTCTCATGCCACCTCAGCAAAAGACTGGCCCAATTTTAAAAACTTGTGGGATAAGATGAATTGGCTTTGGAGACATGTTTTCTTGGAGCCCAGTTCTATCCGTAAAATTTTCATACATCCTAGCTTGTTCTCTATAATAGACAATTGGTATGTCCACATGTGGACAGCTAGTGTGCCTAAAGACCAAAGTAGAGGTGTCATTAAATGCATGAGTTGCATTAATTATATGAACGCAATTAATGTGCACGTTTTTGTTATGTGAATAGGCACAGTGGAAGCTGTTTGCATTTCGGGAGAAGCTCCTTGGCACTAACTGGAGCTTCCTTGAAATGCAAATACTAGCTCAGAGTTCTGTAGAGACTATAGCAGGGAGAGGAAATGTTAACCGCATCCTCCCCACCACCCAGGGTTCCAAGATTGCTCAGGCTTCCCCGTACACGTTAGATGAATTCATGCAATTAAGGTCATGCCTATTTTGACCCTAACTAAAGCAACGTAAAAGAAGGTCTGTCTGAATGGTATATAGACCTCACAGCCCATCCAGAAAATATTGGGAGGTCAAGATAATCCCCGCCTCCCTCTCCCCAGAGATCAATGTGAGCCCTCAACCAGCTGATAGTTCAATAGTCTGAACGGAAACAAGCAATCTAGACTTGCCTGCATATGGATCTGAGCTTAGATGGTGTATGCCCTTGTGTTGTACGTCCTTCAAGCCAATCTGCTCCCCTCCCTTGAATCCTTTTGGTGCCCCTTTACTGAAAGAACTGGGGGGAGGACATGGTTTCAGATAATGTGCACTCTGTGGCCAGCATCTTCTGAGACAGTTCTCTCTCTCTCTCTCTCTCTCTCTCTCACACACACACACACACACACCACTCTTGTGAATGATTTCTGGGAGCTAACATACATGCATACTTTTGTGTGTATTGACAACCCAGGAGAAACTTTCAAAACTCAAAGGTCTGAAAAGTATCTGAATATTACGAGAATGCCTGAAGAATGGGGAAAATTTGGTCATTCACAAAATTAACTCGCATGTGAATGTCTACTACGTTCAACAACTGTTGGGCATTTTTAGTTTTCTTGTACGGCGCCTTGAGAGGGTTTACCCTAAAAGCCAGCTTATTAATCTTTTAAACAAATAATAAGAAATCAATATTAATACATCATTCAGACTTGAAATTTTACAGTGTTTAACCTTGTGACATTTCGATTGCTGACTTTAGCACATTAAAACATTTGTAATTTGAAGCTATCCTTCATGATAAATATTGGCGTTTTATTTGAGGTGGTTGAAGGACTGCATCAAATTATTCATCCCTCCTCTCCCCCACCCACCCCAAAAAAGTTAAGAGAAAGAATCCATTGTGTTGTGAATCTGATTCCTGTCTCAGCTTGCCCAGCTGGATCCTTTGGTGAGCGGTGTGAGGGACAATGCGATTGTGTGCACAGCTATTCCTGCCATCACCAGACTGGAGTGTGTCACTGTGAAAAAGGGTGGAGAGGAAAACAGTGTGACAAGCGTAAGTTGCCATTCAGCTTCTCCTACTTTGTGTGATCAAACTGGGTGGTGCTCATCTGAAATCCCACTGAACTAACCCCTCTGAAATCCACAGTCCAATAAATGAAGGCTGCTGAGCATAAAAACACCTCCGTGGCTTTCATTTTTAAAAAAGCTATGCCCAAAGTGAGTCCTAGCTTACGAATGGACTTTGTTGGACTTCTCTGTCATGAGCATAAGCTGCTTCTTTCTGCTACCAACCCCCACAACGATGGCTTGAACAAAGGGGTGAAGGCCCAAAAGCGACAACACAGCCATCTGGAGCCACACAGACCCTGGTGTTGTAGGGAGATGGTGGGCTGCCCACGAACCTTCTTCTTTCCTTCCAGAGGAGGGAGAGAAATAAGAGCCGATTTATGGTGTACTAGTTTTCCCATTGAGTAGGGTCGTGGTATCTGTTGTCAAAGAACAAACTGCAGACCACGGTTTGTTGTCACAGCTGGGCACCTACTGAGGACCCACACCCCAGGAGAGGGTCCACGGAAAAGGGCCCTCAAACCTGTCTGTTCTTCCGTCTCTTAGTTGGCCAAGACAACAGGGATGGTATGAAGAAGGAACAGTAGATGCCCCTAACTACATGCTCATTGGCTCTCTGCCTGGCAAGCAAGCGGTTGTTAGCAATGACAAGGAAGAGCAGCAGCAGGCGACAATGCTCATGAGAAGGTAGACTTATTGAGGGAGAGCGTCTTGACTAAGAGGCCTCCTAAATCTGGAGCTGGCAAGGCCACCCATTAAGAAAATCAGACAAGCATTGTTGTATTGGACAAAAACTCCATCCCATCCAGCATTCTGTTTCCAACAATAGCCAGCCAGAAAACACTGCATGACATGAGGGCAAGACAGCATTTGTTATACAGAGGTAGCGGGCTTCCAAATATGGAGGTTCTATGCTAATAGCATTCGATAGGTCTATCCATAAATATGCCTAATCCCTTTTTAAAGGTGTCTAAACTACCAGCCATCAGCAAGTGGTAATAAATTCCAAAAAATTATCTATTATATTAAATATTTCCGCTAGTTTTCCAACCTCTTCCCAGTCATCTTCATTGGCTACCACTTAGTTCTAGTAATAGGAGAAAGATGGGGAGAAAAATAGCTTTCTCTATATATTATTCATAATTTTATAAACTTCTATCTTGTCCCTATTTCTATTCCTGAATCACTTCTCTAAATTAAAAAAGCCCATGCTTTTCCCTGTAATAAAGGTGTCCCAGCCTCCTTGATCAATTTACCTTTACTTTTTAAAGCTCCGTTACACTGAAGGGCAGAACTGGATCGTATGACTTAAGCATATTTGTACTTCTAACAAGTGATTCTTCTGGTTTTGTTTGCTTTTCTCCAGCTTGCTTGCCTGGCACCTATGGCAATGATTGCATTGAGCATTGCAAATGTCCTTCAGGCGTCCCTTGTCACCATGTGAATGGAGAGTGTGGATGCCCTCCAGGTTTTGTGGGCAGCAGTTGTGAAATAAGTAAGACAACTCATCTGTTTTTGTTGTGAAGGAATAAAGTTAAGTGTGTCTTGTCCAAAGGCTGCATGGAGGATGAAGAGACTTATGTCAACCAAGCGAACCATGATGGTGATAAGCATATGCAAAGCATAAGTTCTGCATTTGTTGTCCAGGGAGTGCTAGGAATCATAGAATAGTAGAGGGACCTATAAGGCCATCGAGTCCAACCCCCTGCTCAATGCAGGAATCCACCTCAAAGCATAATGGACAGATTTCTGCCCAGCCCACTCCGGAAGGCTGAAAATGACTGAGGCCTATTCATCACAAAATGATGACAGATGGAGGTGGAGTTTGACATAAACAGCTTGCAAGTGCTGATATCATTTTGTACTGGTATCTAATTCCTCTTTGCTAAATTCTTTGCTACAGCTCTTTCCTTGTAGAAAGGAGTTCCATCATTCAACTTTCCTCAAATCAAGAATTGACATTGGCTCTGGAGGTATTGCTCCTCAGCCTCCTCATTTCTTGAAGAATTTGCTGATCCAGAGGCTCTAAGTCTGGGTTTCCAGCATGGTGCCCCTGAGCCCCAATGTGTCCACAAACGCCTCTCTTGGCACCCACCAAGCTTCCTGACTCTCCTGATTTTCATATTATTTCTTAAGGTTATTTTAAATTATTTTTAATTGGGAATTTGCCATTCTACAAAGCAAAGTGTTGCCCTTTATTTGGGTTAAAAATCTTTATTGAAATGACTGAGTTTTAGTTCTGGTTACATAAGTCAAATAATAAGTCGGACATTTACGTTAAATTCCAATTTAAATTTTCACCTGGATTTAATATAACTAGTCATTAACTTACTTAATACCCTCTGTTCCCTTATTCCCCCCCCCCTTTAAACCTCTTTGACCCTAGGTCACCCTTATACAGGCCATGTTTCCTTTCTCCCTTGTTAGGGGCGGGACCTCTTTTGTTAAACCTATGTTCTCCATTAACTATATATGTCGATGGAGGAATTCTCCCATGTCCAGCTTTATTTACAAAATCAATTAATTTCCTCCATACCCCTTCAAATTTGTCTTCATTTGATTGTCCACACGCTATCCTTAACTTTTGAATCAATTTTTCTTACAAAGTGATCTGCCATACTCACTGATACCAATTTTCAATATAGAGCCATTTACCATCTTTCCAAAGCTTGGCTATCAACCATCTTGCTGCTAACAGTAGATGACTTACTAATTCATTACTTAGCAAGTTGATGTCTAATCCTATATATATATATATATATATATATATATATATCAAGTCTAGGTGTGGAGATGGGTGAACCTATTGTCCGGTTATTGAACTAATCTCTTGGAAAATTATTTACCTTAAGGCAGGACCACATTTGTATATATGTTCCTATGCCCAAGCATCCCCTCCAACACTCTGGGGATGTCCCTGGGCTTATCATTGATAGTTTCCTTGGTGTTGATACCATCTGTGTGTCAATTTCAACATTAATTTCTTGTATTTAATTGATATTGTTTTAAATATCTTTTTCACAATGCATCCCACTGTTTTTCCTCTATATGGATTCTGAGATCAGTTTCCCAAACCTTCCAGAGTGAATCTTTCGTACCGACTTCCTGAGCTATTATCCATTTATATAAATTAGAGGTCAAACCTTTTGTTACTCCTATATATCTCACCACTTCCCATTCAAATGCCATCAAATTCCTGGTAGCCGCAGTTTGTATTGCTGGCTGAGAGAAAGGCACATACTTGTGCAATTTCTAACCCCTGAGCCCTCTCCTGGCCTAATTTTTCCATCAATTTTTCCTGTTTGAACAGTTGTCCATTTTTAAAGAAATCTGTAAGGTGGTACAGTCCTTTGGATTTCCACTTAGCCATTTCCACTGCTGTTAATCTACCTAAAAAGGCTGGGTGGTGAGCCACCGGAATTAGCGGTGAGCGCCCTGGAGTTAATATTTCCATCCTCAATTTCCACATTTCAATGTAGTTAATGTAAATGGATTCTGTACCCGCTCTACTAATTGAAAAATGTGTTTCAAGTATGGCCAGATACTGATTAAAGTTCCCTCATGCATTATCCCTTCCATCTTCACCCATTGTTTAGAGGTATCTCCTTTCATCAGAGGGATTATGTGTTTAAGTTGGTTGGACTCATAATAACATGTCAGGTTTGGGATTCCCCACCTGCCCTTCTTGGGTTGCTTGTATAACAGTGGTTTGTGTATCCTGGTGTTTTTTTTTGTACCAAATATAAATGAATTACATTGTCTCTGCCAATGTTATAATTGTCTTTTTGGAATCCAGACTGGCAGTGTTTGAAATAAAAATAAAAGTTTTGGGACTGACATCATCTTAATGGCAATTAGGCGATCAGTAATGCTTTACTGCTGCTGCTTCTGTTTCCTTATCTCTGAACTAATGGTCTTCCATACTTTTTAATAATTTGCTACATATAATTTGTTTAAATCTCTAGTAATTTGGACCCCTAAATATCTAAAACTTACATGACAGAGTGGTATCCCCATCTTTTCAGAAAGTTGTTTTGGTGTGGGTGGGGTGGGGTAATTTAGGGCATGCTACACCTTAAGGGTGTAGAGAGAAGGAGTGGGGAAGATCACAGACTTACCTGCTTATCGTGATCCTCCCCCAGTGTCTTGACGGCTGTGTGACGTCCTGGAAGGAAAGAGGGACATTGCGGCTGCCATTTAAAAAAAGGCAAACGGGAGAAGAGTGCAATTGTGTTCCACCAAAAAAGTGTGTTTTTAAAAAAGCACGCTCCCCCCCCCAAAAGCATGCTCCCCACCCCCGATGGGCACGGACTGCCCCTGCTCAGCTCCATGCCCATTTTTAGAGCCCCGCTACTTGCGGGGAGGAAGGGACGACCCAGGAGCATCGGTCACTCCTCGGGGTGGTCCCAGGACCATGGAAAACCCAGGTTTTCCATGGTCCCAGATATCCCGGGGAAAGTCCCTGGTCATCCAGGGTTGCCCCCAGGATCCCCTGGATGCACAAGGACGATTGAGGGACTACCCTGGGTTATAGGGCTGGTGTAGACATGTCCTTAGACACATTGTCTCTGATTTACTGTAGTTTACCTCCAAAACAGCTACCAAACTAAAGTTCTCTAGTTCTTGTTTCAAGTGGGGTGTTTGGTCTGCATAAAGCCCTAGCAAATGAACCTCATTTTCTATTTTTACCCCCTTAGTATTTGGATTGTCTCGAAGGTTTTATGCCAGGGGGTGTCATGTGTTGTAATCATATATGAGAAACCACACAATGTACATCCACTTATGAACCAGCAACTGAGCAACCAGGGTGCTTTTCCATGGCATGTTACTCTGTTCCTAGAAATAAGCGCTTAAAACGTACGCTTGTATTTTAGTGCACAGCACCATCCATAATATAAACCACAAAGCTTTCGGGTGGGCCCCCAGGACCAAGAGAGGACCAAGAAAGAAACCGCATAAACATCTGAAGCTGAGTTGAAGCTTTAAGGCATCTGTGGAGGAGAGAGTCACCGCACATATTGGGGGGTGGGGGTGAGGACTCTCTTGAGTTTATTATTTTAGTCGATTTTCCTTGACATCAACCTATGACTTTCTCTAAGTGACAAGAAAATTGCAACTGGCCCTTGACAGTTGGGCACAAATTGACTGAACAAAACAAAATCAAACCGCAAAGTAATCCCCAAGCAAACGTAATAAACCCAAAGTCCCAGAGGGCAGCATTCTTCTGCAGGCAGTGGTCTTATTGAATAAATTCCACCCCGCTCTTTGTTTGAGTGCTATGTTTATCAAGACAAATGTAATTCATCGGTTTACATTTCCTCTTCCCTCAGCTTGTCTGCCAGGCACATACGGAGAGAACTGTAACCAAGCATGTCAGTGCTCTGGAAAGAATGAAGAGTGCCACCATGTCACAGGCCAGTGTGGCTGCCTGCCGGGTTACTACGGAAACCACTGTGACCTTCGTAAGTGACTTCTTATTCCGCCGCCATCTCTGATGAGCATGGGCTTGGTTGGTGGGTTAGGGCCTGATTTCAGAATTGTGTGGTTTTAATGAAAACTTGAGTCTTTGTTGCCGTAACAATGTTGGTTCCCCCCCCCCTTTTTTTTTTTTTAAGCTTGTAAGCATGAGGGCAGGAACCGTTTGGTTTTTATTGATGTGCAAGCCATTCTGGGAGCCTTTTTGACTGTAGAGTGTTGTATCCATGCCTTAAAAGCAAAACAAACAATCATGGAAGTTCTGGGCACCTTTCTGGGCTGATGCAAAGTATTTTTTTATTATTATTTGCAAAGATATTTATAGTCTGGAATTATTTTGGTCATATATTTATATTTTAGCGTATATTCTTGTAGTCTGTTTAGTATGCAAATGGACAATATATTGGATGTTAAAGACCATTTTGGATATGCTGTCATTTTTTGCCATCATATTCGCAACACTTAACCAGTATAGTTCAGTGGGAAGAATTTTGCACCCAAGACTCCAGAGTTTGGGGTTCAAGTATTTGGTCAATGGTGGATTATTATTAGGCCCAGTTCGTACATCCATTATGATGTGTTAACAGCCATCACAAAATTATTTCACTTTATCAATCCATGCAGGAAATGTTTCTTGTTTGGGTAAGAGTACTCTGCTCAGTGGTTTCAGCTGGTGTTGATCAAATCACGTAGCCTCTTATTTTTTTCTGGTATTTAGCTTAACCTGGTAAATATCAGCTGCCACCATGCAGAAAAAAATATTTAAAAAACTACTTACCACATTTATTATTATTATTATTATTATTATTATTATATCCCAACTTTTTTCTTCCAAGGAATCCAAGGCGGCATACATAATCCTCCTCCTCTCCATTTTATCCTCACAACAACAACCCTGTGAGGTGGGTTGGGCTGAGAGTCTGTGACTGGTCCAAAGTCACCCAGTGGGTTTCCATGGCTGAGTGGGGACTAGAACCCAGATCTCCTGACTCCCAGACCAACACTTTAGCCAGCTCACCACATGAACTCACCACATGAACTCAGACAAGTAAAATCATCTTATGAAAACTACACCATTTCAGAAGTGAATGTGGAAATCAGATCTTATTGATCTACTATGAATGTGAATGTGAACCTGAGCATTCTGGTCCAGCAAGGAGAAATCCACATCTGGAGGAAGTTTCTATAGCTGGATTCCCTTGCTGAAGTGGGAACTGCATGAGCCGACTGGATGCTGTGTACATCCAGATGTCTATCTGGATGAGATGCATCCCATGTGGCCTCCATTTAAACTACATAATATGGATGAAAGTGTGCAAGTGCTGAAGAAATTGCACTTCCTCAGCAATAAAAGTGCTGTGCAACCAGAATTGACAATAGTGTACAAATCTGGGATTAACAAACCTGGGATTCATAGAAATTTATAGAACGCAAAGTGTCGTGGATTTAGCTGCCGGTTGCCAAGCTCAAGTTTAGTACACAATTTTGTGTATATACTCAATGCCTTTTGTTTACCGTTTTAAGAAGCTCTAACCCACACTAAGCCTATGGGAGAGGGTGGGGCATGATTTAAACCAAAGAACTGATTTATAGGCAAGAAGAATTTATTGCAAAGCACATTCTTCTGGGGGAAGGAGTCCTTCCCAATTATCCATTTACATTTTATTAGTCCTTAAATTAGTCCAGTAATTGATGGTTTGGTATGATCAATCAATCAGTGCATTCATCACAGACTTTAAATGGTGTAAAGTTTTGAAATAATGGATTAGAATTGATTATATCTCTGTTAAAGGGAGTTCAGTAGCTTCGAAAACAAGCTGGTTGCATCTTCCTAATACATTTGATATTAATTTCCTTATTGTGTGACAGTGGATATTTATTCCAAACCAATCAACCTTTTATTATTATGGTCAATGACCAGCATGACAAATAAAGAAACAAATAAAACGCATAAAATAAAATACAGAGAATTACCGAGTCTCTGAATTCAGTTCCTGGCGGGTGTACAGCACAAAATTTGGCAATGCTAAAAGCAGTGGATGTATTTCGGTCAGAAAGAAATGGGGGGGGGGGACATAAAAGACATCTGATCGTTCTGGCAGTTTTAATAGAATAGGTTCAATAAAATATTTTGCGTAAGTCACGACAGAAGGAACAATACAAAAGAACATGAGTCACCAATTCAACCTCTCCAGAGACTTAAGGGCATTTGCGTCAGCTGTGGGGGATTTTACAATATCTTCCCTCCATTTCAATTAGTAAATATGAAAGTTGCTGCTGTATTTTATCAACAGCCAGGCAAAACTAGATAATGCAGCTCAGGAGAAATGTTAATGGAAGTCAAAAGATTTTTGATGAAATTAGAAGTTTCTGGGGAGGTGGGTGGGATTTCAAATGTGACCTGCCTCTGGGCATAAAGCATAGATGCAAGGCCAACATGAACACACCCTTTATTTTAGGGGGTGTGGATCTCAGGGTCATAGCATGCGCATTTGGGTTCTGTGTCTCCCATTATGCTCCAGGCGGCATGTGAACTGCCTTGAAGCAGTGACTGAAATTTCAAATATTTCACTGAAAGTGAAATATGAGGCAGTTATTTATTTATTTATTTATTACATTTATATACCGCCCCATAGCCGAAGCTCTCTGGGCGGTTTACAAAAGTTAAAAACAGTAAACATTAAAAAGGTATACAAATTTTAAAAATCATCAGAAACATAAAAAACAACAGTATAAAAACAACAGCATCCATTTAAAAACAACAGTTCTGGGGTCCGTTAGAAAACAAACTTAGCGTTGTTAAATGAAATGATATTTATTTATTACATTTATATAATAATACCAAAGGAACCTGCTTGGCCAAAACATCTGTAGGGGTTGAAGTTAAAAGGAAGTCAGAACACATACTGAAATGTAAGTTCATTAAAAAAACAACTATCAATTAAATGGAAAATTTAATCAGTTTTTATTTTAATCCTTTCAGGGATATTGAACCTTAGCCCCCTAGCCTAAACCTAGCCTGGCTGGTGCCCCAATCCACACACCCATGAGTTCCCCAGATGGCCATGTGCCCTCTTTCCACAACCAGCAGTTGTTTACGGGCTTCCAAATTTTGCGCAGGTTTCTCCCATTCTAAAAGGCCGAAATACCTCTCCTAAGACTTAGCTAAGAACTAGATTTTATTTATTTATTTATTACATTTTTATACCGCCCAATAGCCAAAGCTCTCCCTCCCGCACATAAGAACATCAGAAGTGCCATATTGGATCAGACCAAGGGTCCATCTCATCCAGCACTCTGTTCACACAGTGGCCAACCTGGCTAGGGACCAACAAAGCAGGACACGGTGCAACAGCACCCTCCTGCCCATGTTCCCCAGCAACTGGTGCACACAGGATTACTGCCACGGATACTGGAGATAGCACATAACCATCTGGGCTAGTAGCCATTGATAGCCTTCTCCTCCAGGAATTTATCCAAGCCCCTTTTAAAGCCGTCCAAATTGGTGCCCTTCACCATATCTTGTGGTAGTGAATTCCATAGTTTGTGAAGAAGTACTTCCTTTTATCCATCCTGAATCTCCCACCAATCAGCTTCATGGGATGACCCTGGGTTCTAGTATTTTGAGAGAGGGAGAAAAATGTCTCCCTATCCACATTCTCCACGCTGTGCATAATTTTGTACACCTCTATCAGGTCTCCCCTTAGCCTCCTTTTTTCCAAGCTGAACAATCCCAGTTGATGTAATCTTCCCTCCTAGGGGAGATGCTCCAGCCCCTTCATCATTTTAGTTTCCCTTTTCTGCACTTTTTCTAGCTCTTACCGACAGTGAGAGCTTTAAGCTAAAATATGCTGCTATTTGGGGTTTTTTGGCCCTCCCCCTTTTGCCTTCAACCCCACCTATCACTGGATTGCACTCCCCAAGAGATTTTATGAAACTGAATTCGACCCTTGGTCTGAAATCAAGCTTAGACGCCCATGCTTGGCTCTACACATTTTGGATAAACTTGTAGGCAGGCAAAAGTTATGGTTTCTGAATTACAAGTCAAGGCAGAGGCAAGGTCTTGTCATTGATGTCACTTCTAGAGCCAATCAGCAGCAGCTAAGGGGCCTATAAAGCTCAGCATGGCTATGGGAATGACCGCCCCCCCCGCCTTCTCCTGTATGGTGCTCACCACATCAAAAGACACAGTCGCCACTGGCGACCTGGTAAGCAATTTGTGATCTCTCTTAATTGTGATTTAAAGTAGGGCCATGTTCAGATGACATTCTCACCTAAGACTGCATCTTGGGAGGAAATGGGAGCAATGTGGGGAGAGGTCAACAACGGAACAGAGAGATGATTTGTTCATGGTATCTCTGACCCTGGAAACTAAAACTAGCTTTTTAGAGGGTCAAACTGTGCAGTGTCTCAGAGATACTTTGAATGTCGGATCTCCTGTCCAATCATTCACTTCTCCCATGGTGACAGAAATTGCTGCTTTAGATTTATAGGCTGCTTTTCTACTGTAAAGGTTCTCAAAGTTTTGGAGGGGGTAGAGCCGAAAGAAGCATGTGAGCCCAAGGGGAGAAAACGTTGAGAGAAAAATATGATGTAAATAGGGTGATAATGTCATCTTGCACTAGCAAAAAGACTCAGGAAACCTTGAAAATGGTAGTAAAATAAACAAATTAACTGTCTAACGGCGGGGCTAAATTTTATTCTTATTCTCGCAGCAGTTTTATATGAAGAATTCCCTGTGTGCTCCTTATTGAAAACTGCACGCCCACCAGCCTCCAAAAAGTTTCCCAAAAGCATAGACCACTAAACGGCATAAATGCTGGTTATAAAAAGAACATGCTGCAAGTGACAATAAATCAAAAGCGATCTGTAAAGTCAGCTTTTAAATTGCACAGCCTTCATAGGAACAATCAAATTAAAACAAATTGCTATCCTGAGTTGAAGAATGGAGAGTACCTGAAGGACATAGTGCCTGTTGGCCAAACCCTCTTTAATAATCACTTTTAAAAAGGCAAGGAAAAGAAATCTGCAGAGCCATATGCCTGAGAGTAACTTTTTTTAAGACTTCAGTAAAAGGGTTTGTGGACTGGGAGAAATGTGGTGACTGATAAGAAATGTGGACTGGTGTATCTAAATGGAGGAAGATAATTATTTTTTATTTACAGCTTTAATTTTGTATTTGCTCCTTGCTGCTCATATTCTCTTGTAAGAATAAAGGTGGGTTTTTTTAAAAAAAAAATCCTTCCTTTCCTTTCTAGCCTGGATTTTGGCAGACTCTGCTGTTTGCTGCACACTTACAAAGGAGAAAGCAGACACTAAGGTGGAGTTATTTTGGTCTGCTATGTTCTTTCATCACTGATGCCACAGGAATATATGGAGTTCCATCACAGGGCTAAAGCTGTTAGGCAATGTATATCAAAGAAACTGCCTTATACAGAGTCAGACCATTGGTCCATCTAGATCAGTAGTGCATGCACTGACTGATAGCAGCTCTCCAGGGTGTCAGACAGGGGCTTTTCCTAGGAACATAGGAAGCTGCTTTCTACTGAGCCAGACCATTGGTCCATCTAGCCCAGTTTTGTTAACACTGGCCCCATTCAGAAGACACCTTAAACCTTGAGTTTAACCATGATAGTTAAGCCAGAAAGCCAGGCTGTGTTCAGAAGACACCTTAAACCATGACTTTAACCATGTTGAATAAAGGCTTTTTGCCATCTTTTCCATTTAACCACTGTGGTTTAAGGTGTCTTCTGAACGGGGCCACTGACTGGCAGGAGCTCTTTAGGCTTTCAGGTGGGATTATTTTCCTCACCTTATCTGGAGAAGCCAGGGATTGAACTTGAGACTTTCTGCATGCAAAGTATGTGTTCTATCACACTGAGCTATGGCCCCTCCCCTAGATCTATTTGGAAATGCTGAGGTTTGAACCTGGGACCTTCGGGATATTGTTCATATATGGATGTACATCTCTTGATTACCCAGCACTTGATGGCTTTTCAGCAGAACGTCTGAAAAGCACCTCTGAGCTGACATGGGGCTCTATGAATGTTCTACCTGTGGTGCATGATTTAAAATGGCTCATTCATGCATGCAAGCCAACTCTTGATGCCCGTTCATCAAATTACAGGCACACAATTGTGAACAAGCTCATTTGCTGTGACAAAAACATGTGTGCACAGTTGGGATTCCCTCTATTCTATGGTGGAAAGACACTCACTAAGAGGCAGGAGGTGTCTCTTTTCAACACACCTTTTGACCCACTTCTGGGGGACTGGAGATAAAATTGTCCTTTTCTCCCTGCAAGGGCCTGCGTATAATCATGAAATTGCACAAATATTTCATGATTGAGTCCTATGGGTACAATCAGCTAAGCACTGCTCCTGTGCAGGCTTCAACCTAATGAAAGGACCTTTTGTGTGCCTCCCCGAAGACCACTAGTGAAATACATTGCACCGTAATGACGCATGCGTAGTGATCCATTCATTTATAGTACGCCTTTCAGGGTTGCCTCTCTCAAGGCATCTGGTTGCTGCAGATCTCTGTCATGTCCAAAAAGAGAACTACAGATGTGGTGGAGGTCAAATCATGGATGTCCCCCCTCCCCCCGCTATGCCATGAAGGCTGTGAACCAAAATGTAAGAGCAGCAGAGAGGGGGGAAATCATGGAGGGGTGTGTGTGTGGAAAAACAGCAGGAGAGGGAAGGGTTAACAGCTTCTTCCTTCCCCTCCCCCTCCAGCAGCTGCTTTTCATTAAAAAGAAAAGAAACCCAACTACCAGGAAACTGTTTGTATGTGTGTTCTGTAATGTCTAGTTCAGCCCTCGAAACAGAGAATATTCGGCTATATCAGCCTTCCTAACTCGGTACCTTCGAGATGGGCTACCCATGCTAGATGGGGCTGATGGAGGGTACCAAGGTGGGGGAAACTGTACTAAATGGACCCACGGTCTGATTCAGTATAAAGCATATTCATATATGACAGATGGACGGTGCTTGGTTGGTGGAGAATCTGGTACATTTAATTAAGGGGACCTCATGTTCAGAGCACTTGAAAAATAATAATAACAGCCTTAGGTTGATGCAGTAAAGATCATTTTTTGGGCTTATGTACCGTCTCCAGAGCAGGAGCCTCCAATATGCTGCTTAAAAACAGGTTCAGTATAGGAAGCCTCTCCCAAAGAACTTGAGTTGGACCAAGTCCAGCCTGCATGTGGTTGGATATGGTTGGAAACCTTTCCTGGCAACAATTGCTATACTTATAGTACTATGAGAGAGAGAAAAGCAGCAGAAGAAATTATCCATAAAAGGTGTAGCTGGCTGGTAAGCAGACGCTTTCAGCCGCCAAGAGCAACTGGGCTTTCATGTTCTCAAATTTTGGAGTGAAGAATTGAAATAGTGTCTTGGCAGGGACCAAAGGAAGCAGATAGCCGAGCAATAAGAATCGCTTTATTCATCCATAAATCAGTGCAAGGGCATATGCCTGATCCACAATGGTTTAGAAAAAAGAAAACCCAACATCTGAATTTGCTGCGGTGAACAGTAAATATCGCGATATCACTCAGCCATATCCGGATAAAAGGCGCATTGAAACAGGGTGTTTTAACTGGCAAGAAGCAATGGTTGGGGGTGGTAGCTACATGTTGCGAGGAACATGGGGCAGCCTGTCGCTCAAAATGGCGGTCCTGTGTTGCCTCCCCTTCCCCTCACCTATGATGTGGAACATCTTTGAGAAAGGACGTACTGTAATGATATTGGAACACAGATCAATTGAAGTAGGTATGACAGATGGAGCAGTAAAGCTCAGCAAGGGACTGCCGTTTTCAGTGTTCTTCATAACATGTCACACCTTTCTAAGAAAGGGATTTTGTATCAATTCAAGGACCATAAGGCCAGTTTTAGCCTCATGCATAAGGGTGTGAATGTATCCCTGCAAAGACTGGCATTTACTCTACAGCAGGCCATTGGAGGCTTTCGCCCTGAAACAAATTCAAAAGAGGGATGTTCCTCAGGACTCCACCAAGGAAAAAAGGGTTAAGTTTCCTCACCAGGCCTACCTTGAGCTCATAAATTATCACCACCACCACCCATAAATGCAAATGTTATTTGCATTTCTGAAAATCTTCACATTGGATGCAAAGATGTATTTAATGTCATATGTATTTGGGTCAGTAACCTTCCCAGGAGGTCTCTCTGGGCCAGATCTGCTTAGCTGAGACCGGCTTAGCTTGGAACTGCATTGAGATTTTCAGGCTACAGGATTCCAGGAAGAAGCTGCCGCTAGAATCAAGAAACAAATATAGGGTAGTTGTGCGGGGGGGGGGGGGGGAGAGAAATGTGGCAGCTATCTGGAGAAGTAGCTTCTCTCCACTTCATTTTGTCATTGCTGCCGGTTCATACGATTGCTGGTGCCCACCATAGCTTAAGTGAGCTATGTGGGTTGTGGCACATGCTGGCATTTGTTGTGAATATTCAAGTCATGTCGGTTGACTGTGATGTGTGAACTTGGGCAGGGTGGTTTGACGTTGTGGTTAACGCTACTACAGTCCATGGGTTCGGGGTGAGTTGTTACCTAAGGCAACAAGCCACACTGCCCAGGTTCGCACATCATAATAAGCTGCAGCAACCACCCGCCACGGCTTGATGGTGCCCACAGTGGGTGCTGGCGATCTTTTGAACCAGTGGCCATGACAGAACAAATTGGAAAATAAGCAACTTTTCCGCTATATCTCCTGCCTCTGTCTCTCTCCCCCTCCCTCAAATCTTTGTTTCCTGTTCCCAGCAAAAGCTTCTTTCTGAAATCTACTTAAGCCACAGTGGGTGCCACCGATCGTCACTATCTCTGAGGTTAGCCAAGCAGGAGCTACCTAAAGTAGCTGCACTGTAGATCTAGGAGGCATCCCGCTAGGAACACGCTCAGCCACCACTCAAGGGGAACGCCCCTTCTTGAAGCTGGCGCTGTCCCTGATTTGCCTCTGCTCTTCAGTTGCAGCTAATGTGGGGTTTTAAATGTGCTTTTCTTTGGTTTGGTTTGGTTTTTGCAAAGTGATTAAAAATGCTGGTAGGGAAAGCCCCCGCTGCACGCTACTGCTGTGAAAGGATTTAAGAACTGTTGGTCATGGCAGGACTAATCCAGGCCAGAAGGAAGAAATCAGGAAATGACTTAGAGGACTGGCTGCCATTCCTACAGTTCCCAGAAAAAACATAACACAGATACACAGGAAACTGTTAAATTAGAAAATGTCTTTATTAGATAACTGGCAGTTGGAAGCCAAAAGCCTCTTTTTTTTATGGACGCTCAGCCTACAAAAGTGGCAGGTCTGTGTGCAAACGGGCCCTTGCTGGTTTCAGACCGTGCGTTTTGGGAAAGTGGTAACAGACGAGGATGCCGTGTTCAATGATAATTGAGTTCAGCGTTGCCACAGACATGTATCATCCATATACATTGCTCCCGGTTGAACTTAAATAAACAACAAGTTAGGAGGGTAAGTCTACTAGTAAGAGGAAGGATTACACGAATTACCGCAACTGTTTCCAGTCATGAGTTGGCTTGAACTGGGAAACAATTCCACAAGCTTTGCCAAATAATAATAACAATAATAAAGGCAGGGGTAGGGGGGGGGGGGAATCCAAATTCAGGTGGCTGATGCAGAGTAAATAGCTCGCTATTTACACAAAAGCCAACTAGTGACCATAAAGGAAGTGAGGCAGGCGAAAGAGACATTCATCGAAAGACAAGCCAAATGAGGTCATTATATTGAGGGTGTGTTCTATCCGCTTGGTAGATATTTAAAAGGATGCTAGAGTGATTCACTTTTCTTTACCAGGAAAACCAAGATTTCAAATGCATGCACATAAAAACTTGCAGGATTCAAAGCTCGATTTTTTAATACCCTCCCCAAACAGAGAGGGCAATCAGATTGGTTGGTGGGGGGCTGGTTGCGTGCCTACGCAGCCAAAGGAATTCCTAATATGTTACCGTTGCTCAACCATACCTTTAGAACAGTATTTCTCTTCTAGGAAACACACCCTGCCAGCTTGGCTCTGAATTTTCATGGCAGATGAACAGTTTTTTGTTTTTGTTTTCAAGGCACACAGATGATTTTACATTCCGAAGGAGGAGAAAGTGTGCCAGTGCTGGCCATGCTTAAAGTACGAAACATTCGGGATATAGAAGTGCCTATGGTTAGAAATGCATGTGTTTTGAAATGCCTCCGGCGAATGGTAGATATTTCAGGATGGGAGTAGAGCTGCTCTGGAGAGACCACATATTCAGGGTGAGAGGCGGAGAAGCTGTCTCGATCTCGCCAGAGGGGCCCAGCAGGGCCTGCAGAGTTATTGTGATGATGGAAGCTGCCTGACCCACTACTGGGCCAGAAAAGAAACCTTGTGCAGCATCTGGGGCTAAGAGTGTCACTTTGGGGTCTTACGGTTGACTGGACTTGTTTGGCTCCTCCTGGATCATAAGAGGCAAGAGGCAAATGGTAAAAATCTTCCTGGATTGGAAAGCAAGAACCATACTGGAAATGATGGAGGAAAACCCGTTTGTCTAAACCTGGCTCTGCTCCAGTCATATAGAGAGTTTAACCTTTACGTATAGTTTACATTCCCACTGTTAGTTCCCCCATTTGTTTTTCTCCTCAGCGGAGCTCTGATTGAGGGGAAAGTACTGAGGGGAGGGATGGGGGAGCTACAGAGAGGTAAGCAGTGGGCGTGTGAACATTAAGAACGTAAGAGCAGCCCTGATGCTGGATCAGACCAAGGGTCCATCTAGTCCAGCACTCTGTTCACACAGTAGCCAACCAGCCATCGGCCAGGGACCAACAAAGCAGGACATGGTGTAACAGCACCCTCCCACCCATGTTCCCCAGCAACTAGTGTACCCAGGCTTACTGCCTCAAATACTGGAGATAGCACACAACCATCAGGGCTAGTAGCTACCTTCATCCCTTTGTTCTAAACATCTGCCCCACCATGCTGACTTGGAATGATGGGAATTGCAGTCCAAAATATCTGGGGGTCACTAGGTTGGGAAAGGCTGTGCTAAAACATGTGCTCCACATGTGCTGCTAAACCCCCTGCTTACGATAAAATTGGGACAGACCCACATCTGCCAACATCACACCTAAGTTTGGCCTGATGGTTGCATTGCTGTTTTTTTTTCTAATTTCAACAGGATGTCCGAAAGGTACATATGGCCCGTTCTGCAGGAAAACATGCCAATGCCTGAATGGAGGGCATTGTGACATTGTGACAGGAACCTGCGACTGTCCTCCTGGCTTCATTGGAGCAGATTGTGGTCAATGTAAGTGCGTAAGAAGAGCCCTTCTGGATCACATTAGAGGCCAATCTAGTCCTCTGTTATATAATCCTCCATGGTTGTTGTTGGGTTATAAACTGTGGGTTGTTCATGGTTAACAAACTATGGTTTGTTATCACAGCTGGGTTCAGACAACAACAACCCACAGTTCAACAACAACCCACACTCAACCCATACTCAACCTTGAGTGTTAGTTATTGTGTTTTGTGAAGCCAGTTACTTACTTTCCAGACTTTCTCCCTTAGACAGACTTTCAGACAGCATGCTGAGCCATCATGGTTAGCTCAAAATGCTTAACCATCATGCTTAGCATGTTATCTCAACAGGGCCGTTATGAGGGGGAAATCGTGCAAATGCCAGGAAACCACCAAATGATCTGTGGTCTTAGGAAAGGAACATAATCATCTGGGGAATTCTGGAGGTCCAGAGCAGGATCCTTGTAGGTCTGGATTTGGCCCCTGAGTCAGAGGTTCAGCACTCCAGGAGGTCAGGAGAAGACTATTTTCATCACTTAACTAAAGCACCTTTACCAGGATTTGTTACTGACAGTTAACTTCGCATAACCCAGTACAAAGTTATATTTTATGTGCTTGATGGATGCTCGCTTCTTTTTCATATATTCTTCAACTTAAGTAAATGGTTGCTGTCTTTTCTTTTCTTTTTGCCTTATTTTTTTAAGCTGGATGTTGTTCAGCAAGCCTAGTAGATTAAAAAGAACAGCCTTCCCCTGACAAAGGAACTTGTGGATTCATCTTTCCACAGTTGTCTGACAAACCACGTTCGGTTTCTTTTAGCTTGTCCAGAGCATCACTACGGGAAGGACTGCGCCTCCTTCTGCTCCTGCAGCAAAGGACGTTGTGACTCGGTGACTGGGAAGTGCTACTGTCCAGCTGGCCGAATTGGACCAAATTGCCTTCAATGTATGAGACAATCAGCTATTAATTTAGAACAGTCTGAACAAATGTGAAATCTAAAGAGATGCTTTGCCTCTGTAGTCCCTTGAAAGAGAATTTCCATTCTGGCAAGCTCTGCATGCGAAAGCTTTGATATGTCCATGAGCTCGTGCTCCTCCATCCTAACTGCTTCCCCCGTCCTGACCACTTACCCTGTTCTCTCATCATTCGTGGTCACCATCCTACCCACCCCTGGTTCTTGCCAAATGCCACTGTGGTGATTCCATAAAGACATTATTCTTATAAAAATGGTTATGGAGGTACTGGTTTAAAACCCCTCCCCCTCCATAAAGGGAGATAATTTAATTGAGCCAGTTGAGAACCAGAGCTCCATTATTATCTGAGGCCTAATCTACACCAAGCAGGATATTGCACTATGAAAGCGGTATATGATATGTGTCAGTGGGCCCCAACAGTTGCACTTCAATACCGCTATAAAGCAGTAGTGTGGCTCCTGCCTTTTATATGCCACTTTCATAGTGCAATATCCTGCTTGGTGTAGATTAGGCCTGATTCAGATTCCAAAGTTGTGGTTGCTACAGCCAGTGTGGTGTAGTGCTTTGTGCAGGAGTCGGCAACATGTAACATGAATGAAGCCTCCCTTGGCCATTTTTGCAGCCCCAACCCCAGTCACCAATAGCCCAGCTGAATTTGCTGCAGTGGCAGCAAAACCCCCAGTGATTTTGCAAGGAAACAAGGTATGCAGAGAGCGTGCACCTTGTTTGCCAGCACAATCGTATTCCCAGAAAGCCTCCCAGAAACAATTCTGCTTAAACCCAACAAAGATAAATATAATCCGGAGTCATATAGACCAATATCCCTACTGAATGTAGATTATAAGATCTTTACAAAAATATGGGCAAAACGATTGAAAGAGGTCATTAATGAATCCATAGGCTTAGATCAATATGTTTTTTTAAAAAAAATACATTCATTGCAGACCCAGTTAAGAAAATATTTGGTTTAATTAACATTTGCAAAAAAAGAAAAATTCCAACAATAATTATGACACTGGACTTGTACAAGGCTTTTGATACAGTTAATCCAAAATTTATAATTAACGCCAGCAATATACAATTTGGGAGATAAATTTAAACTTATAATAGAGGCAATATATATACAAACAGCAGCCAAAATATGATTTAATGGAACAAAAAAGGAGGAAATAAAACTTAATTCGGGAATAAGACAGGGATGCCCTTTATCACCTCTTTTATTCACAATGGTAATAGAGTTTCTTGCAGATACAATAAGGTCAAATAAGGAGATTAAAGGAATACAGGTAGGGAGGAGGGACTTTAAATTAAACCTATATGCAGATGATATAGTATTCTCACTGCAGGACTCAGAAAAGGGAATAAAAGAATTGATAGAAGAATTACTACAATTCCAACAGGTGGCAGGGCGAAGGGTAAACATGAAGAAATCGGATCTGATGTGTATAAATATAGGACCCAAATAGAAATCTCAAAACAGACACATATACTTTTAGTAACAAAAGCATTGAGATATTTGGGAATTCAGATACCTAGACAACAGAAGAACCTGTGGAAAATTGTGGAAAGATATAGTTAGATGGGAGAAGTTATAGCTATCACTCGCAGACTGCATCAGGACTATAAAAATGATGGTACTACCAAAATTGGCATATCTATTTAACATATTACCGCAGGAAATACCAATAAAAAGATTTAAAATATGGCAAAACAGAAACAATTCTGCTTGCAAACAAGGCATAAGCTCCCCACATGCCTTGTTTTTTTGCAAAATAGCCTCTCTCTCTCTCTCTCTCTCTCTCTCTCTCTCTCTCTCTTTTTGCTGCAACAAATTCAGTAGTAATTTTGGCTGCAGCAGCCATTTCAATCGCAGCAGCAATTTTGGTGGTAGGGTGGGGTGCAGTTCTTGGTGCCCTCTAGATGTGTTGGACTCCAACCCCCATCATTCCCGACTGGCCTGCCCAATGGGAGTTGCAGTACAACATATATCGAGAGCATAAGATTGGGGAAAGTGAGCTTTATTTGTCAGACTAAAACCGGGGAGTCCCATGTTCATATCCTCAATTAGTTAGCCATAAAGCTCTCTGGGTGATCTTGGGCCAGTCACAATCTCTCAGCTTAACCTACCTCACTGATTTGTTTTCTTTAAAAAAACGCTTTGTTAATTTACTATAGTGTGTCCCCAGGGAAGATATGGCCCCCACTGTCAACTAAAATGTAGGTGTAAGAATGGTGGTATCTGTGATCCTGCGAATGGGACTTGTACTTGTGGACTTGGCTGGACAGGAAGCTATTGTGAGAAAGGTAATACTGTTTCTTTCCATCTTCCTTCACTGAGTTGATGATAGGCAAACATTCCCCCATACACCTGCATGGGATGTGTGATACAATCCTCATTACCAGTTAGCAGGATAATAGAGATGATCAATTGAGTCTGGGCTGAAAGAGCTTGTTTAGTCAGTATGGGCTTAGTGACAGAGCACGTGCTCTGTATGCAAAAGGACCCATCTCCAAATAGGGCTGAAAATTACTCGGGCCTGAAACTCTGGAGAGCTACTGCCAGTCAATGTAGGGTCCACTTGTTAACTGCTTGGCATCCTCCAGGTGTTGTTGGACCACAGCTCTCATCAGCCCCAGACAGCATGGAGGGCAGCAGGTTGCTTACCATGGGTGGTGACAATGCTGAGCTAGATGGACCAGTGGTCTGACTTGGTAGGAGGCAGCTTTCTAGGTTTCTAGAATTGCGGGAAACATTTTCTGAGAGGATGCAAATACATTCCATATAAATAGATGTGGTCCAGTTAGTTGAAATGTTTTTGCTTATGATGCTCTCAGCTTGGTAAAATCACATGTTTAATCTGGAAGAAGACACGCTTCCTAGTAGGTAGCAAAATGCAGTCTTTAATAAATACGTTTCTTAGATCTTCCTGTTATCTTATGTTGATGAGTTGAGTAAAAGGTTCTTAACTTTATCTCCGCAGAATGCGCTCCTGGAAAATATGGCTTTGATTGCCAGCTACATTGTGCTTGTCAGAATAATGGAACTTGCAACAGGTTTACTGGGTGCTGTCAGTGTACAGAAGGTTATTTTGGACATTCTTGTGAACATAGTAAGTAATTAGTCAAGGGACACAAGCGCAGAAGTCAGTGGCCTGACACGGTAATGGCAACGCATGCCCCATGTGGGGAAGGCAACAGAAAAGCTAACAGTCTCTGTCCCTTCTGAGGAGGCGGGGCTTTGGGATTGGGAGGGAGGGAGGGAGGGGCCTTGCCTGAGGCCCCATGGCCTGGATGGACAGGCCTAGAGGGCCGAAGATCCCCCATCTCTCCTATAATGCTTAGGAACACTTACTCTTGTTGTGATGTCATCGTATTGTGCAGTTTCTAGATCTCATTCAACATCATTGGCTGGTGGAGGCATAAAAACTCTCATAGGGATGACATTACAACCACAGGGCAAGTGTTCCTTCAGCGTGGCAGGCCCCTTCCTATGGACTTACCTGCCTCTGGAGGTCCGGCAGGCGCTAACTTTGTATTCCTTTCGACGCCTCCTGAAAACGTCGTCATTCCAGGAAGCCTTCCCTTGATGACCAGCCACGGTTCACTTTGCATTTTGCATTTTGCTTTTTTTAATATATGTGTGTGTGTGTGTGTGTGTGTTTATTCTGTTTTTATTTAATTTTATCTTGTACACCGCTCCGAAATTTTGAATGGGGAGCGGTATATAGATATTGTAAGTAAAAATAAAATAAATAAAATTATGGGGAAGAATGAGGGAATTTGACACAGCAGGGCCATTTGCAGCAGCATCCCCAGCTTGCCTTTAAAGTATGGTTCCTCCCAATAAGGAGAAGCCACAAGCGGCCCACGTTTCTGCAGTCCTCACTCCTGCTGTAACGTGGCCTGGCTTTGAGTGCCCCGCCTCACTTCACAGAATGAGTCCATACATGCATGTTTATCACTCTGTCATTGCAACACCAGAGAATTACAACACTAATCTCAAATTTGTGCAACCCCAGATAGGATTTTCATTTCGCATTGCAGTGAGCTGCCAAGCAAAGAAAATAGTGAGAGCTGTGTGCATCCAAATGTGAACTAACACAGAGATTAGATTATCCACCTAGCTGCCACCCAGCCTGTCCTCTGCTTGAAATGTTGTAGTCTGGCTCTGGTATCGGGTTTTCAGGCTTCTTGGGCTCTGGGACAGGGTCTCTCCATGCCAAGGGACGTGTCGCGTGTAACAAGAAACCTTGTGGTTCTTGTGTGTAACCTCTCCCTCTATTGTTGGGAGCAACTGTGTCCCCAGAGGACTGAGGTGTGGTTGAAGGCACGATAGATTGGTTTTTGCAGTGTTCCAAGGTTATGGCTACTGTAGAATTATGTCCTATGAAAATTGTGGATCTTTGGAAAATAACTTCACTCTTCTTTTTTTTCTTAGCTTGCCCTTCTGGATTTTATGGTCTCAACTGCCGATACCCATGCAACTGCAAAAATGGAGCCACATGTCTCAAAGTGACTGGGCAGTGTATTTGTCCTCCAGGTTTTCAAGGTGTACAATGTGAAAAAGGTAAGAAGAGTACGCAAACAGCCTACTTAAAATAGCTATATTGTTCTTACTGCTAAAGGTTATTCAGACATTAAGAACATAGGAAGTGCCATGCTGGATCTGACCAAGGGCCCATCTTGCCCAGCCCACAAAGTGGCCGACGAGCTGTCGGCCAGGGACCAACAAAGCAGGGCATGGTGCAACAGCACACACACCCCACCCATGTTCTCCAGGAACTGGTGCACATGGGCTTACTGCCTCGAATACTGGAGATAGCACACAACCATCAGGACTAGTAGCCATTGATAGCCTTCACCTCCAGGAATTCATCCAACCTCCTTTTAAAGCCATCCAGATTGGTGGCCATCACTACATCTTGTGGTAGTGAGTTCCATAATTTAACTATGCACTGTGAGAAGAAGTACTTCCTTTTATTTGTCCTGAATCTCCCACCAATCAGCTTCATGGGATGACCCTGGGTTCTAGTATTTTGAGAGAGGGAGAAAAATGTCTCCCATTCTCCATACCATGCATCATTTTGTACACCTCTATCATGTCTCCCCTTAGCCTCCTTTTTTCCAAGCTAAACAATCCCAGTTGATGTAACCTTCCCTTGTAAGGGAGATGCTCCAGCCCCTTCATCCTTTTAGTTGTCCTTTTCTGCACTTTTTCCAGCTCTATAATATCCTTTTTTAGGTGTGGTGACCAGAACTGTACATAATATTCTAAGTGTGGTTGCACCATAGATTTGTATAAAGGCAGTATGATACTGGCTCCTTTCTCAGTTCCTTTTCTTATAATGCCTGACATTGTGTGGTCATACCATGTAACTTCTTAACAAGAGAAGCAGCATCTTTCATCAGCCCTAGCAACAAGTAGCAGTATTATCTAAATGACATTTTAAGGCAAATTCTTTAATCACCTTGCCTTTCTTATCACTGAAGCCTGTAGTATATATACTGTACATATCAATGCCCTGTTTTCCAGGTTGTCCTCCTGGGAGGTTTGGGGACAAATGTCAACACCACTGTGAGTGTGAAGGGTCAGCTCAGTGTGATCCAGTTACTGGAAAGTGCCTTTGCCCACCTGGCATGACGGGAGACAGGTGTGATGTTGGTAAGATCATGGAACAACATCAGTCATTTTGTTCTCCCTGTTTTCACACTTGCTGGTCTAAAACAAGGAGCAAAGTATTGTGCCAATCCAGGAATGGTAGAATGGACTGTACCACTTTAGGTTGCAGGTTGGGGTGCCAATTTTTTTTTTACTGTTCTTCATTTTTTTGGGGGGGGGGATATTTTCTGTAAGAAAGAACTTTACACAGCAGTGTCCTGACAGTTTTTTTGTTCCTTTTGAATGAAAGGCAACTGTCATGGAAGGCTAGAGGACATACCAGTCAGTTCAGTAGTCAACAACTTTATAATCTCTTTCCAACAAGAACAAAACACCCTCCCAACATTCCTGACTCCACCCAGACACAACTATGTCCAGAGCCACCAAGTGACACAAAACTATATAATGTCATTATCTACACAGCAGCTGTGAGAACCAGCAAGTTTAAGAGGAGAACAGATGAGGGGGAATGACACTTTGTCCTGACGTATTGGCCCATTCAGAAGACACCTTAAACCACAGCTTTAACCACAGTGAATAAGCCTTTTTGTCTTAGTCACTGTGGTTAAAGCCGTGGTTTAAGGTGTCTTCTGAACACAGCCCTGCTTTCTGGCTTAACCACCATGGTTAAAGCCATGGTTTAAGGTGTCTTCTGAACAGGGCCAATGTCATTCCTACAAGATGTGCCATGTAGGGGACATGGCAGCCATTGGGCCGCCAGTAGCAAGGCTGTTAACACTTGCAATGGTGCCCAAACTAGACTTAAAACCAGCAGAAGTGGGGGAAGCCATTGCTAATCCAGGGAAGCTCCTTGCCCCAGAGTCAAAGAGCGTCTTTAAACAAGCGATTTATAGCACACTCATGACTGGTCACTCACAGAAGTTCGAGGGTCATTCTGACAATGTCGTGAGCCTCCTGCATGTCTCCCACTCCTTTTCCCAGTTAATCTGTTTAAAAATAAACCTCAGAAAACCCGATTGTTCTGAAATACGTCGGGATTTCCTGCTGTGTGCATTCAAAGCTGTGCTATGCAATGCCCACTAGAGGGTGCTGTCCCATTGAACTATAAGGGCTGGGAGTTTTTAAATTACAGGCCACATGGGCACTGGTCTCTTACCATGTAATTCAACTCATTTCAAATGCGGAAGAGAAGCAGGCAGCAGAGTGACGGTGAGGAAACGCGATTTCCCCCTGTCTGAAAGCACTCAAAATGCTTGGCTCAGTTCTAGTAGAAATGCTTACACTGGTGTGTATTTTTTGATCCAAATAACTAAGCTGATGCGGTACTGGTTTCCTACCCTGGCCAGTATATTGGAGTCAAAATAGCCTTTCACCATATACTTTTTATGATTTTTGAAAATCCCCTGGGTAGTATCCACTACTATTAATGTAAATTACAATGCACCAGTATAATATGCACCAGGCGGGATATAAATGCAATAAATAAATAAATAAATAAAGGACCTCTAGCACAATGCCAGTACAGCTTATTGGCATAATAGATTTTCTGGGGAAACCTGTCATACCAGCAAGCGTGATTGGCATTGTACTAAAGGTTATTTACACTAGCACAATGTAATTAATGTTCACGGCCATGTCACATAGGATACTGCCCTATTAGGTATGCTTCTATGTGTACATTCAAGGGCCGTCACAATTGGCTCTAAATGGCTCAGAGAGAGCATCACCATTTATTTATTTTTATTTATTTGCAATATTTATATATCACTCCCTATTTGAAGCTTTTGGAGTGGTGAACAAATAGGATAAAAGATTATATTAAAAATTATATTTTAAACGAACAAGGTTCAGATAAAACCACAGCTGGTCATTCAGGGAAAGCTTCTTGGAACAACAGCATTTTCAGGAGGCGCCGGAAGGAATACAACGTTGGTGCCTGACTGACTTTCAAAGGCAGGGAATTCCATAGGAAGAGGGCCACCACACTGAAGGCTCTTCTCCTGGTGGACTCCAATCGGACCATAGGTCCATGTGGAACCACCAGGAACATGCCCTCAGATGACCTCAGTGACTAGCCAGGTTGGTAAGAGAGAAGGTGCTCTCTCTGGTATCCTGGTCCAAATTTGATTTATTCTGAAGAAGATTCCCCGCGCCAATAACTGTAGCCATGGAATAGTTCCCTGAACAAAGCTACAGAGCCATCATTGCAACCCTTAAGGCTCGTTTATGGTCTACACTGGGTGCAAACTCAGATGGTTTCCAATTCAAGCAATGATACGGTGTTGAAATGTGGCCCTGAGCATAAAGGAATGGAAGCAGTCTGTTGCTTACAAGCTCAAGACTTGTAAAGTCCTGTGATCGGGATGCCAACTTATTTAATCTTTCAATTCTTGCGGCTTGCATGGGGACCACACATCATCATCATCATCATCATCATCATTATTATTATTATTATTTCTTCTTACCCTCCTCTCCCTTTGGATCGAGGCGGGGAACAACATTAGTATATGAATCAACACGTCTTAAAAATACTTGATTTCACGTTCATCTGGGTCTGGGTAGGCCATACAAGTGAGTAAGGCTGCATGAATTCAGAGGGCTTTTCCCGCTCTACGTCTTTTTTCATGTTTTTGTTTAGACAACTGGAGAACACAAGGGGGAAGCTCAGCACAGAAAATAAAAGTGAAGTTTTCTTGCAAAAAAAAAAATGCAAAAGAAAATAGGAGTCACTTTTATTTTCTTCTAAACAGCCAGTGCAACCCCCAAAGCTTAAAAAGCTGTTATGGGGCTGGTTTTATTTGCATTTTTATTTTCAATTAGGCCCAGTTCATCTGTGATATAACCATGAGCAGCTGTGACTGTGCAGCAGCTATAAAGATAAAAGGCCTGATTTTAATTTGAACTCTGGTAAAGCACCCATTAAACAACCATAATGTTAATTAAAAAAAAAAGCAAGAGAATATATAGCAGGTTTTTATTGGGTTGCTTTTTTTCTGCTAAATTAACATTGCAGACTTTCAAACAGATGTCTAAAATTCACATTGTTATGAACATGAAAATGTGGTTATTACTTAAATTAAAATCAGGCCCAGAGGTGTTTGCAAGAGCCTGTCTCATAATGTTCCCTTAATTGAAAGAGCTGAACTGTCTGAATCGGACTAAAAAAAAATTCTCCCACATGTGGGGGTGGCAATCCTAACTACCCACTGAATCATTTTTAGTGATATAATAGCTCAGGTGGTGAAAAGAAAAGACCTTTTGTGTTTATCACAATCCAGGTGAGGATTGCTCCGGCTCCAGGTTTTTGGGGGCCCTGGGGCAAGACACCCTCCACAGGCCCCCTCCCTCAGTGAGTGTACCTACTTGTTGCCAGCTGTTCCTCCTCCTCCTCCTCCTCCTTTCTTCTGATTCCTACCACTTGCTTGCTGGACAGCCAGTGAGCAAGTAGGCAATGGCATCTACTGTTTCTCCATCTCACCACCAAAGTTGTCTGGGCCAGAATGAGAGAACATAAGAACTGCCATGCTGGATCAGACCAAGGGTCCACCTAGTCCAGCACTCTGTTCACACAGTGGCCAACGAGCCATCGGCCAGGGACCAACAAGCAGGACGTGGTGCAACAGCACCCTCCCACCCATGTACCCCAGCAACTGGGGCACACAGGCTTACTGCCTTGAATACTGGAGATAGCACACAACCATCAGGGCTAGTAGCCATTGATAGCCTTCACCTGCAGGAATTTATCCAACCCCCTTTTAAAGCCATCCAAATTGGTGGCCATCAGCTTTAAATTTAAACAATTTATTTGCTGAAAGACCCATCAGATTACAGATTAAGGCTGCAACCCTGTATCCATGTACCTTGGAGTAAGCTCCATTGAGTACAGCAAGACTGACTTTTGAGTAGACACTTACAGGATTACACTACAAACGTTTTAAAATATTGATTAATTGTAAGAGAAATGTCAAATAGTTCCTGATTTTCTAGCATTCGTGTTTTCTTCCACTGCTTTTTAAAACATACCGTGGGGCGGGGCGGGGCTTAAGTAAGGAAGAACAAGATGCTGAAATTAAACTGTGACATAAATATGTTCTGTGTGTGTCCTTCTAGAATGTATGCCAAGCAAATATGGTCCCAACTGTTCTCAGCAGTGTCGGTGTGCCAACAAATCCCAATGTGATGTGCGAAATGGGAGATGCGCTTGTTTTTCCAAGTGGATGGGGCCAACTTGCGAAGAAGGTAATGTGAGAATCTACAGTAAATAGCTCTGCTGCACAGAAACATTTCTTTGCTTAGTTCTGGCTTAGAAGGGACAGTCACAAAACGTCTAAAGTCCCCTCTAAGGGTGCTGTTTTAGAGCCAATTTACACTATGCCTAGCACAGTTTGAGAGAACCAGCCCAATAACAAGTGGTCATCTTCGTTACCATTTGTGGTAATTTGGGCCTAGCTCTCACTGAGGTAGTAAACTAGGGTGACCATATTTTGGAAACCAAAAAGGAGGACAAAATGGCCGCCCTCAGGAGGCGTGGCCACCCCAACATGCCCACCCCCAAGGCGGTGCCAACTCAACATGTCCGGCCTCCAAGGGGGCGTGGCCTCGGTCACATTTATTTATTTATTACATTTTCATACTGCCCAACAGCTGAAGCTCTCTGGGCGGTTCAAAAAAAGTAAATGATAGCAACCAATGAGTAGCAAAAGCACACAACTACTATAATAATATACTAAATACTAAAAAAGGAACTTACACTTATATAAAACCATTTCTTTATTTTTTATAACATAATAAACAACCACAACAGTCATAGTACCTGTGTCTACTTGAAACTGCAGTTAAGGACTCACACGACTGAATTAGTATACCCAGACACAGGTTTATTTACCTCAGTGGGAACTAGGCCAAATTACCACAGACAGTTGAGGAAGGGGTGGGGGATAGTTTTATGTTATTGGATCAATGCTCTCAAACTGTGCAAGGCCAAGAGTAAACCCTAATGTATGGTCAACATCTAGTTTTCCTGGGGGTGGTCCAAATCCCCTAAAATGGCCTGTTGGCATATTCCTTTTTTGAATCTGGGTGGGTGATTGGTGGAAAGGCATAGGTTCAGCACAGAAAAAGGAAGCACTTCATCGTTCCCTCAGTTTGCAAAGTTTGGAGGTGAGTGCTGATCCTTTTGCAGCCATAACTGTACAACCATGCACGAGAGGTTGGAATCAGCAAGCTTGGGGAAACTAAGGTTTGCAGAAGTACAAAACATCTTTAAGGGGAGGAAATAGCCTAAGGGGTGGAAAAAACCTGAAAAACAGCCCAATGAGGACTGTGCATGCTCCGTAACCACGAAACATTGAGTCAATGGGAAAAGGACATTGGGGGCGAAGGGAGTGCATGGGCAGGCTGGCTGGCAGTGGCCAGTGAGGAGGGGGTCTGGTGGCAGCAATCTGGGAGGCTTCTAAAAGCTGCTGAGCAAGAGAGGGTAGCTGAGGAAGAAGGCAAAGCATGTAGAGGGAATAAAATAATACAACTGAAAGATAGGTTATGATGACTTCCTCTAATGACCATTGTTCTCCTCTTTCATCCTCCACAAGAAATGAGCAAAAAGAATGGAGAAGGAGATACATAGATCTAAAAAGAACAGAAAGAAGCATGTTATTGTCTGGATAGGCTCATATTGGTTCATAATGAAACTGTATTTCGAACTGTCCCAGGAAACCAAGTGAGAACTGGCCACAGAAATCAATAGAGAAACCCAATATTTTAATATAACTGGGACTAGCCACCAGTTTGCCTATCCTCACTACCAAAAGGTAGCTTTAAAAAAAAAAGGAAAGGTGCTGACATTGCAGATTAGAAGGGGCTGAGGTTGTTGGGAGAGTGATTTATGGCAAATGTAGTGTAGTTCACACTACATACAGTAGTTTAAAACAACCCTGCAGTGTTGTCTAGAGATATTAAGCCCCTATTGCAGACTTGGAGGTTGGACTGAAGCTGAGAGAGGAGCTTATAACATCCTGCACTATTATCCAGTGTTTGATCCTTACAATGCAAGTTGGCCGAGTGAGTAGGATACATCAACCCTTGTTTACTGTTCTAACCCTATTGCAGGTGTGTGTGTGGGGGGGGACTGTGTCAAGAGTGAATAGCTTAAATCAGCCCTGCAATGTAGGCCACTGTTAACATTGCAAGTCAGGGATGGAGCTGAGGCTGATTTGGATTCCCTTTCAAAAGAAACCGTCATACCTCTCTGGTAGTAGCAAAGGTTAGTCTATTTAATTTGATCCCTCAGACCTTCACCCAGGACAAATTCAAAATTCAGTTGCATCAGAGGTTAATTCACTGCACATTTTAATGTTCAAAAACAACCTAAATAAATAGATGTTGCACATGAAGTAAGACCCCAAGTTAGAGCAGGTCTTTGATGCCAATTTCTGTTTTTCAGCTGCTTTACCCCATGGGTTCTGGTAACACCCCCTATGCCAGGGATATACTGCAGGTCATGATCATAATGAATTCAAAGCCATAAAATGTGGGTGATCACCACTTCCTCAAAAATATCAAAAATATTAGAACATGTCTTGAGCAAATATTGTTCAGAAGCAATATACTGCCAAATAATTAATGCTGGGGACCAAGAATGGATGAAGCGTCTGGCTTCTTAATTGTGGGTTTCCCAGTGATACCACCCTATCCGCTGGTGGAACAAAGGTGTAGGATATTGGGGCCCTTCCTCCCCCAACCTGGTGCCCTCCAGATGTGTTGGATTGCACACCCCATCATTCACAGTCAGCCAGTGGCCATGCTTATTATGAAAAGATGGGAGGGCGTCAGGTTGGGAAGGGCCCCCTTGATCTGCTCATTCAGGGCTCTTCTGATATTCACTACTACATCCACTTTGGGAATGTATGCTTCATTAGATCACTAAAGTATAAACTGCATAATCTGTGTTAAACCTCATAGAATATGACTTCTGGCCTCCTAAGTGTATTTATCTATAATTCTCTAGGTGGCCCTTCAAAACTTCCTTCTTATGAAGAACATTCTCAGGAGAAATGGAATACTTTTTCAAGATTGCCACAACAGGAATACTTGGGCTAATAAATGAACTGTTTTATATGCACAGGCGGTATTTAACTTTGGAAATGAGAGCTGCTATTCATTTCAGCTTGAACTGTACTGAAAAATTCACACTTCTTCATGCAAGTCCACAGTGTCCATTAAGTGGCTGGATCCCTTTTAAAACTTTGCAGCTCCGTTCTGTTTATTTATTCTTGACCTCCGGCTTCCTTCTAATTAATCCATTCTCAGTATCCTTTCCAAGTGTCCATCCCACATCTTTTTACAGCTGCAAAGTACAGAAAATTTCTCATCTTTCTCCTCAAACATATTAGAGAGGTCCTTATTCGAGTAGAAGGATTGTAAGGTCTTGCTTTCTAAAGAAACTGCATCAAGAGATCTGTATACAGGATATTATTATTATTATTATTATTATTATTATTATTATTATTATTATTCAGTAAGCTGCCTCTGTATTTTTATCAAGCCAAATTATTCAAAGCTCTGCTTAAGGAAGCAGCATATTTTCCGAACAAATAGTAACCATTGTTTCAACAGGAGCAAATAGTTGGCAGAAGTAAAATAGTTGTGCCCTCATCCAGCAACAGCGGGTTGCAGGCAGAAGCAGACTTCCACACACTCAAAATCAACATGAATCTGAGAGCATGTCTGTACCTCCTGGCATATGCTAATCATGAGATCCTCCCCCTGCATTCACATGTGGCGCACGACATCCAGAGAGGAAGGAGGATGTCATGCCCACCATTTTTTTTAAAAAAAGACCAGACCTGGAGCACACTTGCACTCCAGCGCAAAAGTTTTTCTTAAAAAACAGCCCCACCCCCACTCCCCTCCCCACCCCCAATGGGCACAGAGGTCTGTGCCCTGTGCCTGGATCCCGTTTCCTCATATTTACTCACGAGGAGCAGGGGCAAAACTGGGACGGCTGCCCACACCTCCCGCAGTCCCAGGACGATTCCGAGACCATGGGGAAAACCAAGAAAACAGAGTATGGCAATATCCCGGATAAATGGAGGGATCATCCCTCCCTGCTCCCAGGATCCCCTGTGCGTCATGTGAACGCACAGGGACGATCCCCAGGATATCACCTGGTGTAGACATGCCCTGAGTGTCCATCCAACTAATTGAACTGGCTAAATGAATCTTTTGATATGAATGGGGATGTACGTCAAATTAGATGCGAGTGAGTAGATGGATCAAGGCCTTGGTAGTTCAAAAAGGGAACAAATGTGAAAGAGGGTAAATCTTCTGAGGGTTTTAAAGGACACATACTAGCTAGTCTGGTTTAAATATGGCTTTATGGCTTTACATCGTGACATTATTCTGAAATAACAGCAATGTCCTAGTTAATGAAAATATATTTTTGACAAGTTATTCCAGGGGCTAACGGCTTGTCCAAGTCTATGACTTAATTTTTCAGCTCTAGAACTAATAATCAGTCTCAGCTGAAAAGAGAACTACTTAACACTAATTGACACTGAATATCTAGTAATTCATCAATGAGGTGCAAATTAACCATCCTGATTTTTCTCCTTTAAATGCTTTGGAGATCCAGTCACTATTGCTCTACATCGATAGAGGTGAAACTAGAGGGGTGGAGGGCAGGGTGTCCTGGTGGTGTCCTCTCAGGGCTCCCACCATTTTGCAACCACTGTGCCTTGCAACAATGAAAAGGGGGGAAATCATGGGTAATTATGTAAGGCCATTAGAAGAAAATCAAAAGCCACAGTTTCCTGGATGACATAAAACACTATAAAATAGTGAAAAAGCTTCCAAGTTTTCCAGAACTATTTTTCAGGCTGGATGTTAAGCAAACCAAGAATTTTTGAAACAGAGGAGGGGAATTGGACGTGGTGGCTGCAGTTTATAACAATCTATACTTTGTAATTGCCTTAAGACAGTGTCCAGGAGGTGTTACACAGATTTAATGCAAAATGATTTCTAGTTGTACCAAGAACTGCTGGGACAAAGAAATAACTATGGTTGTTACCTAATTTCTTTTTATTGAAAATATAAATGTCAGCGGTTACTTGGATCTGTCCCCAGCACTAAGTGTAAAACATGGGTGCTTTGTGAGGCAGAAAGCTGAACTCAAGAATACAACTAACAAATAAATAATAAGTATAGCTAATTAATTTGCCATAGCCCAAAGCCTGATTTTCTCATTACTTATTGAGGTGTTAAAGTCACTACCAGGTAACTTTACTACATTCATTTCAATAGGGGATGGTACTGTCTGAGCAAATTTCATGTGGCGCAAATTGGTACTCCCTTACACAATAAGAGTGAACCACTAAAGCCAAATCTTCATTCTGTGGTAATAAATCCCAGCTTGCACCACATGGGGGCACATTCTGACAGCGTAGTCACACACTGTTGACATGGTGAATGACTTTGTGGATAAACCCATAAGTAATTGGGCATACCAGGCTAAATTGGATAAAAGATTCAGTGGCACCGCCCAAATCCCACAACATGCCCCTGTCTGGTTTCATGGATACGAACTGACAAAGCTTCTGGAATTAAGTACTGAGTTAAAATAAAATGCCCATGCCATCTTAACTATTACTTTATCGAGTCCTGTCACTCATTCATTCAGATTTAACAGTCTGTACACTTCCCTTGTTAGCTTTTCTGTCTAGTCCATGACACTTTTCTATGAAGTACATCACCTGGAATATTGTTAGTACTTAGTTATTAAGAGGACATCTGTTGTGAGCTTCCATTCTGTGGCCCTACCTAAACCAAAGATTAGTTATTTAACCCCCATTGAAATCAATGGGCCAAGTAAGATGCCTTAAACTCTCTGCATGCCTTAAACTCTGGACTAGAGCTCAATGCCATTTTCTCCTGTTCTATGACAATGCAGCTACAAAAGGGAGATCAAAGTTAATTGATATGGAGTTACTTATCTTCTATCTAACTCAGGTAATATTTAGTTTACATTCGTTAGTTTAAGGTTCTGGATACATGTTAGCTATTATGAAAAGGTTCTTTACATTCAGTCACTATTCTCATATGGGATTATATTATATGGTAATCTATAGAATTAGTTGTTACTTATCCACTGATGCTGTGCACTCTCAGTCACACAGATGCATAATTTGCAACAGACACTTAACAACCAACATGTGTCTAAGGTGGCCTTTAACCAGAGCTGTGTTGTGGATTTATGCACAACGCTTTTACAAATGGGGAATAGATACTTCTACGTTGGGGAAATTCGCTAAATCCAAAAGCACAGACTTTGTTTTAACAGATCTTTGTTTTAATGCATTCTGTTTGCAGTGAACCTTAATTATACATGGGTTTCCCCATACGTATGTCTTGAAAAAAGAATTAGAGAAACTCTGTGACAAAGAACAAACATTGCTAAGTTATACTTTCTAATGAATTTCAATTGTTAGACTGCCCAACCATCGTTTTGATTTTTTTTTTTTTGCTGTAAATATGTACTGTAAATGTGATAAATAATTTTGTATCTAGAATTTCACTTCTAAACTATAAATAAGGGAAGAGTTTTGGGGTGAAGGGAAAATACCTTGGGGGAATGTTACTTTTAAAAAAAACCCACAGTGGCTGGAAATGCCTTTGATGACATCAATTTCTTCAATTTTTTCTCCATGTTTATCAGGAGAAAATGCCAAAGAAGGAGATTGCGTGGCTTAAAATATGTTAAATGGACATTTAGCCATTGGGAATCTGTCCAGGTAGCGATTATGCATATTTTGTTTGCGTGGGGCATATATAATGTATAGTTTAGGTTTCGTGAATGTGCCATAAATGTTAACAGACTTGTTTATACTGTTTTATAAGACTTCAGTATGAATTTTGCTCTGACACAGTCTTAGGTTAATGGCAGCAATGAAAACAGTAAAATATATTACAAACATGCCTGGATAAAATCATTTTGCTTGCTGATTAGTTTTGAAAGCTTCTTGAAATCAATGGATACTGTGATGTCTCTTGTGAAATACATATCACACAAGAGTACTAGAGCTTTGCATTATGTTTCAGAAATGCTAAACCAGAAGAAGCAAATTCATCTGCAATGTAGGGAATTGGACAAAAACCTTACTAATTCTTTTAAACATTCTGCGTTAAATTGTCTATGCGTGAGTTTAGAAGGAATTTATTTTTCTTTTGGTCAGTATGCCATTCTTCTTATTATTATTGTTGTTGTTATTGTTATTACAAACATCTCATAAGCAAGGTGTGACATCCTTTATTCCTAATTTTAACACTTTACTCTGGTTTCAGTATTCATTGCAAATTATACTTCCCGTCCTGTTCTCACAGGGAGAATTGGAGAAGTATCCATTTGCTTCAGACCCAAGACAAAACCAGTTAACACATTTCCCACCGTGCTTTGCCCATCCTTGAAAGATTCCATTCTGACATGCCAGAGATTATTTGTTTCAAGGCAGTTGGTCATGAATGCTGCTTATTCCATAATTCTCTGTCCTTGTGGGATTTTACTGCCACATCTTGAGGCTTCTGAATTTTAAAGCTAGAAATGTACAGCTTAATACAGTCAAAGACAACTGCAAACAATGGAGTGACAATTGAGAAATGGAATATATAAAGCAGCAGTTTCATCCTGTCCTTCAGAGATAAGATGTTTGTGAGTATTTAAAGCAAATGAAACACTTAGGCGATTACATTTCCAGAATGATGGGTGGCCATCAATGTTAAAAATCAAATTTTACTTACAGTAGAGTTCATTGTCAGTTTCTCTCAGTGATGTAAATGTAGAATTACCTTTTTGAACTCAGTTGTGTTGTTCCGGATTTAACACCAGTGAAAATTAATAGAGTTAAATCATTTTAAGCAACATACAGCCATTTTACAATCTACATCAAGAGCATCATAACTCTGTCCACATTCAACAGATCTCTCCTTCTGCTCTTTGGGCAAAATGCCCTCAGAACTCTCCTCCTCCTCACCACTGTCACCTCTGCCCATTTGCTTGCGCTCTCCCTCTGGACCCAATTTACACAACTGCCCAGAAGGACCACGCAAGACAAGTGGAGGATGCTCATTCATCTCCTCGCTCTTGTCTCTGCCTTCATGTTCAGAGAGGGCAGGTAAACATCAGCAAAGCCAAGAAGCTCCAAGGTTAAGCAGTAATACCCCTGCTGATGTGGGGTCTTGGCAGCTACCCAACAACGCTAACCTCCAATGCTGGCCATGACTGATGCATTCTTAAAATACACTCACATACATACATTGCTGGGATGCCATTGGTTTTTCCTGTGCATGTCCAACCACACAGCTACAGGTACAAAGCAGTTAGATGAAGAAGGAGCTACAGAATTGCACTAGGTAGATGACCTTGTGGGTTTCAGCTTTGACATCTCTGCCCAAATATGACATTCTTTGATAAGGGGATGAGCTCAGAGCAGATTAGGGAAAGAAGAAAGGACTGGATGGAGTGGAAGATGGTTGAGCAGGTCTGTTCAGGGAAAAGTTGTGCAAACCACCCTACTGCTCAAAGGCCCTTCAGGGCATCCAAAAACATCCCCCCATCCTTGATATGGCAAACCTATTCAGACTAGCGACTTGGAGAGACTATGGAGACCCTGGGACTGACACCTACAGGAGTTCCCACCCATTTTAAACCCCACAGATTTTTTTCTTACATTTCAGCTCACGGGGACAGAGCAGCATGTTTTAGGTTAGATTTCAATAATTATAATGTTAACCTCATAGGAAAACAATCAGAATTTTAAATATTCCCTGCTCCTCTCTGCCAGAAATTATTATTCCATTTTTATCCTTTCTATGTTGAAGAACCAGAGCTATTAAACTTTGCCCAGCTTTCCTTCCAAGCATATTATTTTGATTGGCTGCAGGTTTCTGTTTGCCTAAGTAATAACCAACACAGTTTTGGAAGTTGCCAGCAGGACAGACATGGAAATTATACCTTCTTATTCCTTCCCTAAGAGCCAAAGAGACATTTTAGATGCATCGGTAGTTATAAGGTTGCTCGTTTATCCCACAGGGCGGGTGGGAGACAATCCTGGGCACATTCCACACGGCTGCTTTTCTACAGAAGACCCACTGAAATTAATTTCAGAACTGCCCAAGGGCATTGCAACACGCTGGCCTCCATATTTTACGTATCTCAGCAAAGATTGTTACCCGACCTCCGTGCCAGCCACATTTCCCGTTGTCACGTTTATATCTTGTCTCAACTATGATTGAATACATACTGGGATTATCTTTCTTGGGTTGCTTCGGTAGGGTATTAAGTGATGCTTGGAGGCATCTGGATTTTATTGCAAGTTGCCTTAAGGCTTATTAGAGCTGGAACAGCAGCAAAAAAGATTTTTTAAAAAATGAGAAGAGGCTGAAGGTAATATTCCTCCCAGTGAGATAGCTGCTTGTTCCTCCGGGCAACTTCTAATACAGTGTTGGTTAATTACTTAGGCAAACAGAAACCTGCAGCCAATCAATCCTTGAGACTTCCTCTTGTTTGCTCACTTCCATGTTTGACCAGCCACACCCCTACCTGGACAGGGATAACAGGGGTTTCTTCCAAGTTAAATTATTCCAATGCGCTTTTTGCGGGGCTGCCTTTAAAGACAGTTCAGAAGCTGCAGGTCATGAAAAATGCAGCACCTAGATCAATAACAGGGACAAGAAGGTCTGAACTTATAACACCAGTTCTGGCCCACTTGCACTGGTTGTATGTTTCCAAGCCTGATTGAAGGTGTTGGCTTTGACCTATAAGGCTTACACAGCTCTGGATGGAGCTCCTTTTTCCGACATGAGCCCACCTCTATATTACACTCATCATTTAAGGCCCTCTTCCAGGTGCCTCCTCCACTGAAGATTCAGAAGGTGGCAACAAGGGAGAGGGTCTTCTCAGGGGGTCCCCCAATTATGAAACAACCTCCCCAATGAGGCCTGCCTGATGCCAATATTGTTATCTTTTTGGCATCAGGTTAACTTTCCTTTTCTCTCAGGCATTTGGCAGTATATGATGTAGTCCTCTATTTTTCTTATCATTCATTGTTTAAAATTGCTTAAATATGTGTGCGTGTGTGCTCTCTGTTTATCTGTATGTAAATGGTTTTTATATTATGTATAATGTATTTTTAATCGTTTTTTATTCTTTGTAAACCACCCAGAGAGCTTTGGCTGTAGGATGGTATAGAAATGTAATAAATGAATGAATGAAATTACTATGTACACTTCTCAGATTCCTACATTCCACATTCCAGACCTCTTATGGCCAACAGCCTGAGCCCCAAAATAGACAATACATTTATCATCTATTCCAAGCATGTTTGGGGGTTCATCTGTTTTTAGCAACTGTAGCCATGGATGAGAACCATGAGGAGGGTTGTGTGATCTTTCTCCCCTACTTTTGTTTCCTACCAACACCACCCCCAAGTCTGCTGTTTGCACCTGAAAGGCAAACTGAATAGTCAAACTGCTCCAGGTTGGCAGTGGACCGTCTTTTAGGGTGACAGCTTTCGCTGATGCCCAATGATGCCTACCCCTAACAGCATGCCTGAAAATAAATCAAGCCCACGTTCACATGGTGCACTTTCTGTTCCCTATAGCTTTTAAATATTGAGTTTTTTCTGACTCTATACTGTTTAGCTTCACCCTACCCAGTGCCTGTTTACACTTCCCTGTGCCTTTTTGCATTCTCTTTCCCTCCTTATTGTTTACTACAACTTTATTAGATTGTAAGCCTATGCGGCAGGGTCTTGCTATTTACTGTGTAATCTGTACAGCACCATGTACATTGATGGTGCTATATAAATAAATAATAATAATAATAATAATAATAATAATAATAATAATAATAATAACATTCATTCTAGGTAGGAACTGAGCACATGGAGAGAGAATCAGGGACTGTTCCCCTAGCCCCAGCGTCAGTCTCCATGCATTTACAGTGCTATAGATGTCATTATTTACATACATGATGCAGCTTTAACTGTTGTGATGAAGAGGGAATTTTATTTATTTATTTATTTATTACATTTATATACTGCCCCACAGCCGAAGCTCTCTGGGCGGTTTACAACAGTTAAAAATAGTAAACATTAAAAAGTATACAAAATTTTAAAAACCATCAGGTTTTCACCAGGTGCTGCATGCATACGAATGACACCTGCTGAAATTCCCTTTTCTGTACAACTGTTAAAGATACAGGAGCCCTGTTGTCCTTTCCATATGGTCACCCTATCCCAAACTGCCAATCACACACAAGCTCTCTTCTGCTACCCACTGTTAACCTTTTCTTACCTGTATATCCCGTTCCTGAAAAACTATGCCTTCAATTGTGCAGCCAATGTGAGTTTGGCAAAGCTAATTTTGGAGGCCTAGAAAATAGTACATGCTTGCCTGCAATCTAAATGCAAGCAGATTCTTTCTACGATGATGATGATGATTAGAGAGACCAGAGCTCAGTTGGTTTGCAAGTAGAAGATCTTTGGCTCAATTACCAACATCTCCAGTTAAAAGGGTTGGGTGATGGAAAGACTCTGAAAAAAGCTACCAGTCAGAATTTTTAAAAATTACTAGAGTGTATTATCGGCTATAATGTAGCTACTTGCGTACTATTGATTTCTACGCTACCTTACTCTAGAAGTATTCGAAGTGGCTAACATTAATTTTATTATTCTTATTGCTAGGATTGAGAGGACTCTACTACATCAACACTTCAATAGTAGTCATGCTGTATTAAATCTGTCTTCAGTACAGAATGAAGCTCTTGTTTGTATCCTAATTCTCAGAAAACTCCAGCTTTTGGCAGGGTTGTCCAAAAAAAGAAGAAGAAAAAACACCAGTCCATGTCCAGTCCTTCTGATGAGAAGACATCTCATCATCCACCCATTATACTGTGCCAAAGTCAACTACTACCGTCAACCTCTCATTTTCCCAAACTCAAAAATACTTTTACACCCACACCCCGAAAGGAAAGACTGTCCAGGAAAATAGTGAGCAATTTAGAACGTATTATCTTCAAAGCTCTGCAAGCTTTTGCCACCAATCTCCTCCCCCACCTCCATTCCCGTTGGTAATAAAAGTGGACGACGCAGCTTGATTGCAAGATGTTTTATGTATGAGCAAAGGCTTTGCCAGCAAATCGTAATGTATGTGTCCTTGCTATTTGGCAGCAGTAGAATTTAGCTGTATTTGCACTCCCATTGAAGATTTATCTCTTAGAAATCCAATGACGCTAATATAATCTTCATTCCCTTAAGAGACTCTAAAATGATTAATAAGATCACCCCAGGATGAGTTGTGTCTATCTGTGAGCTGTGCCTATCTATTACAAAAAGTCTGTCATCAGCAATCCATCCTGCAGTTAATACAAGGTGAGGACGAGTCTATTGCCTTCCATGGGCCATGGAAGGCAATAGAAGAAAGAGGTGGACCAATGGGCAAAAACTTCACTGTTCATGTGACTTTGGTGACCAGAAGATGGAACAGCCAGTTTGTGTATGGTCTTATATATACTCCCATCACCATCTGCTTATCATTTGGTGAGTGTAGGAATGTTAAGATCCACATCTGAGTAGCTATTTTATGACAAAAGAACCACTTATTACAAAGTGCTCAGGCAGGATTTGTCTGCAGTGAAGAATTTATGCAGCTTTTAGTCACTGCTCTGCACTTCTTGAGTTGTCAGACACTATTACTAAGAAGCAAACACATCACAGTTACTAAACAGGCATTTTCCATCTGAGTAGACAAAGGAGTGTTGATAATTAGGTTTCTTCCTGATTCCACTGCCAAGATTACAAGATCCAACACAGGTGACACTTTTTTTTAAACTTTTTTTTGCAGGGGATGGGGGAACAAATAGCATTATCAATTAACCATGTTGAAGTCAACCAAGAGAAGTTTCTGCTTGAACCACCTGTTAACAATCAGGAATGTATAAATGATTTGTGACTATTTTCCATGTATATTATTGCTATACAAACCCTCTTTGCCTCTTTCCACTACGAAAGGATGGAAATTTTAATCGCCCTAAAGCAGACATCAAACTGAAAATCACGAAGTCCTTAGAACTCCATACTGGGTCCCTACGATTAGTTTGGGATAATATCCAACGGATGTAAGATGACTTCCAGAGTGATTCCCAAGAGTGGATACATGTGCAAACACACAGTACGAATTGACCATGCATGTGGCATGATGCCTGGGAATCCTGTGTAAACTGAAAGGCTCCAGAATGCAGTCTTCTCCTCATGGCAATCATCTGAGAGTAATTTGTGTGAATGGTCCATTTGCATGACACATGTTCATGTGTACCCAGAGGCAAAATAATTCCAAAGCTTCATTCCTTATCCACTACATCAGGCTGCAAAAGGGATCGACTGAACCTGGATTAATATTTGATAAGAAATGTGAGAGGGTTGTATCCAGCCGTGGTCCTATTTAGATTACACCCATTGAAATAAATGGGACTCACATTAGACTAACACTGGATAAAATCTAAAGCCTTTACAATTCTGGAGTATTTTGCATGTTGCCTTTCCTTTTGCCTGTGTTTATAGCAGACGATTTGCACCACAGAATGGCATGGCCAGTTATGCCCCTATACCAGCACTGCTCCTGAGTATTCCTGCTATGCCAGACATGTACCCAACATTGCTTAGAAATAGGGATGGTTGAAAAATTTGTTTCAGTTTCGTTTTTGATTAGAATTTATCAAAATCCGTAAAATTCTCCACATATCGGGACAAAAAGAACTTGAGATTTTTTTAAAAAAATTGAATGTAGGAAAAAACCAAATGACGCATCCATCCATCCAGGCCCACGGCTTTGAATACTTCGTTCTTAAAAGTCTGGGTTGAATCCCTGTATATTCAACCGTATTGCCACTTAAGTAGGACAACAGCATTTTCCTTCCCCCTGACAGGTTCTTCATCTTTTATAGCAGGCAAGTACAACATGGTTCTTTCCATGCTGGGTATAGCTACACCTATGGAATTTGGCCAGCGGAGATGGTGAGAATTCCATTTCAGTTTGTGTTTGATACAAATTTAACAAAATTCATAATGTTCTATTTATTCAGGAGAGAAAGAACTCACGGTTTTAAAAAAATGTGAATAATAGTAATTTATATAGTGCTTTATTACAAAGCAATGTAGTTAAAATAAAGTAGGTCAGCAGTTCACAATACAATAATGCGTTCAACTCTGCTAAATGCAAGATTACAGCAAAAATGTCACAAAATATTCAATAATATAGTACAATATTTAACAATATGCTAAACAACAATATCAAAACAATACCAAAAAATAGAGTAAACACAAGTTTACGGCAAAACAGAACAGATGAGAAAAAATTACTTGGTCGGAATAGCATCTGTCCGAAGCTCCAGCCTTGCTTTTAAAGTCTCCAGGTGTGTGTGTGGGGGGGGATGCAGGTGGAATAGCTCACCTCTGATGGTCATTGTCTCTCCCCCTGAAACAGTTCCTCAGTGAAACTCACTTATTCATCTGTATCTATTTAGAATACAGATGGAGACAGTTTGGGTATACATCCTAATGCAAATCCAACCAATTCACTGTACATTAATGTGTATTAGATGTTCACTAGTTCTTCAAGTCTATTTATTACATCCAAATGTGAAAAGTAAAGCTGAAAACTATTTGCCTAAAACTCCCCCTTGGAGGCTTTCATTAAGTATTCTCCCGATATGTTATATCTGCATGCGGCACTCAATGACATCTGATTATAATAGTTTATATCGGACAGTTCTCCATCAGTCAATCAATTTTATTGCATATAACCACAGATACTTACTCTTTTTTTTCCTTCAGAAAAGAGGTAACATTCACACATAAATAAGGGGGCAGGAGGAGAATCTGAACAAGCCAATCAAACAAATTAATCAGATGCACAGCTTAAAGCAACTGTCATTAGGACCTTTGCTGTAATCTTTTAGCAGACACAGCGAATAAAGCCACTTGACTGGCTATACAAAGATCAGTACCTACAAATAGTTTACACATTTGCAGAGCCAAATTTCTATCGGACCTTCCTTCCAACAAAGGTGCAAGCAATGTTTTCCTGGAACCAGCATACAATTTACAGAAAAATATATAATGAATAATATCCTCTATTTGTGGAGCCCCATATATACAAAGGTATTGAAATGTGGGAACATTTACATGCCTCCCGTTCAAATAGGAAGATGTTATAGTTTGGAAGCGTAATTCCATAAATGCCTTCCTTAGTTCAGGGTGATTCAAGAAATTAAAAAACGAGAGAGAAAAATGGTCACCCTTACAAAGATGGTACCACCTACTAAAACCTATTTCTTGAATGGTTTCTATGTCTATTATCATCCTGTGAGTATAGCTGATATCTAATTTTAACCTCAGATTCACTTAAAGGAAAGGAAGTCAATGAGAAAGACAAAGGGGCCAGTCTTTTGAAACAGGGAAAACCCCAAACACTCCCATTCTTCTGTTCTACATATCAATCAATCCTTTCAAATAAAATAAAATTACCTTGTTCACTCTGATAGAAATTTCTGCAGTTCAGCATAAAGAGCAGCTGGATTACTCGGAGGAAGAGCAAGAATACATCTTAAAAATTTATTCAGTATAACCTTGAGATAATCTATTTTATCCAACCCTCAATTCTCTCTACACCATAAAGAATTTGTGCTCAGATCTCCCCCTTAAATATTTTCAGTGCACGAGCTGACTTCCCCTAGTTTTGAAGAAGGTAAAACAAGAATTCACCAGTCTAAAAGCAGCCAAATTAATAGCCCTTTTATGTGCCTTCCAGGACAGATCCTCTGAAAAAAGTGCACCCATATATTTATAAGATCAGCATCCTGCAATACAATGATTATCAAGGAACATAGGAACATGAGAAGTGTCATGTTGGATCAGACTAAGGTTCATCTATTCCAGCATTCTGTTCACACAGTAGACAACCAGCTGCCCCTGGGAAACTCACCAGCAGGACATGAGTTCAACAGCACCCTCCTGCCCATGTTCCCCAGCAACTGGTGTACATAGGTATATTGCCTCTGATACTCTGATAGCATATAGCTATCAGGACTTGTAGCTATTGCTAGCATTCTCCTCCAGGAATTTGTCCAATCCCTTTTTGAAGCCATCCAAATCGGTGGCCATCTTGTGGTAGTGAATTCTATAGTTTAACTATGCACTGTGTGATGAAATACTTCCTTTACTCTGTCCTGAATCTCCCACAAAACAATGGAGTTATCTTCATGGGAAGAGCCCATTGGGTTCTAATATTATGAGAGAAGGAGAAAATGTCTTCCTATCCACTTTCTCCATTCCATGAATAATTTTGTACACCTTTATCATGTCTGCCTTCACTCACTTATTCTCTAACTTAAACAGTCCCAGTTGTTGTAACCTTTCATCGTACTGGATCTGCTCCAGCTCCTTGATCATTTTTAGGTGATCTTTTCTACACTTTTCCAACTCAATAATATCCTTTTTTATGTGTAGTGACCAGAACTGTAAACAGTGTTCCAAGTCTGGTTGCATCATAGATCTGTGTAAGGGGAGAATGATATGGGCAGTTTTATTTTCAATTCCTTTCCTAATTATGCCTAACATGGAATCTGCCTTTGTCACAGTAGCCATGGATGTTCTGGGGTGATGTTTTCATCAAACTGTCCACCACAACCCAAAGATCTCTTTCTTGGTCAGTCACTGCTAACACAGATCCCATTACATTATATTCAAAGTTGGGACCTTTTGGTCCAACTTGCATCACTTTACACTTGCTTACATTGAACTATATGTGCCATTTAGATGCCCATTCTCACTGTTTGGAAGTATCCTTTTGGAGCTCTTTGCAATCCCTTAATAATTTGATGTTATCAATAACCTTGTCCACCTCACTGTTCACTCCTAATTCCAGATCGTTTTTGAACAAATTGAAAAGCATTGATCCAATACAGATCTATGTACGACTCTGTTGTTTATATCCTGCCATTGGGAGAAGTTATATTTATTCCTACTCTCTGCTTTCTGTTCTTTAAGTGTTACTCTCTTTTTATTCCATGACTGCTAAGTTTGCTCAGGAGTCTTTGGTGAGCAACTTCATCAAAAACCTTTTGGAAGTCGTAATCAATGTTCTACCTGATCACCCCTGCCCACATGTTTTCTGACAAACTCTAAGAACTCTGAAAGGTTAGTGAGAGATAACTTACCTTTAAGGAAGCCATGCTGATTCTTTTTCAACAGGGCTTGTCCTTCTATATACTTACTAATTTTATCTTTAATAATGCTTTCAACCAATTTACCAATTTATGGGTAACCCTTTATGTCTCTGGGATCTTTTAAGAAACACCATATTTTTCATTTGATCATAATTGATTTTAAGAAATTCAGTTCTACAATCAATAAGCTTCCGTCTTTTACAATAATCTACACATCTTGCATTGGGTAAGGCAGGGGTAGGCAACTTCTGATGCTCCAGATGCATTAGCCTACAACTCCCATAAGCCTTAGACAGTGGTGAGGGGTAATGGAAGTTGTAGCCCAAGACATCTGGAGGGCCACAACTTGCCACCCCTATTGTAAGGGATAACAAGACCATATTGTTTGCATATAAGTGGACAGAATTCATACATTGTCTCATGTACCAGCAAGGGGTGGGGTTGGGGGAGGAGGGAGAAGATAGTTCATTCACTGTATTATTAATGTAAAAACTGAATTAAAAAGCTTCTAGGAAGCACCTTTTTCTTCCTCCTCTTAGAGTTGTAAACTTTTCTGTAAAAGTGCTCAGATAGTATCCTATCAATATTTGTGGCCTGCAATTTATTCCATAGACTGGTCTTATTTACCAAATTAAATGTTGATGGAAGCTCAACAAAGGCAGCAAACATAAATTTCAAAGATCCATGAACTGACTTCCAAATCAGATGTTGCAAAATAAAACGTTGATCAATATCAATTATCTGATTAGTCCCAGCCCAGTCTAATAAACTGTTCAGTAAGAAACTGGAATAAAGTTTAGAGACAATACCTAATAAACAAATAGGTCTATAATTACTGAGGGTTTTTTTGCCACAACTTTTTAAAACAGAGAACCCATTACTACTTTTTGATCCCTGCAGTATGCAACCTGAATAGCTAATATATGAGAACAATTTTGCAAAAATAGGCCCCCACTAATCTGAATGAACTTTGAATAATTCTGGCAGCAACATGTCCTCACCTGGAGCTTTACTACTAGTCAGCTGAGAAATCAATCTTTTGATTTCTTCAGCTCTTATGGGAGCCCATCCTGGAGTTTCCTTCAAAGACTGTTATCTCTCCTCTGCACATGGCCTTTCTTCTTACTCCTCGAAAATAGCTTGAAAATAATCAAGCCACACAGAAGGTGTAATGTGGGCTTTCAGAGATAATTCATACTTTTCTGAGACCTGATGAAACCATTTCCCAAAACCTTGGTTCTTTATGCTGGAGACATAGGTGCTATGCACACAGATACTTTGAATATTCCAGCTTCTTTGTTTTTAGAAGGTCATTATACAGATGTAGGACTTCATCAGACGAGCATTTTATCACACACTCGCTACTGCCCACTCACAGTTTTTCATGCATCCTTTAGATGACGCCATCCACTTCCCACATACCTCCTGCTCCTCCTTGCCTTTTTTCCATCACAAAATGGACCCATTTTAATCTGACTTTTTTTAGGAAATGGAATGTGCCATTTCCTGCTGTGTGCAGGAAAAGCGGTGTGATAAAAACAGCCCTTGAATGGGGCACATGGTCTTTGTTTACTTCCTCTTCTCCTGGAAGAAATATGAAGCATTGTGGGACAGGAGGGGGGCTGGAAAAACAACGGTAGAGAACCACAATTTTCACCCTGTCTGATGACGCTCGTAGTATCTCAGCGATAGCCAAAACCACCTCTTTCTTTCCTTCTAATTCTTCCCTCACTTTCTTGGACTTACGATCAAACCAGGAGGCTTCAGAAATATAACAATTTCTAGGTTTAAAGGTTTTACGAGATAAGGCTTCAAACTATTAAAAATACCAACATAGGCATTTCAAATGTCTCCATTATTACTTGGGGATGGGGTGAGGTGAGCCATTGGAATACAGACAGAGCATTTTAGATCACCTTTGTCCCAATTTCAGCTATCACGTCCTTCAGGACCTCTTGACCTTTTTCTACAGGAGCCATTCAATTGTTTTAGAGGCCAATTATACATACATGAAAATGCAAAAGCCACTACCCAAATAAGACACTGGCATCAAAGAGTCCCCAATTGAACTGGACTCAATTTGACCCTGAACATCCACCTCATCTTGACAGCTAGCTGCAATAATAATAATTTATTTCTTACCCACCTCTCCAATTGGATCGAGGTGGGGAACAACAAGAAGCATAAAACACACAAAATACTGATTAAAAACATGGCATAAACTGTTTAAAAACATCCTAAAAGCATCCTAAAAACATACTAAAAATATCCTAAAATTCCACTGGATAGGCCTGCCGGAAGAGATCAGTCTTGATAGCTTCCTTGAATGCTAAAAGACTGTCAAGCTGACGAGTCTCCTCCAGCAGGCTATTCCAGTCTGAGAGCAGCAGAAGAGAAGGTCCTCCGGGTAATGCTTGTCGCCTAGTCTTTGCTGACTGAAGTAGATCCTTCCCAGAGGACCTGAGTGTGTGGGGCGGATTGTATGGGAGAAGGCGATCCTGCAGGTAGCCTGGACCCGAACCATGTAGGGCTTTAAAGGTGATAACCAACACTTTATACTTCGCCCAGAAACTAATTGGCAGCCAGTGAAGAGATTTTAGGACTGGTGTGATGTGATCAACCCTAGATGTTCCAGTGACAACTATGCTTTACACCTCTGCAGTGGGTAGCAGGGGGGTGGATTCTCTAGTCAAATTCTTCATGTGTAACTAACTCTGAATCTGTAATTGCTAAATTAAGAATGGGAAAATCATCTGCTGGACCTACCTCCTAATTTAGAGAGTCCCGGGTTTTCTCAGTATTCTTCCCCATCCAAAAAATAAAATAAAATTTAGTTGTGCTGCAATGACCTGCGAATTGTTAGTAAAACCACTGGCAGTATGTTACTCTTCAAAATGAGAGTGGTTTCCCCCACCACCACTACCTGTTCTGCCACTAGGCCTTTGCCTGAAATATCTGTTGTCAGGAGCTGCAGGCAGAATCCCTGTTTCAGTTAACACTGCTTTTACTTACATGTCAGCCTTTAGCTCTGAAAGCTTCTGTGTTATGCAATATAACTCAATGCTGCCAGAACTCTAAAGGAGCTATCCAAAGTGCTGAACCCATTTTGGGGAGAGCATTCAGCACCTTGGTTAGCTCCTTTGGAATTCTGGTGGCCTTTACTAAAGCCCAGAATGGAATTACAGTCCCACCAGAATTGGAGCCATCAGCCTCCAGTGATTATTTTTTAAAAAATGTTATACACTTGTGCTGTAAGAGAATATTGATCTCCAATACTGAAAATATTGATTGCAGTAGCAATTTCATGCCTTCAGCTACAGAGTCATTTTCACTCATATTATCCAACAACTCATTATTGGTATTAGTATCCAAAGCATGGATCTGCTCTGGGGACATAAATGGTAACCTTATAGTTGAAGGTTCTGGGTCCAGTTGCCGATTATTTTGTAAACCCATATGACCTGCTACGTGTGGATTCTCTACTATTCCTCCCCTAAGAGTTCCCTTCTTGCTCAAAGAGGACTGGTTCCACTCCTAGTATTCGAGTAGATATTTCTGTCTCCAAAAGGAGAAGATCATTTCCCTGCTTTATTACTCTTCTGTGGCTTTCTTAATACCATATTCTTAATTAAAATAACAGATCTCTTAGATAAGAAGAGTAACAAGACCAAGTTTAAACAAAAACCTAACAAAAGCCTATTTTTAAAATATACTCTAAAAGCAAAATATTAAAATATTTAATAAACACTTCAGACAATGAATGCAATGCATTAAAGCAATCCAACCGGGAGATTACCAGGACACGAACCACTGTGGTCAGACTAGCACTATCAAGGAGTGGTTGCTACTGGTGAACCAGCCAAAACTGGTAAAAGGCACTCCTTGCCACCAAGTCCACCTGAACCTCAAATACCATGCTGGCTCAAGGAGTAGCCCCAAGCTAAATTCATCACTTTGGCGACACTGCCAAATCTAGGGTAGAAATCAAAGAAATAATATTTGATAGTTAGCATGCAATGGTACTCTTCATCATAGTATTTGATAGTCAACATGCAATGGTAATTAGGCTTTGATATTTGATAACGTATGCGACTTCATATTTGAAGCTTGGCAAAATCACAGCAAGGAAGAATGCAAGCAAAGCCTGCAACTTTTGCACTGGCAGACGCCTCTGGGTCATCTTCAAGGGCAGCTTGCAGAACTTCTGCCGCTTTAGCTCTGTTTCCCATCATATGATACCAAGAAGGAATTATTAAGGCTGCTTCTAAGCCATGTGTTTAAAAGGCTCGAGCTGACTGTGTGTTTTTCTTAAGAGTTCCTTATTTAATATGCATAGTTCCACAAGTGACACACTTTCCATGGAAGTGGGCAGTGCTAATGCTTCACCTGGCATCAACCCCACGCAGCTATGACCAGTGTGGGTGCGTCATTCAGACTAGAGAAAGCAAGAAAGTGGGGACAATGAAAAAGCGAGGCAGGAAAGAAACCTCATTCTCCCAAAAGTCTTATTATTATTATTATTATTTATTTATTTATTTATTTATATAGCACCATCAGTGTACATGGTGCTGTACAGAGTAAAACAGTAAATAGCAAGACCCTGCTGCATAGGCTTACATTTCATTGCAGCTGCAACGACATAAGGATACAAATGAAGTGACTGGTCTATTTCCAGTCTGTGACATTTTCACATGTGTGCCATCATAGCCTTTTCTGTCTTTTTCCTGATTTTATTTATTTATTTATTTATTTTATTACATATCTATACCGCCCAATAGCCGAAGCTCTCTGGGCGGTTCACAAATCTCTGAAACTGCATGGAAATTAGCATTTAAATACACATCTTTGAACGCATTTTCCTCGAAATTTGCATTTCTCCATGCATTCTATCGCAAAATACAAATTGTATGTGCATTCTGGTACTTTTGGGGGGCTGGGAACTGTCTCACGAAATTCAGAGCAGTGCGAAATCCAAAGGAGAACCGCATTCCAAGTCATCCATGAGGTGCAAATTAGATTGGTTTGCTTTAAAAGGCAAGGCGAAACGAAACTGTCACGCATCCCTACCTTCAGGCCTTCCAGCAAGTTCGTGCGCACTTGAGAGGCCCCAGAAAGTGCGAGTAAGTTTTAAACTGAGAGAGTTCAAAACATTTAAGGGAATGGCTTTCATCTGATCCCTACCCCTTCCCCAAACCCCGTTTGACTAGCAAGTGGCCCGGTGACAGCTATTTTCACAGACAAAACTGAAAGGATACTTTTGTGTTGCATTCCCAGGCTGAGTTAAAATGCCTGGCCAGCAGAAGAGAGAGCTGGCAGTTTCAAGCTGAATTGGCTCATTTGGGAGCTATGGATGAAAGATAACTGAGGCATCTGGTTCTTCTGCCTTTTTGTGACTGGTTTCCTTTCAGTTTCCATAAACTTTACAGTCGGTAGGTTACATACCTTCCCGGTTGATAACTTCCTGTAATAAGGTTGCACTTCATAAAACGCTGTTATGCATAGGAGACAGTTACCAGCTGCCCATTTCAATCCCGAGGTTTTTCCCTCATGCTCATGAAAATCACAATCATGTTAGATATGAGGCCAAGCACAATGCCTTAACATAGCATCAATACACTACTACTTCTTTTTTGTTGTTTCCAGCCAAATAAGAACATAAGAAAATGCTCCTTCTTCACCACAAGCGACAGCAAAAACTTGCTTCTTTCCAACATTCTTGTGGTCTGTTTAGACTTGCAGGCAACGTTTCTCATTGTTGATTAGCAATGATGATACTGTTCTTGCTATGCACATGTTGTTTTATTAATCCTGACTGTTGGGGGGGGTTTTGTGTGTTTTTTAAATTGAGGGATTTTTTTTCTCTCTCTGAAAAGAGAGAGAGAGAGAGAAAGAGAGAGCCTCACAGATCAAACTTGAAGTTGCTAAGGGCTGCTCATGTTTTCTTGACAATGATGGAAACGAGTCAAGAAGGTAATCAAAGTAAGGCTCTGCTATTACTTCAATTTACCTCTTGGCATAATGTAGGTGTATGTTTTCTCCACATATTTACCTGTATTCCACACGGATGGTTTTCAAACTGCACTTTATCATTTTGACATTGCAAATTTAAAAAACAACGACGCCAACCTCTTTCCTCATAGTAAGAATATTCTTTATTTGTAGAATGTTAAAAACAATGTGTGTGTGTGTGTTTTAATATATAGTGATGAATTATTTAGAACTCCACACACCTTATATCCTAAGAAAACACCTTCTCCCATGTGTTTCATTTCAAAACTCAAGGAGAGCTTTAATGTTTATCTCTGAATGGAGTGAATGAGAGACAGAATGGGGCCGTTCACACAACGTGCTAACCCACACTCAGTGTTTGAGTGTGGGATGTTCATGAACTGTGGGTTCTTTGTTGAACCATAGGTTATTGTGTTGTTTGAATGTCTGCAGCATGGCTTGTTAACCATGCAGGGTGGCTTGTTAACCACCTGGAACAATGCAAAAATAATCATGGGTTCTCAAGGTGGCTTGTTCAAGAAAATAAGCAACACTGCATGGTTAACAAGCCACCCTGCAGACGTTCACAGAACACGCTAACCCATGGTTCAACAAACAACTCACAGATCATCATCAACCCACACTCTACCACTGAGTGTGGGCTAATGTGTTGTTTGAACAGCCTCCATGATCAAAAACGCTTTGTACCTGCATACCTCATGCATTGTCTCATAACAGATAACAGCTCAAGTACTTTGTCTATGTAGCCCAGCATTATCTACTCTGGCAATGTCTCTCCAGGTAATCTAGTCCCTGTAATGACGTCCCATAAAAAAAAAAACCTGTTCTGATTTGTGTAACCAACAAAACCACCTAGTATACGTATAAGAGAACCAGAAACACTTGGGTAGACAGCAACATAGTCTGGAACAGATTTCCCAAGATGCCATCTTTCAAAATGGCTGCCACCAGATTTTAACTGCACCTATTTCAGCACCTAGAACACTTACAGACATCATTCTTGTGTCTAAATATGTTTTTGGGACTTCTTAAATTCATATAGATGTTATAGATGTTAGAAGTTTTCATGTTATTTATTAAATAAAAATTGTCATAAATATTGAACATAATTTTGCAAACTATTATTACAATTAAATAGTAAAGTACACAACATGAAGAATTTTGTCAGTGTTATTCAATCAAAGCCATACATTTGGTAGATGTAAACACTCATCATAACCTTTTTACATCTAAATTATTATCAGGGTGGAGGGAATAGAGTGGGACAATAGTTCCTGCTTTTTATCTCTTCAGCTACAATCTTTTATATTGTTCTCCACATTTACAATACTCTGTGTAAGCCACATATGTTTAATGACTTTTGCATCTTCTAGCAATGCTAGTTGTACATGTGCACTGTACAAGAATTTCAGAAGGCGTCATATTAAGACATAATTCAAGCTTTAGAATTCCACTTTATGTTTTGTACCATTCAACGTCCGTTGATTGTAGAGCTTCATAAGTCCACCGGAAAGAGTTAAGCATGCCAAAGAAGTTAAAAAAGCATCTTTTCACATGTCAGTTTCTAATTGAGAAAGATGAAGTCCTGATATGTGTTGGTGCGCCTGCAGTGAATATCATAGGTCATCAAATGTTTTACACTTCATGGATGGATGTAAAAATTTAACAACATACTCCTCTACTTTGTCAAGTGATTCCTGAGACAGAGGCTCTTTCTACACCAGCCATTTTTCCAGGGGATCCTGGGATCAGGGAGGGATGATCTCTCCATTTCCCCGGGATAACTGAGACCTCAGTTATCCCAGTTTAACATGCAGTCCCAGGATGATCCCGAGGACCGTGGGCGGTGTGGGAGCCCGTCCCAGCTTCTTCCCTCTCCCCCATGAGTAGCAGAGGTCATAAGAGGGAAGGAGCCTGGACGGGGGGAGTCCGTGGCCCTCAGGGGTGGGTTGGGGAGTGGGGTCGGGCCTTTTTGTTTTTCTTATCTTTTAATTTTTGCTGGATCGCAAGTGCGCTCCAGCTCTGGCCGTTTTAAAAAAATGGTGGCTGCAATGGGTGAGATGCCCGTGATGTCGCACAGCCTGTTTAGACTGAGGGCGACGATCCCAGAAGCAGGTAAATCTGGGATCACCCCCTCTCCTTTCCTCTACTCCCATAGGTGTAGAAAGGGCCAGAGTATTTTGTCTGCAAAACCACATAGAAACTTTTCTGGTTATACATATACTAGGCAGTTTTTGTTGCTTAGACAAATCAGAACAGAATTTTTTATGGGACTTCATTACGGGGACAGGACTATCTAGTGACCCCATTTTTCCCCTGGATCAAGGAAAATTTAACTCAAAATCTGTTGTGCATTTCAATAGCATATCCACAAGAACAGATATACAGTTAGCACATAGCAAACAGAAATGTGCAAATATTCGCAGTATCCCTAAAATAGAGTGAAGAGGTTTAAACTGGTTGTGACTACTCAGGAAGGAGAACTTTGGGGCACTGTGGAAAGCTGACTAAAAGAGCCAAATTCAGGTCCTAAAAAATTATCAGCAGCTAGTATCAGAACACTACTATATAAAATTATTATGCTGCCACATTAAGAATAACATGACCACCGATGCAGAAAATGATTATTAGTGTGGAACACCTTCCCCATGTGAAATGATAATGAGGTTGAGGCTTTCTTTCTGTCTGTCTGTCTGTCTGTCTTTCTTTTTAATTTAGAAAAAAGATGACTAAGGAGAGAGCTGGCAGAGATTTATACAATTATGCTTGGAGTGGAGAGAGAGAGAGAAACAAAAACTTTTCTCATAATCCTAGAATTCATGGCCAGCCGATGAAATAGATTGGAAGTACGTTCACAACAAACAGAAGGGGAGACTTCACACAATGAATAATTAACTTTTGGAACTCATTACCACAAGATGGGATGAGAGCCACTAGCTTAGCTGACTTTGGGGGCAGGAACTATTACACTCATGCCTGGAGGACAGGCCTGTCAACAGCTCTTAGCCACATTGGCTAAATAAGAGGCAGTACACCTCAAATCACCAGGGGCCAACAACAGAGGTTTGTTGTTGTTTTTTATTAGCCACTCACCTTGCTTGCAGCAAATGGTTAGTGAGCATCTTTAAACTGTGGTTCTGTAGCCACCATGGTTAGGAATGGTTCACATGACATTCTAAGCCATAATGTTTAGCTCAAAATGCTTAACCATCGTGACTTAGCGTGTTGTCTGAACAGGGTTGTAATGTCCGAGGGAAATGTGTAGTTCCAGCCTCAGCTATGTTAGAATCTCAGAGAGAAAACCGCTGCCTGTGCTTTTGGAGGAGATGCACAGAGCAAGTTTGAGCTATCCCCAGGAAACGTGACTAAGGGCTTTGCTAGACCTGCCGGCTTACGCCGGCAGGGAAGCGGGGCAGAGGCACGCTAATGTTAGCGTGCCTCCCCCAGGCTTCCACACGCACGACGCGCAGGGACGTCGAGTCCCTGCGGCGTCCGCCATTTTTTGTTGTTGTTAAAGGGGCCAGGTGCGGCCCGAAGACTCCGAGAAGGTAAGTGGGTTTTTTAAAAATGGGGGGGGGGGGGAAGGATGGCTGGGTGGGTGGCAAGGGGGCAGCGCGGGTGCGATCGCGCCGCTCGCCGCCCGAGCAAGCAGGCGAGTGGCGCTTGCCCGGGCGGCATTGCCCGGGCAAGCGCCACTCGCCTGCTTGCTCGGGCGGCGCGCGGCACGATCGCACCCGCCCTGCCCCCTTGCCACCCGCCCTGCCATCCTTCCCCCTCCCGTCTCTCCCCCCCCCGGGCCGATGGGCACAGCGGCCAGGCAGGTCCGCGGCTTTTCACGGCTACTCGCGAGTAAGTGAGTAGCCGCGAAAAGCCACGGAAGTCCCTAGACGTTCCCCAGCTCCGGCCTGAGGCCGGAGCTGGGGAAAAGGCGCGCCATAAGCGAATTCGCTTATGGTGCGTTAGACCAGGCCTCAGTGTGGCCTGCCGCCGGATTCCCCTGTGTGTCATGTGGACGCACAGCAGGGAAACCGGGTCAGAAGGCGCGCTAAGGCCTGGTCTAGCAAGGCCCTAAGACCTTCCATCCAGCTTAAAGTCACAGATACAAAAGATGTAAAGAACGGACAGATATTAAAGATGAAAAATAATAAAACATGATCGCAACCCACTCTTGGTCATTTAGGCTGTGATCCCATGCTCACTTTCCTTGGAGAAAGACCCATTGAACCCAACAGGGCTTACTTCTGAGTAGAGAGGTCTAGGATTGTACTCATAATAACAAAAGAGTGCAATCCTAGTTCTGTCTACTCAGATGTTACATGATCAAATACAGGAGGGGGCAAAAAAATTGATTAGCCTGGGGCAACAAACAACAACAGATAAACAATCTCGAGCCAGCCCTGGAAGAGACAGGTCATGTGATGAAGTTGCACAGTCTAATTGACCAGTGTTTCTTTTTAAAGATGGTATCACCAAAGTCCCTGTTCAGAAGACACTTTAAGCCAGAGGTCCCCAACCCCCGGGCCATGGACCGGTCCCGGTCCGTGGCCTGTTAGGAACCGGGCCACACAGGTGAGCTGCTTTCACCCCCACCCCACCCCAGCGTACCTGGCCATCTCGCCTGCCCAGCTGAAGCGAAGCCAGGACACTGGGGGGGGGGTCAGAATGGCATGCCCGGAGAGCAACTTCCAGGCGCGCCGTTCTGAAGCCGCCCACCCACCCCAGCGTCCTGGCTTTGCGAAGCCAGGAAGCTGGAGGGGGCGGGGGGGGGCTTCCCAAAACCATCCCCTCAAACCACCCACCCCAGTCCGTGGAAAAATTGTCTTCCACGAAACCAGTCCCTGGTGCCAAAAAGGTTGTGGACCGCTGCCTTAAGCCATGGCTTTAACCATGGTGCTTAAGCCAAAAGCCTTGAGCACCTTTGTAAAAGCCGTTGTCTTCTGAACAGGGCCAAAGTGTTTTATCAACGTTTACCAGTAAGTGTTGCTCATCACATGACAACCAAATTATTAATGAACTCATGTCACTTAGGTACAAAATAACCTTATGTCCTGGCTGGGACATTTGTTAACAAACCACAATTCAGCAACACATACTATGGGTTAGCATTATGTTCAAAGCCAGCTTACATCAGGCTAGACATGTAGTCCAGCAATGCATACCTTGACAGGCAGCAGCTTTCCAAGATATCAGGCAGGGTTTCGTCCCATCACCTGCCACCTGGTATCTTTTTAGGTGGAGATGCTGAAGAATGAACCTGTGATCTTTTGCAAGCAACACAGCTCTACAACTGAGCTATAGTCTACTAAACCTGATCCACACTTGTGCAAGTACCAAATTCTGACCACTAGACCACCAGGAATAGATATATAAATGATTACATATTCTGTCTGCCAATACAAGCACTTTATTCCATTTCAATTTGTCTATTAAAATATGGGCTCATCATACTATATTTGCTCAGTCGTTATTGTTTTTCCTGGACAGCTGAGGCCCACTTTAGATGTTTTTGGCATTGGTGTGGGTGCAACCACAAGATGGCCACTATTGGGGGTTACCATATAAGCAGAACCTCCAGCAGGCAAAGCCCTGGGGTTTCTCTAGAAAAAGCACCATAGCATAATAAAGCCAGACTATATTTATTCACTGAAAGGGTGCTAAATTGGCTTCTTCCCACACTGTACCTACTAAAAGGGGCAGCAGTTTGATCAAAGAGAAGCCATCAGCACCAGGCTCCATAGGGAGATCGCAGCAGATCAAAACAGGGGAAATATGAAAAACCTGAGATTGCCATGAGTGAGATTCAGGAGAACATCCGTATTGCCTTTCTTCTACTTGGCATTATAATGCCGCATAGCTTGGTGTTGTTCCTGGAACCACTCAGGCATATAATGAATGGAGTCCCAGTGACTGGAAACGTTTGTCTTAAGCTGATGTTTCCATAACCTGATTTCCTATTTGAACTTTGTAATGGATTTCTCAAGTGCTGACAGACTGAGATACACTGTCTCTTTGCTTCCTTGACTACTATCCTCCGTTCCAGCAATCCAGAAGAACTTCTCTGGGTTTGGTGCAAAAGATATTTCTTTTAAACAGACAGAGACACACACACACACACACACACACACACACACACACACACACACACACACACTTAGGTGTAAGCTCCTGTAGCCTCGACAGTTGTATAGAAAAGGGAATTTCAGCAGGTGTCATTGGTATGCATGCAGCACCTGGTGAAGTTCCCTTTTCATCACAAGAGTTAAAGCTGCAGGAGCCCTGCCCTCTTTTGTATCTGATCAATTGTAGAAAGGAATAATTTGGCATTCTGTCCTTACGGGCATGTGGGATGTTTAATGTCAAGGTGAACAAAAGATCTCTTTTAATTGTTTAGTACCGTCTGAATGAAATTCCTCTCAGATCAAAATGTTTTTTCAGTGCCAAGGGAGTTTGGGTGGGGTTAATCTTTGCCTCCTTCCACTATTGCACCCTCAGTGTCAGCTGGGAAACATGGAAGCCATATGTAAAATCTACCTAATAAAATAAAATGCCAACATCTAACTGGTAAACATTGCACCCAGAATGTAATTGCACATGTGCTCCTTGACTCATGTATAATCAAAAGTTTCTTTCTTTCGGTTTTAAAAAATGCCTTGATACTGTGACTTAGTACAAGTATTGGGCCACATTATTTTATGAACTTATTTTATGTGGAAAGAATGTATTTGTGCAATGTTTTTCTAGTGATATGAAAAGAAAACGACATACATAAAGAGACAGACAGCACTAATTGATACGTTTCCAGACATGCACCAGTAACGGTCTCCAGACCCATTATTTGTGTCGAAATGTATACAGCCACCTATCCTGTGGGTTCATGCCATTTTCATATATTAAAAATAACTATACAAATATGCATCTAAATATAACCACACACTTATTCCTGCCTACTAACTGCCTGGCCAACTATAAAGGTCTTCCAAAGACTCTCATTAGTGTATGAACAGATTTTCTTCCAAAAGATTCCAGGGCCAGGGAATTGACACCCTGTAGACACCCCTGCTATTCATATCTGGCCTGTAGAAGGTGCAAACAAGAAGGAGCTTTTGGGTGACTGCAGAAATTATAATGGCACAGAGGGAAATATGTTATTGTGCTGAAGCTACTGTTGGAGCTTGACCCAGTGAGGTGAAGCATAAGCAAAGCAAATCATGGAACTAAGTAGCAGAGACCATGTCCCAGCCTGCACTGCTAGGCAGTTACAGAAAAAACAGTCACAAGCTGGAATTGCAGAAGGGATGTGCGGTAGTTTTCTGCCTTCCCAGCATTACATTTAGAACATAATGTGTACACTGCATCTCTCTCACCCTCCCCAGATATCTATATGTCTGTCTATTATAAAGGAGTGCAAAATTATCATGAGTATCAAGTATATTACATCCCAAAATGTATAGATTATATTTATTGCAGTGATGGGTGTGGGCCTTTGCCTCACTGTGTGCACAGTATTTTTACATTTCAGGCTGCATGCTGACCCAAAGTCAGTAGTCACTGCTATGTTCACAGGTGTGTACAGAGTGGGTCATCACAATAACTCAGGGTTTAGAAAAACCCTGGGTTGTTATGAAAGAAGCAGGAGTGAGCGAACGCCCTGGCTCCTGCTACCCAGCTGCTTCTGCTAGGACTAAGCAACCTAGGAGCACTTTGATCTTGGGTTGGCATTTGTGACATGTGACCCAGGAATTCTGGGTTACTGAGGGAGAGACAACCCAGAGTTGGAAACCATGGGTTCCAACTCTGGGTTATTTTTCCCCAACAATCCAGAATTCCCAATTTGCACATCATGCTTAACAACATTAAGCACAATCCCTGGGTTGTTTAGCTCCTCCCACTTACAGTAGGAATGATTGAGTAGGAGGAATTAGCATGTTCACTCACTATTGCTTCATTCACAACAAACCAGTTATAAAAAATAACCCTAAAAAACCCTGGCTTGTTGTGATGTGCAAAATGGGTCAATATCACAGTGGTCTCAGGATCTAGGTCCAACTGTATCCAATATGGCTTAGTTCATCATGTTTGTTCATGGGTGTGTGGAGCTGCGCAAATGAAAACAACATCTGGTCTGATCCATCCCTGGTTGTGACTGCCATTTGCCAGCATGAGTGCGCTGCACATGTTTTGGCTGTAATGCTCACACAAATCCCTCCCAGGAAGCAGCAGTTTAGCCAGGGTACCCCAGGTCAGACATTCCTCTGTGGCTGTGGCTGCTGAAGATGCACCATGCAGAGGAAGTGACAGCAAACACTTGAACTGGCTACCTGTTAGTCTTCCCACTTCACCAACTTGCCACATTAGAAAAACTATTTCTAGGGAAACCTCCTTTTGAAATGACCTGGAGCCCATTTTTCGCTACGTAGACGGTATTCAAGTCATGGGGGTATCACAATATCCAACCGCCCAGATAGAGTGAAGCCAGATCAAAAACGATAAGGTGAGATTCATGAAATGAATGTACCTATTTCTCAAGCAAATACCTTTTCTTTTCTTTTTTGAGAGCACACTTTTCTTAAAAACAAGAAAAGGAAAGAGGAGGGGGAGAGCATGCCATAGCTAATAACTTTTGAAAAACTGTGGGGACTGGCACTTTCACGCACTTGGCAAGTTGAAAAGCCAGTTTTTATTTAGTCCACTTTAAGTGTTGGAGGGTCTGTGAGTCCCAACTGTTTCACATCAGAGAAGGAAAACAACTTGAGCCCAGCCAAGACCACATCGGGGACTGCCAGCCTCTTTATGTGCCAAACATAAAAGCAACAAGTCCAGATGCTTTGATCCTCACATTTTTGGAGTTAGTCCAGATTTAGGAGAAGAAGGGGAAAAACAGCCATGCAAGCCCTCACCCGCTCCTTATGTTAGGACAACATACATTATAACTGGAAATCAATCAATAGCACCGTGACCTTCAAACGCTGCAAACGTTTGGAGTTACTTTCTGAGCATGTAATCTAAATTGGGAATTGGAAGTTGGACAGGATCCTAATGCAAAAGAAAAATAGCATATAGAGCTTCCATTTTTACATAAATCTGAAATCTCAAGGAAGCAGCAGATGATAGTTCAAATATATGTTAACACTTGAAAAAGGCTTATGGATCATATACCAGTGAGACAGACTGAGAAATCAATGGAGCAAGATTTAAGGTGGGATCACTCCCTTTACCTAAGCTACCATCTTGATTTCTATTGTATTGCAGCTTTTGCAGCAGTGAAGCTGCACTACCAATAGCGCATGTATTGAGGAGAAAGAAAGGGGAACAGTGAGAGGAAGCAAAAGAGCACCTACCTCTAAGAAGAGGGAGGAGTGAGAGAGAAAATAGAGGAAAGTAAGAGGAACCAGGAAAGAGTGGTTTGGTAATAGCATAAGGGGTGAAGTGTCACGGTTCCTTCCTATGATATGGACCCTCTGAGCAACTTCTTAAGGATCTCTGCCTCCTTAAAACTCCTACCTTCTTTCTTTTTGCCTTCTCCTTCCCAGTAACGCGAGGTTTAGGCTGAAGACATAGGGTGAGTGACACTCATGTGGCTTAACACAACAATTCACTAGTGAATTAAAACAACCAAATTATAATAAAGATATTTAGTCAGTAGAGGTAAGTGATACAAAAGGCGTTTAAAGAAAAAAAAAGTTGCAAAAAAAATGCAAGTTGTTTTACCTTAAGCTGCACCTAGACTTCTTCAAGCTGCATCTTTCTGCTCCTTCCTAATGGTCTGGTCTGTCTCTGTTCTTTTCCTGCTCTGCCTCTTTGGCTGGCTCTCTCCTTTTATTCCCTCCACCACCACCACCCCAAAAAAACAAGCACACCTGCGGCTAGCTTCCTGCTGGCTTCCCTGGCCATTCTGCACACTTCCCCAACCCCCTGCTGGCTTACCAGTGCCCTTTCACAGACCCCCACATCTGGCCAGACCACAGCAACAGGGGTCCCTTCCCCCCTTTTTTTGTCCTGGTGGCTGGGCACACTGCAAAGGAAAGTGTGAGCCTGCAGCCATCCACCATCTTAATTTCTGAAGGCTGTCGCTGAACCCCATGTGTGGTCCAGAGACGCTCATGGTATATTAAGAAGGCAGCAGCTGCCGGCCCTCACTTGGTTGTGAAGCAATCCCAGCTGCTGGTAAGACATTTTAAAACAATGTTTTTAAATAAAAATCAGGGGAAATAAGATACCTTGGTGGACACTAAGAAGGTGTCCATGGGCTCAACGTTGTCTATCCTGTCCTGAGTAATATGGTTTTGATCGGGGTTTTTTTTTAAAAAAAGTATTTTCCTTAAAACAACAAAATAAAACCCTATCCCTTAATTGTTCACATAATTTCCTTGAAGAGATCACTACTCCAGCAGTTCAACCTCATCACATGGGGCCTTCGACAGATGTAAATTACCTATCTGGACGAAGGGACAACGTAAATGATACAAGAGACAAAGATGGTGGTGGGACACCATTGCACAGAGAATCTCCCTGCCTCTGGGTCTTTCAGATGAGGCTTTCATGGTGCAATTTCCCCAGCTTCGATCACAGAATGTTACAGGGAGTCCACACGTCACCGTCCCCCACTTATAAGCCCCAAACACCTTCCCGCTGTTTCGTCCGCCTTTTTTCTTACCACAGAAAATCTGTTCAGGTGCAAAAGACAGAATAGCTGCACAATCAATGACTTTCGATTGCATGCGAGGAAATACTTCACCTGTTGGATTTCTTTATGTTCTTCACTTCATGGTCATCTAAACGGCTCAGGGAGCTGGAAAGGTGTTGGATTGTGACATGAAATACTTTCCCTAACGGAACGTATACGATCAGTCAAATTTTGGAAATCATCCGAATGTACATTGGCAAACCCCTGGGACCTCAGCTGGGCCGCTTCATTTCTTTGCCCATGCTGTATTCACCCCATTGTACTTAGAACACCACTTGCCTGCCCCATTGGGAGCTGGAGAAGCATACCAAGGAAATCCCCATTATATGCAGCCAACAGTGTGATGTGGCTGCAAAAAAAGCAAATGTTATTTTGGGCTGCATTAGTAGAAGTATAGCTTCCAAATCGCGTGAGGTACTGGTTCCTCTCTATTCAGCCCTGGTTAGGCCTCATCTAGAGTACTGCGTCCAGCTCTGGGCACCACACTTCAAGAAGGGGTAGACAGCTGGAGCGTGTTCAGAGGAGGGCAACCAGGATGGTCAGGGGTCTGGAAACAAAGCCCTATGAAGAGAGACTGAAAGAACTGGGCATGTTTAGCCTGGAGAAAAGAAGATTGAGGGGAGACATGATAGCACTCTTCAAATACTTCACAGAATCACGGAATCACAGAATAGCAGAGTTGAAAGGGGCCTACAAGGCCATCGAGTCCAGCCCCCTGCTCAATGCAGGAATCCACCCTAAAGCATCCCTGACAGATGATTGTCCAGCTGCCTCTTGAATGCCTCTAGTGTGGGACAGCCCACAACCTCCCTAGGTAACTGTTATCACACAGGGGAGGGCCAGGATCTCTTCTCAATCATCCCAGAGTGCAGGACACAGAATAACGGGCTCAAGTTACAGGAAGCCAAATTCCAGCTGGACATCAGGAAAAACTTCCTCACTGTTAGAGCAGTACGACAATGGAACCAGTTACCTGGGGAGGTTGTGGGCTCTCCCACACTAGAGGCATTCAAGAGGCAGCTGAACAGCCACCTGTCAGGTATGCTTTAAGGTGTATTCCTGCATTGAGCAGGGGGTTGGACTCAATGGCTTTATAGGCCCCTTCCAACTCTACTATTCTACGATTCTATGATATCTGATCACTAATGAGAGGCAACAGGAGGATTTGCCATCCTCTCCCCATGCCTATGGTAGCCTCCAGGGGGCTTGGAGGGGGGGGCAAGGAGCAGGATCTTTCTATTATCTTCGATTAGGAAGATTTCCACCCCAGTAGACTCGGGGGGGGGGGCTTGGGCAGTGGACAGAGCCCACAAAGGGAGCCAAGCCTCCATGGGCTGGATGGGAACATCTGCGGGTCAGATTAGCCCCTAGGGCAGCGATTCCCTTGCCCTAGGTCATACAAAGGGGCAATGACAGCAACTCCTTCTGAGCAAAGCCACATTCCTTCTGACTGTGCATTTGAAACAGCCACTGAAGTCGGAACCAGGGCTTCCTGCTTTCATACTTCTTGCCCAGTGTGCTCTACTTTCTACCCTTTGCCAATTTCATAATCTACTGTGCAGCAATGTTTGATTTTCATTTTTATAAAGGTCCAGTTCACTAGATATTCCTAGACTGACAATGCAATTAAGAGAATTCCGTATCAAGATTTTTTTTTCCTTTTTAGTTTGTAAAACACACTAGGTTGGATCCAGTGTTGGTCATGTGCACATCCATTGTAATCAATGAGAGTTTAGTCATGACTATATTGAGTCCAATAGATTTCAGTGGGTCTACTCTAAACCAGTGAAGACTGGTGGCTGCTATGTCAGTGGAGAGAGGAATCTGCTCTGGGTTCCAGTCAGAACTCTAAAGGAGCTTATCCTAACACCTTGGGTAGCACCTTTAGAGTTCTTTCTGCTTCTGACTGAAACCCGGGTATCAGGAAATCCTGACAGTTGGAGGGGATCTACACAGCTTGCGTGCGCCTTCAGTACGCTGTGTAGATCTCCTCTTGGTCACCCCAGCGCCTGGTGAAATCCTCTCTTCATCACAACAGTTAAAGCTGCAGGAGCTATACTAGAGTCACCAAATCCAAAAGAGGACAGGGCTCCTGCATCTTTAACTGTTGTGATGAAGAAGGAATTTCACCAGGTGCTGCATGCATGCAAATGACACCTGCTGCATATCCCCTTTCAATACAACTGTTAAAGATACAGGAGCCCTGTTCTTTTTCTCTCTCTCCATACGGTCACTGTAGCTCTAATTAATTGATTAAACTATGGAGCCCTAAACATATGCTGAAGTTGTTCGAAGTCAGTTACTTTTATTTATTTAATAACATTCATTAACACTTTACATTAAAGGATGTACAAAAATATAGTACAAGATCATAATTACTGTAAATATTGCATACAGAAGACAATATTACCTTCCTGGGAATATTAGATTTGTATTGCTTTTTTGGGTATTTCTCTATGAACGTAAGACATTGCTTTAAGAGGGCATAGAGAATGTATTGATTATCTTGCCTTGAATGTTGAAAAAATATAGACTGACCTTTGTATATTCCATGATACAAAAAAGAAAAGAAAAGAAATAAAAGCACAATTCTGTGCTAGACTAACACAAACTAGATGTGTTTGTGTTAGTCTAGCACTCTAGGATTAAGGCTGCAATCCTTAAGATTGTAGATACATATCTACACAGAAGTAGGTCCAATTGAATTCAATAGGGCTTACTTTCAGTTAAGAATGTATAGAACTGCAGTCTTAAGATCCTGGATTGTGTCAGAGGGTGCCGCTTGGAGGAGTAATCCTCTCTAAAAAAAGTGTGCTTGTAGTTGTGGGTTAAAAGCAGCAGGGCCCCAGGCCAAGGGAACTTTTACAAGAAGGTGTTGTGGTACCACCTTTTCTGGGAACCTACTGCCTGTATCACAGGCAGAAATGAGGGATGCTTAAGGAATTCAATCCCTGAGAATTCCAATGGGAACTGGAGTAATGTGTGAATCAGACAGTCTTCATCCTGTGGATTTCACACTTCTCTGAATTTTGTGATGTAGTTGTTGTCTCAAAATACACAGCAAAATAACTTTAAAAAGCTATTTGACAGTAAATGGATTGGATGAGGGCGAACAAATTGAAGCTTAATCCAGATAAGCCAGAGGTGCTCCTGGTCAGTCGAAAGGCAGATCAGGGAATAGGGATTTAGTTTGTGCTGGATGGGGTTACACTCCCCCTGAAGACACAGGTCCGCAGCTTGGGTGGACTTCTGGATTCAGCCCTGAGCCTGGATGTCCAGGTTTTGGTGGTGGCCAGGAGTGCATCTGCACAGTTAAAGCTAGTGTGCCAACTGCGCCCGTTCCAAGAGATGTCGGATCTGGCCACGGTGACACAAGCCTTAGTTACATCCCGTTTGGATTACTATAATGCGCCCTAAGTGGGGCTGCCTTTAAAGAGTGTTCGGAAACTCCAGCTGGTTCAAAGAGCTGCAGCCAGATTGTTGACAGGGGCTGGTTACAGGGAGCATACAACTCCCCTGTTAAAACAGCTCCACTGGCTTCCAGTCTGTTTCTGGGCACAATTCAAAGTGCTGGTTATGACTTATAAAGCCCTATATGGCTTGGGTCCAGGTTATCTGAAAGACCGTATTCTCCCTTATGAGCCTGCCCGTGCTTTGAGATCTTCTGAAGAAGCCCTTCTTTCAGTCCCACCATCTTCACAGGCGCACTTGGTTGGAACATGTGAGAGGGCCTTCTCGGTGGCTGCTCCAGTGCTTTGGAACTCTCTTCCCAGGGAAGCTAGACTGGCTCCTGCCTTGATGGGCTTTCAGAAGCAAGCAAAAACTTGTTTGTTCCAGCAGACTTTTGAGAATAATCTGGTCCTCCATCTATGTTAAGGAGTTGTAAAATTTTCGTGTATTTTAAACGTTTGTTTTAATATTGTATTTTTTTTAAAAAAAATTGTACATTTCTTTTCCTAGGTTTACAATGTATATGTTTTCAATTTTGTAAGGCCGCCTTGAGACCCAGTATTGGGCAAAAGGCAAGATACTACTACTACTACTACTACTACTAATAATAATAATAATAATAATAATAATAATAATTACAGTTAGAAATACTTACATTTAGATAAAATTTATTTATTTATTACATTTTTATACCGCCCAATAGCCGAAGCTCTTCGAAATGTGTCTTTTGTGAGAAAATACTAACATGTGTATTTTAAAATGTGTATTTATATACAAATTTCCGTGGAGAATTAAAAAAAAAATTACACATCATTCCATTAATGGGATGGAACAGACTTGTGAACAAACACGTGTGAAATTGACTGTTCATCCCTAGCATTAACCCTTTCCTGTGTCAGAAGATTGTGGGTTATGGATGTTAATCCAGAAGCACTGTCAAAGCTAGCACATCTGTAGCAAAACAGGCAGAACAGGCTGAAAAAGGAAGAAGGATACAAATCTGTTTGTGATTCATTCTGTTTTCAGCTGTGTAGCTTTCTCAGCTCCTTGGACTTCTAAAGGGAGAGGCTGTTGTTTATATTAAGGATGATTCTTATGTTTAGAGAAAGGAAAAGCATTTGTAAATGATACTGAAGAACGGTTCGTATCTCCAACAATTTGACAGAAAGGCTCTTCGGGCGAGCATTTGGTATGCATTGTTTGTTTTAACTTATTTTCTCCATGGTGTTTTTTTTTTAAAAAAAAATATTATGGTGGTTTTGATCAACTCATGCTGGTGGAATTCCATTAATACATCTGTGTGTTGTTGTTTTTTAAGATAAGCAGACAGCGTGGTAGATGAGCCTCAATTGGGATCGGTGTTGGTGTATTTGTATCCTTTCATCCTTATGTCTAATTGGGGATGACATGCAATCATGAGGTTTCTTTTCAGAATGCCGTCTCTTTCCTCTCTCTTATTAAGTGGGGAAGCTGACTTTGGCTGCTGTCCACAAACCACTTACGTTAGAGTACTTGGACATTCTAGTGGAGTCCTATTGATTTAAGCAAAATGAAGTGGAAGTAGTTTGTTGACTGTGTATCATCAGGGGTTTGGTGGAATCGGAAACAACAACAGCAACTGAACACCCACACAGTTGCAGAAGCAGCACTGTTGCTCCTAATGATTTTAAGCACCGATCTAGATGGGAATAAATGTGCCTTCAGGGTTTTCCTTTAAGCCAGCAGTGATGAGGCCATACATATTTCTCAAATGAGGGAGTTCCAAAGATGTGGAGCCACCACTGAGAAAGCCCTGTTCTAAGCACCCAATGGCTCTTGCTTATGGGCCAGAGAGTAGGGCCACTGAAGATGGTCTTAATGCAAGAGCAGGCTCATACAGGTGTAGGCAAACCTACAGATAATGTGGTCACAAACCATTTATGGCTTTAAAGGCCAAAACCACACCTTGAATTGGGCCTGGAAACTAACAGGCATCCACATGACTTATACAGAATAGGAGTAATATGAACTGAATCCCTAACTAGCCCAAGTGTTCTAGCTGCCACAGTCTGTACAAGATGCAGTTTCTGAATCATCTTTAAGGGCAGCCCCATGTAGCGCACATTACAGTAATCTAACCTGGGTGTAACCAAGGCTGTATACAGGGCTTTTGCTGAACTTCTGATATGGTGATTCAATAAGCCAGATGGCATCTGATCTAGTAAGCCATGTGACAACAGAACTCTCACTAATCTGCACAACAAGCTGGGGGAATCATGGGGTTATTTTGGGGGTTCAGTTCAGAATGGGAGAAAATTACATGAAATTTCACACAACAGAATACATCTATTTAGGAATCCAGCTAAAGTCTCAGGCAAACAGAAGACAGTTTCTGTGAGCTTCATCAGACGGGGGGAAATCATGGTTCCCTACCGACGCTTCTCTGCCCCTGCTTCTGTCGCACAATACTTCCTCTTTCTCAATGGAGAAGAAAGAGGAAGTAAACAACGACCACGTGGCCCATTCAGTGGGTGTTTTTATCGCACCGCTTCTCCTGCACACAGCAGATCACGGCAAGTTCTGTTTCTAAAAATAAATTAGGGTCTTTTTTTGTCATGGGAAGAAGGCCAGAAAGAGCAGGACACACACAGGAGGTGGATGGTGTTGTGAATAGGTCCAGCGAAAATCCGTGAGTACCCAGTAACAGGCATGCTATAAACGCTCGTCTGATGATCCCCTGTATGGTTATGTCGAATACAGCAAGAGTTTTATTCTTATAAGAATTTAGTTAAAGATACAGAGCAAATTTCACCCTACGTCAAGACAGAAGCATCTTTAAAGTGCAAGATATGACCTGCTTAAGCCAAAGCATTTGGGGTTTAACTTCGGTTTAGGCTATAATCCTTCCAGGATATAAGCCCATTTGAACATGATAGGACGTATTTGCAAATAAACATGCAGAAGATTATACTACACAATGTAAGATGACACTGCACAAATTAAATCTACACATATTCAAATTGCTTGGTAAATCAGTTTAACTGCATTACAATTGAATTGTTGGTCACCATAACAAATTTCCTCTGGTTAACCTAATTTGGAATCATCTTCATTTATGGATGCCATCTTTCTTTTTGGCAATTTGACAGAGCAGCCATTCACCATGGTAATGGGGCAAAATGAATACCTTGAGACACTTACTGAAATCAAGTATAATCATAGTAAACACTACTCTATTTGTATTATAAAATACAAAATTGTAAAACAAACCATGTATCTAATGATCATTATAGCCCCTTATTTTCCTACATAGCAATTTCCCTTTTCAAAACGCATATGACAAATAGAACAATAACATGTTTTATATTTCTTCAAAACAGCTTATTAGTTACTTTGAAAGCATTTTCCATTTCACTCAGCTACTTGCAAGACCGCCTTCAACCCACAAACATGCATTTTTTGAGACAAGGCCGATCACACGTACGAAGTTCTCCATGGGCAGAGCAATCCTATGTGGGTGGGGGAGGGAGAAGCCATGGCAAGACTCCCCTTTTCTATACCCTACAAGGGCTCTTGCCAGCCAGGACAGAAGGTGGGGGAGGGCAGCTTCCCCCCTCCCGCCTCTGCCATCCCCTTTTTTCTTGCACCATTTTTTCCTTTATTTCCCTTCCCATAGATTTCAGTGGGTGGGAAATAACATTGTCAATTCTAGGGCTGGTGCAGTTCTCCTACCTCCATACTCTGTTCCAGAAGCATATCCCCTGACATACATTTATTTTATTGATCGTTTTGATTTGAACCCTGCCTTTCTGCCAATAAAAAAGTTACTCAAGGCAGCTCCAAAAGAATTCCTTTTGCACCCTTATCACTGGTGGAGAACTACTAGCATGGTAACCATGTCAGCAGAAAGATCCGCTGACTTCCAGGGCGGACATCTGTGGGTGGACCTCCCTCTCAACCCACAGAAGAGGAGATCTGTGGTACCATATGGCTCTTGGGATGCCCTTTCAGTGACCAACGGATTGCACCCTTAATGGGTTCTTTGTTATTATTTATTATTATATTTATATCCCACCTTTCCCCCTCTTGTAAGGAAGCCAAGGTGGGTTATTCTATTTTATTGTCACAACAATCCTGTGGGGTTGGATAGGCTGAGAGTCAGGGACTGGTCCAAAGTCACCCAGTGAGCTTCATTCTGGAGTGGAGACAAGAACCAGGATCTTCCAAGTCCCAGTACAACACTCTAACCACTACACCACATAGGTTCCTTTAAAGAGATCCCAACTGAGAAGAGTCCATAACAATTATGGCTGCTATATCTTCCACCAGCCCTCACAATTTCCCATGTCTTTGTACGCAATCTAGAGCATTCCATGCTATCTCTATTCTATTTATTAAATTCTCTCCCAGCTTCATTACCAAAAATAATAGTTCACACAGCTATATAACACACGTAACACGGCATTCTAAACAATGAAATAATCGGTATCAAAATATAAAACTTCAACAAGAAGAATCATATTTGATATAGCCTGTCTATATGAAAAGTACCTTGAGGCACAATCCTATGCATGTTGGCCAGGGAACGCTGGGAGACATCGTGCATTTTTCTGTCTAAACATGCATTGGATTCACTCTTACCTAGTTATTTGCGAATGTCAGATTCTGCTTGTTTTTCCTAGAGAGTTTTAAAATAAAACTGGAATAGGAAAAAGAAATGTCCACTTACTTTCTAGCATCAATGCACAATTATTCCAAAAGGAGTACTTCTTACCATATTAAGCCTAACTTCTTAAACCTTAATCTGGACTGTACCACTCAGACTGTTAGTCAGGGGGTCCAGGCTCACATGGTAGACTGCTCTTTCTACCAAAATAAAGAAATAATACCTTCCACATAGAAATCTAGATACCCGGCAGAAAGTTTCTAGCCTAGCCCCACCTGTTCTGCAGTGATACCTAGTTTTCTATGTGCGTGGCGGTGGTGTTGGGGATGTATGGAAGCATATTCAGTCTGAGATCCCAATTCCACTGTGAAGTGGCAGAACCCAGACACAGGTGTTTTTACCATCTCAGGGAAAGACCTGTTTTCTCAGGTTGATAATTAGGCTGCTTCCGCCATTCTCTGTCTGGCCTGTGGAGATACTATACAGTTGGAGGTTTAGGCCTTTAAATCCTTCAGGTGCTCCAGGTCTTGACTACTTCAGTCTTCTTTTGTCTGGCCTCTAGAGGAACAGTTTGAAGACTGGGCCTGAAGTCCTTGAGTTGTTCCATGACTTGGATGCTTCTAGCATTTGGAGAGGCAGTTGGTGGATTAGGCTTCAAATCCTCCAGTCTTCGACACGTAAACCCTTCTCTGGCCACTAAAGAGACAACCAGGGAATTATGCCTCAGATCCTTCAATTACTCCATGTTTTGATCCTTCTGGCTTTTAGAGAGGCAGTTGGTAGATTAGGCCTCAAATCATTCAGTTGCTCATTGCCTTGGACGCTTCAGCCCCCCTCGGGCATAATGGAGAGACATTTCTCACCTGCCCAAGGGTCTCTACTTCCCTTGCTCGGCTTCGTCCATTTTCTTCTGCTGCCCCTTACGCCTGGAACGCTCTTCCAGAACATCTGAGATCCACAAGTTCAATCGCAGCTTTTAAAGCTCAGCTAAAAACTTTTCTTTTTCCTAAAGTTTTTAAAACCTGATGTTGTTTGGACTCTATACTGTTAGTTTTACCCTACCCTGTGCCTGTTTACCCTACCCAGTGCCTGTTTGCATTCTCTTCCCCTCCTTATTGCTTTACTATGATTTTTTTAGAATGTAAGCCTATGCGGCAGGGTCTTGCTATTTACTGTTTTACTCTGTACAGCACCATGTACATTGATGGTGCTATATAAATAAATAATAATAATAATAATAATAGTTGGTGGATTATGCCTCAAATACTTCTGCTGCTCCACGTCTTGACTACAGGGAAATCAAGCCACTGTTGAACCTTTTCCAGCCATATTTATTATTTTTATTATTACATTTAAATCCTTCCCTTTGTCCCTCTTGCAAGGAACTCAAGGTGGCTTACATGGTTCTCCTCTTCCTCTCCATTTTATCCACATGGCAACCCTGTGAGGTAGGGTAGGCTGGAAGTCAGTGATTGGGTTAGTAGGACTAGAACCCATATCTTCTGAGTCCCAGGCAACTCTCTAAGCACTAGTAGGCCGCTGCTCCTTGCTCCTCTTAGGCTTATGGGGCTGCTTTTTGCAACCTGCTGTTGGCTCCCCATGTCAGAACAGATTATGTGGTATGAATCCTCACCACCTGTCCCCAGCTGATCCATAAGAAGATACATAATGCTAATTTCAACAGAGTACTCAGTTTCATTTGTTCATGGCTTTTACTGTTTGAAGGAAATCCCTTGTGGTCTCATCCTGAAATGCAAAATATGTGCTAGCTTTGGCTAGAAATTAAGAGGAAAGGCCTTGTTTAAAGCTTCTTTTTCATCAAATGTGGCCCAGAGAACAGAAAGTCAGGACATCCAACATGGTGGGATTTACTCTCATCCCACCAATTAGTCATGGGATGGGGTTGGGTAGGGGAATGTTAATCCATAAGAAAAGCTTTTGTTGTTTAATTGATTTAATCAGTAGACTAAAGCTTGCAGCCCTACTTAGCACTAATTTCACAAAATTGCCTAATTATGTTCTATGGTTTCTTTCACTCACTAACTTTGCTGGATAACCAAACCACAAGGACTCCCAAAAACAGGAGGGAGGGAAAGTCTGCCAGGTTCCAGAATAGGAGCTGGCTGGCATCTGCTTACAGCAGGTGGTGAGATATACTGTCCCCTAGTGGTCATGAAAAGGCTTTGAACGATGGAAAAAACCCTGGGGGGCTCAGATAACAAAGTGGTTGAGAGAAAACAAATGATCAGCAGTGAATCAGGCTGAAATTTTAGATGTAAAATGTGCTAACTATATATATTATAATTTTCGCAGCTATTGATAGGGTGGATAGCTTTTTTTTGTTTTACTAGGAGGTGAAGCTTTTTCTGGCATAGAAATCGGAGTTATGGTGGCGAAACTGCATACTTGCTAAATGTGTGTGTGTTCAACTAATGTGCAGGAGCAGGGCTAGAAATAAAAGTAGCAGTCTTAGGTACTCGGTGTGTGAGAGCTTTCTCCACCATGTCCTTCAGTTTTTTCACATTATCGTCTTGAGTGCCATTTTTTGCTAGAAAGTTGGGGTACAAATCCAATAAAGAAATTACCCAGGCAGCGTGAAAAAGAGACTTAGTAAATCTCACAGCCCTAACATAACATAAATGGGCCTAAAGTCCATTCTATACATTATGCAGAATTAGGTGGCGGTGGAATTTTGGGCCTATACCATTGTGGAATGCAAGCGTGTGTGGAATCAGTAGACCTGTTCAGGCCTTATGCTCAAGCAAGGTATCTAAACATGGGTAAGAGGCACGGGGTTGTGTGCGTTAGTCCCACCTCCAGCGTCCCTCCAAGTGCCGGTCCTGTCCCCAAACTTCCCGTGATGAGAAGGGAGGTCTGAAGGAGTCATCTACTGACATTTGCTTGAACGTGAGTAGAGCCTCATGTGCAATTGGGTACCCTGATAAAACAGTCCCCTATCATGTGGAGATCATGTGAACCTACTCATTCAGGTGAACATGAATTGAATTCCCCACCCTCATCCCATTTCAGACCTTGCTGCTCAACCTAGCAAGATCTGGAACAGGAAAGTTGAGCCTGGGGAAGTTAGCAGGCTAACCTAAAGGGCCCAAAATCCATTCTATTAGGGTGACCATATGAAAAGGAGGACAGGGCTCCTGTATCTTTAACAGTTGTATAAAAAAAGGAAATTTCAGCAGGTGTCATTTGTATGCATACAGCACCTGGTGAAATTCCCTCTTCATTGCAACAGTTAAAGCTGCAGGAGCCCTGCCTTCTTTTATATCTGGTCACTCTAGGCAGGGCTCCTGCAGCTTTAACTGTTGTAATGATGGTGCTGCATGCATACAAATGACATCTGCTAGAATTTCCTTTTTATATAACCATTAAAGATACAGGAGACCTGTCTTCTTTTCCATATGGCCACCCTGCATTCTACCCATTATGCCAAATTAGGTGGAGGAATTCTGAACTGTTCCACTTTTGATTGCATGTGTTTGGGCGGAGTATGTATCATATTTCTGAATGCTTCCCAATGTGTGTGTGTGAATTATATTATTTTCCTGAACATTCCTGCATTTTCCTGCATATAGAAAAATAGCTCAACAGGGAGAAAGTGTCAGTCCTGATGTGCTAGTTTACTATATGAAGGGAACTGCTAAAACTAGAAAGCACTGCGGGGGAGGGGGAGAGAGACACACACCCCCATTGGCATACTGAAGTAGTGCATTTCAAAATTCTACCACCTTGGTCTTCAACCATCTCAGTGTGTCTAATGAGGAAAAGCAGCCCAGTTTCACCTGCTGAGGTTTTAAGGCTTCCCACTAACAGGCAAGGAAAGTAAAACAAGACTGCAGTGAAACACACATGGAAGGAGGCCGCATGCTTGCAACTTGAAATGGTAAAGCCCAGAGTTCTACCACTTATTCTGCAAAATGTGTAGAATGTTCCTATGATACGTTGGAGCTGTGGGGCCAGCTTTTTGTGGTCATCGTACTTTAACTTTTTAGAGGCAAATTGGGATTAGGGGTGCAAGGGAAATTGTCCACATTATTTTGTAATATGTACATTTTATTTTGAATTATTAGAAGCTCCATAAACCACTTTGTCACTAAGGGAGCAATCCTGTATGTGTTTAGACATGAAAATTGCTGGCTGGGGAGTGCTGGGAGTTGTAGGACTTTTTTCTTGTTTAAACATGCACTGCACCCGAAACCATTCAAATTGAGGAGCTTTTTTAAGAAGAAAAGAAAAACCAGCAAATGTAGGCAAGCACACACTTTTTCCTCTATCCTCCATCCCCTTTTCAGTTCCTTGAAGGTGCTCCCTCTTTCAGATGTTGAAGCCCCCATCTCCCTTTAAAGCAACACTTCTTCTTTTCTCTTGATACAGAAATTCAACACAAAACTGCTGACCGACAGTTTGTCAAGAAATTCAGCTCCATCTGCCCTGGCTTGAGCAGGTAGAAAGGCTTTTTAAATATCACATTATGTGTGTTAATCAGCTCACCAATGGAAGGACAAGAGGTGTTTGTTTGTTTGTTTGTTTTAAAAAGGCTGCTGTTAAGGTAATTATCACTGTCTGTACTTTCTGCATTTCATTTCCCTCTGACCTCACTGTTTACAATCACACACACACACACCCCATTCCCCAAACCATGTGTATATCTATCTCCAATCGGAAATAACACTTCATCCCTCTAATGAAGTGGACTGTATCCACAAAAGTGAATGCCAAGGATAAGCAACACTTAGGGTGGTCCAGAGGTCAAATATTTCCACCTCAGACCCTCACACAGGCCATATTCTTGCTAGGGGTGCAGTGTCATGGTGGCCATTTGAAGCAAAAACAGAAAAAGACTAAGGTTTTCTGCTAAAATTCAGCAGCAAACCGCTATGTAGGCTTCCTAAGGACAAGATTAGCTTGCTTTCAAGCTGAATTTGTCCTTTGTAAACCTGTGTAGCGGTAATTTCTACAGGAAACCAACGATCCTTTTTAAAAAACATTGCCACTGAATATTAGCAGTGGAGCGGGGACATGATGCGAGGCCGTGACAGCCACACTGAGGGTTAGTGGAGGCTGCATGCAGCCCATGGCCCACGGGTCGTCCATCCTAGGTTACGCCATAATAAATGTGTTCATCTTTAAAGTGCCACAAGACTATTTGCCTTTTTTTTTCAGAGTCACACAGTAAAATAGATTGGTAACAGGTTCAGAACTGACAAAGTGTTTCTTCATGCAACACATAATTAACTTCTGGAATTCATTACCACAGGATGTGGTGATGGCCATTAGCTTAGATCACTTCTAAAAAGGATTAAATTCATGGAGGATCAATCTATCAGCAGCTAATTGCTATGACAGCCAAACAGAACTTCCATGTCCAGATGTAGTGTACCTCTGAATACTAGATGCTGAGAACAAACAACAAAGCTATCAACTTCATGAACTGGTTCCAAGTACCCAGAGGGGCATCTGCCTGCCTGCTGCCAGAAACAGAATACTGGGTTGCATGGAGCTTTCCTCTGATACTATAGGACTCTTATTTATTTATTTATTTATTTATTTATTTATTTATTTATTACATTTATATCCAGCCTTTTTTCCTCCAAGGAACCCAAGGCGGCATACATAATTCTCCTCTATTTTATCCTCACAACAACAACCCTGTGAGGTAGGCTGGGCTGAGTCTGTGACTGGCGCAAAGACACCCAGTGGGTTTCCATGGCCGTGTGGGTATTAGAACCCAGATCTCCTGACTCCCAGCTGTACACTTTAGCCACTACACCACACTGGCTCTCAGGTTTTTATAATCGTCTGGAAAGATGATTAAACATGTATGGATTCGTTTTAGAGCTAGTTCCGTACATTTGTATAGAAAGAATGAAAAACACAAAGTAAGTTGCTTGTATCAATTGCACATCTATTTCTTGATGACCTACCAATGTAAAGGGGACTCAAAAAAACAGTGCTGGTGGACAGACTACAGGAACTCCTGGACTTTAATCAACCACAATCCCTTCCAGGATTCAGAGTAATTTCCTAACTATGAATCAACCTGCCGACAACGAATCACACACTGGAAAAGAACGCCAAACAAAACAAACCATCACATATAGCTTGTGTAGAATGGCCTACGAAAAGGCCTTTGATTCACTCTGCCGAAACAGCAATAGTGATGAAAGTATAGAAGGAAGGGCGTAGAAGAATCCTACACCACATCTGTGAGCGGTGTTGTGGCATTTAAGCCCGACAAAGATTAAAGGAACTAAGGCACAGCAAGATGGTCCTTGCGCGGAGACATCATCTTACTTGGAAAGAAATACTCATCTTCTGAGTATTTCTCTGAGGAGAAAAAGTATGATGCTGAAATGCTGGCAAGAAAGGACATCCTGCTTTAAATGGAGATGTCTTGGCTGGAATCAAATTCAGACTCAGGAAAACAACCCTTCGCTGATAAAATCTGACAGTCACTCCGGATTCTGGTGTTCCCATTACACAAGTATATTAATCACAAAACCATGAAGGAACACTCACCAAACTATTCCTTCTAATCATGAAAGTGTAGATTTTGAAGTGATGTGATTGCCATTTTGTGTGCAATATCAATTGTCCTGAAGAGGTCTAAAACCAACCATGGTGGACTGACCTCTAGATTTAGGTGCAGAAAATCAAGAGCTACTATAATCTGTGTGTCAGGGTGGGGATGGAGAGAACCCTGCTTCTAATCTTGCTTCTGCCCAGTAGATGACCTTTAACAAGTAATGTCTCAGCCTCAACGTCTCCCATCAGCAATAATAATACTGAGCTGCTTTGTAGCATTGTTGTAAGGATTACTGAGATAATGTATGTGAAATAAATGAAACAATTAAAACACTATACCAGCAGCAGCACCTGGCATGGTCCACCAGTGCTGCCATTTGGTCCTTTGGCTGCAGGTTTATGGCAGTATCGGCTGAAATCATACACCACCATTTTGATTTTCCCACAATGCCCCAGAGCGCCTGACTTAAAATTACACCTGAGCATTGTTGGAAAATTAAACTGGTGGGCTGCCTCCCAGCTGCTGCCATCAGGTAAGTCCATAGCTGGAAGAGCAAAGAGATACCTAGTGAGTGAAGGGGGGCATCTTCTGCATTACATACCCTATTTCTTCGATTCTAAGTCACACTTTTTTTCCTGAAGTATTACACACAGGCCTGGAGCTCCATGTTGACAGAAGACTGTCCGAGGGAAACAGGCCTTTGCCGTTATCTTCCTCCCAGTTAATTGACCATTGTTCAACTCTAAGCATGTCCTGCTAGACTTCCAGGCTAAGCACGGAATCAACAACCAGGCAGACTAACTCAGCAGACAGAGGGGATTAAAGGTGTGGATTCAGGATACAAGCAGGGTGATCAAAGGAGTTTCGGCTGAGAGGGAGGAGGGAAGAAGGAGCAGAGATTTGGCTACTTAAACTCTGTGTATGTTCAATAAACTTCACTTCGGTCGCCTCAACCCTCAGAGTGCGTGAGTATTTACTACATTTTCCCATATAAACATCTCTAAAAATGGGGTGGGTCTTAGAATCATGGGTGTGTCTTAGTGGGTTTTTTTTTCTGTTGGTGGTACTGAAATTAGTGTGCGTCTTACAATCGATGGCGTCTTACAATCGAAGAAATACGGTACATTATAAATATTATTAAATTGCTGTAAAATGTATGTGCTTCTTTTGTTTGGTGCAGAAAGTAATGATAGTCTTCATATGGAAGGCCCCTCCTTGTTGATAAGGTACACTTTTAAGAGAGCAATCCTATGACCCCTAGACAGCGACTGGGAGCGTAGGGTACTTTGGATTCCTTGATCGGAGATTGGAAGCTAGCGCTCCTCTACCCCTCGCAGAACTGCACAGAAAGAACTGTGAAGGCGACCTCAGAGGGAAGGGAAAGGGGGTGCTTACGCCAGATGCCTGTATTTTTCTACACACCTAGGGAGTCCCCTCAACCTTCTCTGCTGGTGGCCGTTTTTTACTGCCCCACTGGTTGTTACAAACCTTGGTACTTGCTGTTAAGAGAAAACCATTTGGCCTGTAAGAAATCACCAGAAGGGATAAAACAATTGGGAAATCCCCTTATGATGTAGAAGCATGACAATGTTCAGCTCTGGAGCTAAGGGAGTAGCTTCCTGCTTACCTAGCCTGAAGCCCCGTGGTAGAGCACTGTAGCATAATTGCTGTATAATGCTGACTGCTAAGGTTCAAGTGAGCAGGAAGCTGTGCAGTGCAGGGAGGGTAGCTTAACTCGCTTTCCTTAGGCTTCATCCCACGTACCTGTTTCCCTCAAATTATCCCCTACAGCGCAAAGCTGTTGTTGTTGCTAGCTAAATCACACTTAGGAGCAGCAGCGCTCCTAAGATCCTTTGCATAGCAGGAAAAGGGTTTAAGGGGGGAAATGTAAAAAATCAACGGATGACCCAATCCGATTCAAATTTGGTATGCTTAAAGCTCTCCTTAATATCTATTACTGTGCCAATTTTGATGTCTTTATCTTTAAAATTTACGCAGATGTGAGCATTTGTTTAATTTGTACTTTAACCATATCAAATCCTCCTCCTGCGCCCCCAGTGGCCACTCGGAAAACAACAAATGATTTGCTCCTAAAAAGGTAGCAAAATAGGTTGATTCTTTTGCCTTTGAAGCACAATTAAAGCAGGATGCATGGGAGTACTTCACAGTCAAAGCAGATTATAAACTGGAAAACTTCAGAGTCCTTTGCACGCAATTCGCAGTGATTGCACAGAATAACCCTGATGTGATAAAGCTACTTGTGCTGTTTGAGTGGGGAGAAATGGGGTCGATGGATGCCTGCCGCACATCCCCAACCCTCTCTTTTCACCTTCCATTCCAGGATACATTAAGACTTAATGTTTAAACTGTTGGGGGTCTCTGTTCCCATCACAGTTGAAAAAAGTGGGGGATGGGGGAAATTCATTAGGATAGGAAGAAGTATATTGCCTCTGATTCTAATATTTCCCTTCCCCAATGAGACTCTTTGCTTCAAGTGGTCAAAGCTCATAAAAGCTTATAGGATCCTTAATAGGGGAAGGGAATAAGAGCTTGGGTAGGTCAATTACACACACACACACACACACACACACACACACACACACACACACACACAAATGCCCATCTGCAGTGAACATTCTCAACCCATCAGGGTGGGTTTGGTTGAGTTTGGTTTTCTTTGCAACTTACAAACTAATGTTGTTCTGCATACTTTGAGAGTCCTCCATGCAGTTTCACTGTCCTACTAATAGAAATGGCACCTCCAAGTTCATATATATCCTATATCTGTCTTTTAAGAATTAACTCCACGTTTGTACGCACTCACACACACACACAGACACACACTTACTTTCTCTGTTCCTCACCGTTGAGGTGAGCATATGTGCAGTTCTTCCAAGTGGCCACAAGAGAGCAATAGGAAACAAAAACTGAAGACAGGGCTCAAAATTCCCTTTGAGTATTGTGTGGAATCCTCTTGAGGAGAAAAAGTAAAACACGGACAAGCTGGCAAGAAAGGACATCCTGCTTTAAACAGTGACGGCTTGCCTTAAATCAAATTCAGGCAAGGAAAACAACCCCTTACTGATAAAATCCTACAGTCAGTTGGGATTCTGGTTTTCCCATTACACAAGTATCTTTATTTCTCTGTTTATTTTTAGTAATTATTTTCCAATGGAAGAGACGGGAAGAGATGGAGCGAGTGATTAATTATACAAATAATGGCTGGCTCTCTGTGTTAACAGGCATAAAATATTGTCCTACTGAGCAAAAATAGGGAACTTTGTTCAAGACCTTTGACTTAATGTCAAAGACGGTTTAATGAGGGTTGGTGGAGGAAGGGGCTAGGGATGCCGCAATGCCATGGTTCCATTCCCTGGAGGCCATGCACACCATGTGAACTAGGGCAGTCATGAAACCTCTAAGCCTCCTTGAGCTTTTGTGCCGTATTTTCTAGCATCCCACAGAAAGGGCCATATGCTACCACTCTTCGTCACTACTGGATAAATTGTTATCCTTTGCTGTGTGTGTGTAAGCCTACATTTAGCTAGCATGGGTATGATCCTGGCAAAATAATAAACAGATTTTGTAAGAAACCCCGGAACACCCAGAATGGGAACATTAGGACAGCAACATGAAAATGGAGAAACCACCATGGCCTTCATGATGGAAGGCTGATCCATAATAACAAAACATTGATGGCATTAAAATATGAAATCTTTCCCCTAATGAACTCTATCATTTTAGTCCATTTATTTGGTAGTTTTAGGATGGCTTGAGATATATGCATTTATTCTAGCAATACCTGTGCAAGGTAGATCATTGTTTATAGATCTGAGAGAGAGAGAGAGAGAGCTGCTAAGACCACCAGTTAACACACCGAATTGTCCAACTGAAACGTTCAAGGTTAAATTTAAGACAAATTTATAGCAGTAAAACATCCATATATTTTTTTTTAAAAAAAAAAATCCTAAAAACAGTGACATCACTAAAGTAATAAATAGACTTAAAAACAACTAAAGCAATTTATAGTCTCGGCAAATAGAAAGGTATTGCCCTATAACTACAGCTCATTATACTAGATGCCTGGCAAACAGTCCCAAAGTTCAGGTGCTCCTCCCTGGTCACCCACTCTTTCAACAGATGGTGGGACTACACAGACAAGGGCCTTTGAAGGTGATTTCAGCAAATGGGAACATTTGTGTTGGAGCAGACAGTCTAGGGCCTAATCTACACTAAGCAGGATATCACACTATAAAAGCGGTATGAAAGCGGTATATAAAAGGCAGGAGCCACACTACTGCTTTATAGCAGTATTGAAGTGCACTGACAACTGTTTGGGTCCATTGGGCATGGCTAGACGAGGGAGGTGGTGGAGGGCGACAATCTTACGATTTTAGGATCGTGAGATCGTTGCCCTTGTCTACACACGTGTGTAACGTCCAGGAAGGAAGAGGATGTCACAGCCGCCATTTTGTTTTGTTTTTTAATCTGAACAGAGTGCAGGAGCGCTCCTGCGAAAAATGTAAGTGTTTTGTTAAAAAACACAACTCGCGCTCCCCCACTCCACCCCCGATGGGCACAGAGCTCCTGAGGAGCTCCATGCCCGGTTCCCGGCTCCTCGCATTTACTCGCGAGGAGCCAGGACATACCAGCGACGGTAGGCCACATGTTCTGTGGTCTCAGGATCATCCTGAGACTGCAGAAAAATCAGGAAAAATGGGTAGGGCGATATCCATGGGAAAGGGAGGGATCATTCCGCCCTGCTCCTGGGATCCCTTGTGCGTCATGTGGAAGCATAGGGATGATTCTGGGGCTATCCCTGGGATAAGCCCTTGTCTAGCCATGCCCATTGACACATACCATATACTGCTTTCATACCACTTGCTATATCCTGCTTGGTGTGGCTCCTGCCTTTTATATACCGCTTTTGTACCACTTTCATATTGCAATATCCTGCTTGGTGTAGATTAGGCCCAAAATTACATAAGGCCTGATACCAATTTGCACATATTGACTGCTGACCGGTATTTCCTGCGTTTTGCTTTGTTTTTATTTTGTTTTTGTGTAGGCTCATTCAGCAGAAGGACCTATACAAATATATTTTAGAGATATGTAAAAGAAAACCTGTTTGTATGTGAGTTCAGTGGTTCAGCCAGGCCCACCCCCTTAGAAAACATTGCCAGACAGTGTTAATGATACAAAAACCGACTCATGAAAGACAGGTCACATACCAAAAACACACATTCAAAGGAAGGCATTTGCTTATGTGGTCCGCGGCTTTCATACTTCTACTGATCATGTAAAAACAAAAACCAGGCCAGATGTGAGGAGGGTGATGGAAAAGTACACATGGCAAGCAACAATCCCATAGAAAGGTGCCCAGGCATTTAACTTAAAGTGACCTGAGTTTTAGGTGGACCTTTCTCCTGATCCATTAAGAGTCTTGTTGAGGTTGGCTAGGTTGCTAACATTCCTCAGATCTACCAGCAGCAAAAGGAATTGGTTACTTATCATAATGCAAGGACAAAATCCATTTTAGTTCTATCAAATAACTAGATGCAGGGGGAAAGAACAGGTGAAAATGATCGCCTTCCTGCCTTACTTCGGAGCACACAGAGGCGACTTGTTGGCAACTGTTGGAAACAGAATGCTGGACTTCTTCACACAGCACATCGTTAAACTGTGGATTTTGCTACCACAAGCTGTAGCGATGGCCACCAATTTGGATGGCTTTAAAGGGGGATTGGACCAATTCCTGGAGAAGAAGACTATCAATGGCTTCTAGTTCTGATGACTACATGCTACCTCCAATATCAGAGGCAGTATGCCTGTGTATACCAGTTGTGGGGGAACATGGGGAGGAGGATGCCATTGCACTTATGTTCCGCTTGTGTGTTTCCTGTGCACAACTGTGTGAACTAAATGCTGGCCTAGATGGACCCTTAGTCTGATCCAGCAATATGCCACCATGGTGCAATAATAGTTAGTATGCTGCACTAGGAATGGGAAGAGCTGTTCTCGTTCCTAGTGCAAACACTCAGCCACAAAGCTCATTTGGTGACCTTGGGCTTTAAGAACATAAGACATGCCATGCTAGATCAGCCAAGCTCCATCTAGTCCAGCACTCTGTTCACACAGTGGCCAACCAGCTGTCGACTAGGGACCAATAAAGCAAGACATGGTGCAACAGCGCCCTCCTATTCTTGTTCCTCAGGAACTGGTGCACACAGGTTTACTGCTTTGGATACTGGAGGTAGCTCATAACCATCAGGGCTAGTAGTAGTAGCCATTGATAGCCTTCTCCTCCAGGAATTTATCCAACCCCCTTTTAAAGCCATCCAAATTGGTGGTCATCACCACATCTTGTGATAGTCACTTCCATAATTTAACTATGTGCTGTGTAAAGTAGTCCTTCCTTTTATTTGTCCTGGATCTCCCACCAATCAACTTCATGGGATGACCCTGGGTTCTGGTATTTTGGGAGAGGGAGACAAATGCCTCCCTATCCACATTCTCCACACCATGCATAATTTTGTACACCTTTAGCATGTCTCCCCTTAGCCTCCTTTTTCCAAGCTAAACAATCCCAGCTGCTGTAACCTTTCCTCTCTTTAGTATCCTGTCAACCCAACCTAGCTTACAGGGTTGTTGTAAAGACAAAATGGTGGGATGACAATCATGTCTGCCAGCCTTTCCGAACATGGTGCCCTCCAGATGTTTTAGACTATAGTTCCCATCAGCCCCAGCCATTATGTCCAACAGGCAGACATGGTGGGAAATGTAGTTCAAAATGTCTGGAGGGCATTATGTTGGGGTATGCTGATGCATTGGACCCTGAGCTCCTTGGAGGAAGGGCAGGATATAAATATAATATAAATATAATAAAATAGGCACTTTTATGTTATTAGAATGAAGCAGAATGTCCAGAAAAGGGCCCGACTTTCAGAACCTTGACTCAAAAACAATTGTTAAACAACTAACATTATTACATTTATATCCCATATTTTCAATGGAGGCTGGTGGCTCCGATGTCAGTGGGGCTGTGCATTTGCACCAGGTTTCAGTCAGAATCAATCAGAACTCTCAAGGAGCTATCAAAGGTTCAGAAGCACCTTGGACAGCTTCTTTAGAGTTCTGACTGAAACCTAGAGTGGATTCACAACCCCACTGACATCGGAGACACCAGCCTCCATTGCATATTTCCTCATATTTAATTATGGGTGTCCAATAGACAAAGTCGGAACTTGCCTACCATCCATCTGTCCTAGTTTCAGGGGCCAATTCCCAAAACACAGGGCAGCACTGGGTGATTTCTAGATATGTGGACATGGGTTATTCTTGATCTCACTTGGGACTAAGACTTTTCTCTTCTCCCAGGCATTTAACAGCATATGCTGAGTTTTTTAACTGACCCCAGAATAGTTGTTTTAACTGGACATTGTCTGTTTTTATGCTTATTAAATTTTGTATACTTGTTTTTAATGTTTAATGCTTTAATCTTTGTAAACTGCCCAGAGAGCTTTGGCAATGGGGTGGTTTATAGATGATGATGATGATGATGATATGTGTGTATTGGTCACCGCACCTCAAAGGAAATATTGTAGAGCTGGAAAAGGTGCAGAAAAATGATCAAGGGCCAGTCAGAAAAATGGTGCAGAAGGCATGATCAATTCTGGTCTGAGAAAACGTTGAAATATTTGGGGCTTTTTAGATAACAAAAAGGGCAAGCAGGAAGTAAAAAATCATACATGTTGTGTATGGGTTAGGGTTAGGGTGTGTGAAGAATCATCATGGGTTGCTGTACAGTCCCCCAGGTTTTCCTGGTCATCTAGCAAACAGTAGCCAGCCTCAGTTAGGGCTGATAAAACATAAGGAAACAGAGTCAGTACAGGAGCTCTTTAAATGGCTCAAGGATTTTGAGGGCGGAGGAGGAGGTGGGGCTAAAGTACAGGATAAAAGCCTGAATGCTAGAAGTTCAGGGCAAAGAGAAGAAAAGCAGGGTTGGATTGAAGAGGTTAAGGAGGAGTGTTTGGAAAGAGCAACTAAAAAGGAACAAGGTAAAAAGGTGGGGTAGCAGGAAGGGGGAAAGAGCAGCTGTCTCCTTAGAAGGCCGAAGCGCTGAAGCTGAAGAGGACTGGCTGCTAAGAAACATAGGAAAGACCTTCCAGTGCAGTCAGGAACACAAATGTCATAATACCAGAACCCAGGCTCAACCAATGAAGCTGAATGATGAGATATTCAAGGCAGAAAAAGAAGTACTTCGTCACTATGCATAGTTAAACTATAGGATTCACTACTACTACAACACGTTGTAGTGATGGCCACCAATTTGGAGAGCTTTAAAAGAGGATAAGAGTAATTCATGGAGGATAAGGCTACTGGAGGCTACTAGTCATGATGGCTATACAGTATACTACCTCCAATATCAGAGGCAGTAAGCCTCTGAATTCCAGCTGCTGGGACACACAAATGGTGGGGACGGGACTGTTGCTGTCATGGCCTGTTTGGTTTTTTTTCCATTGGTAGGGATATCTGAGAAATCTTCAATGGATTCAAATGAGTTCAGATTTTGGTGAATCCAACCTGTGGACTCTGCAGTGGACCAGCTTTTTCTGAGTCATGGGAATTCCATGGACTTTTTACTTTTCACGCAAATTCACACATGTGCTAACGTGCACTAACACAAGTGGAACGAAATTCTTGTACATCCCTAAAAATATATGATTCCTTCAATGAGTGGATGACAGGACAAAAGATGTCTGACAAACCATGAACACAGATGGAATGAAATCTGCTCATCCCTATCCATGGGCAACCGGGGCTGTCTTCACGGTGCCGAGTTGGCGCTGTTCTGCCGCCAAATCCAGTGGTTTTGCTGGTGCAGGGTGGCAGCAAGTTATCCAGATAGCAGGAGGCAGTGTGGGCTTTTTGGCAGCCATTAGACTTACTGGGCCTGCCCCTCCCCCTCTCGTGGCTTCCGGCAACCAATGGCATGCCACCTTCCACCCTGCAACGCCCCCCAGAACAGCTCCTGAGTGAGGACAGATTGAGAAGAGCCATGCTGACTTTGCTCCGGCAGGAAAAGTCGGGGTAAATCTCTGACTGTTCTGCTCCATATCTTCAGCTCTTTTCCCTGGGGTGGCTCCAAATTGGCGGGTGCATCATATAACTGATGCAGTGCGGATTCAGAGCCACCCTGGGGCAAAGACAACGTATAGACAGCCGCCAGGTTGCAATCAATGTTGGCTAGATAGTTCTTTGGTCTGATTCAGTATGGCTTTTATAATCATCATCATAATCTGTACAAATGAAGCAAATCTGCATTTATATGTTAACTTGAGAGAACTTATTCTATGATATGCTAGTCATGAGGTGAGCCAAGATGCTATGAAGAGTCTTGGCGACCATCCTTACACAAATTGCTGCAAATCCTCCATTGACCATTACCAGAGGCATTACACATTCTCACACCCGTCTTAGTCCTTTAAGGGCTAGTAGCTTGTAGTTCTATTTATTCCACCTCTTTGGATCAAAGGCTGAGGTAAATGCAACATAAACAGCTGTTGCACCAAGCTTCCTTGGTGCAACAGTGCCTTAAGAAACATAAGCAAATGAACCCACGCTTCTATAGCGAAATGCTAGTGAGGGTGTCATGACCCTGCAATGTTAACCTACCTGATATGGGAGGTGCAGGCATCAGTTTTGTTCTTGTGGCGCTCTTTACATTTAGTGGTGTCCATGTGCTTCTGAACTATGTAGCAGCAATATGCAACTGGTCAGTCAGGCAAAGGCATTGGATGCTTTGGGCCTTGATGTTCGCAAAGAGACCTACTCATCCATCTGGGCTGCATGAGTGCACGTGTAGCTATTTACATTAATAATTTCTTAACAGGTTTTCCTTCCTCTGCACCTTGAGCAGAAATTAATCTCTACTCTCTACCCTCTCTTTGCTTTGTGTGGCTCTGAACATTTGTAATAATGAAAACACTGCAATAAATGTATATATAACAAAAAATGAAAGCTGAGATTCTCAGGATGCTGAAGTCTGTGCCTGAAGCCAGCTCCTTTGCTTGTATGCTGTGGCTACGGACTTGCTAAATATGCATAGACCCAGCCATTCATCCAGTCAACTCAATCTGTCCAAAAAGAGATCCTCTACAAGGAAATGATATGGACGGCCAGATTTCATGAAACACTTTCTCATGCATAAGGCCCCAAGAGTTAGCCCAGAAGTTATCTCATGTCCAAAAAATGCGGTCACTGGCTATCAGATAAGAAACTGTGCAATGCATATTCAAATAGTTGGGGGTGGGTTGCCTGGAAGCATCCTGGGATGATGGGGGAGGGAGGTGATTAGTGGCGGAGGCCCTTGAATTGTCCCCTGTTCCCATTGACCTTCAGTGAGAGGTGACTCTCAAACCTCCCTTTGCACATTAATTTTTGCATGTGGAAACCTTAGCAATCGGTTCTCAAGGTCTGTCAATTCCAGGCCTTTCCAATGCAATAAAAGTCATTGTAGAAACAACAAACAAATTAAACACCCCGATGGCCCCCGCGTACTTTTGTTTTAGGCGCCCCACTGCTGAGACACTCTGGCTCCAGGAATGTGAGCAGTTTCCTATTATTTGACTTCAAGATGAAACAAAAGCCCCCAACATTTGCTTGGCCAAAATCAAAAGGCGACTGCAAGGACTGAAAGTGAACTGTACGACGCAGCTTTAAGACCATAAGGTCTGCTGTGTCTAATAGCAAAGTGTGTGATTTGGGAGCTGGAGAGGCAGTTGATTTTTCCAAAGAACAAGAAATATGGTGAAGCAGCTCTCTGTCTTTGTGTGTCTGGTCATTTGGCAGCCATTTCTGTCTGCAGATGCACAGTCGAAATATTCTCACACAGACGTTGGATGAGATTAAATTATGCATAACGACTCAGTCAGTACTGATTCAATTGTAACAATAAGCCATCCGCTATATTGTTCACCTATGCAACTTTTTTTTTTCCTGCAGGAGGGGAAGGGAATTCCAGGAATAGACAAATGTGGTATTTCCTGCTTCTCAACTCCATTGAAAGGTTTGATAGGATATGGGGGATTCTCTTGCATTCTCTTGCATTCAGCATTGCATGGAGCATTCTTACAGGGTATGAATCCAGTCCAACCCTATCCATAATCTGAATCTGGGAGCATCTCCTACCAACCTGTTTTTAATTAAGGAAGGCAAACTTTGAGTTAGGCAGGATCTACACTACTGCTTTAAAATTGCTTATAACAGTTTTAACAACTGTTGGGGCCCATGACACACTCTACATACAGTTTTCAAAATGTTTTCAAAGTGTTTTATCCTGCTTGGTGTAGATCTGGCCCTAGACTCTGATACCAACCACTCTGAAAGCCCTCTCATTAGTGATAGAAAAAAATTGAGTCATTATCTCTCAGCCTAACATAACGCACGAGGTTGCTGTGTGTATAAAATAGGGGTGAGAGGAACCTGGGTTTGGGTTGGAAACTGGGCTGGCATGGAACTAGGCATCTGACGTTGGCCAAGCACTCACAGTCCTGGGTGCTAACTGGAAGCCTCAAATTGAAAGTGGCCTTTAAGGTCAACTTCAGCATGTCAACATCATGAGGGTCTGAAGAATGTAGGGTCATAAGAAGAGCTCTGTTAGGCCATAGCGAGACCTAAGGTTTATCCCAGGATTGTCCTGGGGTCAAACCTGTTCATCTAAGTGCCACACAGGGCATCCAGCACTCAGGCAGGGATGAACCCGGGATGAGGTATATTGTTGGTGCTATATAAATAATAATAATAATAATAATAATAATAATAATAATAATAATAATAATAATAACGATGATCCTGGGATAAACCTTAGGTCAAGCTAAGGCCTTAGTCCTGCATCCTGTTTCCCATGGTGCCCATCCAGATTCTTCCAGGAAGCCAAAAAGCAGGGCATGAATGAGGTAATAATCCTGTTTTGCTGTTGCTCCCCTGCATGTGGTACTCAATGACATACTGGCTATGAATATGAAGGGTCGTTGTAGTTGATGACTACCCTCCATGAATGTGTACGAAACCCCATAAACTATCTCCAGTTTGGAAACTCTAATAACCCAGAGTAACAAAGGGACAATGCATAATGTTCTGCTTGGGTCAGGGAACGGCTTCCTGGACTGGAGTTGAACAGTGACCAAGCCCAAACTATAAAGTGAGTTAAAATGAGCAGAGAGGTGGAATTTGAAAACCCTTTGCTCCCCTGAATCAGGGAGCATGTTCAAAGTTACAAAATTGGAGAGACATACATTCCTTTGAATCCGCTTGCATTGGTCTCGGTAGATTTTGTTCCAGTTTGGCTCTAACTTTTTATTCAAATTACTGTTTGAGTAGGACCAGTGATTGTGCCTGTACCTTTTTATTATACAAGCCAAAGGGCAGGAAAAAACTATATTTTTTAATGTGCAAAGAATATGTAAATGTATTCAGCTGGCAGAGCTCAAATGTTACGATCTACACCAGATGCCAAAAATAAGGTGCTTTGAAAGTCTTTGAAAGAGTCAAGTGATGGAGGGGAGCTTAATTCCTAAGTGAAATATTTTATACTTTGGAGTTCCTGCATAATAGGGTCTCTATTTCTTTAAACAAGCTTCAGTTCATTACAGAGCTCTAACGAGGGCAATGTCCTGATGCCCTAGAGAGAGAACAAAGTTGATCGCCTGACAGTTGAGTCAAAATTTCTCTCCCCCCCCAAATTATTAGTTCATTCCACGTGTTTGATCATCTTTAAGTGTTTTCAGAAGTTGGAATTTTCCTCTTCTGATGTTCTTCTGTACTCAGTACATTGTGTTTATATCAACTGTAAACAGATCTTTGGCAAATCTATAAAATTAATGTCTCGGCACAGCCAAACAAAAATAATCATTGCAACTAGTACTGTAGGCGAAACCGAGATAGTATTGCAAGCTTCAGGCATAAGCCATGTTTGGGAGATGGCAGCTGACAGTCAAGTTGCTAAAGACACTTTCTGGATCTGCTTTAAAAAGTGCTTATTAACGGCTGAAACAATAAACACAGAGATTAAGAGCCTGTAGTAAAAAGGAGTATTTCATTTCGTACTACTAATCATGACACATTTATTTTACTCACCATAGTTGATTCTGTAACACAATTCAACATTTAGTCCAGAGCTAATGATTTTTCGGCATCTTTTGCTTATAGTATTAGATAATACAGTTTTAAGGCTGTGTTTGTTTTTTAAATGTTGGGCACTTAGGAGGGAAGGAAGAATGTCAATGTGTTGTTTAATCTTTTCAGGCCACTTTTGTGCATTTTTGAAATGGGTTTAAGGTAACAGAAACCTAAGCACAATTAAAGTGAGCTGAGCCTGCAGTAGCCTTACTTTTTTCAGATGTTGTTTTACGTGCTACCCTAACTATTTGCAGAAACAGGGGTCTAAAAATAGGGTTCCCATATATACAGGCAATGATGGCTATGGTAACTGACAACATCTTCTATTAGTACTTTTTTAAAACTGCCCACAAAATACATATTTACACACTTGGATCCTACTAGGCAGCTTATGAATATTATGTGTTTGACAGTCACTTAACTGCAAGGTTTCCCAAATAAATCACAGTTGGGGAAATTGCCGCTGATTAGCCACTGAGCCCGTGCCACACACTGACTGCGAGTTTTGTTGGGAGCGTCGTTCAGAGTTGACATCAGGGTAAAACAACGCACCAGCCCTCAGGATGTCCTGGAAACAGGAAGAATGCATGGCCGACTGAAGTGGTAGCCTCTGTTGCTGAATTAGGAGGTGTAAGCTGATGCTGAGGTCTGCCTACGTGAGCAATAGAATGAGGTGGTAGAGAAATGAATGGGTAGATTGGACGGTACCACTGAAGTCTGCAATTAGAGAATCACATTTTTAATGTTTCTTTGCGTGGGGAAGAGGGAACTGTTTTGTAAGAATAAAACTGGACAGAGCCTTTTTTGAGGGTGGTTTAATATGCACTAATAATAATTCATAATAATAATAATAATAATAATAATAATAATAATAATAATAATAAATTTATTACCCACCTCTCCCTCTGGATCGAGGCGGGGAACAACATAAAATACAAAATATTATAAAATACATAAAACTGATTAAAACATATAACAACTAATACATTATTAAAATAACAGCCAGATGTCTTAAAATTCATCTGGGTATTCTGCAGAGTTGTGTGCTTGTGTGTTTTTACACAAGGGCATGTTAATCATTTTATACACACACTCACATCTACATAGCCTGTGATACAATTTGTTCTTCCACCTCAAGAGTCTTCTACAATTCTGCTGGAAGTGTAGACTCACCTCCCAGTAATGGTGTCAAGGCATGTTTTAGGGTTGTGGACATTCTGGATAGATGACCCACATTGGAACCCATATCTTTTCCTCAATATCCAGCATATGCTGCCTTCTCCTCATCCACAACCTAGATGAGCATCGATTGCTTGCAAAGTCTAGTGAGGAATGGATTAAAGGTAGTGGTTCCAAATTGTGCAAAGGAGATTTGAATTACCATTAGGGATGTTGTCTAACCATAAGATGACCAAGTGATGAATGAGTCATATGCCCCAATAGCCACAAAATTTCACAGTGGTTTGTGACAGGGGAGCTGGGGAGGGAAAAGTATCCTGAGCTCTGTCATTGTGTGAACAGGGCTGGCCGGGGAGGGGCCAGTGGGGCCAGTTGGCATGGGCCCATGATTTTGAGGGGGCCTACTCCGAGTCCCCCTGGGCAAAGTTTCTTGATTTTTCTGTTGTTGATCATGAATTTGCCCAAAGAAAAGCACGTAAAGCATTTCTGAATGTGAAGTGTTGTCTTATAAACATCTTGAATAAAAGTGCTTGCCATTACCCTTTTTTATATAAATTGTTCTAGTTCATATGTATTTAGAACTGATTAAAAAATACTTAATGAGCAGTTTGAAATGGGGCCTATATTTCCTATCTGGCCCGGGCCTATTACCAGCTTTGCCTGGCCCTGTGTGTGAAAATACCCCTCACAATCTTTTACATTTCAATTGTTTCTAAAAATCTATACCATAAACCCTTTAGTTTATCAGCATTATTTAAGAAGCACATTTGTCCCAAATTTTATCTAAAACCCGAATGTTGCATGGTCCTGTTCAAGCGAAACATCTATAAGATTTTTAAAGGAAGCAGAAAGAATTTCAAAAGAGATGTGTACATTTTCACTAAGAGTTCATGTGAACTCTTCAATAAGAGTTGAACTCAATAAGAGTTGAACTCTTCAATAAGGGCTACCTCAGGGGAGTAAACAGATACTTGATTTCTGTAATGATTCTGAACCATACTTTTGTGTTAACTTTTCCCCATCCCAAGATCTCATTTCCCCTAATATATACTAGCAGTCAGGCGACATAGATTTTGAAGGGTATACCAATTGTTGACTAACAATATGCAGTTTATTTTAAAAAATCAAAATAGAGAAACAAATTGTTTGTGCTGAGATATATTTAGAGGGCATTCTTATTGTTCAGGGTCTTAAGGAACATTTTGGAACAATAATCAGAAGCGTGTCATTCGGGTATTGTTAGCAGAGGCCTTTTCTATTGAATTTTCAAGATGTTGTAAAATGAGATTATGTGAGTAGCACCTCTGGACACTTTTTCCCATCATTGTGTTGGTATCAATCGCTGACTTCCACTGTTTCTCCTGGTATTAAATAGAAATGTTGTTTCCCACTGCTCTGATTGGATCATTTATAATGCATGACATAGCTGATAACCCTTAGGAGACCAGGCATTGTAGGGCTCTCCGAGAAACCTGGACAACAGGCTAGTGGGGCCATTTGGCCTCAGAGACACAGTTTGAGAGGACTGATTGAAAAAAAAAAACTCTGCTCAAAAGTCATGCAGCATACCGAAATGATCTTATTTATGAAGTTGGGGCTGGGTGATGGGCAGGAAAAAGCAGAGTGAGGGGAACACTATCTCACTTTTCATTGTGGGTAAATTGGCTAAATGATTTTCTCTCAGCCAACAAGGCTCACTTGGCCCATTTCCTAAACTCCTCCCTCTTGGCAACATTGGATTAAAGTTGGAACTCACATTCTGTGAAGACCTGAGATATTTTCCTGTGATAGACAAGAGGTGAAAAAAAAAACCCAACACGTTATGCCCAGAAAGTAACAGTGGTGTGAGGAGGCCAGATTTTGATCTGAAATATATAATGCAAACAATAGGTAGCTTTCAACTTCATTCTGTGTTATCTGAAATACCAGAGTCTGGGGGATGTGGGGTGTTTCTTTCTCCTGTCCTTAGGAGGCGTGAGACAGGATGAACTTTCCTGTTCTTGACCCAGCTGGTACAGAATTAAAAAAAACCTGTTGACATTTTGCCATTAGATATGCACATTCACTCATTCCGCTGCTGTCCCCTGACCTGGTCTGATCTAGTGTAGAGTCCTAGTCAATATATTCTCTGTCTCTTTTTCCTGATCCTCAAGCATTAATGTTTCTGTCATGTTTTGTTGAATGCAGCCTTTTTAAAACAATATTGTGCGTATACCCTATATTGGGAAAAACAGGGCGCATAGCAAGATTCTCTCACCACAGATCTTTGGGAAGCATTTTAAACCCATCCTATTTACCTTTGCTTTTTTGGTTTGGGGTGAAACTAGTAGTGAGGAGGCGAAAGTAGGGAATGGGATGGTGTGGTGGCAATGAAGCAGTGTGCCTAACAAACACAGAAAGAGGCAAGGAGACCGAAGGAAGGAGGCAAGGGACGGAAGCCAGCTATATGTTGATGTGCTTGCCATGGTATCCTATGAAATCATCACACCCTTAGCTCTTAGTTTGGCTACAATAACAGTAAAGTACTTCACAGTCTTTAACAGTCATAAAGCTTACTCTTACTGTGAACCACAGGTGTTCTGGGTCCTGGTTGGCACACAAAATGGTCGTACTCCAATGTTGTGGTCACAAACACACAATGCGGAGGTACCTTGGGAGGGCAGGCAGCTATCTAAGCTCCCAGTGTGATTGGGTAGCACCACAGGGATGCCATATAAATCCAGTAGCATCTGGGTGCATTCCGTTCTGTGGAAGATGACTTCTGAGAAATATCTCAAGGGGAAACTAGACTGAAGGGCAGTGAGTTCAGGTGAGGAGCGCAAAGGGGGCAATGAGTAGGGCATACCGAGGCTGGGGTAAAACAAAAGTTTCCATTCCTTGGCTCTGGCAAATGAATAGGAGTGTTACAGAAGTTCCTACCTTCTTGATTGAATTTGCGCTGTTTGATTGCCTGGCAAACTTTATTTATTTATTTATTGCATTTTATACCACCCAACAGCCAAAGCTCTCTGGGCAGTTTACATACATTAGACTTCCATGGAGCAAACAAGTAGTTAAAAGAGACCAAAAGGAATACCCAGGTTGTGCTTTCAACTTGAAGTGAAGATGCTTCAGGATTGGGTGGGGGTGAGGTGGGGGCGCATTATTCCCCACTAAGGCTTTCGATTGGTCCATTTGTAGGTTCCCTTGTTTGTTCCTTAACTAGAGTGGTGACTTAGCAATCAGGAATGGATTTGTATTTTTCCAGGGCTCCCGTTGTCTTCCGACTCACATGTGGGCAACTGCTAATGCTTGAATTACAGCAGAGAACACGTAGGTCACGGATGTCAATCACAGTAAAGGCAAGCAGCTAGCGAGCAACTCTGCTCCTAGCTGCTGAGAGTCTCTTACCCCTTGCAACCTTTCCCAGAACTAATTATTTACTTTATTTCAAATGATTTTTACGCTGCCTTTAAGGGTAGAATCCTCCATCAACAAGACTTAACAGATAAAGTGCTAGGATAGGGTAGGGTAGGGTGATGCCATTGAAAAGCATATGCTGAAGCCACCATAGCGGAGCTTCTCAGTAACATAGACCCCTCCGCCATGAATTTGCCTAACCCTTTAAAAACGCTGCCCAGGCTAGTGGACACTATCACAACCTGAACCGACCACCTGCTTTATTAGAGGATTCTGATTTCTAGTGAAAGCACAATATACATTTTCTAATCTTATAAAACTCCACATTGTTATCCCGCCGCTGTCCACTTAAGAACATAAGAAGTGCCCTGCTGGATCAGACCAAGGGTCCATCTAGTCCAGCACTCTGTTCACACAGTGGCCAACCAGCCATTGCCCGGGGATGAGCAAGCAGGACATGGTGCAACAGCACCCTCCCACCCATGTTCCCCAGCAACTGGAGCACACAGGCTTACTACCTCGAAATAGCTTAAAAAGGCTTCTGGAAATAGCACACAACCATCAGGGCTAGTAGCCATGGATAGCCTTCGCCTCCAGGAATTTATCCAATCTCCTTTTAAAGCCATCCAAATTGGTGGCCATCACTACATCCTGTGGTAGTGAATTCCATAATTTAACTATGTGCTGTGTGAAGAAGTACTTCCCTTTATTTGTCCTGGATCTCCCACCAATCAGCTTCATGGGATGTCACCTGGTTCTAGTATTTTAAGAGAGGGAGTTCTCCATACCATGCATCATTTTGTACACCTCTATCATGTCTCCCCTTAGCCTCCTTTTTTCCAAGCTAAACAATCCCAGTTGATGTAACCTTCCCTTGTAAGGGAGATGCTCCAGCCCCTCCATCCTTTCAGTTGCCCTTTTCTGCACTTTTTCCAGCTCTATAATATCCTTTTTTAGGTGTGGTGACCAGAACTGTACACAATATTCTAAGTGTGGTCGCTCCATCGATTTGTATAAGGGCAGTATGATACTGGCCGTTTATTCTTAATTCCTTTTCTTATAATGCCTAACATGGAGTTTGCCTTCATTACAGCGGTCAACTTTTCTAACTTGGTCGTCTTTTCTAACCTTTGGGGTGGCCTTAGGATCTTTCTCCTTAGGAATTATGCTGCTACCTACACAGCAGAACTACTTGCTACAGTCTAACAGGTTTGCTCCTTGCCCCTCTCCAGTTACTTGGCAGAGTGTCTTCTGATCAGACCTCCTGTAATGAGTCTCTGTAATGGAAGAAACCAATCCCCTTTCGGCGTTCCCCCCATCCTCTCTCCCCCCCACCTCCCTGGCAAAGCAAAACACGCGCCAAGAGATTTCAGAAGCTGGAAGGCTGCCATTATCCTTTCCCTAGAACAAAGACAGGCACTTCATCTCTCATATGCAAACCTTTACAAGGGGTACAGTTTTGCTAAATGGCTGCATTATGCTGCTACATACCTCCCAACAATTAGCGTACCTTTCGGTGGATTCAAATTGGGCCTGACATACGCCTGTTTGAAGAGGTTCCCCAGGAACTAAAGAGCCACTTCCATCGGTTGACTTGGCCGGCCAAAGGAAACTTGACACGATGTTGAGAATTTTCTGCACTTAACCATGAAACAAATCTGCCATAGGTATCAAGTGGGCTTTTGTGTTTTTTTTGGTGCTGTAATCAGATTACAAATTGAACATTTCCATATGTGCAAGCTGGCAGGTCTATCGCCAGCTATCTAATCTTTGGCCGCCCTCAAGTGCTGGTTCGGGGGAGGGGTTGACGGTGGTGGTATTGACGTGGGATGATGGAGATGTGAATACAGTTTCCACGTTGTGTGAACATATGTTAATGAGCAGGGGGCTGGAACTCCAAAGAAGCAGCTGTTAAGAATTTTTGTGCCATCTTTGAAAATCAGCTTCTTAATTACTGATAATTCAGCAAAACGGCATTCCAAGCCATTCTCTGGATTGTAACCTCCCTATGCTTTTGGAGCACGGAGAGGGAGAGGGATCTTGGCATTTCATTGCTGATCATTCAGTTTCACGGAATTCATTAGCATGAAAAGTAGCAAGGAAAGTCTAGGGAATTGCTGCCATGTTGGTCACACGGAATGAGATGTGAAATAAATAAAGGCTGCTTCTACTCGAAAAACAGAATGTCTCATTATGCAAAGAGTTCAGTGCAACTTAACACCTTGATGCTGTAGACATTTGCTTTCTCCGGTGTGGTCCACCACCACAGTCATCTTCAACTTTTTCAGACCCAGGGGTCCCTGTTTATCACACACCTTCAGTCTAAATATTTCCAGGGTGGCTTATAAATTGAAATAAACAAACAGCTGAAACAACAATAAAACAACAATACAAATACAAAAGCATAAACCTACAGAAGAATAAAACTGCAGATAAAATGCAATATTTATTTATTTATTATTTTTTGTTTAAAATTTATAGGATACACCTTTTTCCAAGAGAGGAACTCAGAGCAACCCTAGTATATCAGCTCTAGCCAGCATAGTCAAGGATGATGGGAACTGTAGTCCCAAACATTTAAGAAAATAAGAAGTGCCATGCTGGATCAGACCAAGGGTCCATCTAGTCCAGCACTCTGTTCACACAGTGGCCAACCAGCCATCGGCGAGGGATGAACAAGCAGGACATCATGCAATAGCACCCTCCCACCCATGTTCCCCAGCAACTGCTGCACACAGGCTTGCTGACTCGAATACCCTGTCCTCCTTTTTATATGGTCACCTTAGGAACAGTGCCTCCATGTTGTCAGCATTCTGCTGCATCCAGCTCATTATCCATTACTGATCATGGATAATGATTCAGCCCCTCCACCGCCTCACCTGACTCTGATGACAAAAGAAATAGAGCCGTCTGTCATCCACATACTGATGACACCTCATTCTAAACTTCACTCAGTAGCTTCATATAGATGTTAAAGAGCACGGTGGGTAAGAAGTAACCTTGTGGGACACCACAACTCAAAAGCTATGCAGGCAAGCGAAAATCTCCCGTTACTTATTTCTTAAATACACTCAGCAGGTATGAGTGAAACTGCCATGTCACCACGGCTCCCAAACCCAACCCACAGAGTCAATCTATCAAGACACCATGGTGTCAAATGTCATTGAAAGATCAAGAAGAAGCAACAGCATTGCAATCTCTCTGTCTTTCTCCTGCCAAAGGTCATCAGGGCCACCAAGGGTGACTCTAGGTCAAAGGCCATCTTAAACCCAGATTGAAATGGGTCTAGATAATCCATTTCATCCAACAGTACTTGGGGTTGGACCAGCCTCCTCCCCTGAAAGCATCCTGCTTCAAAAAGGGGATCTTCATGACTGGGAGATTGTTGTTGCAATCTTCTGGGTTCACTGAAAGTTTTTCAAGCAAGCTGGCACCTTTCTCTCTCAGATGTAGTAATAACCCCTGAACCCACCCAGCGAGTCACTCAGTGTAATTAGCCAAGATGGGCAAGGGTTGAAAATATAGATGATTGGATGACCCTCTCAGGACCAGTCAGTGTTCTGAACACCTCCACAGGAATTATATCAAGGTCAGAGCAAATATGACCATCTTTATTCTCAACATGCCTAGCAAATTTGTCTTAGCAGGCCTTCATAGATCACAACATAACCTTCCTAGCATCCAAAGGGCCTGGATGATGGATTACCTTAATGCTCAGGACAAGCTCATGTTCCATAACCAAAATACAAAGCTATGTAGGGTGTTCAAAATGAGTTCCAGCGCACTTAAGGATGTCCAGAAATGGACCAGGAGCTAATAAGGCTGTTTAAATATTGGTGAGGTATGTTCCCATTGCCCAGTCCCACTTAACGGACTAGTACGGGCTGCATTTTGGATGATACATAGTTTCTAAGCTGTACGCAAATGCAGTCCCATGTACAATGCATGATGGCAGCTTTTAAAGCTCAGCTAAAAACTTTTCTTTTTCCTAAAGCTTTTAAAACTTGATTTTGTTCTGACTTTATACTGTTAGTTTTACCCTACCCAGTGCCTGTTTACCCTACCCTGTGCCTGTTTGCTTTCTCTTCCCCTCCTTATTGTTTTATCATGGTTTTATTAGAATGTAAGCCTATGCGGCAGGGTCTTGCTATTTACTGTTTTACTATGTACAGCACCATGTACATTGATGGTGCTATATAAATAAATAAATAAAAATAATAGTCCAATCAAGGTTACCAGAGCATGGATAACCGTGACCAGGCTATCCTTCTCCAGGAGAGGTCACAGCTAATACACTAGGCTCAGTTGGTGAAAGGTGAACGACATCTTTAAAGAGAGGACATGAAGGAAAGGATATTTCTAAACTTGACAGGGTGCCTTTCTTTGTGTTGAGAATGCTTTACTGTCTCAACATTTTCCAAGTGTGCTGTGGCATCTGGCATAGTCGCCTACCCATCTCAGTTAGCAATGGCCTCACACATGTTGCGGTATCCTGGGCGGAGATGACAGGTGCTACTAGTGCACTGCTCGGCAAGTACAGATGCTGTCACCCTAGTTGACAAAATACCTGGCTGGTACACTACGATGGTGTTAAAAGAATGAACTGCTTAGATGGAATTTTCTTCACGGCTTTGTATGTCCCATTTTTGGCAACTAGACAAGCGGATAACATGCTGGCTGGGTGGCAACTATAACCATACTTGCTTGTTCCTTTTACAGTAGTAAGTAAACAAAGCGTTATTGTTCCAACCCATGGTTACAACAAGCACAATAAAGACAATAGTGTTCTTTCCGTTTAATTATTATTGCTCAATACTTTTTTTAAATAGAAGTATCACTGCCGTAATAGGGGTGCAGTTGGCCAGGGCAGTTAAAAACGACAACCTCAAGGTAAACACAGACAGAATAATAAACAGCAGCATGTTTTAAAATACATTTACAAACTTGGGAGAATAAAAATGACTTTGCCTGTTGTGAAAAGGATAACAATGTTGGTGCTAGGTGGGCCTTTCTCGGGAGAGAATTTCACAAGCGGAAAGCCACTACTGAGAAGGTTCTCTCTTTGCCATCTTACTTCAGATGGCAGGAACACCTGGCAGTGAGCTTCTGAAAATTAACTTAATAGCAGGTTGGTATGGGAGCAGGCACCCGTTCAGGTACCTGGGTCCTAAGCTGTATAGTGCTTTAAAGATAAACACCATCACTTTGAACTGAGCTTCCAAAACCAGAGAAATATGTTTCCACCAACTGGTCTCAACCCAGTCAACAGCCTAGCAGCTGTATTTTGAACTGCAGCTTCTGAAATGTCTTCAAAGGCAGCCTCACATACAACATGTTATAGTAGCGAATCCCAGATGTTACCTCAGCATGGATAACTGTGGCTGGGCTATCTCTGTTCAGGAGAAACTGCAGCTGGTTTACAGCCTAAGCTGATGAAAGGCTCTTCGTTCCACAGAAGCTACGTGGGCCTCCAGAGACAAAGCAGGATCTAGGAGTACCCGTGGGGAAACTATATAGTCCTGGAGCCTTCGTTTTGTTAGGAATTTCAACTTATTGACCCTTATTTCTTCAGAAGGTAACCGTGATTGGTTTGAGGGCTTTGGCAGCTGTTCTGCATAGAAACAATACCACCGGGTAAGACATTTTGAAGTTCAAGATGTACATGAATGAAGTGGCTGAACGTGAATTCCTAATTCTCAGCACATCAGATCCCTACAGCTGTCCCAAGCATTAGTATAAAACAAATAAAAAAGCAGCTTTCCTGGTATTCTACAACTATGGACCTTTTAAGACTTCAAATACACTCAGAAAGGAAGCCATTGATTACATGTCCTTTCGTACTCTAGAGTCTGGCATCGTCTCCAGTTGATGTATTGGGTGGTAATATCCAAGTCTTTATTTTGGCTTTTTATATCCCTCTGATTACTTGCTGCCACGTGAAAAACCCTTAATAGCATACATTAGAAGTAATTTGAAGGCACACTTTGTCTTTGCAACTGACAGGTAGGAGAAAGTGGAAGTTAAGAATGCCTTTGTTTTCTGTGCATGTTCCCCTTCCTTTCTAGCTGCTAGGGTCCATTAAGACTTCATATTTACTTATTTTTTGGTGCCAGGGAAAGCTTTATTTCAATTTAGTAACTGCAACTAAATCAGAGATGTTTGCAAGATTGTTTCCACAATCAATTAACCTGAGATAACAACCACTCAGCACTCTGATATGTGATAATTAATTAGAAGAAGAAAATGCGAGAACAGGGAAAACAAGATGGGATAATTAGAAGTGTTTGAGCCACCTCTACTTCATATGCAGGGCTAACTGTGCAAATAAATGGGCCTTAGCTTGGCTATGCATACACAAGTAGAGATCAAACTGCATTAGACGCAAAACGTGACTTGTCAATGACAGTCTGGCTATAAAACATCCTGGGATTCCCTGCCCACAGATAACAAAACTGAATCAATAAATCCCAAAGCCCAGTGTCTGGTACCACTGGTGGTATAAAGCCCAGTTCACATACTTGACATTTGCACCTGGAGAATGATAATGTGGGACTCCCAATTCTCTTGCTCATACACACTACTAGGGCTAGGAGCACCATACACCCCTTCCCATTGCAGCCACTCTTAACCTCCTCTTCACCCAAGATTCGGGGTTCTTCCAGAGCAGAACTTAATGCAAGGTGTGGCAATGCATCCTGAATTGGAAATCAGCACACAGAGAAGTGCTTTCTGCTTACACAGGGACTCTGGCTCAGAGGTGCATGAGACTGTTTGGCAGTAGATCCACGAGAAATAAAATTCTCCACACAACACATAATTAACTTACGGAGTTCATTACTACAAAATGTGGTGATGGCCAATCGCTAAGATAGCTTTTTAAATGATGGCAAACTCATAGAGGATAGGTCTTATCAATGGCTGTTAGCCATTGCTATCACCATATTCAAAGCCAGTATACTTCTGATGACCAGATACTGACCAGATACTAGTGATACAAAAGGGACTCAGTGGACCTTTAGTCTGATGATCCAGCAACTACAACTCCCATGATTCCCCACCATTGGCTACACTAGCTAGGGTTAATGGGAGTTATAGGCCAAAATATCTGTGGAAGGCCACAAATTACACACACACGTGTGAGATTTTCACAGAGTGGCTCAGTTAAGCATCTCATGTACTTTCACACTGTTTTGAGTAAGTCGGACACACACCCAGTCTAGGGGAGATAATTGCTATATTTGCCAAAATAATATCGAAACTATGTATCAAGTTGCTCATAGTGTAGGCAAACAATAAAAATAAAAATGCAACAAATGGAAACAGCTTAACCTTAGGAATAGCATTCATGAATGTTGGGCGAATATACTCAACATGTTCATGGCTGTAGACTTGAGTACTTCTGGCGTAAATTGCTTGTGGTGTGTGTGTGTGTGTTTACAAAAGCAGAGTTTCTGTACTGAATTGTTATTTTTACTAGCCAAAGAAATTTCACATACAAAATGGTGTTGAAAAAATGAAACTCATTAGCTAATGCATTCTATAGCGCAAAGAAACCCCAAGGCCATGAAAATGATCCTTTCATTTTTGTAATCCTTTATTTTTTAAATTTGATCCTCCCATAGTAATGTACTGAAATGCATAACAGTTACATTGTACAAAGCATTTAAAGAAAGTACCTCGACTTGCTGGTTATTTCAAAATGAGATAATAAACAAAAGGAAAATAAAATCTGGTCCCTCACCGAAAGGGCAAAATACCCGCCCCCTCCCTTCCCCTGCCCCCAAAATAACTGAATACAATTCATTATTTATTTATTGGGGTTTTTCTTTTTTTTTCTTTTTAAACATAAGTCTGGAACACTTCATTTTACAAATAGGATTAACATGAACGTAACATCACACAAGCTCGCAGACAACCAGCATAAAATATTGGGTACAGTTTTCTTTTTCTTTTTAATCAGAAGAATCATGCTTTTATGAAGAAAAAATTAGAATGCTTTATACATTTGAATCATTTTGTTGTATTACGAAAAAAAAAATCTCTAAATCATCTCTATTCATTATTTAGTTTCAGTAAAATGAAAAGGAAAAAAAAACAATAGTAAAAGAGGAATGTAAGATTTCCCCCCACCCAACACTGTTTGCACACTCATATATGCAGGTCAGTTTGCCTCCCTTTTTTCATTTGAAGTCTGTGGGTGCCCAGAAAAAACAATGGGGGGACTGGAACAGTGCTATTAATTTCATATGAACAGTGCTACATTTAGCAAGAGTGCTTTTTTACTTAATCCACAAACAATTGTTTGCAAACAAATAAATACATGGTACACGCAACGCCAAAAAAAAAAAAAGAGAGAATGAAATCAAGAGCAACAAATGAACAACACCAACAAAATTAGACAAATAAACAAAACAGTGACATGATTGTCTAAAATTAAAATGCCATTACATTGATCAGGGAAACATTGAACTATAGTGGTATGTTTGATGACGGTGGTCTTTTGCAAGAAATATGCCAAAAGACTCAACTCCTTGGATTGCTGATCTCTCCCAGGTGTTTTTTTTTTTTTTTACAATATACATAGACGTCTTACATTATTGTCTCGTGTGGTTCGCTATTTTTTATTTTTACAATGCAGTTCAGAAGGCAAAAGTTAAGGGGAGGGCAAGATACTTGCTTTCATTAAGTTCTAGGTTAATGGCCGATGTACATTCGAGGGAACTGCTTTGTCTTCCTTCGATGGTTACAAATGCATAAAACATAAATGAAGAGGATTTGTACAGAATAGCAACTGTTCCTAATCCTGCCTCCAATTATTCTATACAAAACAACAACAACCCCCCAAACAAACAAAAAACAAAGGAAAACAATTCTTGTTTAGTTTAATGGAGTGCTCATGTGTGTAGCGATACAAGTCTTAACCCAGAAGTCCCTCCCCAAGCAGGTGGAGTGGAAGACACATATTCCCCATCAAGGTCTATTTGATCCATGTATTTTGAAAGTCGCATTGATCCTCAAAATGTCAGCAGCTGCCTTCGCTGTGCAAAACAAAATATTGAGAATAAATAGTTTTTCTTCTTCTTCTTCTTTCAAATCATTCCGTTTAAGGTCACCTGAATTTAAATGTGACCTGTCAGATTTCTAAGGCATTCTGCTCTGCAGTCTTTTTAAATAGTCTTCTAGCAAAGAGCTGTGTTGCTAGTTTGGACTTGGTCCCAATCCAGTTACGTTTAATGGTGTCATACGTGACTAATAGACTGGATGGCACCAGATTCTGCGGCAGCTCTTGCCATACTGTGCCACATGTTGGAGGAGTTATGGGAAGCAGAGTGGAGAGAGTCCTTGTCGGAGAGTGAAAGCATCATAGCATAGGCCTATGGTCAAAGGAGAAAAAGAAGCTGAGATTAGATTAGATCCGTGGTTCTGTCATGGAAGAACCTATTCCTTCAATGGGAATCATGTCTATAGCTGCACTTGGGAACTATTGTGGAATCCACCCTACTTATATACCAGAAAGCCCTCTCCCACAAGGATTATGAACCCTCATGATTGGAAAGCACAATGATGGGCCATCCTCAAGGGGAGTTTTTCCTAAACCTTTTGCACTTCTAGATGCCCCTGATAGGCAGAGGGGATCCAAAGAGCTGCATATTGACCTATATACATGCACCAAGATTTCTAATAGACTGCCCCCACTTCTACATTTCCTCAGGCCTTCCAAAAGCTGCTCTGGAAAGTTAAAACCTCTATTTGATCTGTTGTGTTGAGAGCAGAGAAAAGGTCACTACACCACTGTAAACCATCTGTCACAACACAGTGGTAAACCATCTGTCAGGGATGCTTTAGGGTGGATTCCTGCATTGAGTGGGGGGTTGGACTCGATGGCCTTATAGGCCCCTTCCAACTCTGCTTTTCTATGATTCTGTGTTACAGGCAGCAGGAAAAGAAGGCTTGAGATACGCAAGAGCATTTTGTCTTCTCTGTTCCTACTCTGCAGGAAAAGCTGGTAAGCTTCCAGCTAGCTGCTCAAATGAGCAAAAGTGCAACTATTCAGCCACTAATAGCCAAACTGGGGATCCTTCACACATTTGCACTAATGAGGGAAAGTACAAGAAGTACCCTGTAGAACAATTCAATGATTTCAAAACCGACTTGCATGAAATTCCCTGTTTCTGATCTTAACCTCATAGAGTCAGTAAGAGATTCCCCATGGAATTCAGTGTATCAGAATTCCTTGTGGCACATCCCCAACTTTATGAAACTAGTTTAAACAAACCGGGGAAACAAAGTTATTTAAAACAATATTGTTAATCTATCCCAAAAGAAAGAAACTGTTACAAGAGGATCAGGACTATTGATGGGACCATAGGGACATTAAACACCCTTCTACTAGAATGTGATTTGGCCAAATGGTGAGCACACTCGGGTCCTTTCCAGAGGTGTGTTGTTTCACGTTACATATGGTCCAGCCACAGAGTCATTGCAGACATAACAGTGGAGCTCTCGTCAATGTTTCTACGAGAATGGAGTGGACCATACTCTCCATGCTCATGGCACGTTCTCTTTCCCTCAGTACTCCACTCTCCAGCAGAAATTTCCCCCACCCACCTTAACCAAGATCAAGCATTACATCAGAATCAATGTTAACTACATCCTTCCTCCTTGAGAGGTATTTAATTTAACCGCCATGGTGGTTTCAAATCTTGGTTGACAGCAAACAAGCATAATGGTGGTGCTAATTAATGCTGAATTAATGTTCAGGTAACCTGTGGAAATTTGTGCCAGAGCAAGCAGTGGGAAGGAAGAAAGAACATGGGATCCCATGACCTGCTCCTCATCTCTTAACTGCAGAAAAGAGCTATCCAGTGTTATGCCTGCACCACACCACAGTCAGCTGGGCTTAGTGCTAGATACAGCACTTGCCCATTTACCATGTATTAACCATTTATTTATTTATTTTATTTATTTATTTATATAGCACCATCAATGCACATGGTGCTACACATCGTAAAACAATAAAACAGCAACGCCCTGCCATGTAGGCTTACATTCTAATAAAATCATAGTAAAACAATAAGAAAGGGAAGGGAATTACCCTGGCCAAAGAGACTGAGGTGGAATTCGATTTCAACTTTGAGTAATTTGCTAATAGCATATCATTAGTTGCTGCCTTTTGCATTCTCCGGGGGGGGGGGGGGGAATAGAGTTTACCTGGGATTTGGACTTGCGATGCAATGGCTGCTTTAAGTCTTCGGGCAGATGGGAGGTACTGAAGGCTGCTAGTTCAGTTTCACTGAACTGGCTTTCTTCTATTTTCCTCACTTTGAGGCTATCGGTGAAGTGCCTTATATGGTCCAAAGCAGAAAGTCCAGTTTTATTAAACTCTTCCTCCTTATACCTATGAAAAAGTCCCAAGAATAGCATACTAATTGGTTTGAAAAGAATATCGCCAGTGATTTTCTTTTTAAAATATTGCAGCTGAAACATTTTGCCTGGTCCTTCCTGGAGTTAGTAACAGACGTTCGGCAAAACTCAAAGTATGTTAGACATTGTTCCTTTTTTTTAATTAATGGGTCTTAAATTCCTAACCATGTATTTAGGTCCCATTGACGTCAATGAAACTAAAATATGGCTAACTTTCTCTAGATCACACCCCTTAAGTTGCACAATTGTTTCTCTATTCCAAACCATTTTGCAAGTCTGAAAAAATAACGATGAGCAAACATAGGCAGGTCATCCTGCAGACAAAGTGCTTGGCTAAGTCTTGGGCTTCTATTCGGGACTTCTATTGTATTTGCCATTGTCTTGCTGCGAAAGCTCTTGGAAGATTCATCCCCTCTTCCTGTTCCCTTCTCATTGTAACCTTGTATATTGTTGGTTTGGTTTACGTACACAGTGCAAGTAGTTGATATTTTATATTGCCATATACACATTTGTAAGCTTCCTTGTGGGCTAAAATGGCAGAAAGGCATGATATAAGTTTTTTTAAATAAATAAATTAAGTCCCAGGAATGGATCTAGCAACTCAGGCTCGCTGACACAGCGTTGATCTTTATCACCATTGCCCTGCTCTGACTTAGTCCCACTCCGCTTTGTACCCTACAAGACTGTATCCCGGGTTATATGATCCATTTGGTTCCTGGAACCTGCATCAGCAGTACTACTTCCCCTTCCCCTTTACTTGCCCAATTTATGGCAGCAGCCTTCCTCATGCCATTGCTGTGTCACTCCTCCTCCCTGCCTTTTAACTTGCTGGACCGCAGGGGATAGTATTGTTGTGCAATACCAAAGAACTACTCCTCAAGCACCTCCATTTGACTCAGTGAAGTGCTAAAGAGCATTGATCGTAATTCCCCCCCTCCTAATCCCCAAGCCCTAGTATAATTACCACTTGGGCTTGGGATAATGATGCCACTATGTACTAAACTAATGGCTTTCGTATCAAGCAGCATCTGGGCTAAGTAAGGCAAGAATAAGGAAGAGAAGGGAAGGAGTTGACATTGTGCTGAACACTTCATATTATGATGGCACCATGGACTGGAGGTGGAGAAAGGGTGCCTACATCCCTACGTTGTAATGTCATGAAGGGACGATGTTCCAACAAAATACTCTTTCCATCTACAGGCAAATGCTATCTGAACACCTTCCAGGTACTTTATGGGCTCTATTTTTTCATATATTTGGCTCTGCCACTGCGATAAGTACCTACCTGCCAGGAGAAGATTTGCAATTCATTTCCAAAGCATTTGCTTCTTCATAATCACCCTCAGTCGCCTCTTCACATATGTTACTTGTTGCAAGTTCCTTAATTGGCTTCCCTGTTATCTCATTTTCTTCATCTTCCTCATCCATCATTACTTCATCTTCTACTTCTTCATCTTCCAACAAGTCTGAGTTTTGGCTTGCCACCAGAGTCTTTTCATCCTTAAAGTGGCTTCCATTCATTCTTTAAATAGATAGATAGATAGATAGATAGATAGATAGATAGATAGATAGATAGTCAACATGGAACAAACAGTTGCAGAAACAGGAGCTTTGTTTTCTATACTTTGCTTTGCATTGACTATCCCATGGGTCATAATTTTGCTATAATTTGAATCAATACTACTCCATCCAGTTCATTAAGCTGCCAGTATGTCTTTGAAATTCAATCCACAGCCTGATAGGATTGTGATGATAGCTTTTCTCAATGTAATCTAAAGCTAAAGCCTTAGCTTTAGGTTACTACATTTCATTATTCTTGAGAGTAGAATTCCCAGCATATTCACCATTGGCCTAAGGGGAAATTATTCACATCGTCAAGTATCTACTCTGCGCTATTTCCCACAGAAGGAAACTCTTAACAACTGTTAGTAGACTACAGCCTAATTCACAGCTGAATCTACCTCAAAGGGTTGTTGTGAGGATAAAATGGAATAACTTCCATGTACCCTGAAGTCCTTAGAGGAGGGGTGCAATGCAAGTCTCTTAAACAGAATAATACACTCCACACGGTAAGACCATTGACATGAAGGACTGTTACCCAGATCTTGGCTACACAGGAATTTGGCCAGTGTGTATTGTGTTGGGGCAGTGAAGGGCATTATAAACACTTTGGCTTCAAAGTGAAATAAGCACACTTAATACCATAATGGATGGTGGCCTTTATGGCGGAGAAACAATCAAATGAATCATTGACATTGTTTAGTACTGTACACTAGGAATTTAGTTCCCTTTGGTTGTATGAATCATTCTCTATAATTTTAACTGGAGATAAGCATTGACTGACTTGCCTTCATTATAATGTTTAAACTCAAACATGTAACCAAATGTTCTTGTTTACCGGAAGCTGCCAGGCCTACCCAACCCATCCCCTGGAGCCAAATTACGCCTTTCTAAATACAAGGGAATTTCATTTCTCATCTGATTGCTTTTAGATTTTCCAATAAATTGTCTATTTGGCTAAATGGAATGAAACCACGCCAGAAATTACTCCATCATGGCCCAAACCATGTAGCACTACCCACAAACAAAATTGGTCAACATGTCTATGTTCCTTCATCTATACTACAAGAGGAAAAAGAAATAGAAATCAATCAATTATTATTAAGGACTATATGATCCATTAAACATAAGGAAATAATCTCAGAAATAACATAAGAAAGCCCTACTTTTGTAAGGATCTTAGGAAAACTGAACCCATCATCATCACATTGGTGGGTATCTTTGGCGTCTTTTATCAGGGTGCCCAGATAATACTTCTTGGATGGTTGTAAGAAATTATGAGCCATAAACCAGAGATTGCCAGATTGCAAACTATGCTAGATGAAGACTGTTTGAAGTGAGAAGGACTTGGATTTAAACCAAAGTAATGAAAGCCATATGATTAAGATACATATTTGCTAATTACATTTTTCATATGCGGTAATTTGCCAAGTATGAAATATCTATCAAAAGTAGTCTAAAGTGTTGTATTTCGAAAGGAAACACTGGATGACCCATCAACCTTACAGACTTCCTATCTGAGGACATGTTGAGACCAGATGTGAAAAAGTAACCCATGACAATCAAGCAAGAACAAAATTTGAATATGTATGTAATGTATAAACATCTCCTTCATGAATATATGCCTACTAGTTTTGACCCCAGCATAAAAAAGAGTGAGAAACATGTAAAAGGGATCATCATAAGCACTATGCCATTTTTGTCCTTGAGAGTGAAAAACAAATTAATGAAGGAGATAAAGGGAGAAGCTGGTACCTTTTTAATTAAATTTTAACCTGCTACATAATCTCATGTAAGGTTTCAATATCCACAGTGTAATGATGCTGCAAATCCAAAATTTAAAAAAGAGACAAATGTACCATGTATTGATTTAAAATCTGATGAGACAGCAATAGGGGGTTTATTTAATATATAGGGGGGTTATTTAATATATATCACAGCAGTATGAACTGGACAGAACTGGGATGGACACAGTCTTACATTTTTATTAAACAAATATATTGGACTTAATTAGGAGTGTGTTCTTGATTCTGGAACAAATATAGATTTATTTACAGGATTTCTATACCGCCTTTCCTAAACTCACCAAGGCATTGTATGCTTCATCCTGGTAGGGATACAGTTCTGGGATTTTCTTTTTTTAGATCAGCAAGTATCTTATTAAAGACGTACTCTTTTCGTCAGCTATGTTCCTAGTGATGTCTAGGCAGCCAGCATAAGGAACATTCACTATGAGCAAAGCTGTACCAAATTACAGTCTCATCTCTCCCTAATAAGTAGATTTGCTGGTGAGAAAGTGTCCTAGCCTGCTATTTCATAGGGCTTTCAGGTGTTAAGGTCAGTCTTTGCAGGGCAGCTGTGTGGCCCTTTGTAAATGTAACAAATGTGTCGCTACCCCACATAAAGTACAGAAGCAGTGCCTAGCTCTTGGATCAGATGATTGGTCTTATGTAAAAAACTAAAACCTGCTGCCAATCCCTGGAGCAAAACAGTGCCCAAAGACTTAGAACCTCACATGGCAACCATATTTTGTGGTAATTAGAGATTTCAGTCCCAATCCCTCCCCATTTGGAGAAAATATAATTTTCCCCATGCTAGGTCAGGTTCATATTTAAATAGTCAAAATACAAACTAGATTTGTATTTTGAATTTAATACAGTTTTGACGCGCTTATTCTGGCTTTGTTAACATCAGCTCATTTTACTTTGTTAACATCAGCACATTTTACTTTGCTAATTGCCAGGGGATCAAGCCTTCCCCCCCTCAACATTATTTTGTGAACATATTATCTGAGTATACTGCTTTGACAGTGTAAAAACAACAACAAAAGGCTTACGTTTAGTTTCTCTGCTTATTTAAAAACTGTAAAAGAAGAGTGGATAAAATGTTTTGAGTAAAACAAAGTTTGTGTTTGGACTACAAGGTTACAGTGGAGGTGCAAACTTGTATTTCTTATATGTAATGGACACAATTCAGATAAAGTGTTGTATAATCAGATTCCAATGAAATCTACAGATCTCCCAGATCTGCAATTATATTCCACTGTTTTTCACGGACACATCTCTTCATTCCGCCTTTTGTAAAATGAGCTAGATGAGTAACACTTCAACAGCAAAGAAGTTACAATTAATCAAGTTAAGCAATACAGAGAAGTCTCCTCTTACCTTTCTTCTGTATTGTTGTGATTGCTATTCCCAATGAAATTCCGAATTTCCGTAAAGTACGAGTCCTCTTTGTCATCTAGTATAGCTCCTGTGCTTTCAAGTTCAGAGTGAGGCGAAGATGTAGCAGTACCTTTACATGAAAGCAAAAGTTTGTTCTTTCATCACATGTATCCTTCAACCAATCAGTCAATCCATCTGTCTCTTAATATAACTTTATTTGTTCATCAGTTGCCGGGTTATTGTCTTTGCCACTGGGCAGCTGTGGATTTAGAATGTACTCAATAACCATGGCAGGGGTGGGGTGGGGAGAAACAGCACAATTTACACCACTGGCTGTGACAATGATTGAAAATGTGAAAGCTTTCTGTTTCTGGGTTCAGTAAAGGAACATGCAAAAATTGAATTGTGCCTGGTCAACTGCTAGGCCCTCTTAGAGAGTGCCGCCTTATCTATGAGAACAAAAGTATGATGTATAAATCCCACTGAAGTTTATAGAAGTCAATTGGCTCAAGCATTTGATGCATGTTAAGTTTCTTAACTTATTCTCAATAAAAATAAAAATAAAATAAAACAATCAATTCTATCTACCTACCAAGGGATCTAATCCACTGAGTCGGTGAAGTCAAATAAGTCTAACTGTGATCAACTGTCTACAGAACTGGTTATATCAACATTGGTGCCCTAGGCTGATAGTACAGTTTAAGATTTAGTAAGGGCTAACATAATGGGTCAAAATTAATTGATGGGATTATGATTTCTGACATGCATTTAAAGTTATAATCACATGATTACTTAAAAATAGGAGGATAGAATTCAGACTATGGCATTCTTCTATCAAAGAAAGATGACTGTAATTGTCCCTGGATGGAAAGCCAGCGCTGCGATGTCATAAGAATGCTACAACAGCACTACAGTTTCCTGGAAGATTTCATGAACTTAAATTCACTGAATATTTTGTTATACAAAAGGAAGACAGCTACATACCAGACATGTTGCCATTCTCGTGTTTTTTGAGATGTCTATCTAAATTGGTTTGTTGGCCGAAGCACCTGTCACATAAATGACATTTGAAAGGCTTCTCCTTATTGTGGATGTTACGAACGTGTCTCTGCAGGTTAGACGATATGCTAAAAGACCTGTCACAGTATTTGCATCTGAAACAAATATCAAATATGGAAGTAGCATGTGAAATATAGCTAAAACAAAAGTGGTAACTTTCTTCTCAGTGACACAAAAGAGATATTGTGAACTGCAACTCTATCTTTTTAAAGAAATGTTATTTTTATGGATTTAAACCAACAATGCACGTTCCTTGACAGAACATCTCAGAGCCTTGTTATACTAGTTTTATTCTACTAACCTCCAAAGCAGTAGATTTTGTTAATGCAATCTGGTGATATGATTAGATACTGATAAATACCTGAACACCAAATGCAGCTAGAATATCTTCTAAGCAGTAAGGGTTGTATGTATCCCATTGTAAGGGTCATATCCTCATGTGGAATGGACACTGCTAGCGGGATGGATTTCTGCCCCCACCGCAGAACCCACATGTCTCCGAAATCTGCTTCAGAGGTTTGGGGATACTACAGAGCAGATTTGGGGGGCAATGGGTGTTGGAAGATAGGGAGAAGATTTGTTGTATGAGCATGTCCACTTGCCTGGCATTGGATGTTACTCTAGAACTCACAAAATTCACTCCAAAATATTTCCAGTATCTCCATGCATTTTATCCTCCAGTCACACAATGGGTTCTATGAATCGAGTTTCACCCTTTGCTCTCTCTTCAAAAAGGGCACTGTAATTTCACTAAAATTTACTGATTTTTCAGAACAACCAGTATAGTTTTTGCTCTGAAAATCTGAAGTATAAATTTATAATTGAAAATCCTAACTATAAAATTCTGGTCATGAATCAGAAATCCAATTTCTGAAATCCAATGGGAGGATTCCATATTATCAATGAAATAGATGGATTTGCTGCATGTGTAGTGGTAGATTTGGGTCCTCTGAAGGCTGTTTTGAATATGATAATGAACAGGAGGAACAGAATCCGCAGCTCACTTGCATTTGTTCCCAGGGAGAGCTTGCATACCTCCCCAGTTGGGAAGACAAACAAAAATGATTTTGAATCTGGAGAAATTCAGGTACCAGGAAGCTCAAGTCAACTCTGTACCCCTTTCCCCCATGCCCAAAATACTTTGGCTCATGCAAAATGGTTTTCAGTTATGGTTATAGGAAGGAACCCAATATTTCAGAGTTAACAACACATAATTTGGGATAGTCCATTCCAATATGTTAAAAAGTATTGCAGCAAAGAGTGTGAAAAGCAGAGAAGCACAAGCCTATTGTTTCATGCTGTTGCCAATACAGTGCAACGAAGCACTGTGAGTAGAAAGAAAACATGAAACAAATTGCTTCTAAGGCTCAAATAAGGTAGAAAGGCCACTTCCCTCCCTGTTCAAAATTACACTGTGTGATAAAATCTTTTCTTGAGGAATTAGCTTGCTCAATTGCTAAGCCTGGAGGAAATTCAGTTATCTTCCCAAATGCAGAAATAAACAATCCAAATCTTTAATACGGTGCCAACACGAGTAGTTTAGTCTATCACTCTGGTACCAGAGGCATCAATTTTCATACTCTGCAGTGATTTGAAGTCCCTGAAGCCTTTACTGTATTGCCCTTTAAGCCATTACTAGGACATACTATAACTATTCCAAATTCCCTGGCTGGCAGCTGGCCAACCGTCTTCATCACCATCCTCCCCCACCTCCCTATAGTCTATTTCTCTTGAACTTCAAAACATGTCTGTTACATTGTGCGTTAAGTCAATTATTCTGGGGAGAAATTATGCATTACATGGCTAATTGTTTCTGGCTGTTATGTGGTGGAAGAGCATAACATGTTTCCAGATACCTCTTAAAACATGAATTAAATTACATGCAAGCCCACTTCCCAAATAAATTCAGGACTGAGGAAAAATCTATCCCAAACAATGAGCTTTTTCTCCTTTCTTTGCAAGCCATAAAATGTACCAATTTATGCTTGTTTTGTTAGAACATGAGCTGGGTTCCTTCCAATTGATTTCATTAAGGGAAAGTTCTATTTTGTACAATTAAAATTCTTTTCTCATTTCAGTATATTGATTATTCCCATGGGGCTGTATTCTAAGACATCTCCCATTTAACCCACTTAGTGGTGAAGTGGATCAAAAGCACTCAGGACATGGGGATTCATACTAACTATGTATGTTTGTAAAGAGAATAATAGGACATAAAGTGCATGTGGGAATTAAACATTTCATAAATAAATAAGATAAGAGAAATAAACAGCATGGAGCATTTTTGCAAGGTGAAGAAATAAATACTGAACTCAGATTTGACACAAAATAACCAAAATTATTTTGGGGGGGAAATCCCATTTTCAAATAAGGTGAGAATCTCACCATTATTGATCATTAGATTTTACCAGACTTTTATTCAAATGTGTTCGACAAAGCAAAGCTAGATAAAATTCGTTTCATTTGGCCATCCTTTAAATAGATGGTTGTTTGTGCCACAATAAAGAAGTTTTGCACTTGATCAGAACCATGTACATTGATGGTGCTATATAAATAAATAATAATAAATAATAATAATAACCAGATTCTAGAATGGGCTTGGAGCAAGGATTTAACTTTTTTTCCTCTCTACTATGGGTTTAATGAACATTCCTTCCCTGAAGCTGCTGCTTACATTGGAAAGTAATCCTCCACTGACATCCCACCACACCTAATCATATTTAAAGTCACATCTAGTTTGGGCATTTCTCTTAGCTGAGCAATCAATCCATCAGTGATACCAAATGAGAAGGACCAGCACTTGGTATTGCAAATAATTAGGAATGCTTAGTCCATGGAGTTTTATAAGAACAAGGTTGAATTCACTTGCAGTATTCAGGACTGTGTACGCTCAGCAATAAATGTTGGTAGGAACCATTCATGTCTAAGGGGTTCAGAGTGTCCTCTGCCTGACATGATTTGCTGTATTGAAGTCCTGTGGGCTAATTCTCTCCATGTATTTATCGCAAAGTATTACTAATTGTGCTTTATGTAGCACATTCCAAAACCTCATTTCATTTTCATGAGTCAAAGTCCTTTGGTGGTCAGAGGCTGTAAGTAGTAACTCCAGCAGGCCGTGTTGACAGTGGAAGTCCTGAAATAAGAGCCCCATGCTTGCCACCCCCAAAATGCATTCATCTTGTACCTGTAAGGCTGCTCTCCAGTGTGTGTCCTCAGGTGACGGGTAAGATTTGCAGATCTTGGAAAAATCTTGCCACAGTATCTGTTATTAGAAAGTGAATTATAAGTATAGCTTTGTTTTGCTTTAAGTTTCATAAAGAAATCACAGGCATAGCCCTAACTTCAAACCATTTTGAATGGAACTATTTCTTTTGTACTTAAAGCTTTCTGAAAACGGATTCAACCAATATATTGAATCTAAACTTTATGGATGAAGATGGTGATTTCTAGATTTGCCAATACTCATAAGTAATGTATCAGAGCAGACTTCCATTTGAATGTTCATCCAGATGTACTATCCTTATTAACTTTGACATTTCCCCAGCTAAATGCTTGTGTGAGATGGAAAAAAACCCCCACACTTTTATCAAAGGTTTAAAATCTTGGCTTGATGGAAACACATTTTAAATGGTTTAGCTTATTCAGAGTGTCAGCAATGTGGCATCGTTCCATCCACAGAAGATCAGACGAGACATGATTCAAGAGACCTAATCCATCAAGGTGAGTTTCTATAATGGTGTGACGGGAAAGTAGCTGACATAGTTTCAAAAAGATCAGACAAACTGATATGCCAGTTATCAGATACACTCACTAACTTTCCGAAAATGAGATAGGGACATAAATAGCAAGCTTAAAAAATAAATATTCAAGAAGAAAACTGACACAGCAACAATTTATTCTGCCAATTCAGGGACATTTCCCAGAAAATATACATCCCCAAAACAAATGTTAAATGCATTTCTAAGAGAATTATGGGTCAATGTGATGGGTTGATTTGAATATTACCTTCTTCTTCTTTTTTGACCAAGTAAAGCCATTCTGAGATTATTTCATCATATCAAATTCACATGGTGAATATTTCTTACAAATATATCCCCACATGAAGACAGCTAATATTTACTGGATCAGAGGAAACCGGCCTACTTCCTCATACAGTAAAAGCTAGCTGTGAGCCATGTGAAGTGGACAAGGTAAAATCACCTTACAATGAATTTTCCATGCTAAAGAACACTACAGTGCAGGCCCAAGACATGCAGCATGAAGTGGAATCCAAAGACCTCCACCTCTGGCCAACACCTTAAAAAGCCATGCTGTACTGCTGCAGCATTCAGACACCAATTCCTTCTTTCATCTATTCCTCCACTCCAGTGCCACCTTAAGCAGGTTGCTTAACCCTGGGAATATGAAAGGTCTTTGTCTTAATTTGTATGGTACCAAAAAGCCCCAGCATTGAGTATATTAAACATAATTTTTAGCCTAAGGTAAAATGCCTATTGAATGTCCACTGCATCATCCACGTGGATTGCAACCTGGGAAGCATTGCTGATGCACAATCTCCATTCATTAAAATGGGGCTTGTGCAAGTGGTTTGAACTTTAATTTTGGCTAATGGATAGTTGTTTTGTCTAATGGTGCTAAAATTGGTATTTGCCATCAAGTATGTTTCTGCCATATAAACACTCACTTCGTTCTCTTTCTCTGTTAGGTCACACATGATAGCCAAGCATGGTAGCACACACACACACACAAAACAAGGCTGTTTCTGAAAACCCCTAGAATCCATTCTGGATTTCTTTGGGAACCATACAGAAGAAGAAGAAGAAGAAGAAGAAGAGGAGGAGGAGGAGGAGGAGGAGGAGGAGTCTATTTCCTTTTCCATGGTGTCTCTGAAGACAAGAGATTAAATGTATAGTAAATGAATGATGATATCTGAGCTTAATTTACATGATACCAACCATTGCCACAGAGTAGAAGGAGGCAGAGCTTGGAGAAGGCCTACAAATGCAGGATACATAGCAAAATGGAAAATTGTGATACAACAGTTATAACACCAGCAGTCTCCAGATTTACTCCATGGAGGCTGCAAATGTGTTTGTTGATGCCTCTAAGGTACAAGGACGGTAATCAGAAGGGATTAATTCAAAATTGTCCTGAATGGAGCCCTAATGGCTATGTACATATAATTGTTATTTATATTGGCTAAAAGAGAAAAATCCCCACTTACTGCTACCATGGCAGTGGCCCTAATCCAGTATCAACTACTTAACAACTGTCCAAATATAATAGAAGAGATTGAGTATAACTGAATAGACCTGTTTGCCATTTTCATAATTCCAGACAGTGCCCTTAAGTCCCATACAAATCAAGAAAGTGGTAAGATTGACAGTCCAGAAGCTTTTGGTCTAGTTAATTTCATTCCTCTGATTAAAAAGAAAAAAAGAAAATATCTGGAATGGTGGTGGGGCATTGCTGAGAGAGCTACATATGTACTGTTCTTTTTTTCTTTTTACAAGACTACAGGAGTGCTCATGTTCATATCTGGATAATCATTCATCCTTCCACCTACTAAAAAAAATAATTAAAAATGAGACTCAAAACTGTTCCAGACATGGGAAGCTAGGAACTGTGTAACTTGTCAAGGTCAATATTCAGAACATACACTATTTAAATTCTGACAAATTTTCGAATTCAAATTTGTAGCATAATGATGTGTGAAATTCATCAAATTCAGAGGTCAACAAAAAGGCTCCTTTTGAGTCTAACAAATGGTCTTCCACTTAGGACCTGAAAGACCACAGATGTCTATGTGTTTGATCCAACTCTGAGACAAAACTTCCATTGATTTCTTTAGGAAGATGTTGATTTGAGCCAAATATTTGCAGTGACGACTCAGATTTTTAAAAATACATCTCCTAATCATTCACAGATCTTATGAAATTTCCCTTTTGGCATTATCAAAGGAAAGACCAAGGAGAAAACAGTCTTGCAGTTCATGATCAGAAAAAAATATGAGGAAAAAGACCATGCATTAATATAAAGGTGATGAGGAAATTTTGGAACAAGCCTGTGTATGTAGTGTTTTGGCCTCATTTATCAAGTTCACGGTAACGAAGGACAAATTTCTCCAGTAATTACAAACAAACAGAAAATCAAACACTATGCCCATGTCTTGCTGAATAAAGAACCTTTTAAAATGTCAGTGACCCACCATAATCCCTATTAATCATCCAATTTCGAGTAATTTCTAAAGTAAACAACAGTTGTTTGCGAGAAAAGAGAGATGTTAAGAGAGCTTGTTGGAGATAATTGGCTTAGGGAGTTTACCTGCAGGTATAGCGTTCTTTGCCCTTTCGTAAAAGGTTTTCTGGCAGGGTGCTGGGAGGGGCTCTGAAGTTGAACATGGACGGGACAGATTGTATGAGGTCACTGGCTTCTGGTTTCAGAGCACTAAAGCTCTCTAGCTTTTCGGCCATGTTTTCTATAGCTGACATCTATAGGAAGGAAGCAAACAAACCATCAATCCCAAAACACTGAGAAGATATTCTTGTACAATAAAGAGAATTCAATCAATTTGAAGGTCAATACAAAGGCTCCATTTTTAAAAGTGTATCCTATCTAGTTGGCACTGCTGAAAAACAACAACACACCATACTTTTTTTTTTTAAAGCCAGAACAGAGTAAACCATAGTTTTGCTCTGTTTTGTTACTGTTGAATCCTACGCACACTTATTTGGAAGCAAGTCCCATGGAACTCAGCGGGACTTACTTTTGAGTAGGCATGCTGTTAAGGGAAGAAGTTTTGTTAGAAATTTACCAAGCATCTCACATAATTATAACCCCAAAAGACAATGGAAGAAAAAAAGCGACTACACAGTTATCAGTTTGTTTGTATCCCAACAGCAAATTATCTAGTGGCCATCTTGCCGCATGAAAAGCTGCTCTAAGCCTCCATCTTGGGTTAATTCTAGGCTTTATCTTTAAAGATAATCTTTCTTTACATGTGAGATATAATCACTTGATGTCTAAGGTGTCATGTGGTGCAGATCACTTGAGGTCAGATCTAATGCCAAAGACATAACTTTCTTATTACCTCCAGTGCAGGACTTTTCAATACGTTTCAGTTCAGTTCACACATTCAGCTGCCAATTTTCATGAGTACGTAATCATATCATATAGAGAAATCTAGCAGAGAACATACATTTCTGAACCAGAGCTTCATATATTATGAAAATAATTTCGTAGTCCTGAATCTCCTTACAATTTTGTGCTAGATTAGGGCATTGTATGTAACTGGTAGGCCACATCTCATGAAACTAGCTTATTCTTGCCTTTTTGTAAATAAATAGATGAACAAAACACATTGGGCTAGATCCAGAGTTCCATGCCTGCAACTGGGCTGGCAGAAGCAACTTCCCCATCCCCTCCTCCCTATGGGAGTCCCTCAAAACTCCTAGATATGCTACACAAAGGGTACAGCCCCCCTGTCAATTGGGGTGAGCTGTTGTATAGAGCGAAGTGGGGGATCCCTGAAAATCAGGTGGAGTCACCTTCCATGAGCAGAGCCTTTCCCCCCCATGGAAGGCAGATCCTGGATACAACACAGTATGAATTCAGACAAAAAAATAACTACTGCCAGCATTTAACATTTATGGAATGCCAACTGCATCCTAGATACTGTACAGAAAATGTAAGTAACTCAGGCTCCAATCCTAAATACACTTATTGGAAGTAGGAATTACTGCTGAATAGACCTGCACATCATTACACTGCAACATCCCCAAGGACAAGATAGCAGTAGAGATCACGGATTGACTAATGGGTGGGAGAGAGAAGAATGAGGAGATAGAAGAGTGCAGGCCCATAAGGGGAGGTAAAGGAACCTCAGGGAAGGTTTATGTCTAAATACTTGGTTTGACGAAGAAGTCACACTTTTGGAAAGAGTTGTAAATAATGAAGTGTTCCATTAAGCCAACTCTTTCCAGAGAGGTAGCTGTGTTAGTCTATTACAGCAAAAGCAACAAAGAGTCTTGTAGCACCTGAAAGACTAACACATTTATTCTGACATAAACTTTCATGGATACTGTCCACTTCATCAGATGCTAGCTGCACTCATCTTCAGAACTCCTGTTAAATAGAATTACAGCCTCTTCCCACCCTTTCCTTCACCACCATGATTTGACAAAGAGCTAAAAGCAGTACTCAGCGTGCAGAAGTCTGTAGGATCATACCCCTTGCCTGGAATGATTATAGAATTGCTCTAGAGTAAGCTTAGAACCACAGTCTTAAGTTTGGCCATTTTGCAGAAAAAACCAATATTGGAAAATGAGGCTTAATTCATGAATATGGCTGCTGGTGGACCTGGTTTTCTTCTCCCTTACACTGCTTTCACACAAAGATCAAGTTCAACGTTGCTCATCATTCACACACAGATATATGGAATAATACTGGCTTGGCTTATATTTTCTTATTGAGATGGAGGATAAATATAATCATCTGCTCTTATTAGTCCAAAATAAATGTCTGCTTGTTTCCTTCAAATGACTATTCATGTTCTGCTTAGCACTGGGCATTTTTCTCCCCTTTCGCCTGTAGCCTGCCCTCTCATTTCATGCTCAGACTCCTAATGCTCACTACAAATTGTAACGTACAGGGTACCTCTGCCAATTTGCCAAATGTCTTTCATCAAACATTGTGCAGAAAAGAAAAGAAAAATCTCAGAGGGAAGTCAAGATACATTTACTTGTCAGGAGACAAATGTGAAAGCAGAGGGAAGCAGTAAGGGCTGGAAGCTCTGGGGTTTGATTCATAATCACTCAGCTGCTAAAACATTCTCCACAGATGCAAGCGGACAGGGCATTTGTCAATATGAAGGGTTTTGACGCGTACTGATCGTAGGGCCCAGATATGTAATGATGATGCCGGGTTGGGATAGGAGGTAATTCCGTCCTGGTAGAGCAATGTCATTATCAGCCTACAGAGTTCAGCATTATCGTAACATTTATTTTTCACTCCTTCCTATTTTTCCTCTCCCCACAATCAATCTGCAATTGTATTTCCCATTGCATTGAATCCCTTCTAATTGTTCCCTGAGAGAAATAATCTTGCTATTTTACTATCACCAAAGATAAAGGGTTTGTGGGGGAGGCTTCTGGCCTTTTGCCTGATTAGTGGTGACACATGGGTTAGGATAGCACCTATTTCTGCTTGGAGGAAGAAGACATGCATCCGGCAGGATGATATTATATCTATATATCTATATCTATATATCTACCTATATAGTCAGTTTCATTATGAAGTGCTTTTAAATCTGCTCTAGGGCCAACATTTGTCCTTCTCACAGATGCAGCAGTAATAGATTCACCTATTCTCCCTTCTCTGTTTGAAATGGTTTCATCAATCAATTACCATGGAAGTTTACGAAGCTTTAACGTTTGGTTTTGATCTGTCCTACAGCGCATTTGCACTAATTCTTTAACACAAATCAGTGCCGATTTGTGCATTTAGCTTGTCTTGTCAGCATGGTTAGCGTGTGTCTGGCTGGCAGGGGCTGCATAACTGGCAGTTCTTCAAATTGTGGGCCTTGCCAGCCCCATCATTTATTATTATAATTATTTATTTTTATTGTGTTTTACGAAATACACAACCAGCCCAATCCTAACCCCAGGGCTGTCACCACTCCAGTGCTTATGTTGCTCCCATTGATGCTTTAATTTATGTATTTAAATACTTATATGCTGCGTTCTTTGCTGTTCAAACAGCACCCAGAGGAGTAAAAACATACAATTCACAATGGAACAGCCAGCTAAAAGTCCCATAGTTAACAACGCAGCCATGTCAGCTGACTAGTTCTCACAGGAAAAGTGTTCTGAAAAAGTGAGATTTTCACCTGGTGATGGAAAATCAATAGTGAAGGAGCCAGACACACTTCACCAGGGAGAATATTCCACAGTATTGGTGCTATGATGGAGAAGGCCAAGCACTCTTACCACTGTAGTTATCATCTATATGAAGAACAGAACATGGAACCTGGCCTCCTGGACAGATCTATGGATGCAGGGAGGGGTACTTATAGGAGGTGGCACTCCTGAAGTTACATGTAATTAATTTGGTACAATGGGCAAATTATCTCTCTGCTTTGAAAGCCAGCCCTAACCCCTGCCAAGACTGCTTCTAATCTACAGTGTGGTGTAGTGGCTAAAATGTTGGACTGGGAGTCGGGAGATGCTGGTTCTAGTCCCCACTCAACCATGGAAACCCACCGGCTGACTTTGGGCCAGTCACAGACTCTCAGCCCAACCTACCTCACAGGGTTGTTGTTGGTGTTGTGAGGATAAAATGGAAAAGAGGATTATGTACGCCTCCTTGGGTTCCTTGGAGGAAAATAGGTCGAATATAAATGTAATAAAAAAATACATTGAAGATAATATTAAATGAACAAGTTCTACTAATGAACCTATATGAGGAATATAATTCAGTGAGTTGTGTTTATGCCAGATTAAGTTGGTCAGAAGAGTGTGAACAGGGCTGGCTCTAGGTTTTTGAGAGCCCTTGGGTAACATACCCTTGATAGGCCCCCTTCCTCTATCTTCTCACTGCACCTGTCACCAGCTGCTACTCCTCTCATCGTTGCTAGCACTTGCTTGCTTGATAGGCAGAGAACCGTGAGCAAGTAGGCAGTTGCCTCTACTGCTCCTCTTTACCACCCCTGTTGCCAGGGCCAGAGTGAGAGGCAGGTAAACAAGCCAGTTGTAACGATGGGGGGGGGGGAGGAACTCCATGAGGTTCTTGTCAGCGGGCTGGGTCATAGGCCCTTGGCCAGTGCCTGACCATGCCTACCCTTTATGCTAGTCTTGTGTGAGGTTGCAAATGACCCGAAGTCATTCATCAGTAGCACCTTACAGAGGACAGGTGGAACTAACCCTTTAATTATTAATTAATTAAAAATTAAGGATTGGTGGTGCGACTATCAAAAATGGCAGCCCCATGTTGAGTTCCCACCTCCTGTAGCATCTAGCTCAATATACCCTATGTACAGACATCATGCTGTTGCGCGCTTCCTCACCTTACTCCACATAACTGGTTGCCACTGGCGAAAGTGGGGAAATGCATAGCCTCATGATGTCAGGGTACACGGTAAGTTATACTAGTGATTAGGGGAAGGAGGATCGAAATCAACAGGGGGCTGCCATTGTAGTGGCATCCTCACATCTTTCTAGATGACGAGTTCTTCCCTAAGTAGCTCGGTTGAAATAAGTTACTTTTCCCTTTATTTTTGTACCAGTCAGACCTAAAATAAACTGGAGATAAGAATGAAGTGCAAGAGTGATTACTAGCTCCTCTCTCTCTCTCTCTCTCTCTCTCTCTCTCATAGAGCTCTTTGGCCAATTTGTATTCTCTTCTCTCACTGCTGAGAACCACTGAAGCAGCATGAAAGCTATCAGTGCAGCCTTCCTTTAATCTTCTTAATGCCTGCTAGGGTAGCTCTTTGCCTCAGCTGAGGCAAAAGGTCATTGTTTCCCCATCTGAACAGATGTTCCCAGACAAAGAAAACCAAGGAAAGGTTGCTGAGGCAGAACTCAGGTCTAGAGGACATATCAGCACTTGAAGGGGAAGGAAACCCTACAAGATTGTCATAGTTATAACAATGACAACGAGTAAAACCCCAGACCGTTCGAATGTGAATATCTCCACGCTTAGTTTCTAAAACACAGTGCAAGTTGCTCGGAGTCTCTCCTTCTGACTTTGAATACTACGACTACTGCTATTCGTTCTTTTATATAGCACTTTTTGAGTGTTCAAAGTGCTTCACATATATTATCTTGGTACAACAACCCCGTGAAATGAGCCAGTACTATTATCCCCATATTGCAGATGGAAGCCGAGGCAGAGAGACAGAGGCTTTCCTAAGACTAGTGAGTTCATGGCGGGCACAGGGTTTGATCCAGAGACTTCCTCTTCCAACATTACGCTATCTTTCAAAAGAAGGAAGCCCGCTTGTCAATCCTAGATATATGGAGCTGGTAGTGATGATTCATTGGTATGATGAGAAAAGCACTCTGCAAAAGCTTCATTTATTTACTTGCTTAAGCAATTACATCACAAATTCCAGGCCTGAGCTCGGATTTCGATAACAGGTCAGAGAGTTGTGCCTCCAGTGAATAAGGGTGCAAATTGAGTGCTGCTGGGCCTGCCCCAGTATAAAAAGCTCCTTCTACTAGGCTTAGGCCAAGCCCAGAACTGACTACATTGACCAGTGGCAGCTCTCCAGGAATTTTGTCAGAGGTTTTTTTTTTCTCATCCAGTTAATTGGAATCCTTTTTAGCTAGAAATCTCATCAGAGATTTATATTTTTGGAGCATGAGCTCTATTACCGAGCGGGACATTGAAACCTTTTGGCCTGGTAAGGCACATAATAGACATTTATAAATCTATGAACATTGTGATGACGTATGAAATGTGAGAACTTCTCTCTCTCCCCTCCCCCGACCTCTCAAAATACTGTTCAAGGACAGGACAAACAAAAGTTTTATGTGACATTTAAAGCAGAATTTGTTTATTTAAAAACCCCTCTAAAGTAAGTGTATTGAGTTCACTGCCACAGGATGTACTAATGGGCAACAAGTAGAGATGTGAAGGCCCAGAAAAAAACTGGATTTTTTTTTGGGGGGGGGAAATGTACCCACCCACCCCTGGGCATTTTTTTTCCAGTCTTATTTGGTTTTTTCCCTGAAAAAATGAAGAAAAATTGAATTATGGAATGTTTTATTTTAGCAAGATGAATAAAATGTTTAAGACAAGGTGTTCATATATTTACTTTTCCAAATGATTTCTAAAAACTATGTACAGTGTCATATTATTACCATTTCTGTGCACCGAGGACAAGTGAGTCCTAGGTTGCAAACTGAGACTACAACTCTCAAATGCAAGAGCAAGATGCATTTCTGCCTCTAGGGGGCACTGCCATTGAAGCAGAGACTGAAACAGTGATAGCTATAGCTCAGAAATGAGTCTGGTGCATATTCATTGAATCTTGGTTCCCCCTTTTTCTCAGTTCTTTTTATGGGAATGGGTGCTTTATGTCTGCTTGACACTGCGGAGGACTAGCAGAGACATGCAGGAACTCACAGACGTTTCATTTTCAGGAATCCGACCGAGGATTGTGACTGAGGCACGAGACCTGGGTGTCATTTTTGTCCAATCCCTAACTATGTCATCACAGGTGGGGGCTGTTGTCCAGAGCTGCTTTTATCAATTACACATGCTCTGCCAAGTTCGCCCCTTTTTGTCAGAGGCCGATCTTACCACCGCAGTTCATGCCCTGGTCATCTCCAGGCTTGACTATTGCAACTTGTTGTATACAGGGCTTCCCTTGAAGCAAATCCAGCAGTTCAAAATGCGGCAGCCAGGTTGGCCAAGGGGCTTCCAAAGTGGTCTTCCATCACTTCGGTGCTTCAGGAGCTTCACTGGCTGCCGGTGGCTGCTAGGGTGTGCTACAAGGTTTTGTTAACTGTGTATAAAGCCCTGCACTGCCTGGGCCCTGGTTACTTGAGTGCTCGCCTCACTCCCGTGTCCCACCATTGGCAGACTCACACTCAGGAGCAGGGTGCCCTGATGGTCCCCCACTACAATTTGGAATGTGCAGGGGCCAGGGCTTTTTCAGTGGTTGGTCCCCAGTTGTGGAACAACTTGCCACCGGAGATTAGACAGGCTCCTACTGTCAATTGTTTAAAATGCCTCTGTAAGGGTTTTTTACTTTCACAAGAGTTTGGGAGATGGGTGGTTTAAATTTTAATGTGGGTTGAGAGTTTTTAATATAAGTTGTTTTATGTATTATTGTAAAGTGCCATGATGTCAGAAATGGCGAGGTGGAACTACAAAATGTTTTATAAATAAATAAATAAATAAATAAATAAATAAATACTTTGTTATTATGTTGATGGTTTCTTCTGTTTGTTTTTAACATTGTTGTGTGTGGGTTTTTGTTTTTTGCCTTCTCCTAAACTAGCAAAACCAATGAGGTTCCTTACAGTTCAGGAGCTTGTAGCTCCATTTGTTACAGAAAAAGTAAAAAGTTTTTTAAAAGTTAATTAAATTTGTAATAATTGCTTGAATACACTGTTCTTTTAATATACCAAATGTGATTTTATGCCAAACCAACTTGTACATAATTACATTTTATGTTCCTAAAGCAACAAAGTGACTTTTAATCTGTAAAAAGTGCTAATGCTGCATTTATTTTTCAATTTTCCCAAAAAATTCCATTTCCCCCCGAAACCCCCTAGGAAAAAACACATTTTTTTCCATGGCTTCAAAATTTCTGGAAATTTTACATCTCTAACAACAATATAGATAACTCAATATAGATAACTCTTATGTGAACCGCCCAGAGAGCTTCAGCTATGGGGTAGTATACAAATGCAATAAATAAATAAAATATAAAAGGATTAGATGAATTCAGAGAGGATTGGTCAATCAACACATTTTAGCCCAAGATATAAGAATAGAACCTTAACATTTAGAAGCTGGGGAGAAGTTACAGGGTCTGGTCTTCCATTAGGCTGTGCTTAGCAGCTTTTGCACCAACTGCCTGACCACTGTTGTAAGCAGTGCTGGAATAGGTGGGCTAATCTGGAATGACAATTTTTATATTCCCCATTCTAGGATGAACCACAAGGGGCAGGAGATACACCCATTTTAGGCCCAGGTACTCACAAAGAGATGTGGCAGGTTCAGACATAAGTGGGCAGGGTTGGCCCAAGACATTTTGCTGCCTGAGACAAAGAAGACGATGGTGCCCCTTCCTACTCCATTTACAAAAGCAAACTGGATTGGCCAATAAATCTCTCTTCAATGTTGACAATGGGACTAGCATGGACAGGTGTCCTACTTTACAGAGGATAGTCCTCTGTTTTGGAGAGCTAGCAGAGAACATTTCTCTATTTGAAGGGCTGCCCAATCCAAGTCCAATTTAAAGATAAAGGACCATAAGAAAGGACCACAAAGGCCTTGAAGTTGCCCATCAACAGTTAGCACTTGGTCAGACGACTGAGCAGGCATACAGGTCACCTGGTCAGTCTTCTTGACTATAATGAGATGTATTGCATTTCTGTACAAATAGTAGTCATTAGTTCTAAATTTGCACCTCTGCACATACATTTGCATATGCAAGTGTTATGCAAGTTGGTGTCCTCTTTTTTTGGTGATACAATTCCTCTTTTTTTGTCAATGCGTAAGTCACTACCTTGGATGGGACAGCATCTTCTGCTGTACCTGAAGGCAGCAGGCTAGCTTTGGGAGCAAGGCTGTATGGTGCACAATTCTCTCCTCCGACATTTTGCTGCTGATTCCCAGCATCTGCCATCTGAGGTAACTGCCTCATGCTACCTAATAGTAGGGCCAGTCTTATAGGGGATGGGGGATTGGACTTTCTTTCCCTCTCCCCCTCTCTCTCTCACTCACATATGGGTGGGTCAAAAATAATATCCTCTTCTCAAAAAAACAACATATTACCTTATATTAAGGGAAGAAATACAGAACTACGTACACATTCCTGGGGCGGGGGAGGGGAGAATGGCAAGGTAGTTTCCCCCCCCCCTTTCATATGGTTAAGCAATGTCTGCTCCTAATCTGTGATACTTTTTGTTAAAGTATATTATGTTATACAGAACAGCAATTTGATTTACATACATAAAGAGTTGATTCTATCTGCATGCAGATGTTTAGAAAAGGAAATGGCTTGCATCCCCTGCCTCCCTTTTGGTCCCTAAGAGGCCATAAACCTCTGGGTGACGCAAACCTGTATGCGCTCCCAGTTCAGACCCAAAATGCAGACATGACCATGGCAGAGGCGCGGGAAAAGGGGGGAGGCAGGGAAGTTATACACATCTCAGATGGGTTTGATACCATCAAAAAGGCCCTGGAGATTCTTCTTAGAATTTATGGGATAAGAACAGAAAAACAGTAACAGAAACAAGAGGGTAAATAGCCTGTTAAAAATAAATAACTCGATAGCTTGAAAAAGTCCAGTAGGCAATGGCTCAGATTGTACTACCCTAACATTTTATATAGCAAGCCAATGCATGCTTGTATCACAAAATGGTTGACCTTCTAGTCACGGGAAAGGAAAATCTCTCTAGATGTTTGATTCCTATTTTAATTAGAGTGTTTCAAAGACATATTAAAAATCTGGACCATTGAAATTTAGTATTTTTTCTTTCTTTGTCCTATTAATCTAACATCCAGTCATGTTACTTTGGGGTCTTTGTACGAGGCTCTCAAAATGAATTATATGGATTTGTGTCTGTTCGTGTAAATGGGAGAAAAGCGAGCAGGAAGAGGACATTTGGTTGGGAATATGTTTTCCTTCTTACCCTTCTCTCACCCATTCACCTCAAATCTGCCAGTGAGAAAGGAGTTTGATAAGGTAAGGGAGGGGAAATATTACTGTATTCTGCCCTTAAGCCTACAAGTGGCACCAAGTGATAAATGGGAACACATACATAAATATGAGTTGATTAACTCAACAGCTCTTTCTTTGTGTTGAAGCATTTCAATCTGTTTTCATTTCTTGCAATATTTTTTTATTATTTTTATTGCATTTAAACCCAAGGCGGCATACATAATCCTCCTCCTCTTCTCCATTTTATCCTCACAACAACAGCCCTGTGAGGTAGGTTGGGCTGACAATCTGTGACTGGCTCAAAGTCACCCAGTGGGTTTCCATGGCCGAGTGGGGACTAGAACCCGGATCTCCCAGCTCCCAGAAATACAAAAATTCCCTGAAATTGAAATTACCTATAAACGGAGTGCCGGGTTCTGAAAATATTTGCTTGGTTCTAGTAGGTGTCAAATCCAGCTTTTGCCCAAATGACTGGGGAGGGGGTCAGGGCAAGACAAGACTGGGCAACTGTCGTTCAGGGAATGGGAGCAAGGTGAGACTCAAAGTATATCTCACCGCAGCAGATCTCTGTCTTTAAAACCAGTTATGCCCCAGTTATGCAGTAAATGGGGTGTGGGTCTGACTTAATGGGCAAGAGATGTGCACAGTAGAACTCACCTCTTATCTTCCTACAGCTCCTCTCTCCGAACACATTTATTTATTTTATTTATTTATTAGTCAAATTTATATACCACTTTCCATGGAGTTATCAAAGCAGTGAGCATGCAATGCCACTGCCGTCAAAATACAGCAATAAAACACAACAGTGAAGCTACACAATAATAAATACTAATCAGTAATAAAACGACACACACTGCTGTGTAACACTTTTCTTTATCTAGGTTCAACTTTTTTTATCAGAGCCAGAAAAGGAAAGTTGTGGGGCAGACCGTGGGGAGGTAGGTCATGCAGAAAAGGTCTGCACTCCTAAAGCTGTGCATCCCTTTATTTCATTAAATCAGACACACACATCCCATGTATCCCATCACACCCTTTCTACTTGATCAAAGCAGATATGGGTTTAGAAAGATGGATCTGTTGCCTTCCTGTGTAGTTTGAGTCTGAGCGCTCTTGCTCCCTCCCAAAAGAGCACATCTGAACTGGAAACTCTTAGAGAGGTGAGGCCTCAGCATTTAACTGGCCATGGACCTGCTGATGTTCAAGAGAATGAACCTGTCTGCATCAGACGGCAGAGGAGAGAGATCAAGGGCTATTCCATCTGCTCCCCTTCACAGAACTGCCTCTCTGAAGGCCAAACTACATATTACTTAAAAGTAAATGGATCACTTTTTGGTAATATAAATTGCAGGAGCAGGGGACCTGATCCAGATCAGGACCACTGGGGTGGGCATGTTAAAGCTCTCTCCACCACCACCATTTCCCATACCAGGGTTCTAATCCATATCTGCTCCCTTACAAGTAAAAAGGAGGGGGGAAGAAAAAAAGAAAAAGATGCAGCTGTTAGTTACTTTTTTCAAGTAACCCTGTCATTACAACATTTATATAAATTTTACACGAATGGACCTGAATTTGTTAGTTTTCTCCCCTTGACGCTTTTTCCTTTTGTTTTATGTCTATGGAAGCCTGCGGTCAGGGCTTATGCCCAATCATTTTTGCATACTGCCTAGAAAATGATAGTAGTTTTATGAATCAATCGACCCTAGCCCAACATCCCCCATGCACACCAGGTTCAGGTCTTACAAGGGCCATACACACAACTATCCTGCTTGCGGTTGTTGCTTTGTTTCATAGCAAATGTGTCATCTGACTCATTGATCAAAATCAAAAGCTGCAAGTATGGCAGGCCACCACTTAATCCACAACCCCGAACGAAGGGGAAGCTCAGTGTTTAGACCAGATGTTTTGCATGCAGAGGTCCTAGGTTCAAACCCGGGCATCTCTAGGTAGGTCTTTAAAAAGTCTTGTGTGAAACCCTGCAGAGCTCATGCCAATCCATGTTGACAATACTAGGCTAGATGGTCTGACTCAGTACAAGGCAGCTTCCTGTGGTCCTATGTCCTACATTCCTAACTGCAAGAAAGAGAAGAAAATGACAACTGTCACAAGCAGACTAAAGATGTACGTAAGAACATAAGAAGAGCCATGCTGGATCAGACCAAGGGTCCATCTAGTCCAGCACTCTGTTCACACAGTGGCCAACCAGCCATCAGCCAGGGATGAACAAGCAGGACATGGCGCAACAGCACCCTCCCACCCATGTTCCCCAGCAACTGGTGCACATAGGCTTATTGCCTCGAATACTGGAGATAGCACACAACCATCAGGGCTAGTAGCCATTGATAGCCTTTGCCTCCAGGAATTTATCCAACCCCCTTTTGAAGCCATCCAGATTGGTGGCCATCACTACATCTTGTGGTAGTGAGTTCCATAATTTAACTATGTGCTGTGCGAAGAAGTACTTCCTTTTATTTGTCCTGGATCTCCCACCAATCAGTTTCATGGGATGACCCCCGGGTTCTAGTATTTTGAGCCTTCAGTCATTTGCGAGAAGAAGCGACATGACAAGAAGTCGGATTTTTGGCCTGTAATGGATTTATTCACAAAGGATGGCTTAAGTTGTTCAAAGAACATGTGAGAAAGTCATGGGGCTGTGTGGGCCTGCAAGATGCCCCACTCCCCACATGCTCCACCTGCACATTTGGAGTACATGAGAAGGGCTCTACACACATACCAACATACTCATGTAGAACTCCTCCACATGAAGGAGATCTTTGAATGTATGTAGTCGGTCATCTGAACCCCCCTAATATGACAATTTGACTGGATTCCATATAAAACCATATTAGCAAGACAGAGGTGAATACTCAGTTTTTCTGTTTTTATCTGAACACAGGAGAATGTTTTAGGTGTGCAATTAAGCTCCTGTTCGCATGGGGCTTTGGCTTGCTCTCCAGCATAACAATTCTATGCCTCCAGAAATCTTAATAAAGTTCTTTGAAAGGGTTGCGTGTGTAGTCCTTTGTAGCAGACGCCCATTCGTTAGAAACTGTAATAGAGATTATTGCTCATGTCACGTTTTTTATGCAATTTCTTTTACAGCGTTTAAATTGAAAATATAAATAATAAACTTACCCAAGTTCTTTGATCAGGCAATTGGAACTGGGAGCAAAATTGAAACAAAAACAACACATTATTTCTGCATTTGGATCCCTTATTACAATTAATGTATAGTTCACGCCACAATAAATTTGTTTGTATTTAAGGTGCTACAACTCTTTGTTGTTTTTGCTATAAGACACTAACACGGTTACCCTTCTGGAAGTGCATTATTTGTACTTGAAGAGGCACTGAGCCAGTGTACGTCAGCATTAACCATGGTTACGGTTAGTGCCAAAGTTTCTCTGAAAGAGAGGTTAATTTGACCCAAGGAAGGGAGGGTGGTAAGACTGAAGGAGAGTACATTCTTGAGGCTGGCTCTCCATTTCTTAAGCATACTTAAGACAGAGCCAGTGCTATGCCTGTACTGCCCATTGCATTCAAAATTCAGTTACGGACCCTGTAATTTTTACATTCCCAAATGATGATTTTCAAAAACACATTTAGAACTATTGGTTTTAAGGGTGGATTTCTCTTAAACAGAGAAACTTTGATCCTAACAATGCCCTAAAGGTCAAAATTATGGGTAGTTTGGGGGTTATCATCTATCTTGTGTGATTTGCACTTTTATTTATAATTTATAGTAACATTAAAATAGTACATAAACAGTGGGGCAATTTCTCACTTCGAGATCAAAATCGCTCTTTTAATATGCTCTGATCCTAATTTACCCGGCTGCAGCAAGCAATGGAGCTATTCTTGGTATTTGAAGATATGAAGTTGTGAACACGTAGAAGGACTGTAGCCTGAAAAGTTCTTAACTGAACTCATTGGGGCAGATAACAAAACAGTATGGTTGGGTTGTTGTTGTTTTCTATTTTGTCAAAAAAATATTATTTGCATCCCTTTGGAAAAAAGGCACCATCTCTAAATTTCAGTTTAGTGATAAAAAAATAAAACATATGTATATGTCACTGTTTTTATAACAATCAATCTTGTATCTTCCTGCAAATGCACATTATTTAAAGGATCACTGTGTAACAAGTAGCCAAGGCAAGAGTGGGCAATTTACAGAGGTCGGGGGGGGGGGCTGTATTGCCCCCCCAACCTTCCAGGGTGGACCTCACCCCTGCTGAAATTGTCACAGAACCTGCAGCGGTGACAAAAACTGGCCATTTTTCAGGGAAACAAGGTCCATGGGAAGCGCAATTCTGCTTGCAAACTAGACACACACTCCCCCCACACCTTGTTCTCTTGCAAAATTGTTGCGATTTTTTTGCTGCCGCCACTGTGACCTTGACAGCAGCCCCCGCCCCATTCAAAAACAGCCATGGGCATTGCATATGCTACCCACTCCTGCTCAGGATCTACACTACCGCTTTAAAACAGTTTATAACTGTAGTGACAACTGTTGGAGCCCAGGACACACTCCATATACAGTTTTCAAACCGTTTTCAAAGTGTTATATCCTGCTTCATGTAGATCTGGCCCTGGTCTAAATTTAAGAGACAAGATAATAAAGCATGGAGGAAACTGATTCAAGATACTTTACAGCAACCCCATGACATGTGACCTACCACGTCAAAGACAGCCCACCAGTCACATATGGCAGTCCACCAATATCTCAGTAAGTCTCTTGCCTTTGCCCCTTGCTGCCACAATACATAGCTTAGGGGATTACATGTGCAGGCCCTGCTTCATCTAGAGAAGAGGCAAAACAGAAACAGCCCCAGGACATGTGCAAGACAAGATTATCTGGCAAAGGTACACCAAGGCAGACCAGCAGGAATTCAGGACAGGCACCTGGGCCCACGTTACATGTTACAGCTCCCACCTGGACAATGTTCAATCATATTAGGAGGCCACTGTTCTATTAGCATGTGACTAACCGTTTGCATGGAGCTCACCACATTGCTAGGGTGATTTTCTTTAGCACAGTGAGCAATTTATCTTGTGATAACACTTATGACCAGGAGTATTTTACAGTAGACTTCATGAGGGGGGCATAACGTGTAAACAGATACAGCAAGGCAAGGCAGAGATCCAAGGGCAGACACGAAGGCTCAGGAAGATTTCTCGCTCTCTGCTTCTTTCTCAGAAAGCTGATTAGCACACTCGCTCAGCCAAAGTTCCTCTTTGCAGCCCGTAAAAATTAATTTGAGCTTTGCATATCCCCAGCATATGGCGGAAGGCAAGTGCACCATGCATAGGCCCATATGGATGCAGGCCAGATTTGTGTGCTTTTTGTCCTCTATCAAAAAAGGGAAGAGGAAGAGTCAAACCAACGTATGGACGTGCCTGTTTCTGAGCCCAACCCTGCCACGCCTCACATCTTATTTGGTATAGGTGGGGCACGCCACAAGACGGATTCTGTGAGGCACAGTCACATTCTTCTAAGACAAACTTGTTGACTAGCCTGCCATTAACCTGTTGTGATATCCTTTTGCAGAGGCTACTAGGGAGGCTATGACTATATTGGTGCTCTGGCTGGGTGCTCTGACAGAGGGTGCATCACTCTTTATCTAATTTCTACCCTGTTTTTGGATCCAGAAGGATACCCAAGATGGCTTATATATACTAATCAATTGATATATTTCCATCCCCTAATACTGCCATGGGCTGACATCACCACAACCCCCAATATCTCATTGTGGTTACTATTTAATTAGTTGAGATACATTCAAAACCTAACTTTCTTTCAAATACCACACATGGTTCTTCCCCACCCCCATTTTTAAAAAAATCTTCACAGCAACCCTCTCAGGTAGATTAGGCTGTGAGTGTGTGACTGGACCAAGGTTATTCATTGAGTTTCATGGCTGAGAGGGAATTTGAACAGGTGTCTTTCCAACTCTAGTTCAACAATGAAACCACAGCAGCAAATGCCTATCAATATATGTTAGCTACCGATCAAAAATATCCTATATGTTTGTAGAAATATTATTTTCCACAAGCACTACAAAGCAATAGTTTACCAAGTGGGACCATAAGAGTTCACATTCCACTAGGCTCAAAATTTTGGTTCGACAAAACTTCGAGGAGTCTCATGGCACCTTAAAGACTAACAAATTCATTCTGGCATAAGCTTTTGTGGATTATAGCCCACCTCATCAGATGCATAGGCTATGGTCCACGATTGCTTATGCCACAATCAATTTGTTAATCTTTCAGGCAGGGGTGAGGAAGGCCAGGATCTCTTCTCAATCCTCCCAGAGTGCATGACATGGAATAACGGGCTCAAGTTAAAGGAAGCCAGATTCCAGCTGGACATCAGGGAAAACTTCCTGACTGTTAAAGGAGTACGACAATGGAACCAGTTACCTAGGGAGGTTATGGGCTCTCCCACACTAGAGGCATTCAAGAGGCAGCTGGACAAGCATCTGTCAGGGATGCTTTAGGGTGGATTCTTGCATTGAGCAGGGGGTTAGACTCGATCGCCTTATAGGCCCCTTCCAACTCTGCTATTCTATGATTCTGTGAGGAATCACTTTCAGACCAAGGGTGGAATTCAATGTTAGGGAAGCTCATTGGGCATTCCAATGGTGGGCATGGCCCCCAAACACCTCCCTATTTTAGCTTAAAGCTCTTACTGTCAGTAATTAAGCCTTAAGGAGAAGCAGTTCAACCCTTCAGATTAGGAAAAACTGTGCAACAGCTGGGAAACCATCAAAGGATTGGTTTCCCTCATCACAAAAGTAAGTGTAGTCATGGAACAGAGAAAAAAGATGCTACATGGCCCATTTCCTTTCTATGGGCACATCTACACCAAGCAGGATATTCCATTATGAAAGCGGTATATAAAAGGCAGGAGCCACACTACTGCTTTATAGCAGTATTGAAGTGCACTGACAACTGTTGGGGCCCATTGAGAAATACCATATACCACTTTCATACCGCTATACCCTGCTTGGTGTAGCTCCTGCCTTTTATATACTGCTTTCATAGTGCAATATCCTGCTTGGTGTAGATGAGTCCTATATTGCTCCATGTGGGCTTTCTCACTGATTCCCAGTCTTTACTTTATACCTCTTGCTGTATTTTTTAATTCCATGATCCTCAAAGTAGCCCAAAGCAGCACTTTAGTCACACAACAGTCCTATGTTGTAGCTTAGGCCCAAGGCCAGATTTTGAGCTTTGTAGCTCTGCAGGAATTTGACTCTGGCGCTAATACTATTATCGCGTGGTGACTGATTCCCCACTCTGTTGTACCATTTGGTAGTCCTCATAACATGAATTGGGTCCATCACATTGCAAGTCTGCTTGTTCATCCCTGGCCAATGGCTGGTTGGCCACTGTGTGAACAGAGTGCTGGATTAGATGGACCCTTGGTCTGATCCAACATGGCACTTCTTATGTTCTTAAGTCTTCCATGCTTTCCGTCATTCATGGAGTCATGATGATGATTACATCTGATAAGTCCCACATCCGAATACTTCCAAAGTTGTGGTTGGAAGAACCATCAGTTGATGTAGGCTAGTTTTGGCAGCATCGCCATGGCAAAACATAACCTGTGTCTGACCCTAACATTTTAGGCTCTGTATCACATTGGCTGTCAAAAAACAACAGCAACATTTGAGATACTAGGATTGAACCTGGAGTCTCATACAGCAGATCTACCATCTTCTTCTTATTTTGTCCTCAAATGTCCTAAGCCAGGCTTTCACAGTTGGCATAAACTTTTATATATTGCATTGAATCCAGACTTAGTCACACCTTGCAGTAGTCTAAAGCATAATGTACCAAGACACGGATAACTATTGCCAAGCCAGACCAACTCAGGAAGCCTCGCAGCTGGTGCACCAAATGTAATTGTGCAAATGCATGCCTTGCCACAACTGCGTCCTGAAGGTCCAAGGACAGCATAGGCTCAATGAGCATTCCCAACTTATGGACCTAATCCTTCACGGGGAGCGTAACCCCTTCCAGAACAAGTTGAATCTCAATCTCCAATTCCCTTTCTAGTGATCAAGAACACCTCCATCTTGTCTGGATTTGACTTCAGCTTGTTCACCCTCAAGCTTGGAACCCAAGCAATATTCAAAGGTTTCAACTGCTTCCTTGGTGTTCGGTGACAAAGAGCAATAGAGCTGGGTGTCATCAGCGTATTGGTGACACCTTACTCCAAAGCGCTGAATGGCCTCTGATAGCAGTTTCATATAAATATTAAATAACATAATATCCCGAAGTTTCAAAAGTGGCTTGTCTTTGAGAATTAGAGGGTGGGTTGCTATTTGAGACTGCACAACTCCAAAACCCCACTGAGCATGTAAGACAGTTGCATGGTTCTGTAGATTGTGGGCTGAAGTCTTTTTGAAAAACATGAAGATTAAAACAATGCTACATGCTTTTTCTCTCTCCCTTCTCACTAAAAATTGTATGTTTTAGGAAATCCGACAATGACTCTGATTCCAGTTGTTCCTGTGCACCTGCATCTCTGAATCAACATGTTTGTTTACAATCTCAACATCTTTGATTACAAAAATACTTACTTGTGGGTGGAATAAGAATCCTGGGGACGGTCTCAAGTACTTTTCCTTTAAAGCTTCAAGTGGGTCAGTTAACTTTCTTTTCTCTACTCTGTAAATGTTAAAATGAGAATTTTCTTGTGATGACTCAATCACACATATGAGTGACCATTTGGTGACTTGGGTTCAAAACAGACAACAAAAAATGTTTCTCAATCACAGTGATTAAAGAAAAGGTATAATACTTTCTCAAAGTAAGAGTATATTCACTAGTACTAATGTGGCTGGTGAACTAAGATTACACCATTTACATTGGAAACATCCCAGTTTCAAGAATCTACATTATGCATAACAGAAAATGGTGAGTAGCTTTACTGAGCGCAGTTTGCAAGAGCATGTTGTGTTATCAAAACTATAGGGTCCGTTTGGATGTTTTTCTATAAAACAAAGTCATTCACTAAAACCAAAGGAAGAACTGGGCTGAAAAGGAGTGCATGCAACCATTATTATTATTATTATTATTATTATTATTATTATTATTCACACAAAGTGCACTCTGAATATGTTTGCATTAACATTCATCATTTAAAATATAAAGTAAATTTATTTCTAGATAATTTTTTTCTAAAGTAAATTTATTCTGTTATTTCCCCACCCTGAAAATTTCCCAAGATGATTATGAGTTTTTGGTAATTCATTGCAAAGATCATCCAAGTTTAGATCATGTCAATATTTGGTAAATTGTTTACAGAATAAGAGGGCATTTCATTTTATATTTGCAAGTTTTTGATTAGTTATGGTGTGCCAAGTAACTGAAATAGCAAACTCCATAGTAGCCAAAGACTATCAGATTAAACGAAGTAGTGATCTCCCCCCAACCCCAGGGGCGTTATCTTGAATTTAAGTCTGAATCCTGAGTGAATGTCAAGATTTGATTCATAGATTTGAAAATAGCAAGTTGACATTATTCCGCACTTGTTAGCAAACTTATCCCAAACTTAAAATAGCTGAGGCAAGCTTTAAACTGAAGTTCTTTTAAAAGTGGATGCTTCTTTCACTGTTACACCCAAAGAGGATAGTTTCAGAATCTGTAAGAGTAAGAATTACTCACTCTCAGGACAGTCCACTCCCTGTGTTTGTGCATGAGCCACTGATCTGGGTGTGCCTCTTGATTGGCAAAAAGCAAGCCCAGAGCAATGACTCAAGCAGAGGTACAACTGGGAGGCCCCCTTGAGAGCAACTAATTCTGCTGTGTCTCTGCAATGGGAGTGACTGCATATCTCAGTTACACTCAATACAAAAACCAGCACAGAATTACCCACCTTCAGCAGAGGTTGATTGGAAAGACCTTAAGCTGCAAGAGTAAATCATGCAGAGATGCACTGGGTTGATATGGATGTGCTACCCATGGCTTACAGGAACCTTGCTGTACGTTAGCTGTATTTCTTGCTGTACAATAGCAGGTCTCCTCATGGCATACTAGTGTGCAATGGCACATTATTTGGAATTACTGGCTTAGGCTGCGTCTATTATTAGCCCTTGTCCAGTTCTATCACATTTTGTTTTATGTCGGCTTGTTTCTCGCTACCTCTCACTCGTTCTTCTGTTCTTGTGCAATATGCACACATGCACAGCAGTGCACAAACAGAGTTGGACTCCTCACCGCTGTGGCGAAGTACTCCACTGGCTACTTGGGACAGCAGGCTAGCATGCTTGTCATTAGTATATCTAGTTTTGACTTGGGGTGCATGCCTACTGTTTGACCCAGCAGACTTAGGCTCTTACTAAGGGAGTAAGTATGGTTACCGTGCCATATCTCTGGCATATCTTGGATATATCCAGAAGAAAATAGCTCATGTAGCTATATCCTGAAGGGTTTAGAAGAAATCTTCCAAATTAAGTCAGCAATCAAGTGCATCCATATTATGGAGTTATTGCAATTAATAAATAGTTCTTAAAAAGGAAAACCATGGAGAAAATCCACCTGCAAAGAAACCACCCAGATTCTGTAAGAGAGAGTCCACATTTTCCTTTAGAATGCTTTAAGTATTGACAGTGTTCAACTGGAAATCTGAACACACGAAATAATATTTACTGTTAAGATGCCTCATTAGCTTTATCATGCAGCTTCCTCTGACATCAGTCGTAACACTCTGCATAGCGGAGTGGTACAAACACCTTCCAATAACTAAAAACAAATTAGAAGATTACTCTATTGTAAATAAAGGCAGAATTTTACCCTTGAGTTCCACGTTGTGTTGCTATGGTACAACGTGTTTTGAGTTCTTGAGTGAAACACCTTTGATTGCAGTGGAGATCGACGTTCCTAGTTTGCAAACAAAAGCCGAATTTGACTGCCAATTTTAAAATACATTCTCTCTCTTTTCTTTTTTTCCCTGAAGGGAAAATTGCTTCAAAGATAATAAATTAATTTGTATTAAGAGAATAAATGATTACAAATTCCCAATACCTAAGTTGCATTAAGTCAAATGTCAACTATTTTCACAATGTTATTACAATAAATGACTGAAGACCATAGGCCACTTGGGTCATCAGTACATCTGAACGAGACTTCAAGAAGCTATAGTTCATTACACATGTATTACCTGTAAATGGGATCCATAAAGAAAGGTGTTGGCCTTGCATGTTGTAAAGAGATGTCTGAGGATTTCCTTGATTCAAGATCGAGATCTCCTTTCTTTCCTCCAAAGATGTGGTTTTTCCGAGGCTCGGTCTGTTTTGTACCACTAGCTCGACTTCTGCTGCCCATACTCAAATCTAGAGGCTGGTCTTGACTGGTCACTGATGGAGCTGCTGGTTTTGAGGTTATAGGAGTAAGTGGTTTCTCCTCCTTACGTTTAGTGGTAAGGTCAAAGGGAGACTCGGAGTTTCCCTTTAAGATCTTCTTTACTTCTCCTGGCGATTGGGGTTCCACTTTCAAAGGTAACGGTCTCAAGTCTCTATCAGGAAATGGGTACATTGACTGAGAGAATGCTGGAAAAAATGGGAGGGGAAACATGGAAGGGTAAGGTAAGGCTCCAACTTTTTTGTCCTGTAGCCCCACAAGTCCTGTCGAACCAAAGTATTTTTCAGCAATAGAGGCAATGGCCTTTATAGAATCATTCACAGCTCCTGACACCGCAGTTTGCTCCTCTAAAGATGGTGAGAAGATGGAATGATTGCTGTATTCTTTCTTATTATTTACGGAAGCCAAATTCTGAAGAGAGTTTACTTTGTCTTTGAACATTTTACCATTTTCTTTACATTTTTCTTTATCACTTTCAATGTCACTTTCCAGATCAGAGCCAGAGGTGGTCTCCAGGTCACTCCCACTGGGGGTACTGACATCATCAAGGTCACTACTCTCTGACTGGTCACTGATCTTTTCATGTGGCCTCTCTTCGGAGGACCTCTCTGGTTGAAGCTCCACTGGCTTATTTTCACTTAGGTTAGGTGGGTGCTTACTTAGTGCCTTCAAAATATCCTGGGTAGCTGGCAGTGCCTGAGGATGTGTCATGAGGGGACTTTGACTTTTGATTGTTTGGTCTGTGCTTGGAAGTCCTTTAACAGGAGAACTAGCAGGTATCAAAGGCGGCCTGTGGTACAAGCCTGAAGGAAACAAGCCAGGGAAGCTAAAAGAAAATCCAGGAGCTGTTGGAAAGGTAAGACCAGCAGGATGCCTATTGGCACCAAAATAGTCAGCAAGGCCCGGATTTGCATGATTCATATTAACCATGGAAGATTTATCCATAGCCGGGGTTCCAGGAAGTGATATGCCTTGGCCAAAAAATCCTCCTGCCGCAAAATGGTTCTTGCCCTCACAAAATCTCCTGTGTTTATTTAAGGAAGACGTAGTGCTGAACATTTGTCCACAGTCTTTGCACTTGATTTGGGTTCTGCAATCAGCATGCATACGCTTATGACGGCAAAGGTTTGAAAACTGAGTATAGGATTTATGGCAGACCTCACCTGTGTGTAAACAACAACAACAACAACAAATCTCAGGATTTATGGTAATTTTTCTCTTCCCCCCCTTCCCCCCCCACCTTTTATCCCAACCCATTTGCTTTAAACTGAGCATCTGAAATGGTTTAAACTTTCATAAAAGTCACTGAGAGCTCAGTCCTAAACCTGTTTACTCAAAAGGAAGACCCAACCAGTTCAATGGGATGCAATTTCAGTTGTTTGTGGTTATGACTGCAACCTTAGGCTGCAATCCTATACATTTCCCCTTAGTAAATCCCACTGAACGTAGAAGGACTTACTTAGGGTGACCATATGAAAAGGAGGACAGGGCTCCTGTATCTTTAACAGTAATATAGAAAAGGGAATTTCAGCAGGTGTCAATTGAAGAGGGTGAAATTCCCTCTTCATCACAACAGTTAAAGCTGCAGAAGCCCTGCCCTCTTTTGTATCTGGCCACTCTACTATAGCTAGTGTAGCTTTAACTGCTGTGATGAAGAGGGAATTTCACCCTCTTCAATTGACACCTGCTGAAATTCCCTTTTCCACTTTACTGTTAAAGTTACAGGAGCCCTGTCCTCCTTTTCATATGGTCACCCTAGACTTACTTCACATTCTGAGTAAACATGTCTAAGGCTGTGCTCTTGGTCAGAGATATAATGGGATGACCGTGAGTGCAGTTAGCATGTTAAAGGGCAGTCCCACACACCAAAACAAAGAATCTAGTTAGACAAATATAATAAGAAGCAGAAGAAAATCCCCACATTGCTTTGCCTTAGAAATCAACAACAGTATATTTTATTTTCCATAACATTTCGATAGCTTTGAGTGCATTGGCCAGGATTACAAAAAACAAACGACAACAAAACCCATGTGCATCCACCTGAAATCTTCATGTCCTAATCACAACTTTTTTTTTAAGGGCACAATTCTATACATCTGAAGACAGAAAAAAAAGTCCTATAACTCCCAGCATAACTGGAAGCTGTAGGACTTTTCCCCCTGACTAAACGTGCACTGCATTGCACCCGTAAAATTGTTGTTGATGGCTGATGATTGAGAAAGGGCACAAAAATGTCAAGTCCACAAGTTGATTCGCTCATACATGGGAGTTTTGGATCATAGTCCCTGCTTTACAATACAATGATATCTAGAGACCTTGAATAAGCCATATTTTCAGAACAGAACACAAGCTTAACCCAAGAAAAACATATGCATGCATGGGTAACCTGACCACATGGTTTGCTCAATTTCTTTTTGCTACATATGCATATGAAGTTGCTCTTTTCTTTGAAAGTCTGCACAGGAGACATCTCAGCTTGAGTGTTCCTGGTATGGACTGTTATTATAGAAGAGCCATGACAGTTATACCAGACCGACCACAGAAATAAGGAGTGATGTTCTACAGATTCATCATGATCAAGAATAATATTTGCTACAGTTCTAATTGCTATAGTTGAAAAAAATTGCTATGGTCACCTGCTAAAACAAATTTAGATCCAGAACATATGGAAATGTGGGCCTTGGCAGGGCCTTGCTAGCACTGATACTTGAGAGTTTTCTTCAAAATCAGCATTTAAGCAATGCAAATGGAGCTTGCAACAACATTTTGGATTCCAGCCAGTTCATTCTATCCCCTCTCCTGAGTTTTTATTTTTTTGGGGGGGGGGGGATTCCCCCAACAATCAGTTGGCATTCTATGGCTGCTATGCACACTTTGGGCTCATTAAGCTGTCTGGGGTTCCCCTGACATGTTAGGATTCCGCCCTTTTCTTTTTGACTTCAGCAAACTTTGTGGATCCCCCCACAAGCCTGACAGGACTCCTGCACCTTTAATTGTTGTATAGCGGAGGGAATTTCAGCAGGAGCAGCAATTAAAGGTGCAGGAGCCATGTCTTCTTTCAACGAATGTTTATTATACAGTCACATACTCGTTTGAGCATCTTCTCTTGCATTTGGCCACTGTAGTGGCTGGTACCAGTTTGGCTACATAAGCAAAAGCATTTAGGCTGCAATCTTACTCACTTACTTGGGAGTAGGTCCCAGTGGGGCATATTTCTTAGTAGACAAAAATAGGATTGCACTGTCATAACCTGGGCAGCAGAAACAGAGGGAGTGACTATCCCTTTGCATTAAAACACAGCTTCCTCCAGCAAAAAAGACTTGAGAAGCTTAACTTTTGCTCAGATTGGGTTATATCACAGATTCTTGCCCTTCATACATCAAAGCCACACAACAATGCACATTGTGAGTTCTGAGACCTTCTTAACAATTATTTTCATGGTTTCAGACAGACTGACATAATTTACAATGGCTCTATTTTAAGCCTGCAAAGGAAACTGAATTGAATGTATCCCATCCTGCACTCTTGGTTCCCATGAACTATAATCACGTCCTCTGACTTCCACTCACACCATTGCTGGTGCTAACCTTCCTGCTCTTATACAGCTTACCCTTGAGAACCTGCCTGCTTGTTGTCTGCCTTAAATGTTTACCCCTGGAGCTATCTGTTCCCATCATAACAACAAAGACATCCATTGTTTGAGAAGGCCCCGATTCCACCTGTCTGGCTCAGATGGGCTGCCTCATATCTATCAGACCACAAGTAGAGTAACAGTTGCAGGGCTGGATGCAAGCCAAAAATATGTACAATTCAGGAAGAATGTTATTGCTGTGTATCAACCGATGTTCCTGCTTGATGCCTTTCATTCATGAGGAATGCTCTAGCTAAAGAATGTTTTGTTAAATCTTATCTGCATAAGAACACTAGCAGGTTTAATTTCATCTTGCTAAATGTGGGATTCCCTCCCCTCCCCTTTATTTGGAGAAAATATAATGAATGTACAGGTCAGAGGAAAATCTCTGGAATTTTGTCTGAATTAAACTGTTGGCTCGATGAATTTAGTTTGGAACATTTATTGCTTTTGAAGCCTGATACACAGTATACTTTATGCAAATAACCTTCCTCTAGCAACAGTAATCTGAACTTCCAAGAACGAAATTGCAATTGATTTTTATGGCACTAATTCAGGCATATAAAAAAGCACAGGTCTGAAAGCACTTGGTGCAGTTCCACGGCTGAAACTAAATAGGCCTTGGCCAAGGTAATACCCAGGTGGGAGTCTTCATGCACATGGCTTTGAGCCTCATGAAAATATGGAGTACTAATAAATAATAGATCCTACATGTGAACAGGAGGACTCCTGCTATATCTAAAGACCCTAAGTTGTTAACTTTCTAATAGATAAAAGGCCAATGTTTATTTACATATAAAGATCCATTAGATGTATACAAATATAAATGACTTTCACGCCTAGTAATGTGAGGCAGACCTGACAGAGTGCAAAAATTTAAAACTAACTGGATAGCAATACTACCTGTACAGATGAATATTTCACAGCAAAGCAAAATCAATTTTTCACTGTTAAAACGTATAGCCTAAATTGTTAATGACTGTAGCCTATTTAGCTTCACACAAGCACACTGATGCAATGGGAGAGAGGGAAAGGATACTCCTTGCCGATTTCCGTAAGTAACTTCCTGTTGTATCACTAGGGTTTCACAAAAGTGCAAAACGTGCACGACAGACCCTCAAATCAGATTGGCTCTGCGCCTGAAACAGAAGTTACATCTAGGGAACACTAGCAAGAGGCAGGACAAAGGAGCAAGTACGCCAGATTGCTATGAAGTATAGCTACTCCTTCTCTCGTCTTGTAGTCAAAGTTGCCTGTCTCAAAACAAAACCACACTGGGTCATATAATCTAGGGCATACAATCACTCAATGGAATGGGGCAGCTTTGTACACAATTTCCTTACATGAATGGAACTATTCCCCCAACGAAAGAGGATGGAGAAGTTTTTACTACCCAATATTGTTACATCCAGAGCAAATCTTTTTATTTAAGTGGTAGGATTCTGCATTTCCATCACCACCCTACTTCTTGGCCGGGTGATCTTGGCTGTGAGTCATCACAGTGCTACTCCTGAATTTATACTATTCCTAAATTTATATTGACAGCATTATAGGATTTGATTTTGATTAGTGAATAATGTAGTTGTGCATAAGGCAGGACTAGGAGCCAACTATATAAAAGCATAAGAGAAGCTTGGCTGGATTAGGCCAGGGTCCACCTAGGCCACTAGCCAATCAGATACCTCAGAAAGCTCACAAGCAAGATGAGATGGTGATGGGCATTCCCTCTTGTTTGCTCCCAATCTCTAGAAATCAGAAGCTCATAACAAAATAAGGAGTAAAGGAAAATAGGAGATGCATTAATTTAAGTTTTTGTGATTTAACAGGCAGTCTTGAAATTGAAATGCCCATGGTGTGAGGCGTGTACATAGACTGAAGGAGCCTCAGAGTTGTCATGTTTGGGGAAGGAGTAGTAGGAAGGTTGCGTAATGGATGGCAGGGTATGGGTGGGTGTGAAGAGCCCTCTAAACCGCCTTCCTAGATTAGCAAAGAAATCCCACTCCAAGTCCACCGTCCCATTGCTATCTCATAGTACTCTAATTTCAACGGTTTGGATCCAGACTTAGTCATACTTAGTGTAGACATATTTGGATCCACCCCAGTAGAAATCTGTCCTTCATAATTAAGCCCATGGAGAGGTTGACCATGATCTACACATTGACATTTCCCCTAGCACTTTAATAAGCCCTTATATTCTACAGTCTTACCTTTACCTTAAGTTTCCAAGCTGGAGTTCTTGCTTCTCCTGTCTCTAGACATTTATCACTGTCTCAACTCCAGTCCTCTTACCACCGTGACCTCTCCCCCACCAGCCTACCTAATACATTTGATCTACCAAGAAATTAGCCAAACGTGAAGCTTGCATATTTTATGCTTATTAAACAAATGACTGTTAAGTGCTATTTTTAATACAACCCTGTCTATTCCAGCATGTGGTTTCTATTTGAGCAAGCTGGAGATTTTATGAAGGCAGTGTGTAATTACCTTTGTGTTGGTGAGCTGGTGTTGGTGAGTTTGCTCCCAAGTCAGGGCGGCATACTGTAACGAGAGACAGTTGCCATAAACAGACCGGGAAGGTACAGCATAGTGTGTGGCCTTTTTGCTGGGAATCAGATATCTCTGCTCTAGGTGACCCTCTACCCCCAGCCACAAGCGCTCAGAAAATCCTACCCTGACATGTGATCTTTAAATTCTTTTGTTCAGCAATTACATGGCAATTATTCATAATTGTCCCATGGTTTTTTTTCTGTCTATCATCCTCTGCATTTGAAAAATCACAGTTGCTCGTTTGCTTACATCAGCAATTGCCAAAGACACTTTAATGAAAAAGCAGAGAAGAAGCATTTTCCATGTGATTTAATTTGAAAAGAATGGCAAATCATCTGAATTTTTTTTTTAAAGGCAAGAAACGGCCATTGGAGCGGTAGAGTATGAATGGTCCCTATATGGCTGGAAGCTATTGTTCACTAATTATTTTCTTTTCACTAATAAAAATAAAAAGACACTCCTGTGATCTCAGGGAAGGGAACACAAACCTTTGAACAACAGTCATAACTGGGTCTAGTTAATTAGGTTTTTGCTAGCTTAAATAAGTCCATGCGCAAATAAATAAAAATATCAACCATTCCAGGAGCAGGCCCACAGCCCTCAGAGGGATTCTTTTAAGCCATTAAAAATCATGTTGATATATTATTGAGACTCAAGGCTCACACAGATTGTTCAACAGCTCCCTTGATGAATGTATGGCGTATGTTCTAGTATAATGAAGAAGTTAATTCAAGAGCTACAGGAAGCTGATCGTTGGTTCTCAAGAGTTCGAACCACAAGTCCCCATGGGCTGATATGAAATTGCAGGTTGGCCCCTCTCTCCATTAAACTGGCTTCCTGTTTGACCCCACACCTTCATGCTGTGTGTATCTGGATTCCGTGGCTCAGCCGTGCAACTCAGCCAGCTTAACATTCTGTTAACTGATCCTGCCTTGGAAGCTGTTCATTACATTCAATCGAAAGACTTGGGTAATAAATAAAACCACAAAATGCTGCTCGGCTTGATGTCAGAACAAGAAGGACAAGGCAGGGATTAGGAAGGATTCACATGACATTAGAAGTGACCTGAACTTCCCCACCGTGAGCTATGGAAGCTCTAGAACAGTGGACGTATCACTTGCCTCACCACTGGACAGATGTTACACTTTAGAAGTTACATTGAGGAAAGTTAGGGGGGAAAACAGATGTGCAAGTCAGTCACACATATTTCTTGTCGTTCCTTTTTATTTGTTATTAGCATTTTTATATATTTGCTAAAATGCCCATCAGTTGAAAACAAAAGGCAGGAAAAACAGTTAAACATTCAAAAGACATAATTTATAAGGCTAAATTAAGATGTCTCTTCACAGCCTTTTTAAAAGCCAAGAGAGCGGGGGTCAACTATAGTTCTTAGGGGAGTGCATTCCACCATTTGGGAGTAACTCAACAGAGAGACTTTTCATGTGTGTTCCACAAATGGGCCTCTGGTGTTCCTAAGAGGGCTTCTCCTGCAGATGTTATAACTGGGGAAGTTCATAAAGAGGCTGGTGGACCCTTAGATAGGCAGGTCTTAAGCCATTTCAGACTTGAAAGGCTAAAACCAAAACCAAGACCCTGAACTGAGCCCAGAAATTAATTGGCAACGAATAAAGTTCTTTCAGAACAGGTGTAATATGGTGCGGCTACCATGCACTGGTTAACAGCATAGCTGCCACATTTTACACCAATGGAAGCTTCTAAACGCTTCTCAGGGGTATCCCTGGGTAGAGCCCATTGCAATAGTCTAAGCGTGATGGGCAACTGTTATCAAGGCAGAAGTTTCTTTCACTCAAGTAAACAAAATATTTACTGCTGTGAAATCACAACACCATCACTTAGTGTTTGTATGGTGCTTTAGAATGATGAAATCACTTTGCATACTTTGTCTCAAATATTTAGACGTCTCAAAAACCAAACCTAGTATCAGCTGATCAAACTTCCTGACATCACCACCCACATGTCACATTTGGCAAAAGGAGGGTTGTTTTAGAATGACCACCTGTAACGGAGAACTTTTAATATTTGTATAGAAGAGGGGATATTTTTGTAGAACAAGGCTGAAAAAAGCTACACATGGCAAAATTCCCTCTCCTATATGAGTGGTGCAGGAGTTCTGTCCTCTAATGCAAGGATGGGGAACTTCCAGTCCATGGGTCAATTTAGTCCACCAGGCCAATCCATCAAGCATGTACGGCCTCCGATGAGAAGGCTCCCCTCCCCAAAGCCCCAACCTGAACAGAGCTAACAACAGGGATTCCCCTTAGCATGCTGTTCGCCCTCCCATTTGGGAGATGGGAGTGCTTCGGAGCGGTTGACTGGTTTGCAACTGGGGAAGAGCTGGATAATCATAACATCTTATGTTAGCTGAACAAACAGTGTTTACTGCTTGAGCAAAAGTTGATCAATGGATCTGTTTATGTATTTATTTACGTCTCAGCTTTCCACCAAAGAAATGACGCTTATGATGGCTAACCATAATAAGAACCAAAATTAAAATTTAGTTCAAACAGCTATTACTGTTTTCTAACTGGCCAGGGAGAGCCCACACATGGGAAAGCTGAATCTCTGGCCAAGACACCAGCTGGAAGAGCTTCAGCCAGCACTTTAGCCAGGGACAAAATGGCGTCAGGGGCATGGCCCTGCCCACCAAAATCAATCAGCCCAAGGAGTGCAGGTAGTGGTGGTATCCAGCTCCCCACCCAAAATTAATTCTCCAACCCTGCTCTAGCGCAATCTAATCAAACTAGGAGGCATTGTTCAATTTGTACAAAAGAGTAATAGGAGGAGCTAGAGATAGATAAATGGACCCCTATATTGTGTGAACAACACACAGCTCAAGAGCAGCAGATACATACACTGAAGACACACACATTCAGAGGGGAACTTTTCCTTCCTGCTTCTCCCTCCAATCAGTTAAATAATACAATTCTCCACAGAAGGAAGCATGGCTACTCCTGCTATGTAGCTCTTGGGGGAGTGCATTCCACCATGGGAGCAGCCATTGCCAGGCTCTGACCACAATTTAAAAGGCAGTGGTGAAGTTACACAACAAAAAACTTCCAGGAAATGTATGGAATTTTGTTGTGTTTTTGTTATGCATTGCCCTGAGAGCAATCGGTGATTAAATTTTTTATTTATTATTTATTTATGTATTTATTACATTTTTATACTGCCCAATAGCCGAAGCTCTTGGTTAATAAATTTTAGGATTTATTTCCCTCAATTCCATGTACAGAAGCTGATAGGACCTTTTTTTATTTATTTATTTAGTGACATTTATATACTGCTAAATATAACAAAATGCTTGGCGGCTAAATCTTACTTCAACACTGATGATGGGATGGGACAAGGTCCTCAACCAAACCTGAGGGCAGCAGGTTAGCATGGGGGTGAAGTAGGGCAGGCAGACTGGCACACACACAGCTGCGTCCTTCAACACCTCACCACCCTGCAGCAGCTGCTTCCTGGGGCAGCCGTCTCACTCTGCCTAATGGCAGGGATGGCTCTGATAAGAGTCTCAGGCCATGGCTAGACGAGAGGGGTTGAGGGCGACGATCTCGTGATTTTATGATTGCAAGATCATCGCCCTCGTCTACACGTGGCGTGCGACGTCCCATTTTGTTTTTAAAGGAAAAGGAGTGCACGAGCGCTCCTGCGCAAAATGTGAGTATTTTTTTTTAAAAAAATCCCTGCTACCCTCACCCCACCCCCCAATGGGCACAGAGCTCCGGGCTAGAAGCGTAGGGCGATATCCTGGGGCAAGGAAGGGATCATCCCTTCCTGCTCCCGGGATCCCCTGTGCATCATGTGAACGCACAGGGATGATCCTGGGGTGATCCCCGGAATATCGCCCCATCTAGCCATGGCCTCAGTGAATCCTTTCATCTTTTCCTCTGTTTGCTTTAATTTAGTGGAATATTGGGTTGCCTTGACTTCTGCTTAGGTAAATTTAGAAGCAGCTAATCAGAATGAACGATGTTAAGCGATCAGGACTTTATTGCCGCAATTCCCAATGGGGATAGCGCAGTGAAAATTTAAGAACAACTCAAGGTTGAGTTTATCTGTAAAGATTTCCTCTCCCTTTAGAGAAGAACAGCCTGGAGTTTGGAAGCCTGTTTTGAAATTAGCAATCATTTGGAACGATTCCAGTTTTTTTTTCCAGCAGTTTGCTAAAGGGAAAATCTCATTTGGTGGAATCTTCTTACACTTTATTAGTCACTTCCACCAGTAGCTCTTCTTTTCTTCCTGGGGCTACATTAAGAAAAAATAAATAAACTTACAAAAGGTTCAAAGCATAATTAGACTTGGGCCTAGGGAAGTGTGCCAGAGCACACAATATAAAATGAGGTTATAAAAGTATTTCCAGAATTGCCCATGGAGCCTCGGATACCAAGGAGCTTCTGAAACGAAACAGGCAGAAGAAATACAGGGAGGGCCCTTCTCTAAGAGCTGGTCTATATGGAAACCAAAAACAACATCCCTGTGGTGAATTCTCACCTCCCTGCCCCAATGTTTACAAGCGCTAACTGTATGGAGAGCAGCCATCGTGTAGCGAATATCCTCAATAGTATTATGGAGCAGAGGCAGGGAGTTATATGAGCCACATAGGTTATAAATAGAAGAGCAACGTAGGTTACAAATCTAAAGCACAATTGTTTAAGGAACGTTTCTTGCCGCTGTTCTTCAGGCACCATAGAAATGAAAGTAGCATAGCTCTGTGTGATTCTTAAAGGCCTCTGGTGGTCAAGCTCCATTTCCAGCCATGCACTTGTTCACTCGCTTCTTCTAAGTCTGCTATTCTGTTTCTATGCATGCACATACCCTTTTAGCACATTTATTGGAGGTGGGGGGGGGGACAATTGTGTAGATTCTGCATAGATGCATACATACACAGACAGACAGACAGAGAAAGGGAGCGGTACGCCTCCAGTCATTCATGCTATATAGAAAGATGACCACAGCTTCTCTGTCATGTAACAATGGAACGGCTATCCCATTCAGAGCTATGTACAATACTAAAAGACTTATTGCTAGGAGCGAAAGGTAGCCTTTCTGTATCAGGAATCCCAAATAAATTCATTAAGATGGCAGTACACTCCTAGACAGGTCTCCTCAAAAGTAAGCCCCCTTGAGTTCAGTGGGACTTACTCTCAGGTAAGTGTACATAGGTTTGCAGCATAAATCATGCTCAGATGTCTCACTGAATTTTCTTCAGAAATACTAAAGAGATAGCTGCTTGGTGGGGGATGTAGGTGGGAATACTCAAAGAAGACTAGAAATTAGACTGCTGATGATTTAGCTGCCTAGAGCCCGGAATAAGATCTAGGATGAGCCCTCCAAGAATGCTTCTTGAAAAAGTCATTGGACGATAGAGGTTGACAGGAGTAGGAAATTTGCCTGCCACTGCAATAACTATCTCCAGCCTCCCTGCAAACACAATGGCTTCTTCTTCTAACCAAGGACATGATCCAGCCAAAGCCAAGCTGTTTTAAGACCCATTAATCTCAATGGGAGAGCCAATGACTCTATGTGAGCACATTTATGAGTTTGCATCTTGCTCAAAAACAGAAAGACACAGAAGCTTAGTGGTTAAGCAGGAGAGACTTACATATAAAAGGCTTGACACTGCTGTGGATATGTTTGTGCTGTTTGAGGCCTGAAGAAGTGGCAAATGTTTTACCACACTCTGGACAAGCATGCGCACGGGCGCCAACATGCTGCGAACGGATATGCCTCTGGAGGTTGCTGGGGTCCGTGAAAACCTGCTAGGAAATGAGTACTGATTAAACAAGAAACTTTGATGCACACAAGGAAAACAAAACACACCAGCAATTGCACAAGACTCTTCTGTAACCAAGATGCTTCGAATGAGGGAGAGAGAGAAGATTTGTGTTTTTTTAAAAGCGGTCAAAAGATAGGAAAGGTGGCTTTTAGGACATGTCTACCATTTGCATTTAAAGCAGAGTCAAGCCCATTCAAGTGTCATGGCTCCCATCCAAGGAACTCTGGGAATTATAATGACGTGACGGAGCTAGGGGGCTTCGTGCAGCCAACCGTCAATATTCACAAAACTACAACTCTCGGGGTCTTTTGCAGGACTCCATAATGTTTAAGACTGTTTTGAAACTGTTTAAAAAATGTATAGGGTACAGGTACTAAACCAAATCTAAGATTTATAGTGTAATTCTATGCTTTTCTACTCAGAAGTAAGTCCCACTGAACTCAATGGGGCTTAGTCCCAGGTAAGTGGGTACAGGACTGCACTGTTAATTGATTTTGCACACTGAATAGTAATGGCCACCAATCAGGATGTCTTTAAAAGGTGGTTGGATAAATTCCTGGAGGAGAAATCTATTCAAAGGCTATTAGTCCTGATGGCTATGTGCTACCTCTGGTATCAGAGGAAGTAAGCCTATATGCACCAGTTGCTGGGGCACACAGGTGGGAGTGTCCCTCGTCGACAGCTGGTTGGCCACTGTGTGTTAAGAAAGTGCTGGACTAGATGGACTCTTGGTCTGATCCAACATGGCTCTTCTGATGTTCTTAATTTCATTAAAGGAACATTCAACAGAAAATTAATCGTAGAATTAGCTGCCTCTTCCAGCGTAACAAAATGTAAAGATAGAAGGAGTCAAATGGAAATAATATTGCTGCTGCTTCTACTGTTATTTTAGGTTTCAGCATTACTGCTCCAAACTGTTTGTGGCTAATCGCTTCATTCTTATTCCTTTCTGAAGCCCTTTTCTAGGTGCCAACCCTAAACCAGGCCCTTCACAACTCATATTCAGGGCTTCCTACCTACCCACCCAGATCACCTGGCCTTCAAAGCTCATTGTTCCCCAGTTTTGTTAAGCAGAAAAACTAGAAGAGGGGATGGGGGAAATGGGGTGACATTCCTTCCTATTGATCTGTGGTTTCCTACAGCACAAACCAAAAGGGAGCATTGCTGCATGTTGTTGGGATCTTGAAGGGATGGGCCCTAGAAACTCTCTCCACCGTTCCTATAATTTCAAGTGTTTGGTTAAGCTTCATGTCTTAAAAATACTAATTCACAGTATACATAGCAATCCTAAGCATGTTTACTCAGAAGTAAATCCCATGAAGTTCAGTGGGACTTACTCTCTTGTATGTGTGTTTAGGACTGTAGTGATAATCTCCTTCTAAAAGTTTGTCCCCTCTGTGTTTCAGTTATGGGGTTGAAACCCTGTCACACTATCTCATAAATGGGGTTGTACATCATCTATAGTTCTACATATGCAGATCTTTATACAGAATGTGCTTTCAGATTTAAAATGTGTATATTGGAGGATCTTGAATTTCCTCTTTATAATAATATTCAAGTGTTAAGAGCAATCTACTGATGTAACATAACTTGGTTTCCTTACCGCAAAATTCTATCCCACAATAAGTCAACAAGCCCTAACTCCTAGTTTCAACATTCACACAAGTAGTTTTGGCATTCATGCTGTAGCATTTTTATAGTGGTATATTAAGAGCTCTGTTATGATAAGTGAAAATTATAGATTGAGCTGGCTGAATACCACCATTAGCTCTCATTGCTTTGACAGGGATTCTCTGTCACAGGTCCATTACATCAAAATGGCCTCATATATGCGAGGTATGTAATCTATCCTTTTCTAAGTTTGGTGCCACTATCAGTTGTCTTAGATGATATATCTGTTGGTGGATTCTGCCAATTCAGGCTACAAGTAGAAGAATCAAATGTTTGAACGCTCTTCTAAATTTAAAAAAACAAAACCCAAAACACCCCTCTGCACAAGCAGAACCAAGACCTCATGGTAAAGGTTCTAGACTAGCCTTCCCCTGGGCAATTAGTCTTATATATGCAAAGAACTAGTTGTATGTGAGGAAGCACATAGCTGTAGTTTGAATTGGTAACAGTCCAGCAGGTACATCATATGAGGCCACTGATCATGTGTTCCAGTGTTAAAGCCTGTGTTAAGATGGTCAAGATGGGGTTCTAGTTCTCATGAAACATGACACGTAAAAAAATCCCAGGCACCCTAATAAATTCACTGTACCTTGGCACAGTTTTCGCATTCGTAGTGCTTCCCATTGTCATGGGACATCTGGTGGCGTATCAAGTTGGATTTCCAGTTAAAGGCCTTGGGACACTGGTCACACTTGTACTCCCTCTCTTCGGTGTGAGACAGCATGTGCTTTTCTAAGCTGAAAAGACAAAACCAGAGGCTCAGTGAGAACTCGTCTACAGATGGACAGAAATATAGAGACTTCTTCATGTTACTCCCAAGAAATTAAGAGCCATGAAAAGCAAACATTATTTTAGTTTAGAGAATCTAAATAACCCTACAATAAATATCTCTAGTCTTATAGTCTATAATCACATGACTGTGATCCACTTTAAATATTTTGTTTAAAGGTGGCTACTTATTTTTAAAAAAACACATTTTCCTTATGACTTCTGCTCAGAATTAAATATAAGAAATATGTTGGAATGTTCACAAGGAAAACAGGGAAATTCCAGGGCGATACATCTATATATCTATATCATGCCCCTAGAATTTCAACACTTTTCTGTGAACATTCCAACATATATTTTCTTTCTTTTTGTAATATCATTAGATATTACTCTTTTTATTGCCCCCCCCCCTTTTTTCTCTTTTGGAAAATCACAAAATTACATAGAAAAGAAAAACAACACAAAATGTCATGATAATTCATCAGTCCTTAATTCGCTTTACGTTTAGAAGAGGGAGAGGTGGGGAAGAAAAAAAATCATACTAATCCTAATGATGTATATGGCTGAAGTACATCCTGAACTTTGTCTTTCAAGTACAAAGAAGCTCCATCATTCAATAAACCAATCCACTTGTTGCCTCCCTTCTCTAAATTAGTGAGTTTAACTAAACAGACAATCTCCCCAAACTTTAATAAAATATAGTTCTTCCTGCACTGTCTGCAACAGGGAAGGGGGAGGGGCAGGGATTCCTTGATTGGATCCAGGAATCCAAAGTATCCTATCCACCACCCAACCCAACAGACGCTATCTAGGAGCCACAGGATCGTTCCTTAAAGGATTTCATGTTGGTTTTCTTTTAGATTCACACATACCATCACCTTTATAAAGTTTCTTTCTTTAAAAAATTTTAAAACTACAAAATCTTGGAATAAACCACTATTTGTTATATAAATTTGTTAATTTTGTATTATTTTAGGTCTAAATCAAGAGTGGTGAACTGCACCCCCACCCCCATACCTCTTCTGCACCGCCACCCCCTAAGCTGAATTTTGGTGGTAATGGGGGGAAAGGCCACATTTTCACCTTTGTGCAATCACAGAATCACAGAATAGTAGAGTTGGAATGGTCCTATAAGGCCATCAAGTCCAACCCCCTGCTCAATCCAGGAATCCACCTTAAACCATCCCTTACAGATAGCTGTCCAGCTGCCTCTTGAATGCCTCTAGTGTGGGAGAGCCCACGACCTCCCTAGGTCATTGGTTCCATTGTAATACTGTTCTAATAGGAAGTTTTTCTTGATGTCCAGCTGGAATCTGGCTTCTTGAGCCCATTATTCTGGGTCCTGCACTCTGGGATGATTGAGAAGAGATCCTGGCCCTCCTCTGTGTTACAACCTTTCACATAATTGAAGAGTGCTAACTTGTCTCCCCTAAGTCTTCTCTTCTCCAGGCTAAACATGCCCAGTTCTTTCAGTCTCTCCTCACAGGGCTTTGTCTTAATTCAAATTCACATACACACAAACACAGGCTTCTGGGAATATGATTATGCTTTCAAACAAGGTGGGAGCTTTTAAAGGAAAAGGGGGCTTCTTTTTGGTGCCGCTGAATTTCAGCAGCAGCAATTTCGGCAGCAGGTGTGTGCGGCTCACAGTGAATTCTACGGGTGGAAAATTGCCCCCAGATGTTGCATACTCCTGGTCTAAATGTTTGATGGATATGAGATGTTGCTTTATTTATATTTTTCATAATTTTTGATCTAGATGTGCCCACAACATCGGACATTCTAGAAATAAGCTATGTTATTAATATATTTTTCTTGCTCCTTTAGAACCGTTCCTTTTTGTATTTGTTATGAAGTGCGAGTGCTTTTTTCCACTTTGGACTCTGCAAGACTTATTCAACATGCCCAACCACACCCCTGAAAAAATTAACTTGTATCGTCTTCTGCACAGTGAAAATATTTGTATGAAACAGCCCTTCAAACCATTCCTCACTGGAGGTGGTATGTGTCCTAATATGCATGCCGCAGACTCATCTTATAGAACCTACCGTCAGGGTAGAAAAGTGTAGTGTGTCTTTTCTTCACATATGAAATGACGCTTAGCAGATGACACTCTAGCCATCTGATGTTCCAATAGCATATGGTTTTTATTATTTCCTTGATTTTATTTTATTATTTATTACTTTTCTATACCACCCCATAGCCAAGGCTCTCTTTTTGCAGCAATGGCCAACTCTCAGAGACTTGGACTTTTAGGTTTTGCTCTGCTTTAGCACTTGAGATTAAGGCCTTAGCTAGACCTACCGTGACAGAGGGGTGAAGATCTCGCAATGGTTTTATCGCAAGATCCCCCCTCAGTTTACACGCGGTGCGTGATGACCTCAGAAAGAGAGGCGCTGCACCCGCCATTTTAAAAAAAATCTTAAAGGAGAAGATGCGCACGAGCGTTCATGTGCAAAAGGTAAGGATTCCTTTAAAAAAAATTAATTTCCCTACTCCGCCCACTGCACCCCTGATGGGCGCAGTGCTCCTGAGGAGCTCTGCACCCCATGTGTGGGTCCCGGCTCCTCGCAAGTGCTCAGCCACACATTCTGTGGTCTTGGGCTCGGCCCGAAACCGCGGGCCTACAGGGGAGGGCAAGATCCCGGGGCAAGGGAGGGATCATCCCACCCTGATCCCGGGATCCTCTGTGCGTCATGTGGACACACAGGGACGATCCTGGGGATCACCCCAGGATTTCGCCTGGTCTAGCTATGGCCTATGTTTTAACCTGGTTTAACATCAGCATATTTATGGATACTCTGCTTGTTTTTATTCTATCTTTTTAATTGATGTTTTATTATGCTTTTAATTATTGTGAACTGCTCAAAAAGACTTTGGGCTGAAGAGTGAAGGAAGAAACCTTTCAAATGAATGAAAATAAATAAATAAAGGGATTTCTCTTCCTTTTGCATCTGTTCAAGGCTCTAGAGTCTGATCTGTCACTGTTATATGTAGCTATGAGTCATGATTCTCATCTTATTCAATATTACTGTTGTTTTCTTTCATAATATTTCACACGTCATTAACTGTTACTTTCTCCTTCTTATTCCACTAAACAGATTTAAAATGGTGCTTTTGGGGTTTTCCTTATTAATTACACATGCCCACAAGCGGGCATACATGCCAGCAATTCTGACGGCCACCTGAATTCTTTTTTAAAAAAACCAAACAAAAATAGAGTACTTTTTTCTCTATATTCTGCTTTCAACTGTTTCAGTCATGTCTTGGCTTTTAAATAATTAAAATGTTTTTCAGCAAGGCTGCCTTGTTTCTCATTTTTCACGCTTGCTCTCTCAGTACAGCACAACAATTTATGATTTCTCTTCTGCTGATGTCTTTTCTGGCCTTGTTCTGAGCCTTTAATACCCTTAAAGGACTTCCCAAAAGTAGAGCTTTTAAAGTACAAGAAATGCAGAGTTGTTATCCATCCGCTCTATAAAGTCCAGACTTCTTCCCTCAAGATTGCATTTTTTGTTGCAGTGATATTGCGATTTCCCCAACTCCGGTTGTGCTTAGTTGAGTACCTAGGAGTGAACCCTCACCTGAAGATCAGTTTCTGTTTGTGCACCAACTCTCAAAATGAGATACTGTCATCATAATTTACTTGAACTTTCAATAATGTAGATAACAGCAATGTTTATTTGTACTTTTAAGGGCTAAAAGTATAGATGTTTTGTTTATTTTTAAGTTTGCATTCTTAGGATGCTAAATTCTGTACCCAATACTGACTTCAGCACTCGGTCAGAGTGATCACAAAAGATGCAGAACCCTAGCAGTGTGCATATTTTTATGCAAAAGTATTTTACGCTATGCCAAGATTGATTCACGCCTTCAATATTCTTGGAATTCCAACATGTATATATATTCAATTTCTTTTTTAAATGCCTAGCTCCTACCTTTGCATGTCAGAGAACACTTGATCACACTCTTTGCATTCTTGGATGTCATGCATATCATGGAGGTCATTCTCCTTGTCAAGCTTTGGCTGAAATTCCTCATCCACCATTGAAAAAGCTGAGTGAGGGGTGCTGCATGGAAATTTCTGATGATCCACCAGTTCTGCTTTGGACTCAAACAGCTGGTCACAGTCTTCACACCGATACTGACGCTCCTCTGTAAGGCAAATCAGTTATTACTTTCAATGGGCTTCTTTCAATGCATGAGGGTAAATTTGACCTAAGTGATCATTATTAGGGAATTTCTGGTATAAAAATTTGACAATCTGCCAAAAGAAATTGCTGACCGTGAATGTCTGGAGCCATTGTTTCATGTAAATAGTCTTCAGTCTTCATGAACAGAAGGAGCTCTTCTCCAGCTTCAATGTCTCTCACAACTCGGTAATATATCTGAAAGACAGAATGGCAAATGCGTGACAGCATGCAATAACCAAGAAAAAGGTTTCAATTTGGAAGACATTTTCTACAGCCCTTTTTGTTTCAAGCATAAATATGAGACCAAATTGGTCAAGACTAAGGTGGCCATTTATCCACCCAAAAGGGTGGAAATGAATCATCAAAAAGTAAGACAAAAGAGGACACAGATCTGCATAAAATTTGCATATAGTAATCAGATTTCTTACTGATTAAGAACGTATGAAGAACCACGCTGGATCAGACCAAGGGTCCATCTAGTCCAGCATTCTGGTCACACAGTTGTTTGACCAGGAAGCCACAAGCAGAACACAAATGCAATAGCACCCTCCTACCATGTTCCCTAGCAACTGGTGCAGATAGGCTTACTGCTTCTCCTACTGGAGGAAGCACACAGCCATCAGGACTAGTAGCCATTGGGGAGACAGATATATTCAAAAGCAACTTTTTTTTTATTTGCACCCTATATCATAAGTAATGGAATGAAGTGAAGAGACTCAAGATTTTGAAAGGGAACAGGAAGTCAAGGGACAGGAAGTTGGTAGGGAGAGCTCACAGTTTTTGCAGGCCTACACAGACTGGTGGTGCATATAAATAAATAAATAAATAAATAAATAAATAAAGGCCTTTCCTCTAATCTAAAGCCTGCCAGTGATTTGTGCAAATAAAATATGGTGGCAGCGGTTCTTAAAAAATTTCTGGTGTGATTTTTAGAAAAAGCAGACATTGCACATGGTCTAAAACCTGCAGGAGTCCTAGATTTTGCAGACAACAGCCTTGTCCCAAAATAGATCTGCTGAAAGCAGGAGTTTGGGCTCTATATAGACTTGGCCGAGGAGGAGGAGGAGGAAGGAGAAGGAGAAGGAGGAGAAAGCAGGAAAGTTATTTTTTTATTTCACCTTATTGGGGAGTAGGGAAGAAAAATATCTGCTAGCCTAAAGCTCAGCACTGCCTCTACGTTGTCAGCTCTGCTAGCAGCTTTAGAGGCCTACTGTTCTCCAAAGTATAATGAGACAGTGGAAAGTTATACATCCTTTACAAGAAATCAAGAGGAAGGAGAAGGATTGGATTGCAATGTTACAGTGTTGCGAACTTTAGCAAGCACATCTAGTTTTGGCAATTTAGAAGATTCCCTAGTTAGGGACAGAATTGTGTGTGGCATACTAGATCACAAATTGCAAAAACACCTGCTATCAAAAACCCTAGTAGTGCAAGCAGACCCTGCTATACATGTAGTCAGAGAAAACAACAATTAAATCAAAGCAGGAACAAGTAAATCGGGGTTCTGCACCGAATGTGAGATGCATCTACTGTGGCAGGCAGCATGAACAGAGAAAGTCAAAGTGCCCTGGAGTTGGCCCACAATGCACATTGCGGTAAATTGAACTAGAGTGTGTGTAGAGAAAGAAGGCAAAGTGAATGTATTAAGACACGTGCTTGAGGCTGGAAACTCTGCAGCCAGTTCTGAGGAAATGGAAGTCATGACAATCTCTCTGAGCGCCTCCCACCATGGTCTACCCACGACAATCTCACGATTTTATGATCGCGAGATCATCGCACTGGTCTACATGTGACGTGCGAAATCGCGGCCACTATTTTTTGGGGGGGAGGGTTTAAAGAAGGAGCGCACAAGCGCTCGTGCACAAAAGGTAAGTATTTACCCCACTACCCCCACCCACGATGCGTGAGTCCCGGTTCCTCGCGAGTAACCACGAGGAGCTGAGACAAACCGTGATGTCCGCCCACACGTTCCACAGTCTCGGGATCAGCCTGAGACCGCAGAAAAAGTAGGCTCAAAGGGCAGGGCAAGATCCTGGGGCAAGGGAGGGATCATCCTTCCCTGATGCCGGGATCCCCTGTGTGACATGTGAATGCACAGGGACAATCCCGGGGATCGCCCTGGGATAAGGCCCCATCTAGATGGCCTTGAACTAATGAAACACACCCTAGGACACTGGAGAACATGTGGCCCACCAGATGTTCAACTCCAACTCCTATCATCCTTGACCATTGGCCATGCTAACTGGGGCTGGTGGGAGCTGGAGACTACCATCTGGTAAGCCACAGGTCCCTGTCCCCTTCCTGCACGTGCACACACACACACTGCTCTAGAGACACTGTCCTCCTACTTGCATCAGCTGAGAAGTTGGAAATAACACAGAGGAAATTTGCGTAAAGCCAAGCATAGAATGAGAACTATTTATTTATTACATTCCAAAACCGGCCAATAGCTGAAGCTCTCTGGGCGGTTCACAAAAATTAAAACCACAAGTACAGCGTAAAAGCAATATAAAATACAAAAGCTTAAAACTACAGTTACCACAAGATGTAGTGATGGCCACCAATTTGGATAGCTTTAAAATAATGTTAGATAAATTCCTGGAAGAGAAGGCTATTCATGGCTACTAGTCCTGATGGCTGTGTGCTACCTCCAGTAACAGAGGCAGTAAGCTTGTGTGCATCAATGGCTGGAGAACACGGGTGGGAGGGTGCTATTGCATCCATGACCATTGCCCATGCTGGCGGGGGATGATGGGAGTTTCTTATTTCATTTATACTACTTGTATACTGCTTAATATCCTAAAATTGCTAAGCGATTCACAATCAATATGTTATGCAGCATAAAACCAATGTAAAATGGTCTAAAAACAATACAGAATCATAAAAAACATTGCAATAAAGACATTCATAAATTTAATAGTAAAATGGAGCAATGTCATAATCCATTACAAGCCAGGGAAAAGCTTCTATAAACAAATATGTCTTCAAGTGATGGCTAACGTTCGCCACAGCTTCTACCTCTTGAACAATGTGTGGGAGGGGGTTCCAGAGGGCGGGTGCCACTACTGAGAAGGCCACGTACATGCCATTACCTGGCAACACTCAATTGGTTGTGGAATTACCACTAAGGTCTCCTTGGAAGATCTCAGGGGTTTACTGGGTGTACATAGTTGGAGTTGGTCAGTTAAGTTTCCCAATCCTGAGTAGTTTAGAATCTAATAAAATTTGGAGGGCCGGAAGTCCTTTTTATTCTCTCAGTATTTTAACACTTAATTTTAACTTAAATTTAAATTTTACTGTTATAACTCTGTATTTTAATCTTATATTGATTTTGCTGCGTGGTTTTATCCTGGTTGTGCTTTTTATACTGTATTTTGTATTTGTGTTTTTAACCTGTTGGTTGTTTTATTATGGTTTTAATTTTTGTGAACCGCCCAGAGAGCTTCGGCTATTGGGCGGTATAAAAATGTAATAAATAAATAAAATAAATAAATAAAGTATCCCAGCCCTGTTCTGTCATCATAACTAAGAAGGCATAAGGGAGAGGAATGGGTGGTTCTAGTGATATTGTAGGGAAGGATCAGGGGAGTGGCAAGATTACACCAGGTCCTATTCTTCCCAAGGACAAATACTACCTGCCCCTGCTCTCCCACCCTGTGTAAAGTTATATCAACAAAGGAGCTATTGTAGTAAATAGACACCAATCAGTTCAATATGGAAAGTCCAAGATGACTCTTCCCTACCTCTTTCCCACTCCACCCGCATAGCTACAACAGAGTATAGAATACCAATTACTTATACCAGCACTCATATTAGTATATGGACCATAGGATTCTCCTACACAGCTTTTACTTGAATAATCTCCGAATTCCAGTTTATAGCCCTGGTTGATATGCACAGGATCACAGTCCTAGATTCCCATGTGAAAAGGAAACCTCTTAACTACACAGCTGACAGCAAAGTATCATTTGCAGTAAGATTAATTTCTAAAAGCGTTGGCTGCCTATATTCATTTATCAGATTCAGTGCAAAGTAAGCCTTCTCCTTTATTTTTGAAAAAATAATTTTGCGACAGTTATGATCAGTGGGAGGATGCAACAGCAGAGAAAGGGGGAGTAAGAAGAATAGAGAGTTTTAAATGTTAGCCCTAGAGGCCGGGCCGGTGCTACCATAGAGGCCACTCAGGCGGCCGCCTAGAGCGCCAAACTAAGAGGGGCGCCAGGCACAGTGCAGCACTCACATGTGTTGGCTGTGAGCCGGCCCGGCCCAAGGATACATCTGGGCCTGGGCGGGTGAGATGGCTCCCCGCACCCACCCAGCCGAAGCGAATCCAGGGACGCTGGGGTGGGGGTGAGGCAGCTCCACGTTCGGACTTCCGGAATGCGCCCGGAAGAGAGAGAGAATGTATGGGTGAATGGGGTGCATGGGGTCTTTGAGTGAATGCATGTGTTCATGCGTGTGTTTGTTTGGAGTGAATGATGCTGTGTGTGTGTGTGTGTGTGTGTGTGTGTGTGCGCGTGTGTGTGTGCGTGTGAGTTGGGGAGATGATTTGGAGGTGATATTCCAATTAAATAATGCATTTTAGACCCACAGACTTCCTTTCCAATTTGTTTACTTTAATTGGCATGACGTATTTCTTGCACTTTAAAATAAATTTTGCAGTTTCAAGTTTTGTGCTTCTTATTTTTCCAGGAAACATCTGTTTTTAAAAATCAAAGTTGGCATTTTTTTTGTGGGGGGGGGGAGGGGTGAAAGTAGCTCACTTTGCCTAGGGCGCAAAATAGTCTAGCACCGGCCCTGCCTAGAGGGGATTCTTAAAGACTACGGGGAAAGCTAGACAGAGGCTTCCGTCCCCCCAGGGCCAATGGTAAAAACCCACATTGCACAAAAACCTCTGGCTGCAGACGCACGCAGTTCTTACGTAACTCCAGTAGGTGGCTCTAAAACCTAATTGTTTATTTTCTCAGACCACAACTACGTGCCGGGGCGGAGGGAGGGGGATCTACACACATCTTAATGAAAAGGGTTGCACTTCCCCAGGTTTATTTGCTTCTTCCTCGACCCCTTTTAGAAACGCAGTGTCTTCGTCCTTCTCTTTTTCCTTTTTTAGCCACCTGAAGACAGCAGCTCATACCAGGGTCAAGCGATACCGGGATAAGTGGGAGGAATGTGCGTGTTAACATGACATTTCCCGAGGACAGACTGAGGCCACGTTGTGGCTGCTTCTCCATAGACAAAAATTCTAAGGGAAAAAAGCATTAATCATCGCATGCACAGGCCGCTGCTGACTACTGTTAGCTACGCGCTTTCCCAATAAAAGGAACAAGTAAGGGCTTCTGGAGTTTCTGTCAACTCCCTTTTCCTCCCTTAGAGATATCTTAGCCAAACCATCTTTTGGGTTTATAATATATATTCTCTCTCTCACACACACACACCTTTTCCACACACACAAAAGATAAATGCTTCCAAGTAGCATGTTTCATTCTGGAAATCTATTTCCCCTAAGAACACAATGGCATTCTCTCCACAATCTGAATTACCTCTTTTGTTGGCAGCTCTCAAAGGTTTAAGTTATTAGCTTCCTTTCCAACAGCCTGCTGACATTTGAATGGTGACATATTAGAACTTCACAGCAAGGTCTCGCAAAGAAAAACGCTGCCTTAACACGTACACCCAAAAGCCTTTTTTTTCTGTTTTGTTTTCTTTTTAAAGGAAAGGAAACACTATGACATTGCAGACTTTTTAAGGTCTGATCCTGGCTGAATTCAACCCTGGGCTAATGAAAAAGGAAAGAAGGCAAGGCCTTTACACAACTGGCACTAAAGCCAAACGTGTCTCTTGCACTTTTTTCATGTACTCTTCTGGATCATCCTGGACTTTGTCTAATATAACTGGATGTGAAAGCTGGACGCTCAGCATGACAAGGTAACTCGTGTCTAGGTAAAAGAATAAGTGGATAAAGACTTGTGGGGGTCAGCAAGAGAGGCACTGGCTACACGACCCACAGCTCAGCTAAGACTGGATTTTGACACCTGATTGAAGACACCCCAAAAAGCTGAGATTATGATCAGGTACCAAAAGCAAATCCGGGCTGATTCAGAGGGTGGCAGTCAGAATGCACAAGGCGGGATTAGTGTGGATAGAAGCCACAGGTCAGGGGGAAAACATGGCTGCCATGGACTCAAAGGGCCAGGAAACATGTTAATTACTGGGTTGGAGGCTAGAGGCTAAGGGGTGATTCAACCAATTTACATCCTGCATTGTAGACCAAGATCCAAAGCCTAAAGCGGTCCAGTCTCAGAGCTTACTCAGTGTGTATGCATGGTCACAAGATTAAGGCTGCAATCCTCTGTACACTTACTTGACAGCAAGTGTCCAATTAAACTCAGTGGAATTTACCTTTCAGTGAACATGCATAGGATTGGGCTACGCAACACTGAGCCAGAGAATTTCGTGGGAAGATTGCATGCAAAGTAAGGTAAGTTTTATTCTCTTTCCAAGACAACAGCACAGCCCATCCCTTCAGTCTAAATTGCCAACTAACTCTCCCACTCAAAAAAAAAAAAGGAAGAAAAGGAAGGCTAGGGAGGCCTGGCTTGCTTTTGTGCTTTTAAGAGCAGCTTGATTGTAGAAATCAGCAAGTGAAGCTTTTCATGGCAGGGAGATTGATATCACCTGCTAATGTGTGCCTATCAAATCTGTTAAAGGCACAGCTGTAAAGGTCAGTTGAAAAGCTGGCAACCATACCTCAGCCCTGTATGAACATCGCAAGGACTTTCTGAAGGACTTTCAGTTTCACTGAAATTATCAAGGTTTAATACATACATACATAGGATCAGAGTACAATGCTGTAGTTGTACTAATGTACAATGATTTCCCCATCCTCAACGATTCATGGAGATAATTCACCTTAAAAACATGCATTGAAAAATAAGGAAACCCACGCTTTTTTGCTTCTCACGCCAAATGTAATCATGCAGGAAAATCATGGTTAAGACAAGCTATAGGGTAACTGTTCCATTAGGCCTGAAGAATGTATTTTCAAATATAATGTATTTTCATAAGACTAAGGTAAAACAGAAACAATAATATTTGTTTTGCTGCACTGACCCCACTGACCCTGCACCATGCCCAGCACAACAGAAGATGAATGAGCTTTGGGGGTCAGGTGTGGTGTGTAGACAAAACAGCATGGCTTTCAGACCAAGGTTGTAGGATGCCCTCTAAAGAGGAGCACAGTTTGTGAAGCTGGCTTACTAAAAAGGTACGGTCCACATACCTTCAAGCCTAGACCATATTTAGGATTCCGAAAAAGAGGACAACCAGGCCTAATCTACACCTGCCATTTATCCCAGGGTGGACTCGAGGTCATCCCTGCAGGTCCAAATGATGCACAGCTGATCCTGGAGTGAACCTGGGATGACCACTCAGTTCTCCTGGGATAGCTTGGACTGCTTTTGTCCCATTTTTTCCTCCAGTTGCTCCACTGGCAGTTTGGCTCTCCTTCTCCCCTGCGAGGGAAATCGTGGGCTCAGGAAATCGGTGGCAGGAAATGCTTTCCTGCCACCCCCGCAGTGCTCATTTGGGGCCTCAATGGCTCCAATTGGAGCGGGAGGGCAGGAATTATGTGCTTTCCCTGCCTCTGCTCCAATCTGGGCCTTTAAGGGCCCAATTGGAGAAACGGAGGGAAAAGTGTGCTTTCCAGGGCCTCCGGGAAGCGTATCATTCCCCCACTGCCATGCTAATGGCGGCCTTAAAGGAGAAAGTGTGTCATTTCCGGACATTAATTACGGAAAATCCCCTCCTGACACCCGGGATAGAACAAAAACCCGGACAAATCCAGGGAAATCCTGACAGTTGGTCACCCACTTCCCTCCTGTTTCTGTGCATTGTTTGACTGGGTCTAGAAAGAAAATGTGAACCAGTTCCTTGCAAAAGTCATTTTCCCTCCTCCATTACCTCCCCTATATCACCAAATACTTTAGAGTTCCTCAAATAATGCGGCTCCATGAGCCAGTTCCTTTTTTTGTTCTTTTTGCAGTTAGTATGTAAAAATTGTTTTCATAATATATTTGATAGAGAGTGTGACAACTACGGTAGTGATTAGAGGTTCACATGCAGGACATTTGCAACGAGGACTGAACATGAATGGCAAAACAGAAGCAGTTAAAATGAGTTCAAACCCACTCTCAGCTTAACTTGATATTTATTGGGCCTTATGAAAACAGGAGTTAAATAGAGCGAGCGCTGCTGGAACAAGGGCAAACCGTGTGCAAGCGTCCTCGTCCAGCTCTGCCAATGCACCCAACCCTACTGCACAGCCCCTGCTCCTCTAATAATTTTCTCATGAGCAGATACTGCCAATTGTGACAAATGATGCTGTGAGTTGGTGATGTGGACCTTGATTCCACTGGGGGCCAGGTTGGGACAACCAAATTCATTTGATCCAAGGCTGAAATAGATTTAAGTAAGGCCAGCTTTTAAGTCCTGCAAATAAATTTGATGTCAACATCGCATGCACTGAATATTTGCTTTAAGCAACACTTGCTTTTCCATTTATTAAGATAAATGTATTTAAATCTGACTTTTCTCCAGAACTCTAATGGCCTCGGTGCATTTGAAAGGGAATAGTAAGTTATGGGCTGATGAGTCCAAGACACGACTGAACTGCTGACTTCCAGAGCGCAGGAAGAATGAGGGTGAAATGCACAGGTTGCATACAATAGACCTGATGGTCTTCCTTTAGCCTTCCGTTGACTTTCATTCAAGTCCCAAAGGTTAAAAGGCAGAGTTGATAGTGGTGGGTAAACAAGCAGAGTGCCGAAAGGTATTGTGTTGAGCTGACCTTGGGTGATGCGAAATGTCTGTCTGTGCTGATTAATCTGAGATGGGCCATTTACACATACAAGTTCACCACTTGATGCTTCTACCGTCAATGAACAATGGCAGTGCAACTGTGATCTAGCCTTTAGTAATGCTGTTGCTCTTATTCCACCTCCCACCCCCCAGTGGCCTCTAGCCTTGTCATATACGACACTGGTGCCTAAGGACACTTGTGCTACGCTGCCAGCAGTGGGAATAGTAATTTGCTGCTCTCCTCAAGGAGCCACCTATATGAACCTGCTGGGCCCATTCGGGGCCAGCCCCGACACACAGCAGCATGGGAAGGTGACCTGCTTCAGGTGGCACCATTAGGAAGAGAAGAGGTGAAGATGGGCTGGTTCGCAAGACACGACATGGGCTAAACTACCATGGGCTATTGGGAACCAGCGAGAGAGAGCTTCTGCTTTTGCTCAGCAAGTCACAATGAGGTCCTTTATAGATTGCTGAGCATGGTGAACAAACCCAGACTGCTGGATTGTTTAGAGCTAAACAATCCAGAGGTTAACCCAGTTTTTCCCCCCACTCTCTCCTGCTTGTCCCTGGCAGCCGATGGGTTGTTTAACGATGATCTGCTGTGTTGCGCAAACCAGATGAGTATCTGAATAGTGCGGTGAGTCTTTATAAAAAGTGGCCCTACGAGGCAGCAAAATGGAATTGTGTGATGGCCATATTAAGTCTTGGGGAGTGAACTGGTGAGGGTTTCTTCTTCTGGCAAGGAGAGAGAATGAGACAGCTCTTCCCTGCCTCTTGCTTTAAGAGCAAGATTCCTCCTTTGGCTGCTGTCAAACGAGTCGCCGTCTGCAATTTTGCAACTAAAACTCATCATCCTCAGGGTGCAACTGACAGAGAAAAACAGCAGGTTTGAAGAAGTAGAATATGCCAGCTGCTAAGAAACATACACATACATTTGGAGATTTTCAAACAACAGCACATGAAAAATACTGCTTCTAATATCCTTACCCCTGAGATAAGGAAAAAGCAGCAACATATTCGTTCCCGAGCTAGAATGGCGGAACTAATTCATATATTTGGTTCAGCCTTATTACTAAGCCCCTAAAAGTTATTAACCTGGAAGGTGTGTTTTTTAACTCACCATTTTACTCATTTTTACTCATAAGTAGGGCAGGTCTTAAAAGTAAAGAACTGGTAAGTAAAACAAGTTGCAGGATAGAAGCTCAGCCAGCTAACAAAGAAGAACAGAGTATTCTGTGTCTCTTTTGCAAGTCTGTTGCATTTCTGTACCAGCTTGGGGGAAGTGCAGCCTTTCCTCCGCACCCAGTCCAGAAGCTAAGCAGTCTGGCTAAAGTGTTATGCCCCTCGTTCGCAAGCTCACTGTGTTTCCATGCTGGCCACAGAGGGCTTTACTTCTTCCACGGCCAGCACAGTACCTGAGTGAGTTGGCAAAGGAGGGACAGATTGCTCTAGCCCTCCTTGGTCAGCCTGTTCAGTCACCTGGAGGGAAGTCCACTCATTCATCTGCATGGGAATCCCTGGTCGCCAATGGTGACCAGGGGAATAGTTAAATGCAAGACTGATTTAACTGCATGTAATTGAGATAATTCGTGTTGCGTTCATTTATTACAGTGTGCCTTTCACTTCTGGAGATGGAGAGCATGTTGTTTGGAATTAAAAATGAGCCACAAGACTTGAAACACACAAGTTTAATAGTTGCCCTAAGTATCAGACAAGTGGTCTGGATGGACAAGTGGTCTGGTCCATCCATTCTGGCATTCTGCTTTCAACAGTAGCTGGCCCAATACTTCAGGAAGACTAACAAGTGTGGTACAAATGCAATAGCCTTTCCCCAGCAGGTGGGACAGACTTCAGGGAAGGGTATTGCTTTTATACCACACATCTGAGCTTCCCAGACGCTTCACTTAAAGGTATAATGCCCTTGAACATGGAGGTTCCATTTAGCTACCCTCTATAAGTGCCACTTCCTGGCATGCAAAACAAAACCGGTATTACACCTGACTTTAAAATATCCATACCAATTGTACCCTAAGGGATCTAAAGTAAGATATACTGTCATTAGGGGAGAAATCATATTGCTGACAATTTTAATCTGGTTGTAATAGGCACTCCTAATGTTACATATTTCTCCTCCTGCTTTTTATATGAAAGCACCCCAAATGACCCTCTTGTGAACAGCAGGGAAATTTCTTCTACACCTAGTATAATTGTTGCTGCAATGAAAGGGCAGCAGCAACAGGAGCCAACAATGGTCAGAAAACTCTGAAATAAAAGTTAATAAATTACTTTCACCAGGTATCCATTTTGTACAGGCTGTCCATGCCCTCAAAGTTAAACCCAAGAGTATTTATTCCACAGCGCTTTGCCTTTGAAACAGTATTTCTCAATATATGAGTAATATGATTTGCTACTTAATGGTAGTCCTGAACTTTCAATTGTATAGTGGTCCTTAATAATAGTGACTATTACTTTTGTAAGATGATCTCTGAAATTTCAGAGTGATCTACAGTGTGGTGGAATAGAGATTTCTATGTCAGAAATAGGTCTTTGTTTCAGTCAGACCATTAAACAAGAACCCACATTATCAGGTTAAGAAACCAGCAGGGATTAACTCCTAAAAAAGAAAAGAAAAAAGAGGCGCTGGAGTTGAAATCTGTCCGAAATACATACATAACTGTTGGAGCTCAGCCCTCTAATCCCACGAAAGTGAAGATTCGCGGTATCTATTCACTAGTGAAGAAAAGACACTCTGTATAGTTGTACAGAGATAAGTGTAGTAGCTCTCACACAGTCTGATCCTTTGCACATTTGCTCAGAAATAAATCCCTTGGAGTTTGATGGAGCTCCCGCCCAAGTAACTGTGCATAGATTGACAGAGTTATTATTTCTCATGTTCCAGGATGGAACCTTTATTCATACAGGTCCTATGATAGAGCCCTAGGCGTCTTTCTCCGCAGCTTCCTGAGATGGAAAGCGGGACCAGAGCCACCATTCAGTAGAGACGGTGGAGAGCATTGATCAACCCTGTGTTAATAGTCTACTCCAGTGGTTCCCAATTGGGGGTCCGCGTAACCCACCCAGGGGGTCCATGGCACCATTCACATATTCACCATTCATTTCTGGAGTCCACTGACAACAAATTCCTACCAGAAGTAAAATATAACATCACTGAGCACTTGCGTGATTTAGCGACTAGCTTCAGAGATTACTTCCCTGCACCTAATCCTGAAAACTCATGGATAAGGAATCCTTTTGAATGTGGTGACGTACAACTAACAACTCTATCTGCGGAAGAGCAAGATGCACTTGTTGACGTGACTTGTGATGGTTCATTGAAATCATTTTTCAAAGAATATAGACTGGACCAATTCTGGGTGACGGTTTTTCCTGATTATAAGAAGTTAGGTGAAAAAGCTTTGAAACATCTAGTTCCCTTTTGTTCCACATATCTTTGTGAACAAACATTTTCGAATTTTGTTATATGAAGAACAAGCATAGAAATCGGCTCGATGTTGATCCAGATTTGAGATTAAAAGTAGGAAATACTGAACTGGATGTGGAAGGGATTGTTTGGGACAAAAAGAGGCATGATTTTCCCCATCACATTTAGGTTTAGTAGCTGCTAGACAAGTCATAATTTGTTCAATTGTAAACTAGACGTTAGTAAAATTAAATTGCCTTTATATTCCTAACTAAATCATTGTCATTTTTGCGTGGTAATATCACAATTTTTATGGTCTGTTTTTCAGTATACCTAAAATCCTTTGCTTATTAGGGGCTACCCCTTATTTTCTCCAAAAAAATTGCTTCGCACAGGTAACTACCATAGAGATAACAAATTCTTCCAAAGTAGGGGGTCCATGGCTTGGCATTTGAAAACCATGGGTTCGGCAGTACTTAGCTAATTGGGAACCACTCGTCTACTCCATGGATGACTATTAGCATGTTGCTTTGGGGGTACCCCAATGTGACATGCTAATAGTCATCTGTGGAGTGAACTATTAACACAGGGTTGTCTATTGCGTCATCCAAACGTGTCCCTATGTGATGAGTAGGAATACTTATCATTTTTGGAGGACTTTCAGCTTTTGTATGGTAATTCTTACTACTTCCATTCTCAATGGTGATAATTATTCCAATTTTACAGTTCGAGAAATGCAAGCCAAGCATCAGAACCAAATCACTTGGTAAAGGAGTATGCTAGTCATACAGAACCCTTTTTGTCACCACTTGAGCTTCAACATCTCCAGCTTTGATCAGAGGAACTTGATTTCTAGGCTGCTCTTCCTGATGTGTGCCTTTTTTGCTCTTTTTCTTGCATCCCCTGAGACTTCTATTTTGCGCAGTTCCACTGACCTAATGCTGCTCCTCTTATTTCGGGTGGCAGCTCCCAGTTTTTTATTTTGTTTTTGTTTTTTAACAAAGTTTTTAGAACCTATAACCTGTATGAAGTATTTGCGTTTTTGTTTTTATTTTGTTAGTAACTTACAGCACAAATGCCTATACATGTCTACTTAGCAGTAAAGCCCACTGAGTTCAATAGACTGCAATTCTATGCAAATGCCCCTGGGAGTCAGTCTCACTGAATCCAATGGGACTTACTTCTGAATAAACTTACATAGGATTGCTGTGTTAGTCTGCTTCTGCTGACCAGGAAGCAGCACAAGTTAAGACCAGCTGTGCTAGATGAGACCAAAAATCTTTCTAATCCAGCATTCTGTTCCCACGGTTGCCAACCAGATGCCCATGGGAAGTCCACAAGCAAGGCTTGATTACCTCAGCACTCTCATGCTTGTGTTCCCCAGCAACCGGTATACAGAAGCAGAGTTGTCTCTAATATTGGAGGGCAAAGAGTCATGCAAGCCACTAATGGCCATGCAATGAAAATCTATGCAGAGGACTCAGACCCCTAAACAACGAAAAGCCCTGCTCTCACACACACACTGGCTTCTGGACTTTGCCTGACATTATGCACTCATTTTCAAAACCACCTAAAGGACTAGAAACTTGTTTTTGAAAAGCCAAGATTTCTAGGCTGCCAAATTCTGCATTCGCAGGGTATGATTTAAGGATACACGTAGCCCTGTTTCTTAAGAACAGCCATACATGTTAAAACTACGGAGCCAAGAAAGGAAAGCTACTAAACTGCAATCTTGTTAGAGGAAGAAAAACAGAGATGTGCGCTCTTTCCTTTCAGGGGATGGATAAGCATTGCAGTTTATTTTCCCTTCTTAGGCACTGGAAGTTGTATTTATGTTTAACAGACTCCATTTGGCATACATAAAGAAGGACAGAAGTGTGAATTATGAAAGGCCTTCAACCTCTCCAGGAAGTTGTAATAATTGAAATACTAGAGAAAATGCACTTCCTGAACAATCAGAAAAGTGAGAGGGAAGGATTCCCCCTACACACATTGGGCTATAGAAGTCTGCTTTGCTTTGACGTTTGTTGTTCATTTTGACTTTGCTTCAGGAAAATCCTGTAGCAATTGGTATGAATTCTTTTATTTACAATTATGTAATTCTGTTGGCCCTTCTGTAGCTCAGGAATGGTTTAAGAGAGCATCATACTAGTTCTGAGGTAAGTGGCAATTTGTTTACACATCTCAACGAAGTTTTAACACAATCACGTCTGCCTTACTCAGTGCTGAAGGGAATTTGCATTTTCTCCCATCTGACTAACCCTTTTTTTCTTGTATGGGTACCAGCTTTTCGAAGTACAGCATGCATTCCGACACGCTGGGGGCAGATACGTTTTAAAGAAGGGTTTAATTCAAGACAGGGTTCACCTGAACCTCTTCTCAGTCCTAGGGTAGGCACTGGAACATGTGAAGTAATTAGAATAACTGTGCCTTTGACCACAGAGTGCTTCACCTCAGCACTGACCTAAAGAAATACAACCAGTCCTCACAGATCTGGCCTTTCAAGCTAAGATTCGTGATTTCCAAGACAGACTGAAACTAGACAGATTTTTAGATATTAAATATTGGAGACAAGCTTCACCAGGGATTACTCCCATATTTCCACGGCCAGAGATCAGTCCTTGATCAGGCAATGCAATCATAAAGAGTTCATCCAAGTCTATGAAACTGCCCAACACTCCAAATTCTACAAGCGGTCCATCAAGAATGAGTTGCTAATGTCCATATTCCACATTATATCCTAAGAGGTTAAGCAACGCACAACTGTGAAGGAGGATGGTTTTAAAGTTGGTTCTTAATGTTGTGATAATGTGAGACATATCCTTTTATCTTTAAAAATGGTAGAACTCCCCCCCACACACACTTCTCTTGAAATGTACAAAGCTGTGCTGAGATGTGTGTATGTCTATACACACACCATATGTAGTTCCCTACGTATATAAAATCATAGGCTTTCATTTGAATTTATGTCAACCATATTTTTCCTCTTAAAGTGCACGTTTCCCCCCTTTTTGATCACTTGGACCGTAACAGCCTAATAATATCATATGGCTTATATCCCAAAGTGCAAGTCCCAGAATGGCTTGAGACTGAATGGATCTTATCTGGCTTCTAGTGTGACTGACTAGTTTTCTTAACATTCTGGTGCTTTTTACTTGCTTTGATCACAGCTGATTTCAGTTATCCTAAGAATAGTAGCAAGCCTTACTTTATTCTGGAGTTGGCATTGCTGAGCACCTGCTGAGGGCCCATGACCAATCTCTGGAGGCGCCTGGCCTTATTACTCCTCCTCCTTCTTGTTACTAGTGGTTTACTGACCCTCTGTGAGTGAGTGAGCAGAAAGTGCCAAGACCTCTACCTGCCTGGACTTCTCTCTCCGGGTAGGAGTGCAGATTGGGAACCCAGGGAGAGGTAGCAGGGCAACTTATGCATCACTCCAAAAGGGGGAATTGCTTTACCAAAACAGATTTGAATACATTTACATGTGCTAATGTATAGATATGGATGCAAATTTAGAATATCATGACTATAATTTAATTAGAAATAAAACACATTTTACCATAATGGGGAGGAATGTGACCAGCTGAGCTGCTCAGTTTGCTGTCCAGGTGCTAACTGTGGACAGGAGACTTCAAAGCTCCTGCTCTCCTTTCCTACAGTTCTTTATCTTTAAACTAAACTTGGACTAGACAGCCGCTCTAATACAGACTGTCTTCTGTAAAGTAGGACACATGGCCTAGGAAGGGACACATAAATGAGCTGTGATAACAGTGGTGAGGAGGAAGTGGGCCTATTCAGGGAGACACCCACTGAGAGTGCCCTGCCCATGGGCTTCCCAATACCAGGATAAAGGACTGACTGGATTCTAGGTGTATTGAACTTCCCCTTATGTTCTTGGGAAAAGAACAGTTATCCTTTACACACACCTCCTTTCTTTCTCTGTCTCTCCCAGTCACCCGAGATCAGAGGCTTTGCTAGGCCTTGGCCCAAGCAGATTCTACTTGGCTCCAAACCCCCAGCAGAAGGTTGGACTTGATGGCCTTATGGGTACCTTCCAACTCTACTACTCTACGATTCTATGATGCTACCCTGAATCTATTTACCAGCCTCTGGATCCTTTCCTCAGAGCTCTGAGTGTTCATTGGTTCCAATGAACATCTTCCCCACCCCCAGATCAATTGCCCCACAAGAGGAATTTTTCAAGGGGTCTCACAGCTGGGGACCAAAGAGTTAACCATCCCCTCCTCACTTGCTGCAACACCCACCAAAATTCTAATTGAAAAAGCTTAATTGCATGGGAGAGGGGCCTGGAAAGGGCTCATTTAAAAAACAAACACCTTATCAGCCACTCTTTTTTGCACATTTGTTTTACAAATTAATTGTAATTGAATAGGAGCTACTAATTTCGGATGACCTGGGCTGTGTGCGTGCAAATTAATTAAATAATTTATTTTATTTTATGTGCTTTGGATGGGAAATTAATTGGCTGTCTTTGCCATCTATGAAATTTAAATAAATGCTAGTAATTCTTTCTAAAGTTGCAGATCAGTGTCCTATGAGCCCGGGCCCAGAATCTTTTGAATGCCTAGCAACACCCCTGGCCGAGATTACAATTCAGAATATAAAATTCTGACTCAAAGCCTCTTGCTTGCTTATAAGGATTTACTTTGAGTAAACACATACTGGGAACAGAACTACAGCCTTAAGATTAATTTTCAACAGATATAACTGCCCTCTAAGAGCTCTGGGAATCTTTAAGTACTATTCTCAGCGTTTCTGCAGGGGAAGCCATGGCAGTTCAAAATGAGTTTAAGTTTGCATTGCTGGTGTGCTCTTAGGGCATTTTCATACCTAAATTGGTGGGTTTTTTCATGCCTTGCATTTGTAATGCAAATGTAAAACTTGTACTGATCAGAAGGCACCCTCAATCTTTTAAAAACTGTTTCCTGCTTTCTATCCTGTCTTAACAGAATTTACACGTAGCCTGAAAGGGTCTGATAAAAATGATTTTAGTGTCACACGGATATTCTCATCAGATCACTAGAACTCCCTGTACTATACTGAATGGGATATGAAGGGCGGGGGAATAAAAGGGCTAACACTCCTCCCCTCCTTACCAATTCAAACTGCAGAATTAATTTGAGCTGAGGGGATTGTTCCTCACGCCTCCCCCCTAGGGTGGCCCATTTTGAACTTTGCAAATCTTGGACAGGAAAAAACCTGCCTCAGTGCAGTGGGAAGCTAACTTGCTTTTCGGTACATGCTGTTCTCCTGTACTTAAATGACAGGGAAGTAGCTCTGTGGAAAACTGGGACCATACTTGACTCTTCCTCTTCCTGATGTGAGCGAAGTAGACTCAGTCCACTCATCCACGCAGTTTACAGGCTTCCTGCAGTCTAAATAATATCATCACAGGGCTAGGATTTCAACAGCACCATTCGTCTGTTTAAAAGGCAAACTGGCACCCTGACTTGCAAATAAATTGTTTGGATTTGTCTGCCCCCCACACTCGAAGCCTCTGCTGAACTTTGCACGCATGGATAGCAAATGCTCAAAAACTGACCAGGGGGGGGAGTTCAAATTCACTTCCTGCCTCAGATATTCCTATAGCTGGATAAACACTATGGCGTGAGATGAAAAAGCCATGAATTGAGGGGCCGTCAAATCTCAGGGTATCAAATCAAATCTCAGGATATCACAGCCCGTCAACAAGCTGTGCCAAGGGGAGGGTCAGTCTCTTTCTGGCCTCTGTCAGTTTTGCATGCAGTCATTCAATATCCTCTGATCCATCACATTTCCTCATCAATCTGTGAAATTGTTTTTCAAATGTATGAACATTCGCAGTTTAATATGAATATTTTTTTTCGTACACATTTTATCCTGAAATACACAGTCTGGCCTAGTTCTTCTACATGTATAATAAGCCATCTCTGACAAGAACATCTCTTATTTACTTGGTAAGGAAGTTATACTTGGGGCAAAACTAGATGGTATAGCAGCAGATCAAGCTGTTTAAATGTACGTCTTGCCACTAACAATATAAGGCAGGGGGTGAAGGTCCCAATTTGCAGAAGGAGCTTGTTGGTGGGGATGCTAAACCTTCTTCCTAGCTGCAGCCTGTCCCCCAGTGTCACACTTCCCTGAGCTGGGCTCCGATTCTAGAAGTCAAACTTGCTGGGAGAGATTGCATGGGAGAGTGGTAAAAGGAAACAGTAGATGGTACAAGGAAGCTTCATCTCTCTCTCTCTCTCTCTCTCTCTCTCTCTCTCTCTCACACACACACACACACACACACACACACACACACACCGGACCCTTTTGTTCTTTAAACCTGAAGCTCTCCCCTTTTACATGTAATTGGGAAAGACCGCCATTGAAAAACCATCACATCTAGTTGGGCCCCACAAGAAGACACAAAATAGACGTTTTCATTTTGTAGAGCTAGGCACCCAAGGTCATCATATGAAGAGGGTCCATGGGCTTTAAAGACTACTGCCCTTGGTACCATGAGCCTCGGGCAGGGGGCCCTTGATTAGGGTGACCATATGAAAAGGAGAACAGGGCTCCTGTATCTTTAACAGTTGTATTGAAAAGGGAATTTCTACTGTTACTTTCTACTGTTAGTTTTTCCCTACCCTGTGCCTGCTTACCCTACCCTGTACCTGTTTGCATTCTCTTCCCCTCCTTATTGTTTTACTATGATTTTATTAGATTGTAAGCCTATGCGGCAGGGTCTTGCTATTTACTGTTTTACTCTGTACAGCACCATGTACATTGATGGTGCTATATAAATAAATAATAATAATAATAATAATAATAATAATAATAATAATAATAGGTTTCATTTGTATATATGGAGAACCTGGTGAAATTCCCTCTTCATCACAACAGTTAAAGTTGCAGGTGCCCTGCCCTCTTTTAAATCTGGTCACTCTAGTATAGCTCCTGCAGCTTTAACTGGTGTGATGAAGAGGAAATTTCATCAGGTTCTCCATATATACAAATGACAACTCCTGAAATTCCCTTTTCTATGCAACTGTTAAAGATACAGGAGCCCTGTCCTCTTTTTCATATGGTCACCCTACCCTTGATGGGGTCTGATCAACTAACATGTTGATTAATTTTCTCATGTGTAGAAGCTTCATTCCCAGGCAGGACTATCCCTATCATTAGGCAGGGTGAGACAGCCACCACAGGCAATGGATGCTGGGGAGTAGGGTGGTAGTAACCACCCCTCCCACTCTCCCTGACCCCCCTAATCCAGTCTGCTTCCCTCAGATGCAGGGAGGATGCTGCCCCATCACCAGATTTAACTGCCAATTTGGTTGGAGTCTGGGCACTCTCTTTTCTTTATCTCAGGCAGCAAAATATCTTGGGTTGTTCTTTTCTCAGGTTGGATGGTAGAGATTGCCGGTTCCCCAAAGAAACTCTCTGGACTCTCTCCTGAGTCCATTCCCCACTAGTTATGGGAAGCTTGGATTAGAAAGCCAAAATGGCTGTGAGCAAGAGTACACATTGACATCTTTACCCCTCCCATACTCAACAACAAGAGTGGAATCAAAGCAAAAGCAGAAATTAAGAGGACGTGCAACACTTGATTCTTTCAAATCTTTCCCAGAATGGTGACCTTACTGTAAACAGCTGATGCAAGTTTGCACCACATCCTATCTCATGTCTCTGCTTCTAAGGATCCAATTCCAAATTTTGTCAGAGGCAAATACTAACTTTCCCTCAGTGTTTTTCATGGTCATCACCACCTTCATGCCCTGTTTGTGAACTTCCAAAGGCATCTGGCTGGCTGCCATTGAAAACAGGATGCCAAGCTAGATGGCACTTGGTCTTATCCAGCAAAGCAATTCTTCTTTTCTTAGAGAATAGCAAAGTGACACCCTAGGTAATAAAGTGCTCCATTCGCTCACCTCGGAGAATGAAGCCCATGCAACTTTTCTTCAAACGCTTCTGTGAAACGCTTCAGCTTTGTGGGCCTGATCAGTTTGTGTCTGCACTATGATTCATGCCAGGAGAATCATAGCAGGGAGAAATATAGCTTTGTTTTCCCCACACACACCCGCCCACACTTTTTTTAAAAGCTACAATGGGACATGGCATGTGGCAACGGCAATTTATAGTCTGAATTGTCCTTGCTCCAACAGCATCTACCCAACCTGATATACCTAACCAGTCCTGAGCATGCCATACACAGATAAACACTGGACATCGACACACCAGTATTTATTACAATTTCTAAACCACATCATCCTTCAAGCTTGGCTTCAGGCTCTTTACAAGCAGGTAGCAACACTTTAAAAACACAACACAATAAAACCAGCAAGTTAAGAAAACTAAACTATAAAATGCTATATATGAAAACCAGAGTATAACCGATGCACACCAGTTTAACAAAAATGTGATATTAAGCATTTCCGGGAAAGGCTTGAGAGTTTGATGATTCTCCAGTGACAAAGGATTTGCAAAGTTGTAAGGCAGCCACCAGGAACATCTCTCAATACTCCCTTACTTTTTGGACTTGATGAGCAGAGCCATGGAAATGCTTTTGGTTGACTGAGGTATAACAAAAGGGAGGAGATGGGAGAGATGGTCTTAGGGCTGATCACAGGACTGACCTGCGGGGCTTGTTCAGAGATGGTTTAATGAAAGCAAACTGAATATAACGTTTTCTGCTGCTGTGTTCTGATTTTGCTTGCTGTTCTGACTTGTATATTTTCTTATCATGATTTCATCTTTTCTACTTTTCACATTTATTTCCCATCCTGCATTTGGTAACTGCCCTGGACAATATATTTGGAAAGTTGGGATAGCCATTAAAAAATAATAATAGAACAACTTCATTCAGTTTACATCCAGTTGTTTTTAGCATCCCACCATACATTGCTGTTTCTGTGGACTTCAAATGCTTATAAAAGGTCCATAACTGTAGTGACTGAGGCACATTTATGCACAGTTTCCGGAAGTTAAGCCTCACTGGACTAGAGTAAAACTTACTTCTGAATAAATAGGGACTGTATATATATTATTCACAAAGTGATCTCTGCAATTATTCCTCTCTACCTTCTTCACTGACCCTAACCTTTTGCCTCCTAGATAATCAATGTGCCTCAAACCTGAAGTGGTGGTGCCATTCATATGATGGGTGAGTTTCTATCACCATAATTGCATTCATGGTCCTCTTTGCTAAATTTACAACAACAATGCTGGTGAATACCAATTGTGGCTTTGCTGATTGTGGTCCACGTGTCCTGTTCACGTGCAACGTGGATGATCTCAATAAACAAAGTCTTCCACGTGGCGTCAGGAAAACGGGGGCATTGAACAATTAGATGTACTTGGAAGACTTTAAAAACAGAATACCACCTTGAGTAGAATTCAAGGTGAATTTGCCTCTGTTATCCAAATGCCAGTTTTAAAAGGACAGAAACAACAACAACGAACAAAAGGAGTTGGCAGAAACCACTAAGTGAATTACAGCTTAGCATTTTCACTGTAGGTATCTTTAATCCTCTCTATTATTCTTACATGCTTGCAAAGATTATTAGATAATCTCCCATCAACAAATTTCTTTTCACTTAGAGAGAACGGCATACTTGTTTGATTGTGCCTATTACAGGCTAACTGTCCAAATTTTCTCAATGTGCACTGCAAGGTCTGCAATGAGGTTTCTGAAACAACATCCAGTTTTAGGCCACCTCAGGACAGGCAAAGCTTTAAACCAAGGGCAATGGAAGGTATGTAAACATGAACCCAGACCACCTCTGGAAAACCCTCTCTCCCTCTTTCCTCCTAAAACATATGGCTTGTGGGCATAACTTCCAGGGATTGGAGGAGGGACGTATTCACTAGGCCAGATACAGCCTTGAGTCACCTACTCCTGCTCCAAATGGTTTTTGACTTGGTAAATAACCCACACATGTAATCCATTTCTTTAGGTAAGCAAACCGCTACTACCTCCAAATGCTTTAAGGGAAGGGCCAACCCAACCCGTGACGATGTTGCTATTTCGACACTTAAGACTATCTTATCCCATAAGCAGTCACTATGAAAACCAACAGCGATACTGTTATCAATTTCAAGGTAGTTGAGTCAGCACAATACTGTTCAATGTATTGAAAGCAACAATCCACTTATTCCTGAGTAGTCCCGACAAGCGCAACAGCACACCAAAGGATTGCAGTTATGGTGGCCATGTGTCCTACTTTACAGAGGACAGTCCTCTACTTGAAAGGCTGTCCAGTCCAAGTCTGTTTTAAAGTCAAAGAACCAGAAAGAAAGAAAGAAAGAAGAGAAGGACCTTGAAATTGCCCATCAACAGTTAGTATCTTGATAGCAGATTGAGAAGGCATACAGCTCACCTAGTCACAGTATTTCCAATTATCTGTATTAAAATTATAGCAATGGTTTCTAAATGAACATCTATAACATAAATTCGCATATGCAAATGTTATGCAGATCTGCATCCTCTTTTGTCCCCCTCTTTAGTGATGCATGTTCTCTTTTTTGAAGATGTGTATGTGGCCACTCGAATTGCATGCAGGTTAATCCATAACTCAGTTAAACTACTGAATATAGATTTCAGTCTCATAGTCCCTCAATCCTAAACAAGAATCAGAAATTCTTAAACAGACTTAAGCACACATAACTACAAGCCTGACTATAGCCATAATGTACCAGAAAACAACACTGAAAACAAAAGCATTAACACCCAGGCAAACATGTTTAGAATCTGGGTGTAAATCTCATAAAATTCAAGTACTCTTTCTTATGGATGAGGATGTATGAAAACAGGTTTTGATAGACTTGAGCCCTAAATTAAATTGGTATAAAACAGTGTATCTTCAAAAATAAAAAAAATGTTCCTTATGTAGACAGCCTGTGGGTGCACGTGCATGTGTAAAAGCAATGCTGTTTTAAAACTTTTAAAATATAAGGCACTTTAAGAAGACTGGGAGGGCTTTGTTTAAAAAGATTTTAAATAGTTGTATTACACTTGTTTGACTATATAATAGTCCTACAGTGTTTCTTCCCAGTAGAATATAACCAGGTACAGTAAAACATGATTTTGGTAATGCAAAGCAGGCAAAAGTCCCTCTAGTAATCTAATTCTGGCATGAACACTAAAGATGCATTTGATATTTTCACCATTCTCCATCATATGAAGAAATGTTGTGTTATGTAAGTACATATATAAAACATATGTTTCTAATATCTAAGATGTAACATACCCCCGACTGGGTTTCTGAAACTAGTTAATGGTCTAGTTTATGCTTACAGAACTTTCTGCTATCTTTTAAAAGTTGACTTTGCTATAGTTGTTGAAGTGCAATCATAAGCTTGTTTACTCATACGCAAGTCCTGCTGCATTCAATAAGACTTACTCCCTAGTAAGAGCATTTAGAATTGCACACTGACCTGGGAGTAAGCCTCATGAAATTCAGTGGGTCTGACTTCCAAGTAGATAAGCAGATACTCAGGCTATACAACATTTTTTTACTGTAATTAAATGTTCTCTTTTCAACGGAGTTTGGTCTCAGTACTTTTGCATGTAAACTTCTGTATTTTTAAGATCAACCTCACACATACCCTGTAACATGTGCTGCGTGAGAACAGGTACACTTGTTTTACGGCTAATAAAAAAAGCCCATTGTACTGATGTACTGCACAACCAGTATGAGCTGCCTTCTTCTATGAGGTATGGTGACTGCTTTACTTCCCCTGAGAATTCTGGAAATCTCAACAAATATATACTTCACTATGACCAAGAAAGCAAGTATTTTTAAATTCAGATACCTTAAATCTGTACTTTCTCACTATGCTACACAAATCCAGCTCTTCAATACTATAATTTTTCAGATCTCAACATTCACTATATACTAATAAAGTTGTTGCATTAATTATTATTTTTTTAAAAAAACACTTCCATTCTATCAGCCACATAGAGCTATGTGAAGTATACATTCCTACATAAGATACAAATTTATTCCAGACCAACCGCTGGTACATGCTAAGAAAACATGCACTGAACATAATGATGCTACTGGAAAGTATACAAAGATGCACACAGATATGTCCTGAACCACAGTAATACACACATGGATTGATTCCTCTTCAGCCTCAGAATAAAATAAATACATAAAAAAAAGCTCCTAACAGTTTTGTTTAAGCTGTTACCAGCTCCAAAATTATTTTAGATGGGAAAATGCATTTCATCGAAACATAAGATGACAAGATCCCTTAAAGTATACCGTAAGGAATGCTGGTACCCTGGTGCAGAGAATAAACAACAAATATAGCAACCAATTGCACAGTATTTGGAATTCATTATTTGTGAACATCTTGAATTACATACTTTTAAGACTTATTAGACATGACAGGACATAATAGGACAGAGCTGGGAAATTCTAGATCAACTTTACTGGGGGAGGGGGGAGAGGAATCTATCCCCATCCAGTCTTAAAAGTCCTGCTCTACTTCCAATCAAATGAAATATGAGTTGCTCTCTGCATACATGTTTTGACTGCATCCCATTATTCTTGAGTTGTTCATCTTACTAGGGCTTATTTATATGGTTATAAGAAGGAACCCAGACCTTTGTAAAGTTGATCCAGAGTGATGAAATCTGACCGTAGACAAGAAAATGGGTGTGACAGTGGAAGAAGGGAAGCGAAGAACTTTGACAAATAAAAAGAAAGGCTTAAACTCACAGACAACAACAAAAATGTTTTTCTTTCTCTGTGTGTTAACTGACAATGTCTCTGCTAATCATTGTGGCTCGATTATAGAGGTGGGCTGAAACCCTCATCTCCAGCAGCCTACGGCTCATGCCTGCCTTTCAGTTTTGCCTTCAGCACTCTAAAGGTGGGTTTGGCCTTGGCTCACCATATTGACAGCAACTACTTTTCCCCACCCCAGATCATGTACCGCATTTGCTTGTGAATTTTACAGGTGATTTGAGGTAATTCGAGGTTAACGCAGTGGCTGCTTATCAAGTATCTCTGTTCCTGGTCTCAGTAGAGTATATCTCGGTCAGTGGGGGCGTTCATTATGTGATGAGTAGGACTAATTCACTAGTTGGCAGACCTTATTCCTTATGGAGAATAGAATGAAACAACAGATCTGGTAAATGGTTCCAGTCAGCTATTTTAGCCTTGTGTTTAGCACAGCTTGCTTATATCTAAGCTTCCTTGGGCTCTCCTGAAATACAACTTAATCTCTCTCTAACCTGTCTGCCAATTCAGATGTGTTTTCTCCACTCTAATGCGTCCTTAACAGATAGGGTTTTGCTTCAGTTTTTGTTTGTTTGTTTTGAGTTTGGGACTACCTAGAATCCAGGCGAACACACACCAATACATATACACACCCTTTCCAAATGTTACAACTCGATATCTATGCACACATTTGGACACATAATATCAATTTCACAGTTTGGTTTGTCTTAGTTTGCTCTTGCCCCTCCCAGATTTGAGCTAACATAATAGAGAAAGGGAAATTAGCTACAGGGAAAGTACCTGAGTTGCACCTCAGTTTTAAGGCTTGAGGCGGTATTCAACATGTACCCTGACTCTAAACATATTTACTTGGAAGTAAAAGGACTTAATTACAATGATGTGTTTAGGATATAATACTTGGTGGGTTGCAGTCCATCTATTTAATATTAGAATATGTATGCATAATTGCTGACCATGGACAGAGATATGAATAACTGTCAATCTAATTTTCTCCCTCCCTACATATCTTTTGCAACATACAATGTAAAGGGGCAACTGGATTCTCATTTAAAGAGTTGAAGAATGATCAGTTATTAAAATATGGAGCTGTAAATGGCACAGGATGGTGCAAAAATAAATACATCTCCGCTGAATTTTTTAAAAAGTTGTTGGCAGGAGTACAGGTGCCGTTAACAAATGTGAAAAATGTAAACATTTAAAAAGTAACAAGTTCTATGATATTCATTCCAAATTGTGTGCATACATTGGAGTGACTATTGCATATTCTAAATGTGTTTCAGTCTGACATATGTTTTGTTATTTTTAGAACATTATCAAGATGCAGGCCCTAAGCCATTTCTCCCCTTAAATCCATTTGGATTTATTTACTATATTTACTTTTTTTTCCCCAAGCCAAGCTTTACTATATGTAAAAATAAATTGAGCACAACACTGTCGTTTCCTTTCTGCAACCGGCTGCACAATCTCAGGATGGATCATTTTTCTCTACCAACCAGACTGCAACTTTCAGAATGTATATTTCATTTGCTAATGGCCTTTATTGCTTCTTTACTTGAACCATGTGGTCGGCAAGAAAACCGATAGGGCCCAATTCTTCTGTTTGTGCAACCTTCTTCTATGCTTTTAGTATGATGGCCTTAAGAGTTCAGTGCTTTAAAAAAAAATCTGACCACAATTTTTTAAAAAATGTTGCTTCTGTTATTTTGCTCTGTAAATTTGTGAAATGCTGCCAATGGCAGAACATATAACACTGACTATACTGACAGAATTTGATTGAAAAAAAATTGCTTTTAATTGAATCTGTGTGTGTACTTGTGATTTTTTTTGTTTTGTTTTGTTTTACCCTGTCATGTCAAGACAATTAAATCAACTAAGAGTAACCTTTAAAGCCCACCTACCTAATTTACAGCATAATCCTAGGCATGTCTACTCAGAAGTAAGTCCCAGTGAGTTTAATGGTGCTTCTTCCAGATAAACATGTGCAGGATTGTAGCCTTCATTAATGATTTGATTAAAAAAGGTGTGGGGTAATTGTTGCTATCAACAGTGATGCTGTTATTAATATTAAAACTATAAATGGGATTCATTGTCCACTACTCTGGAAGCTTTAAAAAAATCAACGAACCCTCTATTTTTAACTAAACCCCATTAATTAAAAAACATGGCATTATCGCATATATTTTATATTCACAACTCAAACATAACCTTTGAAGAGGGGGTGCAGGGACAAATAAGACAACGTTATAATATTCCAAAGTAAAAAAAAACACCTTTCAGTAATTTCTCTGGCTCCATTCCAGAAGTTTTTTAAAGGAGCAAATGTAATTAACTTCTCATTCCGATACAGATTGAAATGTCTAATACTGCTGTACACCGTGAAGGGGGGAAATGGAAAATGTGTAAAAATATGCAATATTGGGGAAATATGCTGTAATACTGATAGGCAGAAGATATTTAGAGCATGTTTAAGAAGATATGTTCACCTTTCTACACTGAGATTTGTACCAAATAGCATTTCACAAGGTTTAAATTAAGAAGTAGATACCATATTTTACCCAGAAAATTAGCTTGAAGACATTAGAAATAAAGGAACATTCACTTCAGATGTGCATGGATAATATAAAGAGCATGCCTCATTCTTGACATAAAAGGTATGGAAAGGATAATAAAGTGGACAAAAATTAGGGAAGACTTATCTGCTGTTGCTGGTTAAAAAATAACAACTGCCACCTCTGTTCTGATATTCACATCTGTGCTTTTTCCGTAACAGCAAATAGACCACACCATCTACTTGAGGTTGGCTGCTATTTTGTTTTTCTCCCAAGGATATCATAAAGCTCTTAAAAGTAAGCCCAGAAAATGTTCACTACATACCTGATCGCTTATTTGACATACAACAAGGTTGGGCTGATTATAGCATCCAGCAAATCTGATATACTTCAACCAGTTTCCTACATCTGGCTGACTGGCATCAATGCAGAATTTCACATTGTAATACTCATCCAAGATCTAGAAAGAAAAGAATACAAAATAATAAATTGTTTTTGTCTGGTTGGGCTGCACTAATGAAAAAATAAATCACAGCTCTTCAGATAAACAAGTGGAGAACGGCTCAAGCCTGTTTTATACCACAATATGTTTCTTCAGTAGACTTCACAAAAAATGATTAGATCAAACAAGGCCAGTAATTAAAGGAGCAATCAATCTGTTGTAAGGACATTCCCCCAAACATGTTCGTCTGTGATAACAATGTTGTGGAATAATCACTATAAGAACATTTTAATGAAGTAAATGTGTTGCTTCCCTGACATACATAAGGGAATAGTCATGATTTTTATCATTTTTATGAAATTTTGACTTTTTTATTGGCAAACAATAAATACAAAACTGATTTCCCCCGCACACATGGTATTGAACTTTATCATTTTGTATTTAATGAAGCCTTCCCCCTCCAAAATACTACTCACTAAATAAAGTTTAGGTTTTGAAGAATTATTTTTTTCCTAGCATTCCGCATGGTATGCAATGCTCAAATCATTTCCTTTTAATCAAAGCAAATTGCAGGATTTGGCTAATAATAGGGCCTCTTTTATGCCACACCAAAGAAAATAAATGCAATAAAAATGTAAACACTTGTTCAAAACGTAGCTATGTTTGGCACATGCCCCTAAATGGTTTCAGATATGTGGATAATAAACAAACCTAATGTGATTGCTACGGGTTATGTTAGAAATAATGTGCTATAAGAATAATATTATGATAAATGGCTAATTATTATAATGTGATATCACAATTTGTGTGCAGGCCTAACCTGAGATTTCAGCCAAGCATGTAAAAAAAAAAAAAAAAAATTCAAGATTTCCCTGTCTGGGGTATTTTGTATGGAAAACATGTTAACCACTTGTCAGCAGAAAGTTGCAAAAAGCAAAACAAAAACAAGTTTGTGTGAAAAGGACAGAAAAAGGCAGAATATGCAAAGAAAGAATTTGAACACATGTTCAGTTCCACAGCAGTTCTGGTCCCCAAATCGAATATCTTAAGAATCCTGGTATTGTTTAGCATTTTAGTTAATAAAAACCTAAAGGACTTTTCCTATCAAAGACTGAACAAATCTCGTCTATCAGCTCCAATTCAGAATGAACCTGGTGGAAAAGCTACTTTATCGGGTCCACCTGAAGGTTAAAGTCAAAAGTTGGAGGGCACATTTCCATAGCCCCAGAGCAGTTTTAGCAAAGAGCTCAGGTAATCACCCAGAAATAGTTTTAGATCATTAACTCTCCACAAACTTCAAGCGGAAAAAGCAGAGGGCACAAGGCAAGAGGTACTAAGAAGGTGCCTCTTGTATGTTTTGTTAACCAGCAGGCATTTACAGCAACAAGGGTGCCACCAATTTTGCTTGGCTTTTATTTTATTTTTTAATGCATGCACCAAAAAGGGAGACTTTGCTATCGAGATTGCCGGGGGGGGGGGGGGGCACCACTTCAAAGTCAATTTCACCAGGCAAACTAAGTGTTGGAATCTTTACACATGGAATTGTGTACATTCCAGGCAAACATTTCCGCTGCACACGGAAAGAGAAGTTGACTTCTGAGTTTCCAGAGCAAAACTGACTCCCACATCCCAGAGGATAAAACCAACCTTGACCCCCCCCCAACCTCACCTCATCACCTGAGACTCCGATGGGGTCATCCAGAAGAAAACAAATAAAATAAAAACCAGTCCTTTCTGTGATGATACCTAGCTGACGAACATTTGTTTCAAAACCAGTGTCCTTCCTTTAGTTTTTTTTTTTTTTTTTTTTAAATGCCATTAAGATCTGGCAAAGGGCAAAGAAACAGAAGGGGACACTTGAATAAAAGGGAGGGTCAACCTTTTGTCCTTTGGGCCCTTTCCTTAAAAGGAGAGGGATCAGGCCCTGAAGTGAAGACGAGACCAGTTTTCAAGCCTTTATCCTTCCTTATACACACACCCTCTGACCCCCTGCTCTTCCCACAAATTTATTAAGAGATCCAACTCTTCAAATCTCCACTCAAGGTTCAGAAGGTATATTAATCAAGTGAACTCCGGAAAATGAGGAGGGGGGGGAGGCACGTGGAGAGCAAAGGGGAAAAGCTTTCCAGTTCCAGACCTAATTCCTTTATATAATTCGTTTTCGTGTTGACTTCCTTTCGATTCCAACTGTCACCGATGAATTAATCCAGCAATTGAAGTGTAAAGTTCAAGTCCAGGGACTGGAGTTTGTTTGTTTCCTTTTTTCTTTTCAGTCGTTGTGTTTGAACATTTTGCTGCACTTTCGCTGGAAAAGTAAAACTTCTTGGGCTTAAAATCGTTCACTTTCCCAGACTCTCTCCTATCCAATCTGATGTGAGTGATTGATTTTCTTTTGTTATTGTTGTTGTGGCATATGCTAGTCTAGCAGCTAGACGTAACTCATGTCGATTCTCTATTTTAAGAAGAAAAAGGGAATAAAAAATCCCGTATTCTATCCAGAGGATTGAATAAGGTAGAAATATAATTGTGACCTTCCTCCTCCTCAAATATACCGTAAGAAAAATTTAAAGCATATATATATATATATATATATATATATATATATATATATTAAAAAGTCCTACAAATGTTCCAAGAACCGCATATCATTTCTTCTGTTTTACGTTTCATTCATTTACTTTCAGAATTATTGCAGTAATAGTAACAAAATCTGCGAATGCAAATACCTATTCTCTTTCTCTTTCCACACACACACACACACACATTACTGAAGCAATTTGGGCAAAGGAGTCTTTACCTGCGCCCAAATCTCCCGGGTTTACTTACTTGGGCAAGAATCGGATTTGGGTAAGTTACACCTTTCCTGGGACAGATGGACAGGCACCCCCCCACCCCCCGCAATCTCAGACTCGCATCTATCACTGCCCCCCCCCGCCACCGCCACAGCCCCAGAGACAGACGCCAACAAGCCACAAATGAGAGGGGGGGGGGGGAGAGAGAAAGATTTCAGTATTTTCCCCCTCTGCTTCTTTAAATGAAATCTACAAAGGGCGCCGGAGAAGGTGCCCAGGAAGAGAAGCAAGAGAAGAAGGGAGACAGGCGAGGGCGATAGTGCCGGGGCCACATGGAAACACACTTTTTTGTTATGACTAGTTGGCTCGAGCAATCGTCTGGCAACGGCTCCTCTTACCTTGCCCAGCTCAGATCACCAGGTCCGCTGCTTCCCCCAAACCCTTCCTTTCGCGGCGGGGGGTGGGTGTAGGGGTGGGTGGGGGGAGAAATGTTGAAAAGTTGGGGTGGGGTGCAAAATTTAATAAAATAAAATAATAATGACAATCAATCCTTCAGGCAGCAGTTGTCAGCAACATCTCAAGAGGACCCCCCCACTCTCGCCTTTACACTCACTCACCCACCTACCCACGCACACGCACACACGCGCACACACACACCCAACGCTCTTTCGCCGCCGCCGCCGCTCTCCAAAGAAGAGGGTCTGTGAAACCCGGTGGAGTCCCGCAGGCTCCGCTTCCTGACTTGCCTCCTGGAGCGTCCGATTTCCTTCTCCGGCATTTGTTGGGGGGAAACTTTTCTTCTCCTCGTCTGAAAACTTCTCAGGGTCCTTGCGCGGGGTGGAGGGGGGGGGAAGCGTTACTGAGGTAGGTGGGGGGGCGGCGGCGGCGGTATTCAATAAGAAAGAGGATCTTCAGAAGGGGGGTGGTGATGGATGTGGTGGTAAGGAGGAGGAGGAGGAGGATGCCGTGGGGCGTGGACGAGAAGACGCGCGGCGATTGCTTTAATTGTCCCCATTGATTCTGAACTGGCGTGTTAATTTCTTCCCATCGCCTTGCTTGCCCTCCGGGCTGCTTGGGGGGTTGCGGGCGTGTGTGAGTGTGTGTTGCGTCAAGAAAGTTATCGCAGGGGAGGGAGGGAACGAGAGAGAGAGAGAGAAAATAACTTCCTTTTCACTTCTTTGCCGCTCGATCACAAGGGAGGAGAAAAGTGTGTGTGTGTGTGTGAGAGAAAGAGAGAAGGAGAAGGAAGAGGAAAGTTGCACAAACCCCCCCCTCCCCACGCGGCACACCTCTTCAAAGCTTGTCCTAAGAGCCTCTTTCCCAATCGTAGACCCTCTGGGGAGAGAAACACCCCCACCCCGAAATCCCTGCGCCCCCTTCCTCCTCCTCCCCCGCCCCTCTCTTTGCAACCCTCAACCGACAGGCGTTTCTGTTTCATGAACTGTCTGTCTCTTTAATGAGAAGGAGCTCTCCGGCCAGCCACAGAGAGGAGGAGGAGGAGGCGGTGGCGAGGGAGGGAGGGAGTCAAGAGTGTGGGATGGAGGGATGGATTGGGAGGGGAGCAGAAGAAGAGGTATCTCTTCCCCTCCCCACCTCTTTGCCTACACAAGCGATCGGAAGCCAGACAGGCTCCTCTTTCAGTAAATTTTTAAAGTGACAGCAGCCTCCTCTGGCGAGAGAGGTCACAAGAAGGTCGCCCAGACAGAAGTCCTCGCCCGGCAGACTGATTACGGATGCGCCCATCCCCTTTAAACATGTCAGCTTCATCCATGTAATCAGCGGCCAATAGGGAGATCTTGGATGGGAGGAATTTATTTATTTATTTTACTTCCCCAACTCTCCTTTTCTTTCGCAGAGAGAAAGCTGAAGGGGGGGGGCGCCCCATCACCACCTCTTCGCTCTCTTTCAGTGTGTTTAGAAAGTGCAGCTCCCTCTCTCCCCTCTGGAAATGTTTATTCAAGGAGAGTTTTACACAAATCGGCTGCTCTTTATTTATTTTTGCAAAGCGGCATCGGTAGCAGTCATTAAATGAGAAGAAGTTTAATTGATAACTGGGCTTGTTTGTTTGTTTACGAAAGCAAAACTGCTTGGTTAAACAGATCGCATGCGATCCAAGTATGTTTTAATAGACAGTTTTATAATGTATGTGTGCGTGCGTGCCTGGGTGTAACAATTTCCAGAGGAGTAGCCGTATTAGTTTGTCTTGCAGCAAAAATAGAAGAGACTTGTGGCATCTTAAAGATGAACACATTTATTTTGGCATAACCTTTCCTGGACCTCATATTGTGATCACCCGCGGAAGCAGGACAGATGAATAAAATCGTACACTTACTGATCGGGGCTTAATTATTTTTCCCACCTCATCAAATTGCTCTGTCCCCTTTTAACTAATGCTTCATAACATACTTTTTAAATACTGGAAAGGGAAAGCAACTCGGCTTGGTCCATAATATCACATATTAGCCTTCGGGTTTTAAGACTTTGTCGACTTCTGGTACAGGTCTTTAAATAGTTTCTAAGTTAAGTAACAACTAACCTTTGCTCATAAAAACACACAAAGCGTATACATTTTGGCATTTCCTGAGAGTTTGCTATACTCCACAACACGAGAACCACGTGTGTGTGTGTGTGTGTTTTGGAGATGGCTTTTGTATAATAAAGTAGCATTTGAAAAAGAACATTAATGTAAATACAATGGGGGAATAGAAGGGGGGATTGTACCTATTAGATTAATAAAGCTGGTCTCTCTCAATGATATTATCTTGGCTCTGGTACTTATATCGATTGGTGATGCGAAGTGGGCTAAGCAGAGCAACGTTGAACGATACCCAACGAGTTGAACTTCAGCCATGGCTGCAGTTCGCATTCAGACCCCATGACAATAAACAGGAGCTGCACGGCAGTTACAGTACACGCGTGCACGGACGTCCAAGCGCGCACGCTGGATTCTGAAAGGAGGAGGGCAGGAGGCCTGGATCATCATGTACACGTGTGGACGCACGCAACGTCCCGTTCATGTGAGCATGTACAAACAGCAGCGAGGCGAGAGCCCGCACTTCGCCTCTCGGTGCCGCTAAAGTTTTTAAAAAGAGCGGATCGGATTCTCTCATTATGAATTAGGAGGAGGAAAACGGTTGGGGGGGGGGAGGAGGATGGGGGAGATCATCAGGGGCTGGTGGGGAAAGTGACAAAAGATGATGATTAATTCGTCTCCCAGGCCTGTTATCTGTGACATTGAACTGTTATTTCAGATAATGGCTATTGTTCCAGCAAGGGAGGGGAGAGAGAGAGAGGGGAAGACAACCATCAAACCCAGCAGTTGCAAACTGGGCGTGTGGGGTGGGGGGGATGCCCCGAAAACCTTTCTCAATAACAGTTTCACAGAAGATCCGCCCCAAGGATCTCTAGGTCTCGATTTTGTTGTGCTCATAGATTTCCTGCCCCCGCTCTGTTGGGTGCCATTCTTGGTCCCTCTCTCTCTCTCTCTCTCTTTTAATTTAGCCATAAATTGGAGCAGCTCGAGCTATGAGCTGTTCTATTTTCTTCCTGTCAGGATGAGGGATTTGTTTTATGATGCATTGTGTATTAAATACAAGTAATCTGGGAAACTGATTGCTCGAGCCCACATAGGCCTGATCAGGGGTCCTGATAGGACGCTTCCTCTCTTCGCCCTGCCGCAGCCACCGCCCCCGATCCCACGCACACTCGCACCGTCTTCGCTCCTGGTAACAAAGGGAGCTGTGAAAAGGAGGAAACGCCGGTGGCGAATAAAACAACCCCCAGAAGAAGAAAGGCGGCGAGTCCTGGGGGCGGCCGGGGGGAGGGAGAGGAGAGAGAGAGAGAGGTTTGTATCAGAAAGAGGCTCTGGCTAAGCTAAAGTAGGATTTCACGAAAAGAATGGGTCGGATTCACGCACATATGTACACACCACCACCACCACGGTGCGTCCCTTTCCCTGGTTTGCAAAAAAAAAAAAAAAAAAAAGCTGCAGCGGGTAGAACTTGCAACTCTTGGCCGGTAGATGGCGTTGCGTGCTGGTGTTAAACCAACATCAGCGGCGGGCTTTTGCCTTGCAGGTACTTTTCATCCAGGCAGTGGAGCCGAGGTTGCGGCTGGCGGCTGCTGCTGAGAGTGAAAGGTCTCATCAGCTGAGAGCTGCTCCCCAGGGGTGCAATCGAGAGCCGCTCAAACCCACGGCACCTTCTTCACAGACTGCCTGCACTAGGATGCGGGTTGTACCCAAAAGGAACGTTGGAATTCACTAGCTTCCATTTCTATCCCTAGTCCCACAACAGCCCTGTGAGGTAGGTTAGGCTGAGATGATTACCATGCCAATACAGGAGGAGAGAAGGGTCTGGGTTACTGGTTTTGTCTTGCTGAGACTCTGGTCCCTCTCCATCCCTGTTTATGAGAGCCACATCACACACCGGACTTTTAGGTGTGCACTGCTGCTTTAAATGCCCCCCCCCCCAAAAAACCTGTAACATGTGAACGTGGCAAACAAATGCATCATACTTCTCAGGCAGCTGTGATTGGCTGCAGTGCCCTATTTTATATACTTGATACAAACTGAGATTTGCCTCACTGTGCTGCTTTTTGCAGCTGATCTTAGCCTTGTTTATGCAAAATAACTCCCATCGCTTGGGACTTACTTCCCAAGTAAGTATGTTCAGAATTGCAGCCTAAGGCATTCCCACATGAGACTTAAGGTAGTCCTTGCTTTACTGGTTTTTAAAAAGAATGCAAAATTTAAAGAACAGCAGAAAGGGAAGTGGTTTGATCACTAAAGAGGGGGTAGGTGCTCCAGACATTGGGGTCATCATGCCATAAGGAATACAGACAGGAACAGGATGGTGAAGATCAAAGAAGGCGCAACAGTAGGGCCACTTAAGCAGGGCACAGAGCCAGGGAGAGATGTGAAAGAAGTTAAGATGGAGAGCTTTAAACTCAGCACAAGAGCCTTGAAGATGGCACACATGTGCAAAGTGTGATAGGAAGCCAATGAAAGGGCATATAGAGTGATGTGATGTACAGCAACAGGAGAGGGTGGTGTGTTTAACAAGGGGCTCTATCAACTGGAGAGGGGGGGATTTAATCTGAAGGGGGCTAAACTACACTAATTGATAAATGTTACATGGGGATTATTCTGTGGATCTTATTCCACAGAATTCTTCGTTGTAATTAGGCTGTGGGCCACATTGACACAAAAGCATGCGCCCCTCTGGTATCCACTGCAACGTTGTATACAACAAGCATTTGAAACCAGTGCATAATTAAGAATGGCACATCCGATGTTCAAAAAGAAGGAGCAGCAAGGATGCCACTACTTTATTATTAATCACACTTGGTATCCCATCCTTCTTGCAAAGACCTTGGGGTTTGGTACCCTCGCTTCGTCTAAGAGAGGGTCTGACCCAAGATCATCCAGTGAATTTTGTAGCTGATTCAGAATTTCAACCCAGTCAAAAGTTCAGCTATTTTTGCGCTACACCCTGTTGGCATACTCTACAGTTTTCAGTATAATTCAGAAATAAAAACACTTAAAACGTATTCTACATACTAAGAGACCTCCGTCTTCACTGCATCCCATTACAGTCACTTGGATCAACTTCAGCATTCAGAAGCATTTCAGCAACGCTTGGAGGCGTTTTGCAAGATCCTTGTAGTTGTTAGTGGGGACGGGGCTGAGTTAAGCAGGGGTAGGGAACCTGCAGCTGTTGGCCTAACTACATGGGGCCCAAATTTCATGCAGCCTGCAGAGGCAGCGTGTATGCACTATATAGCCCTACAAATGTGCAAACCTCACTCACTTTTGGCTCTAGCCCCACCCACTGCCAGATCTGACCCCACCTACTGAAGCTATTACCATTACGAGAATGCGGCCCCTGACAGAAAAAAGTTCCCCACATGGGGATTAGAGAAATAAGGAGATAAATATTATTAAGGATGCAGACTGAAAGGAAGGAAGGAAGAACTTTCCATAATTCTGATAACTGTGTCATTAGGATTGGAGGCATATTTGACACTTTACTCTTACATCTAAGATACATTGGAGGAAACTATTTTATTTCAGACTATTCACCAATGAAGCCGGGAATTGTCCCCACTGACAGAGACCTGCTTTATTTGGGGTGGCCAGAATGTAGATCTCCAGATGTTTGGAACTTCAACTCCCAGAAGCCCCTGCCAGCATGGCCAATGATCAGAAGTGCTGGGAGATGAAGTCCAAAACATCTAGAGACTGACTTTTTGCCCACCCCTGTTCTACATCATCTGCTACCTGATCTATTTCACAGAAGATGGCAGGGATTAAGCCTAGGGCCTTCTAAATGCAAAGCCCCTGAGCAACAGAAGGTTTACTTCTAGAGCTCTATCTCAACAGCATTTTACCACACTGTCATCTAGCCTTGTTTACCATTTTGTCCTGCAACCCTTGCACAACGTTGTCCCTGTCCTGCAGTCATCTCTCCTCTTCCCCTCCATTTTCCATGTTTTTCTAAGGTGGGGAAAGTGTGGCATTTTTGCTCCACACACAATAGAACCTCCCTTCCATCCCTGTGTATTGCCGTCCTTGTGCTATGTTGCAGAACCTCCCTTCTTGGGGGCATCTGCATTGAAGAGCAGTCTTGCTGACAAAAGAAAAGGGCGTGCTGAGTTGCTCGAATGACCCGGCTTGTGCTGAGTTGCTCAAGTGGCTGTTCCAACCTCATTCTCATTGCTATTTCTCCCCCTCAAAAAGCAGAAATGGCACTTAATCGATCAAACGCTAAATTGTTAAAACAGTAGCCAACAAAACCAGAGCGGGGGGGGGGGGGAGGCACCTATGTCCATCACAATGTCAATCAACCAGAAGAACCAATAAACTGGAGGGGGAAGGAAAAGGGGCAGGGTGGGGCGAGCCCCCCAGGAAGTGCAAGCTGATGCAGGTGAAAAGGTAAACAAGGCAAAATAGCAAAAGAATGCATGCACATGAATGTGACCAGTGCTTGAGACGCTAATGAAACAGAGGTGGAAATTGTGGATGCATACCAGGAAAAAAAGTAGGTGTGATGGAGCTCCTAGGGTCCGCAAGAATGAGAAGTAGCTGACCACCCTCCAGAAGAGCCCACCTGCTCTGCTTATCCATGACTCTGTGTGGGTCCCTTAAGGTAATTCCTCTAAGACAATTCCTAATGTAATTCTTATGTGTGTCTCTATTGGGAGTGGTTGAATTATTTAATTACACTTGATACAACTGTGGTAGAGTTATCCACTTCCCAGCAGAGGCTGAATAGTTGGAGACAAGGCCAGAGCAGTAACTCCAACAGAGATGCAGTAGGCAGTCTCCTCTCTGGATGGCTACTTTAGGGTCACAGGAATCTTTACTTCTCTCTCTCTCTCTCTCTCTCTCTCTCTCTCTCTCTCTCTCTCTCTCACACACACACACACACACACACACACTCATTTATTTCTTATTGCACAATAGTTTCACTCTTAGCACTCTTAGAAATTTATACTAAATGTATACAAGAAAGCTTTCCCGCTCTATGGGTCTGACATCCTTTGAAATACACGACATTCCTTGAAACACAAGATAACCCTTCAAAAAAGGAAGAACCTGAAAAAAAGCAGAATTTTGATTGACACTGACCTAGTTCATCATTCGAACCAGGGATATGCATATACCTTTCCAGAATTTTTTGGAGAATTAACGCCAAATTAAAATGTCTCTTCAAGTTCCAAGATTCCCACCCCCCAACTCTAAAACTGGGAGCTGAGACCATGATGAGCAGGGAGAGGTCTAACTCTACTGTCTTCATAGTGCCTTCAGCTGAATCCTCGTGACTTCTCACTTATCAATGCACATCTTTGGGGCCACTTGCATGGTTCTTTTCCAGATTATCGTCACCAGGCTGGAGGGAGGGTGGGCAGCAACTGGCTCCAAATGCATTATGCACTTGGTCCCATTTCTGGATACAAATCTTAGCAGTAATGGCATGGTAGAATTTTGATTGTAAACCCTTTGGGGCAGGGAGCTGTTTTTAAATGCTTCTCTGTACAGACCTGTTTATAGTGACAATTCTATGTAAATAATAAATAATTCTGCATAGGATTCCAGAAGCCAGGCCAAAATTGATTCACAGTCTGTTTGCCCAAAACCTATAAAATGTGTGTGTGGGTGTGTTTATAAAAGTCCTCAGAACTGGTAGAGCCCCCTGGGCACTGGAAATCCACTTTGATATTATAATAATAAATGGAACCTGTAGCACAATGACCCAGTGTATGCCCAGCTCTTCAAAAGAAAAGTCCTGTATAGAGAGTCAGCCAATCTGGAGAAAAGGTCTTGTAATGCTGTTCAGGCTTGTGGAAGAGAGGGCAAATTTCAGAAGTGAAGATGGGCTAAAGGACCCTCATTTTTCTCTCCCCCCCCCAACCGTCCTTCAAGACCTTCTCCTCCTTTGCTTATAGTGCTAAAAGACTGACAGACAGTCCCAAATCTAAGCATTTCTATAGCAATGCAGAAGACACTGTTCTGGAAACAGAAAGATCTCTATTTAGGAGAAGCGAAGAGCTTCTAAACCTCATGGCACATATCCCCCAACCTTAAATCCACCCACAAACTTACTAGAAACTGTCAGGGGGTTCAGCATTTCCTTCTCTTCTTCTGCCCTCCATTTTCTATGTACATGTGTGTGTATTGTTTTTGTGTCTCACTGCTCTCAATTCATTATAGACTGACACAGCCTGACTTCTGGCTTCTTTAGATCTCTCTCTCTCTCTCTCTCTCTCTCTCTCTCTCTCTCTCTCTCTCACACACACACACACACACACACACACACAGAGAGAGAGAGAGAGAGAGAGAGAGAGAGAGAGAGAGGACTTGACTACCATCAGCCTTCTGTAAACTCACAGATTATTATTAGGCAGGTTTTGTTTTTAAATATTCTTTTTCTTTTCATTTACAAACTTCTTATGCATACCTAGGGAATCTTCAAGTAGGTAGAAAGCTACCTTATTTTTTGGGTGGCCCCATTTCACTTTCAAATTGATATACACTCATTCATTCACCTGGATTGGCTAATAGATGAAGTGATACTTAGTATATAATAATTTAGAACATTCAAAGTCTTTCATTTACATTATTCTGTTGCAATCCTCGCAACAATCCTATAAGTAGGCCAGTATTATTATTACCCCGATATTGCAGTTGAGGGATTGAGGCTGAGCGGCTGTAGTGATTTCATAGCAGAGGCGAGGATCAGACTGCTGAAATCCTGCTTCAGTCTCTTAGAGTGCAATCCTATGCATGCCTTCTTGGAAGTAAGTGAATCCTCTTCAGTTCAGGCAAGTGGGTATAGCATTGCAGCTGAGCTACTGTGCTACACCAGCTCTCATTATACATGATGATAGAGGAACTTGTGCCTGATTCATTCTCTCTCTCTCTCTCTCTCTCTTTCTCTCTCTCTTTGTCGGAAGAGCATCTTCCTTCACTTTTAGATAAGTAAGTCTTTAGCAAATAACTTGAGGCCCAGGATGTGTGTCACAGGAAAGGGGCTCAATTTATTATGTGGGGATTTGCTGTATGCTGATCTCCTAAATAAGAACTGTAAGGATATGCCCAGTATCCCTCAGTTTTCTTTCTGCTCTTAAAAGGTCCCAAATGCATCTGAGGATTTGTCTTTATCTGTGATTTCCATGATTTGTTCAGAGTTCCAAAGTTTCCCAGAAAAGCCACTGTCTATAACCACCTATAATTTTTTTAAAGCAATTGTTTATTTAAAACAAGCCTCCTTCCATAATAGTAGTGGCAGTAAGGCGCAAGTACTACAGTCTGCTTGCTATTCCCACCAGAACGTAAACTGATGCCTCTTTTAAGCCTTTAAACTTCATGGCTGTCCCCGAAGTAAAAGTTCCTCTAATGGAGACCCTATGGGCATGGTACATTCCAGCACATCATTAAAGCAAAAAAGAAAAGCAGCTCAGGCAAAGCCAGATGAAATAACTGCACTGTCCACTTTTAATAGGCTTCCTGGGGAGGACAGCCGCTCTGCAAGCGGACAGCGCTGAAAGGGAAAGGGGGGGGGGGATTCAGACAAGTAGCTGGTAGCAGAGTTATTTCTTCTTTAAATACCATAATCACTGGATAACAAGCCCACCTTAAATCTTACCACTACCTTTTCAGCAAAGCAAGTTTCTAAGTGGGTTTCAATAAAGAAAAAGAAAAAAAAGAAAGAATCAGCTCACTGATTTTGCTGTGTGTGTAAATCACTTTTTAAAAAGTTATTAGTAGATCGTTTTTCAAATCTATGCCCTGGTAAAAAAAATTTGCAGGTATGTCATTATACAAGCACCCTGTTAGACAATGTCTAATAGAAAAGGCAAGAGCCGGCATTCTGTGTCATATTTAAATGTATTTATATACCCCATCCATTCTTTTACAGGAATATCCCTCTTACTAGTAAAACCTTAGCAGATTCTTTCTACCATACAGCCCCAAAGACTGGAGAAGGGAGGAAATTAAAGAGTCTTTCTTTCTTCCTTTCTTTCTTTGTAAATAAAAAATCTCCCTTGGTCTGGAAATGGGCCCGACTGAAAGCATGTTAATCTCCACCTCAGTAATTTGGTTCTTCTGGAGAAGACAGAAGCCCCTGCTGCTGTGCCCTGCACTTCATAAATCACATCTTTATGTGGACAAGGTCAGGGCACCTAACAGCTCAGACATGGGCCCTCTGCAGCGGCTCGAAGGGCTCCAGCATGTTTATTCTCTCGCTCAGATCTCCGAGGAGTAATCCAGCACGCTTCTAATTACTTTTGATTATTTTCATTTGCTAGGGTCAGTCTGGGCTCTGCCAGGACCGCTGGAGGCTTGATTTTCTACAACATCTTTTTCAGGACAGTGGTGTAGGCTTTCAAAATTAGCACCCCATTATTGTTCAGGAATCCAATGTGCTAGAAACGATCAGATCTCACTATTGCCCTTGACGCTCTGTTGCCAACTGACTTGTTTTCCTGACTTAATTAAACTTTGAAACAGAAATAACCGTTGGATTTGGTACTGAATTGGGATTTTGATCTGTCTAAATTTTAGGCAGCACGTATTAATTTGGTGAATACTCCTGTACAGTAAACAAAGGCAAATAGTATTTATTAAATTGATTATCAGGAGTTGTTTTTATTCTGATTTTCACTTTCAATAAAGTTAGCCTGAAAGCCTGAAAAAGCCATTTTGGATAAAGTAACTTTTTAGTTAAGAGAAACAGTCTTTGTCCATAAAATACCACAATTACAAAGTATTTTGTTGATGATGTGTGTTTTTAAACAACAGCAACATTGCTGTAGAGTAAGCAGTACTCTGTGGCAGTATTCTCACAGTCTCTTTAGAACTATCCAAGCAAGGCCTAAAGGCTTCTTTAAAATCACTGTTTTTCTTTTCTCTTTCCTGGGCGTGACACTCTTGTTGCTTAAATACTAATCGGCCAAGTATCATGACCAAATGATCTACATATTGTTTTCATAGTTATCCTAGAAACACACGTGTGTAAATAGGATTTATACAGAGTTACTCCTTTTTGACAGTCATCCAACAGAATTACTCTAACGGCAGCAGATACACGTGTTCCAGTTCAACTAATATTAAATAACCATCCCAAGTGATGGTGAGAGAGAAAAAGAACAGTTATTTACTTCAAATATGAAGATTATAGCAGCTATGAAAACACACACAATTGCAATCAATATTCCTTTCTATTTTAAAAAAAAGAAAACTGAGAATTTTCCAAAGTATGTATTTGATCTCTGCTTGAAAACTATAGCTAGCATCCAAAGAATCATACAACTAGTTGCACACACACACACACACACACACACACACACACACACACTTTGGCTTTGTGTATCTCAAACAGCAGCTCTGCCATGTCACATAGCAAATCTCTTCTGAAATTTTGGGGACTTTCCAAAGCAGTTTGAGATGTAGCATAAGGGTCTTCTGTTTAAAGGGGGGGAAGCAAAATAATAATAATAATAATAATAATAATAATAATAATAATAATAGCGGCACTGGATGTGCCCAAACACTTCAGCATACCTAAAACAAGTGTATATCAGAGCCCTACTAATGAATGTTCTGCTAAACGGAAAATTGAGGGCTCTACTTAGGGATGCTTGAGAAACTCAATCTTTGCAAATTCGGATTTGAGCTGACCTGAACTGCACCTCCCACTGTGGATTAGAACATAGCGATCCACTGACTTTTATACTCCCCAAATGAACTTGGCTAAAAAAAAAAGTGTTTAAAATGTACACACTGAAAGAAAATATGTTTATAATATTTTATTTAGTTAGTCAATTATTTAAAACATTTTAAGATTGCATTTAAGAATAAAGACCCTGATTCTTAAGGCAGCATCCAAGATAAAATGCAGTACAGTAAACATAAATAAACTAAAGCCAGTGATAAAAATAAATATTCCATCCAAGAAATAGCAAAATCCAATAAACAGTTGCAGCAGAAGCCATCAGCAGTCCAATACCACATAATCCAAGAAAAAGCCAACAAGAACAAATACATCCTTAGAGCTTTCCTGAAAGCCTGTTGTGATGGAGCCTGGTGGACCCCACTTGGTAATGTATTCCAGAGACATGGGTCCAATGCAGAAAAGGCCCACCAACTTAATTGCTCCCCTGCACTCCAATTGTTCTTTTAAAAATATATATCTTTGGAGTCCATATCTTTCCTGCACTAGAATGAAGACATCCTACAATACGTGTGTGTGTGTGTGTGTGTGTGTGTGTGTGTGTGTGTGTGTGTGTGTATAAGTAGCCCTGAGCCAGCACTTGAAGGAGAAGTTGAACTTGGGTTTCCCAGCTCTTGACTCGCACCTAGGCCCCAGCAGCCATAAAAACACATTTGATGTCCGTGCCGTAGCCAATTAACAAATTAAAAAATCATGTTAAACTAAAGCAATGCTAAAACTAAAAAGAAGAAGATCACCACGGAAAGTAAAATCTGACTTTCAGTCCCTTAGAATTCTGCTCAGAAGAATTGTTCACAATAAAAATGAAAAGAAATATATGAGTGCATAAAGAAATCCAGTGCTAACAATGACTGTTAGGAGTGGATGACCACTGTCACACAATTCCTAAAGTAGTTCACTTTTCAGCTATATGTTCAATAACAGACATGGGCACCTGTGGATTTTATACAGCTAAAAAGCAATTTATCACCCAATAAAAGTCAAGCACTTGTTTTAGAATTTTCAGGTGTTCATTTTATCATTTCAGGTGTGCTCCCTAAGTAGATGCTGGTTCTTTCTGTAACTTGTAAACTTGTTTGATTCAGATTTTCAGAGAAAATTCTCAGTACTTTCTGAAAGCGAGACAAGCGCAGGAGAAGACCACGTTTAACATTTAATTCTCCTACATGAAGGAACAGTTATATTTAAACGGATTTGACTGAAATTGATTGTAAACAGGCATTAACTCAGAAAATTTATGAAATTTTATCAGAATTAAAATTTTAAGAGAAACACAAAAACTGATGAACTAATATAGTTCTAGATGAATCAACTCATCATCTCAGGGAACTGAACATTTCAGAAAAAAAGAGCCATCCAATTCTTCTTTTCTTGAGAAAGATCTAATTACAATGATTAATTCTTCTACAGAGAGGTGCTAGTCTAAAACATGACAGAAACCTTGCTAAAGGCAAAGTACGGATCAGCACAGTGTGCAGAATTATTACCAAAGAGCCAAGTTGTGACAATGGTGGTAAATATCATTTATATTTGGCAGCAAAATATGGGATTGTTTGTTACAGGTTTGGTAGGTCACTGTATGTGGGCTATACCTTATTATTATTATTATTATTATTTATTTATTTATTTATTTATTTATTTATTTATATAGCACCATCAATGAACATGGTGCTGTACTCATATCAGCTACATATAAATCTGAGGCTGAGCCTTTATATTTGGTATTTTGGTAATACTGGTGCTAAAGCGTTAGCATAGTGAGGTTCATCAGACAAGCGTTTTATCGCTCCCTCCCTACTGCCCACTTACCGCTGTGCGCACGTCCTTTAGACAACATCTGCCTCCCATGCGCCTCCCGCTCCTTCTTGCCTTTTTTCCGTTGGAAAATAGACCCCGTTTAATCCAGCTTCTTAAAAAAACACTGAATGTGCCGCAATCTCCTGCTGTGTGCAGGAAAAGCTGCACGATAAAAACATTCTCTGAATGGGCCACATGGTCTGTGTTTACTTCCTCTTTTCCCTCCAGGAAGAATGAGGAAGTGTGGAGAAGCAACGGTAAGGAAACATGATTTCCCCCCTTGTGTGATGATGCTAAAGTTCCACTCTTGGGTGTGTTGGCTTGGGCATAAATCCCATTGGGCATAGGGACTCCCTTCTGAATAAACATGGTTCACACACAAAAAACCACCTAGATTGTGAATCAGGTATTGAACTGTTACTCTGCATGAAATAACCTTGGCAAGGTAAGTCACTCTGCCTCACCCTAACCCCATATGCAATACTAGGATAATAATACTGGCCTGCAACGTTATTCTAAGGAAATTATCAATGAAGCACTATGAACACTCTAGAGCACAGCAACCAATTGCCATTACAACCAGCTCTATTTTTTTATCTAGTTTTAATTTGTTGTGAGTAGTCTATCTGTGAGATGAAAGCTGATAGAATATACTGTGGCATTATCTCCGTGATCAGGGTAGCTCCACATGTACCTCCTCCATCTTCAAAGTTATTGTCGCTGTCCTGCAATTGCTCATGCATTAAACCTCTTAGCTGGAAAGAGACCTGAGTTGCACATACAGGAACAAATAAATATATAAACGTTCCATTGTGCCATGTGGCTCAGCTTTAAGCATTACTGAGACCCGTGCAACCTGTTTCCATGTAGATTGAATCCCAAAGAAGTTATGTCCAAGGTTTGTTGATACATGTGTATCATCAAGCACCTAAGCCCCATTGATTTTGGTGATTCTTAAGAGAACTTAATTTTCTTTGGGTTGTGCTCAGTCACCCTGATCCAACAGCTCTGGCATACATATGGAAACTCAGGATGTCTGCCTCATTTACGTAAATGTCTTTCTGAAGATCATGCACATTCCTTTGCCTCTAAAAGTACTATATAAATGTTATCATTACTGCTTCATAGGGCATGTCTACACCATAGGGTGTAGAGGGAGGCAGGGGGAGGATTGCAGACTTAACGGCTTCTGAGATCCTCCCCCAGTGTCTTGATGGCCGTGCTACATCCCAGAAGGACACTGCAGCCGCCATTTTTTTTCTGAAGAGGGAGGAAGAGTGCAACTGCGGTCCTCCGCAAAAAAGGTTTTAAAAAGCCCTGACTCAGCTCCCCACCCCCACTGCTGATGGGCACAGACTGCCCCCGTGCAGCTCTGTGCCCATTTTGCAGTCCCTGCTACACACGTGAACGACGGGAGGACCCGGGAGCTACAGCCACATGGCCTGCGCTCTGTGGGATGGTCCCGTGGAAAAGTCAGATTTTCTGCAGTTCCCTATATCCCAGGAAAAGTTCTTGGAATCCCCTGTGCATCATTTGGACACACAGGGACGATCCAAGGACTACCCCAGGATATTGGGCTGGTGTAGACATGCCCTTAGTTAGGAGCCTCCACCCCACCTTCCACTGCTGGCAAAGAGTTACATCGTCTAAGGTCCCTTTTGGGGGGCATTTTACTGATGGTAAGTAAGGACATATGAGTGAAGGCATGCCATGGTGTGTGTGCCTGCGTATTTGGAGATTGGGGAGGGATGGCAGGACTGCAGGGAACTTTTTTTCATATTTTTATACACAAGTCATGTTGCAGATTTCATATGATTCATAAAGAAAATATCTCCAAGAAACAAGAAACGTATCAATATTAATGATGCAAAATGATTTGCAGCCTGAGCATGAATGCTGAAGCCAAAGCACATCCCATCAACATACCAGAACTATTTAGCTTAAGGTGCTGGCCTACATTCACCAAGTCACGGCTGGCAAAAGCAGCAATAGCTGTATCATGTGGGCTGCAGTATACTGAGGGGAGGTTGCTTGTTTGAAAAATACTCCCTTAAAACTTCGTTTTCATTCTGGCAGGTCAGCTTTTCACATTCAGGGAAAGCGACGGCTCCGGGTATTTCAGGGCCTTTGGGCAAGTCATTTTCAATGGGCTCCTTCTTTCAGGGGCTATTGCTCCTCGTCCTCTTTTTCGTCACTGTCACCACTTGCTTGCTTTATGAGCAAAGAGCCAGTGAACAAGTAGGCAGGGGCATCTTCTACCCCTCCTGCTCACCACTGCTGTTGTCTGGGCAGAGTGAGAGGCAGGTGAACAAGCAGCTGCAATGGTGAAGAGGAGGAGCAATTCCAGGAGGCTCTTGTCAGTGGGCCCACTGTGATGTAGGCCCTCGGTAGGTGCCTAACCATACCTACCGTGGCGATACCCACCTTTTTGTCCCTTAGGTATGTCTGGGTTTGTATGTCTAGTGAGTGCGGACTGTTTGACTGAGTGGGTGTGGCTGATGATGCTGTGAGAGAGTGGGAGGGAGGAGTGTAAATAGATTGGCTGAGGAGATTGTGAGTTTTGTTTTGAGGCTTGGTTTTAGTCTGGCTTGTGCTTCGTGAGAGTGTTTGGTGTGAGGAGTGAGAAGAGATAGAATTTTAGGGGACTTGGGATTGTTGTTTTAAATATAAAAATATGCAGGTTTGATCTAAATTGAAATACTAAAGATTTGTTAAATTTAAATAAACTTTACTTTGTGTTCTGTTACTACAAACCATGCATCAGCTCAGATTCATTACCTGCTATATTATCCAGTGTAAAAACATCTAACAATACACCTGCAGTTCAGTACCTCAGTAATAGAACCTATTTTCCAAACCCTTTACCTTGTTCCCTCACATATAGGGGAGAGGTTGTGTTGTTTTCACCCTTTCCTCAGGCTTTTCACTTGGCTTGAGAAGGGTGTGCTAGGCAAGGCCTTCTGTGTGAGGTCAGTGCTGTTGCACCTACCCTTGACGCTCGTCCTATTCTGGCAGTTTCTGATACAGTTTTCCAAGAAATGACCCCACTCCAAGTGAAAAGTGAGGTCACACAACTATGGCCGTGTACAGAAGACACTTTGAACCATGGCTTTAACCATGGTAAATAAACCAAAAAGCCTTATTCACCATGGTTAAAGCCATGGTTTAAGGTGCCTTCTGAACAGGCCCTATATGACAATACTGTACCATGACAGGAATTGCATATCTGAATCAGCTTCAACTGTCCTCAAAGGAACATTTATTGGAATTAAGGATGGGTGAGAATTTTGTTAAGTCTTGATAAGATAGTCTTCATATTTAGGACAAAAAGAACTTGAGATGCTACAATAGCCTTTTACACTGAACAATAAGCAACTCCAGTTGGTTGAGCTTTCAGGGTACCATCATGCTGCAAATAGTTATTTGAAATTATCTTTGGTTTTGAAACAAGTGACTTTCTTTGCTCCTACGACCTTTGTTAGGATCATTACAAAGCTTGTCACCTCTATCCATTGGGATTCCACAATGAGTTATAATTTCAACGGTAAATTTATTATGTAATCCTTATCTTCCCATATATGGCAACTTGCTCTTACCTTCTCAGTCTTCTTAGCTTAATTCACACTTCCCTTCTCTACTTCTTTGTCGTTTAAGCTCTTTATAGAGTACATTCATATCTACTCATAGTCTCCTTTCTTTCCTCGATGAAACAAGACAAGTTCTTTTAATCTCTGGCCTGCTAAATAGTCTTGCCAATGAGGAGCAATATTTCCTGTCCCACTTGGGGTTATTTCCACTAACTCTTGAGCAATGGACAAGTTAAATTTGAGCATCTCAGCCACTGTTATTCACATGATATATAAAGATCAATATGTATTGATTTTATAATTTTGATTCATATCTGCACAGCACTCTACAGCTTCTCATAAGAGTTTATTTATCAAATCTTTCCCACTACCTTGAAGTCTGGCCAGAACTTACTCAGGCACTTCAAATCAAATGCTCTCTCTCTCTCTCTCTCTCTCTTTCTCTCTTTCTCTGGTTCTCAACTACTATCTTTATTTTCTTTGCCAAATATTTGCTTTTCACAGGTCAAAGGCACTTATTTACACCCGTCCTGCTGACGTCAAAGAGGGATGTGAGATTAAAATTAGACCCTAATGGCCTGGTATCTAGAACTCAGGCTACTATGGGATATCATAATGTTTTACAAGCTGTAATCGTAACACCTCAATCCTATGAACTATGCTGACACACAACCTAACAGGATCCCCTTGACTACAATGGACTAATATGCAATGTTTTAGGAGCTGGCACTTCAGTTACTTAAATATTACTCTCAATAGAGGCGGGGGGAGCCTGCAACCCATTTTTCCTTGTCCCAAAAGTGTCTTCAAAGTATGGCAAATTATTCTTAGTATTAGTATTTACATTTCTATACCGCCCCCATAGCCAAAGCTCTCTGGGCAGTTTATAAAGATTAAAACATTAAACATTAAACATTGATATATAAAATGTAAAACCATAGAAGCATAAAAACCAGCAATATACAAGATAATATCCATTTAAAAACAACTTTGAGCTCTCAGCCAAAGACAGATCTGGGCTCAATTAAAACTCAACATATGCTGTTAAATGCCTGGGAGAAGAGAAAAGTCTTCAATGTTGGTACCAGGCGGGCCTCGTCGGGGAGATCATTCCATAATTGGGGGGCCACCACTGAGAAGGCCCTCTCCCTTGTTGCCATTCTCTGAGCTTCCCTTGGAGTAGCACCTGGAGGAGGACCTTAGATGTTGAGTGTAGTGTACGAGTACGTTCATGTCAGGAAAGGCGTTCCGTCAGTTATTGTGGTTCCAAGGCTTGTGTTTGTGACAGAAACATTTCCCAAAGCTTCAGAAAGCAAAGACATCCAGAAATGCTCAGTATTTTAAACATCACATGTATTTAACGGGTTTTTAATTTGGGGGTCTCAGTTCATACAAACAGTAAATGATGTAGTAAAACTATTCCTGAACGATGCCAGTTCATTCTGAAGACTGCAAGAGGTTGTATGGGGGTTGAAAAGCTACTATTAAAAGACACAACATGGATGGACTTGCTATCCTTATGTGATTTACTGCGGTCGCCACAAGAGAAACAAAGTCAGATGAACACACTCTTAGAAGGAAAGTCCTGTGGCTCTAAAGTTTAGTATCTAAACCATAGTCTCTGCACATACTAAATTTCCAATTAGCAGGAGGTGTGTGTGTGTATATGTATGTGAATATATGTACGTGAGAGAGGTTTAGGGAAGTAGAGTAATATCTGGGACAACGAATGGTCAGCAACATGAACAACTGTCAAGCAAGATAGACTATACTTTCTAATTAGTCTCACTTTGCTTTCACCATGCAAAGAAATAAATGACTTCAGAAATAGCCATATAGATATCATGTTAAAAGCACCTTTGGGAACCAGAGGATGTTGTACAAAACCTAAGAGATCTAAAGAGTGATTGTTACACACCTATTACATCTACTAAGCTGTCTCCTTTACTTTTTGAAGTCATGTATACATGATACAGCAAGACCAAACAGTTTTATATACCATAAGAAATTTGAAACATGATGTTTAATGTTCAGAAGATAAAGTTAACAAAACTACATATCCATGACTTTTTTATTCCCCTATTTTATGGCCTTTCAAGAACGTAAAGAAAAAGGAAGCTCAAGAGTCAGGCGAATAACCATATGTTCTTTCTTGTTTCTTTCTAAATGCAATAATAACTTTGTTGATTGGAGCCTGAGGCAGAAATTGCAGTAATATATTTGGGTGTTTTGTTTTGTTTTTTAATGTTTATATAGAAGTTTTCCAAAGGCGGCCAAATACAATGTGTTTTGAGAGAGAAAACATTTGTTTCTTTTTGTCAGATTTTTATTATTTGTGGCATGTCTCCCATTAAGGTGTTTTTTACACATCAAATACTGCTTTAATCTGAGATTATCCTGTATGTAAACAAAAAAACAAGGAAAAACTGTTCTCAGATGCATTTTAAAGGGAGTTTCTGGATATTTTTAGGCCCATCTCAGTTCAAGTCTGAAGGCGGTGTAAGAGAGCCTTGTATTTAGGCACTTACCTGGTAGTCACAGGCAACAAGGAATTGCATACAGGTGAGTGTGTGGGCTAGTGGAGGAAGAATGGAATGCTGAGACCCCTCCTCTGTGTCTAACATAGAAACCCAGCAGCCAAGAGAAGCCCCCACCCCATGCTCAGCATAGAAATGCAGCAGACTTCTAATGGAGGAATGGGGCTCTCCATCCCTCCTCTGCCACCCCCAGCAGGCTAGTAAAAATCTTGTAACTTTGTGGGCTTATTTACAACACTGATGTAAGGCATTTCGGTTCAGAAAATTGTTTGAATAACTCTTATGAATCCACACTTTCAGTGTGGTTTAATTTGAATCTGTTTATTTTTGTTAATATGGGGGGGATACTGTGTATTTATTGTGATTTTATGCTCTATTATTGTACTGATTATGGGGTTCATCAGACACACATTTTATTGCATTTTCACTACTTCCCACTCATGGATTTTCATGTGTCCTTTAGACGACACCCTCTGCCTCCTGCTCCTTCTTGCCTTTGTTCCATCACAAAATGGACCATTTTTAATCTGACTTTTTTTTAGGAAATGGAATGTGCTGCCATTTCTTGCAGTGTGCAGGAAAAGCAGCACGATAGAAACGGCCCCAGAATGAGCCACATGGTCTTTGTTTACTTCCTTTTTCTTCTCTGGGGAGAAAGAGGAAGTATTGTGGGACAGGAGTGGGGGCAGAGAAGCGACGGTAGGGAACCACGATTCCCCCACATCTGATGACACTTTATATGATAGTTTTTACTATAATAATAAAGCAGGGTATAGATGAATTCATAGTATTTTATTCACTCAGCAATGCTGTGAGGTAGGTTAGGATAAGCAACAACGATTTGCTCAAGTTCACCAACTGAGCTTAATGGCTAAGCAGATATTTAAAGTTGATTTTTCAACACTCTAGAAACTACACCATACTTGTTTTGTCTCTATTACCACCACCAATTATAAAACTAAAAATTAATCTCTTTTGTAGCTAGCTAGACTTACGGTTTTAAATAATACGAAATCCCTTGCCACAAATTTTACACTGCACAGTGGACATGACATTTATTTGACTGATCAATCTTTGTTTGCTGCAAATATTACAGAATCCAAACAATACACAGTTATTTAAATATATTCATCTATGGTACTATGTCCAATAGTTTCTTTGACCTAATAGTGGTTGTCACAAGTAAGCGTGAGCACTGATATAAATTCCCTTCTTTCTCTTATTGGTGATGGAGGAAAAAAGAAATGTAAAGTGTCCTAATATAAGAAGCAGATCTGGCACTCAGAAATAAGTCCCTTTCCAACAATATTCTATCCAGTGTGAACAAGGCTGGGATAAGTTAAAGTAGCTGTTGGTTTCCCTTCATTGGCCCAACTTCCTCTGTCTTATCTGATGCTTATCTCGGTAAACAGACTCAAGTGGGGGCAGAGGCAGACAGAGTGAACCTGGTGTTCTATTCTAGTCTGGAACCAGAGCAGCGCTGCCTGTTTCATGAGAAAGACTAAAATGTCATCTACTACAAACACAAAGGACAAGATGGTATCTTGCTGCTGGCTCAATGAAGTCATACTTGAGGGCAAAAGCTATGCACCAGTTTAATAGCTGCACTGAAATCTCTAGGGATATATATCAGAGAGTCTTTATGCTGACATTGAAGCCTTGTGGGTAATGTTCTCCACAAAGCTGTGTGAAATATTCATATGAAACTTTCAGCACGCTTAGGGTGGGGCTACATTATCAACGTAAAAGGTCTTTATTTGAAGGCTTAGGTCCCATGTTTAATATTCTCCTTAGAGCTGTTTGAAAATATTCATATGGTTCATAATGGTTACAGTTGAACTAGGACTGGGGTGACATGGGTTCAAATTCTCACTCAGCCATGGAACTCACTGGGTAACCTTGTAGCTGTCACTATTTCTCAGCCTAGTCTAACTTTTTGAATACTTGTGAGATTAAGATAGGGGGGGGGGGGAAACAAGTACACCGAGCAACTTGGAGGAAGGGCTGGATATAAATGCCTCTAAATAAATTAATAATGAATGTAACGTTTTTAATTGATTGCAAACCTAGTGTCATTTTTATATACCACATGTAAAATTCAGGAATCAATTCCTGAGCACATAATAGATATGCATATAGGGCTGATGATGTTTGAGTTCAGAAATGGCTGGAGTTTGGACCAATGGTTCAACCAGTGCACACAGAAGCACAGTGGAACTTGATGGGTCAGTGGAGGAGGTTAGAGGAACCTCGCTGGTTAGGGGTAAAACCAAGCTAGAAAGCATTGGCTTTTGAGACCCCAGGACTTGACAGAATAGTAGTATTGGGCACAACAGAAGAAGATTGGCAAGTTGGCAAACCTTTATTAATAGGGCATTTATTAATTCACCCCACATATATAAACTGCAGACTCACATATTATCTCATGATGGGAGCTACTGCCTTACAAGTTGCTCCTAGCATGTTTTCTTCAAGTAACTCCCACTGGGGCTGTTCGCACAACACAAAGCCTACAACATGCATGGGGAAGATGCCATTTTTTAAAAGATGCAACCCCTGGTGAGGGTGGGTGAGTCATTGTGTTGTGTGAACCCACGTAATTCTGTATGGGATTGTAGTTTTGGAAAAGAAAATACACACCCTGTGGCAGAGGTACACATGCAAGGAAACTATTTCCAAAGGCTTTTTTCTTCCCGTTGTTTCCATTCTCAAAAATGGAGAAGAGGACAGATGAAAGGAAAAATAACGGCCATTCCAAATTAATGATAGAAAATAAAAAATAATTCTGAATATTCTTAAATTACTGAGACTAGACGAAGTCCACCCCAAATTTCAAATATTCTGACAGAGAAATGGGAATTTAATATAGGTATGTGTATTAAAAGCCAAAACACTGGAAAAAGAACAGGCAGACAAGGGTAATTTCACATTATCCATTTCCCCAGGAATAAAGACAAATGGGAAATTAATAGGGGCAGATAACTTCTGGGAAAGTGTAAGGAATTGGGGCAGAGACATATTTATTGCATTTGTATCCCATCCTTCAGATGACATGACAAGTTTATTCCATTCTATATTCACAACAATCCTGTGAGGAAAATTAGGCCAAGTGAGGGTAACTGGCTTAAATTACTCAATGACCTGGCTTGCATGATCCAAACAAACCTCTGTAGCTTGTTTAAATCAGAAGTGTATGCTAGGTGCCATTAGCCTAATTACCTGCCTGGGTGTAGCTTATTGTGTTGTCTGAAGCCGGACGCATGACTTATTTAAGGGGGAAAACAACCCTCAAATAACATGGCCTGTTATTTAAGCCATGTTGGCTTGATTGTGCAAAGCAGACCAATGACTTTTACAGCCTAGAAGGGATATGAATCCAACCTCTGTGGTCCATGTCCAACATTTCGGCACTATTTATGGTACAAACTCCTTTTTTAAAAAATCACTTTCAATGTCCCATGGAATGCTGAGAACTGTAGTTCAGTAATGTGCTTAGAATTCTCTGTTAAGTTTCCATGGCCCTACCACTGAAACTGTTATTTCCATGATTTTCAGGGGAAAGAAAATCACTGTCAAACCAAGTTGACTCTGTAAATTTGTTTGCCTTTGACATTATTGTCATGGGGATTGCTCCTGCAGCACCTATTAGACAGTGAGATAACCACACACAGGACCTGTTTGCATGATCAAACAACCCACTGTGGTTTATTTAAGCCAGATTGAGCTGTGGCACATGCGGGTGGCCATTTTGAATATTCATTGTGCAACTGCAGCTTGTTGCGTCATCTGAACTTGGTGGGGGTGGGTTGTGCGAGGGTTAAACAACCCTAGCATAACATGGATTGTTTTAGGGTTCAGATGACATGACAAGCCATGGTTGCAGCTTGAATATTCAAACCTACCCCACACGTCACAACTACGGTGATCATGAGAATTTTTGGCCCACTATGGCATGTACCCATAATGTAGTCCCTTCATGCCACTGAGGTGTGTGGCAGGTATGCCAGTCCTCGAGATGGGTCCCACCACAAGATCCCTTATGGGATCCCCATTTTAGAGAGCAGGATGCCACAACCCCCACTTCCTCCAAAATGGGAAATGTCCAATGCTATGTGAAGGGCTTCCTATATGCTCCAGGAGCAGACTCTCCTTCACTCCGCTTTGTGAGCCTTCCCCTTTGAACCAACCAGCATTGCCCATTGGTCCCAGGCTGTTCCTGGCCTGCTGTGGAGCCATGTGGCATGCTATGCTGCCAGCTGCTCTACAGCTGAGGATTCAAGTCATCTCATTTCTAATTACCCCATGTGGTGGTGCAAACAGGTTTCCCCAGGCACTTGCCCCATTAGTATTCATCAAATAGCTAGTTAACAGAATCAGTGCCTTGTATAGCCAATCATAAAAGTGGCATAAATGGGTAGGCATAGTGGTTGCTTAATAATCTGTTCAAGAGGTTTTCAAGAATATTTTTATGGGTAAAAACATAGCTGCTTATCCAGAGAAATGTTGCCTTTTTCTCTCTCTAAGGGTTGCCAGTAATGTATCCAGCCAGGGTAATCAATGGTGGCGTTGAGGAATGATCACCATAAATTAAAAACAAACAAACTATTGGACAAATTACATTACTTAGACCCTGAAAACCTAAAGAAGCGTTTTCTCAGCCTATATTTCCTTTGCTTCCAGTAGCTGCCCCCGCCCTGTTTTACTGGTTTTCCATTGTCTAGCATCTACAGTGTGCTTACTTGGAAGGAAAGGCAATTATATACCTTTCTTTCCTATCTAAGCCACTTGAAATGTAGAAGTCTGATGCTGTTTCCATTTGGAAAAATAGTTGTACAAGCCATTTATAAACCTTTACAAGTCAGTGTGAGCCAACATCTCTCAAATTCCCAATTTATTGTGACTAAGTCTAGCTGGCACCGATACTGAAATAGCTTAACTGTCATATACAAATACCAATGTGTATACATTTCTGATTGAAAGAGAGAAGGGCTGAACAGCCAAGAATGAAATGAAAGGCTACTTACTGTTCCCTTAACAGGTCTTGCTAATTTATGGAACAACGTTAATATTGCACGATATCACGTTTAGTGAAGAGGTGACTCATAAGGTTTATTGTCATGGCTTCTCCCAAAGAATCCTGGAGAGAATTCGTTTAAAATTTCTAGTGCCTTTACGGAACTACAATAGTTAAGCCAAGACAGTTGAATGGTTAAATGTAGTGTAGACATGTCCGACATTTTTGTTTAGTAGGGGAAAGAGGTATGGATATGATATGCGTTCTTAAAATGAAAGTAAACTGAGGCTGAATCTCAACAAGACCGAAACTGTATTGGAAGACAGTTCCAAGGTATGGAAACCGAGGACTTTTCCTGCTCTAAATGAGGTTGAGCTCCTACGGAAAGAACAGGTATATTCTTGTTCCAGGGTGGTCCTGGATTCACAGTTGCCATTAGAAGCTCAAGTATCTTTTGTAGTGAGGAGTGCCTATTACTAGCTTCAGTTGGTGTGCCAATTTCGCCCTTTTCTAGACAGGGGTAGCCTGCCCACTGTAATCTATGCTTTGGTAACCACATGTCATGGGAGTCCGAGGGGTGGGGGGTTGGAGTCCATAGGACTCCTCTCCACTTGGCCTCCTGTTGCCACTTGACCTCCCCAGCAACTGGCATTTACTGATCCTGGAGGTAGTATATAGCTATCATCACTAATAGTTATTAACAGCCTTATCTTCTATGAATTTGTAAAATCCCCTTTGAAAGCTATCCAAGCTGGGGGACAGCACCACATCTTGTGGTAGCAAATTCCATAGTTTAACTCTGCCTGGTGTGAAGAATTACTTCCATTTGTCTGTCCTGAATCTCCCACCATTGAGCTTAATTGGATGACCCCAGGTTCTTGTATTATCAGAGAATGAGAATCTGTTCTCTCTGTCCAGTTTCTCCATATCATGAATAATTTTATACATCCATTTCATGACTCCCCTTATTTTCTCTTTCTGAATTGAAGAGGCCAAGATGTTATAACCTTGCGGGAAATGGTTATCCCAACCTCCCTGATCATTTTGATTGCTCTTGTCTGCAACTTTTTCAGCTTTACGGTAACCTTTTTTAGATGTGACAACCAGAACTGTACACAGTATTCTAACTGTGGTTGCACCATAGATGTGTAGATAACAGATAATGGGCAAAATCGAATGTAACTTTCTTCTTGTACAACAATCAGCTCACTATTGCGATGATGTCTGTGTTAACACTCAACGACCTTTTGTAAATGGAAACTGTTAAGTACACTGTCTGTACTTTCTTCATAACAATTCCCTTGGACATCCCATTTTATATCACTCACACACACACACACACACACACACACATATATAAATCTGCCAATTTGAGGTTATAATGAAGTGGACAGTATCCACAAAAGCTTATGCCAGAATTAATGTATTAGTCTTTAAGGTGCCACAAGACTCTGTTGTTTTTGCTGCAACAGACTAACACGTCTGCTCCTCTGGAAAATAGGAACTCAATGGAATAAAATCTCCTTAGTTGTCCACAGGTGAGGCGTGATGGGGCCAGGCACATTTCTCTATGCAAGTTGTTTCTGGGTCTCACAACTGAGAAGGCCCTTCATCTTGTGCTCACTCACCAAATCTCAGATGGTAAGGGAACATGGAAAGCACCTCCATGGTGGGACAGGTTCATACAAGAGGAAACAATCCTGAAGTCACCTCCAGGCATTTATATATTTAGTCATTTTTATATCACCTCTCTTGGAAAAAAAATACCATCTTCAGTAACTGGAGGTAGGAGTGCTCGTAGAAGGAAAGTGATTGGATAGGATGGAACGGAAGTGTAAAAGCTCAGTGTTGCGCAACCACCAACCATAATTAGAAAGGGAACTTGAATTCATTTTTTCCAGTGCACTTGTAGGAGTGAAGTATTTGTAAACTAGAAAAGAGAAAAATAAATAAAGGTATACTGTTTGGATAAATGCAAACAGAGGTGAGGTTCGAACCTAAGGATTTTCACAGCACCACCACAATGAACAATGGCATGGATTTAAAATGAAAATAAATACCTTAAGATAAGAAGCTCTTGTGAAATGTTCTTATCACTTGCTTTTCAATATTACAAGTATCTGGCATTCCTATTATGTGCTTTCCCACAGCCAATTCAAGCCCTAACCTTCAGTGGAGGACTCTTGCATTTATTTACAGGGTTGTGAAAAAAGGATGTAATCAGAATTCCATCAGATTGCTTCCAATAGAAAATTAACACTGATTCTCAAGAGCAACAGGAATCTAAGCATGCCAATAATGGGATGGGAAGTGTCAGGATTAAAGAAAATTTGAAGGAGTAATCTGTTAATCTGTTCACTGGAGCTCCTTGCTGTGAGTTAGTTCAGTCTGCAGAATGGAAGACGAAAGAGAAAAATTGTCCTCTCAAGTCCTAGCTCCTGATCGCAGTCCCCAGGTCGTCAGACGGCATGCTCCTGGTGGTTCCACGAGGACCTGTGGCCCAATTGGAATCCACCAGAAGAGCCTTTAGTGTGGTGGCACCTTCTCTTTGGAACTCCTTGCCCCGGAGGTCAGGCAGGTGACAACACCAGGCTGCTTCCGGTGTCTCCTGAAAACAACTCTGTTTCAAGAAGCCTTCCTCAACTGACTGCCCACTATTTTTCTGGTTCCTTTGTTTTTAAATTGAACAATTTTAATTTGTTTCTTTTTAAAAAATCTTTTTAACTTTTACTGTTTATACCTATGTTCACCGCTCTGGAATCTGTGTTAGATAATTGAGTGGAATATAAACATTGTAAATAATAATAATAATAATAATAATAATAATAATAATAATGATAATGTCATCATCCATTTGTAATCCACCCATGTTTTCTCAGTGCTTCTGTTTTTATTTTTCCCTTTCCACAGAAAGTTTGACATTATTAGAACAGGTGTGGATGCCATTAGTGCTACTCTTCTGCCTTTTTTTAAGAGGTATATTTTTGATATGGGCAGTGACTATCAGGAGCACACATTCACTATAACATTTGAGGTGGGCATCGTTTTAAAACTAGTTAAAATATTAGTAAAATATTGCTTAGACAGTATAGTTATGCTATAACACTGTAATGGTAGGGTTTGTTTTTTAAAAAACAAAACAAAACACAACCCAGCATTTAACACATAATCTTTTGCTATTTCATTGTAGCACTGACAAACCATGCTTAAGTGAATAAGTGCTGAGCACTAAATTAAAAAGTCTTTCTTTCTTTCTTTTTTAAAAAAGGACTTCTCAGACCCTGGGTGGATCTACACAGTGTCGTGAAGGCGCTTGCGTGCGCCTCCAGTGCGCCCCGAAACTCATTGTGTAGATCCTGCCCTACCGGGCCAGAAGAGGAGGAGGAGGAGGAGGAGGAGGCGGCCCCGCATCGCCCCTCGCGGGGACGGGGCGAAAAGTTTCCGGGCTCGGCGGCTTCGCTGGGGAGTCCTTGCCGCCGCCGCCCACCTCCCCGCCGGCCTCCTGCTGCCGGCGAAAGAGTCATCCGGGTTGGAGAGCTCGGCGGAAGAAGCCGCCACCCTGCCTTCTTCCACCGAGCTCTCCAACCCGGGTAGCTCTTTCACCAGCAGCAGGAGGTGAGCGGCGGCGGCAAGGACTCCCCAGCGAAGCCGCCAAGCCCGGAAACTTTTCGCCCCGTCTCCGCGAGGGGCGTTGCGGGGCCTCCTCCTCCTCCTCCTCCTCCGCCTCGTCTGGCCAGGTAGGCTGGATCTACACAATGAGTTTCAGGGCGCACTGGAGGCACACGCAAGCGCCTTCACGACGTTGTGTAAATCCCCTCCCTTTCCCCCAAATGGCCAATCTGGTGAATTAGACCTTTTCCTTCTCCACCCACAACAGCTGTATTACACTTACTGGTGTGGATGGAATATAGAGGGATGAACATATTTATAAGAACATGCCCTGCTGGATCAGACCAAGGGTCCATCTAGTCCAGCACTCTGTTCACAACCAGCCATCGGCCAGGGACCAAGCAGGACATGGTGCAACAGCACCCTCCTGCCCATGTTTCCCAGCAACTGGTGCACCCAGGCTTACTGCCTCGAACACTGGAGATAGCACACAACCATCAGGGCTAATAGCAATTGATAGCCTTCACCTCCAGGAATTTATCTCACCCCCTTTTAAAACCATCCAAATTGGTGGCCGTCACCAGAATATCCTGTCTGGAAAGTGAATTGCCATTCCATTTATAGCTTAGAGAGGAAGAGAAATGATTTATTAGTGCTACAAGCCATCCATGTGAAAGCAACCCCAGGCTGCTAGTTTCCCTACCCATAATATTTTATATTATATTTATATTTATATTGTATTTTGTATTTGTGTTTTAAATTTGTTGGTTGTTTTTATGCTCTTCGTGGTTTTAATTTTTGTGAACCGCCCAGAGAGCTTCAGCTATTGGGCGCTATAAAAATGTAATAAATAAATAAATAAATAAAATAAATACCTACTTGCTTGCCATTCTGCTTGTATGCTCCTTTAGCCCCCTTCAGATGGATTTTGTGTCTCAGAATCTGACCTGCAATTAACATTGGCTCTGGATTGACCCTCCTATGGTTTTGCCCTATACTCCATCCAGGTTCATTCCTAATCCCCGCCCCTATTTCTGTGTGGTCATCTGCTCAATGCCCAGCTCTGTCAGAAGGTCACAAGTCTACTAGCACCCTTGCAACTATGAGGGAGGCCATTAGGAACACCTTGTGCTCCTGAAGGTTCTTTTCCAGTTGCGCAAAGCAATGATAACAGCATCATCTATTTGCTTTCAACAGGTTGTCCTCTGAAATTAGAGAACCCAGATGATGTTTTCATGTAGGCTGAAAATAATCAATATCCACCTAACATCACACAGTTGTACCAGCCTATTTCATTATTTATTGAAGAGTAAAGTTACACTCAAAAGGACGTTCACAAACCAGTAGGAAAAATGTACACACATAAAATGCACCCTCCAAAAAAACAACACCTTGGGGCATTTTCCTTGCATAAATGACTTTTTCTGGTATTGAAAGCAGAACCTCTGCAGGTGGAAATTAAACATAAGCAGCTGTTTTATGGAAAGGCGATTTGGTGAAAAATAATCCGAAAGAAAGAAAGGACAAGGATTCCCTTTTACACCTTTCCCTTCTGTGGAATACTGGACGCACATCTAGAGACAAAAAAAACCCCACTATCCAGCAAAAGTCAGTTGTGACTATTTCCCATGGAAAGCATAAGAATGGGATTTAATCAGGATGTGAAGCACTATGTGGAGCAGGATTCACTCCCACCATAAAAACATTCCAATGACTTTTTAAATGGTTTGTAGTCACAGGAATAGATGTAGTTAATAGTACATTCTTCAGAAACTGCAGATAAGCAAATGACGTATGTTAAACTTAACCATTAGCTACATTGTAGAAACTGTATAGGAAAGTATAGTGGTTGGCTACTCATCACATACAGATTATATCTCCTCTGCTTCTTATGTTGCTTGATCTTTCAACTCTTGCAACACGTGGCCCAAGGCTTTCATGACCCGCAAGAGCTCCTTATTATGTGGAACATCTTTAATTATTTTGTTTTAAATTTGCACATCCCTCCCTCTTCATTTTTGCAAAATCTTATGTGTCACCTTTCCACACTTGGGGGCATGCAAAACTGTCCTATGCAATATAGCCATGCCATCACAATGAGGTTATGATGGATTATTTGCAATGAACTACAAACTTCTAACACTCAAAGCAATCTACAGGCACCAACGCATGCAATTTCCTACCTGGAATTGACTCCCATGTGGAAAATCCATAGTGTGCAGTAAGCTTCCCATATTCAGTCAAATATTTATCAGATGAAAATTCCTATGTCTCTTTAATTCATTATTGTGATTTAGATACTGGCCAATATAAGAGATTCCACAAGAATGAGCATTAGAACCCCATAAACTACCATTTATTTTTTCAAAAATGTTACATTTTTCAACAATGGAATAAACAATTTTAAAATATTATGATACTAGTAATATCAGAATGCCTTTGTACTGGTCATATTTTTAAAAGCAACAGCACTTCATTCCCATAAAGGCCTGCTCTTTTATGTCTAACTTGTATTAATGCCTGACTATGTCACTGTATTGGCCAATAGCACTTTGCTATAAATCATTATCTGAGAAATAGACTCAAATTTAATTTTATAACTCATTATTTGCATGCTGCAGGTACAACACATATATTTAGCAGTTCTTTAACAAGTAGCCATAAGTTTCTGAATGAATTGCATTCGATATCAATAAATGCCCGGCTTCTTTAACCATTAGTCACATGATCTTCAATTCACATGACACAAATATTCCCCTTAAAAGTGAACAACTGAGTAGAGGGAATGAGAAAAGTTATTTATTTGACCCTTGATTTTAATCAAGTCCTAGAATCCAATTCTATGATGTTCCTAGTTCTTCAGATACTAAGCACCTTCTCTTTCTGCTAACGTCAGTGGAAAATTGGTGGGGTGAACAAGTTGTAGAGTTACCCTCCTCACTCCATCAAGGAATGGAAAGCTCTTTTTACAATGATGTAAATATCTGCTCACTGCAGAGATTCTGTCTGACATTTAAACCAAAGCTGTCGGGTAAAGTGTTAGATCTATGATAGAACTTTGGACCCAGGTCACTAAAATCTTACCCAATGCAACATCTTCCCCTTCGTTTTCGAAGAAAGCTAAACCTTCAAAGACAAATATTATGGCACGAAAAATAAATGCAGTGATTTTTAACCTTTTCAGGGAAAGTAATTCCCTTATTGGCTACGGATCAAAATGTCCTACCTTTCTTTCCCTTTTTGTTGTATCTGTGAGTAATTTCTTCAGTCACATTGTTTATAAGAAGTGAAGTTATTCGTAATCATGCCTTTAAGAGTATGTACACAAAGTGGACATCCTAATAGAGCACCATGTATTAAATTCCTGATTGTTTGACATAAATTCTCCCTCTTTCTTGTACTCAGACAGGAAGCTCCTCATTTATTTACGAATAGGTTAAGACCCGAGTCATGTTCCTAACCATGTGCCTAAGTGCTAACATATATTAAGTAAATCTAGAGCCTCTTCTGCATAGGAAACATATTAAAATGGTTAAACATGGAGAAAGGCTCAATGTAATCTATCTTTTGTCATGTTTATGATATCTGAACGCATCTTTTGAGACTGGTCCAATTTGGCCATGGCTGCAGATGTGCTGTTTCATGATAAACCACAACTGCACCGAAAGAAAGGGGGAGAGAAAGAGAATGTGATATAACATAAACCATCAAGAAGATAAATAATGAAATTCTTTGAAATAACATTGGTTAAATATTTAGACATTCTGAGTTTGCTTGTGGCACACACACTCAAAATAGGACTCTCATAGTCAGCTATAGGGGCGGCGGGGGGGGGGGAGTCTGCTCAGCAGTCATCACAGGGAGGACAGCTTGCTGAAAGAATCTCCAGGATCTACATCATTCATCACAAGATTTGCATATTTAATGATAAACACTCGGTTTTACTGCCCCTGCCCAGTCCATCTCCCTGCTCAGAGCAGGATCTGCAGTGCAGGATGAAGCTACAGCATTCCTGGCAGATGGTGTCCGGAAATACCTCCAGCAAAAGACATCTTCCAAGGCAGTCTATTCCACTGCCCGAACAGATCTCATTAGGATGTTTAACCTAATGTTTGGCTGAAATCTGCTTCCATGACATTTCCACCCATTTGGTTCTAGTCTTACCCTCTGCCGCAACAGAGGACAATTCTGCTCTGTCTTCTGCATGACAGCCATCTAGATATTTGAAGTCTGCTATCATGTCTCTTCATAGTCTTCTCTTCACCATGCTAAACATACCCAACTCTTTGAATCATTTCTCATCGGACTTGGCTTCCGTTGTGGTCGGAATTGCTCTTTTTGGATACACTCCAACGTCCTTCTTAAATTGTGGCACCCAGAACATATGTGGCTTGACTAGAGCGGAGTAGAGCAGAACCGCCCAGAGAGCTTCGGCTATTGGGCGGTATAAAAATGTAATAAATAAATAAATAATAAAAAATAAACTGTTACTTCCTATGATGTGGTCACTATGTAGCCTAAGGCTGCATTAGCTTTTATAGTAGCTGCATCACACTACTGGTTCAAATTCAGCTTGTGATACACTAAGACACCTAGATAATTTTCACAAGTATTGCTGCCAAGCTAGATCTTCCTACCTTATACTTGTGCCTTAGCTTTTTTGTCCCTAAATGTAAGACTTTACAGTCATCTCTGTTGAATTTCATCTTGTTTGTTTCAATCCAGTGTGCCAGCCTGTCAAGATCCTGTTGAACCTTGAGGCTGTCTTCAGAAATGTTAGCTATCTTAGCAGCCCTGTGATAAATATCCCTCTTGCACCCTCACTTTAAAAAAGTTTGAACAGCGCAGGGCCTAGTGCAGAGCCCTGTGGCCCTCCATTTGAGACTTCCAGGTTGATTCAAAGCCATTAAATGAGCACTTGCTGGGTACAGGTGCTCACCAGCTCTGGATCCACCTAACAGTAGCAGTATCCAACCATCCTATCAACAAGGATCTCAAATGAAATCAAAGCATTTGACAAAGTATCCCATGAGATCCTTGTTTCTCTGCCGCATTTATCTGCACCTTTCCACTGTCCTCCATCCTCCTTTGTCACTCATGTTCTTGTCGCTAATACTTGGCTTAGTTCTTAGTTCTGGGCTTTTGCCACCCTCTCCCACAGGAATTAATTTAAAGCCCTTGTAATCAGGTTTGTGAGGCCTGGCAAGCCATCTGTCCCAGACCTTGTGAAGTGCACCTCATCTTCTGTGAGGAGTCCTTTATTTTTGTATTGTAGACCATGGATTTTCCCAACACCACTTGCATTGGTAACTGCTCATTTCCAGTATCCTGCTTTCCCTACAAGCTCTCTGACCTTTGACAGGAAAGAGTGATGAATATACCACTTGTGCCTCCAATTCTATCCCTTTCCTAGCAGAGTCTTACCAACCTTAGAGATCCATTCAAGATCTCCTCTAGCCGTATTGTTCATTCCCACATAGATCAGCAGGAGAAGATAGTAGCATCAGAAGAAGTTCTTCCCTGGTCACCTTTGAGGTTTACCTGGCATGGGCCCAAGACCAACCCCCAAGACCACCTCCATGGTGTCTCAAAGGTTCCTCAACATGCTGGAGCAGATTTGGAGGAAGCACAGGGGGCTGCAGAAATCCACAAAAATCACCTCCTCTCTTCTAGCTTATGGAAGTCTCCACTGAATTAAAGGTCTTCTATCTGTGAAGGGGGGACAGTTGTATACAATCCATTACTGTTACTATTGCTGTTACTGTTATTAATGTTATATAGCACAGCTTTCACCTGCAAATTTTAAAGACTATAGCCACAAAAATGGCCAATTGAAGCAGTCCATGTATGAAGATGTATCATACTGTTTTATTTAATTTGGTATTTTATTCCACCAGTTTTGTCTGAATTTGCAACACGTCATCTCACCTATCCTAAGTCATTTTAGTCGTTTTAGATATCATTTAGTCATTTTAGATATCTTAATAGAACCCAAATTATTAAGAAGCAAGTTTTAAATGAAGAGCTTATTTCAATAAAGTGGTCAATCTGGAAGAGAAAGGATGATTACCAGTGAAGCTAGTTCCTTATTAGAAGAATGAGCAATCAGCAAATGCCGGAATTTATGGCTTTTATTAAAACCAATTAATTCATTGAACAGGCACATATCATTTTACAGTGGCTGGATGTCTGCTTAAAAGAAATCAATTGTATGAGTACAGCTGAGAAATCACCCCCATAATAGATGTTTTAGCTCTTGCTTTTACTTCTCTCTGATAGCTCTTAAGGTGGTCAGAGGTACAAGTTAAAGATGCATTGTAGCCTGAGGGATGATAGAATGAAAAAATGGGGGATGGGTGTATAGCTATGCTGATAGACCAATTTCCCACCACTGCAAGCTGGTGCAATTGATTGATGAATCCTTGCTCTGTCAAGAGGCAGCCCTTCAGATCTGATCACATAAATACTCATTCAACTCAAATTCTGCTTGACAAGCCTGAGACAGCTTTGTTCTGTCACAGATATCATTGGAAGGAAAATGCTCCATTAATCATCCTTAATTAACTTTACATAGTCTGCTGGAACCAATATGTTCTCTGGCTAAATCCCCAAGATTTAGAGAGGATTCTGTAGTTATCCAAATAAGAACCATTTTGTAAAGTTGTTTTCTGTTGTTTCTATTAACGGCAGGGGATCTTTTTCTCCCCCAGTTTCTCTGCATTGAAAAAGGATTGTGATTTTGTCTTTTGGTATTTTCTGTGGCTTCTGCATTCAACGAATAGTCTAGTGTGGGAAAAATAACATATTATGTAGATTATGCTCACAAGCGAATGGAGAAATATGCTAAAAAATTGGCAGCAATACTCCTTCAGTATACTACAAAGAAATCCCACGCAACTAATCTGAAGTAAATGGGTAGAGGAATGGAGGTGTTCCAGCTTTTTTAAAATTAAAATTGTTCAAGAAATATATTAAGAACTGTGCTTTAAATAGCACTTAAATCTGAACCTATGCCTTGCTGGTGCCAGGTTCATTTCAGAAGGTGGTATTAGTCCAGAAATGCTAATTCTCACATGGTGTGGTTGAACAAAAACATTTTGGCAGCACACCGAAACACCAATAAAGAGGGAAATAACCACAACCTGGGTGCTGCACTGAAAAGACTCTGTCCTGCATCCCAGCCCGTCGGACTGCACATGGTAAAGGGGTGGAAGTAGAAGATGTAGTTTTGCCCAGAACTTCAGAGAGGTTTTGGAGTTATATTTCTTACATTTTTATTCAACCCTTCATCCAAGGTGTTCAGCGTGTCATAAAAGGGGGTTATTCCATTCTATCCTGATCACAACTCTGTGATGTGGCTGACCCAAAATCATCCAGATTGATTCATGACTGGATGGAAATTTGAGCCACGTTTCCCCACATCAAATCCAGTACTCTCTCTACTGATTCCCACTGATGACCATACCTCCAAAAGTGAGTTAGGGATATTAGGGGAAAGTGTACACAAAACCACATTATATTAGAGGAAATCACTTGAAAGAACAAACAAAAATGCATACATCTAGATAAACGTACAGTAAAGGGTTCATCAGATGAACGTTTTATCGCATGCTTGCTACCTGCCCACTAATGCTTTTTCATGCATCCTTGACACCACATGCCTACCTCCCATGCACTTCCCACTCCTTCTTGCATTTTTCTCCGTCACAAAATGGACCCCTTTTAATCCGACTTTTTTTTAGGAAATGGAATGTGCTGCCATTTCCTACTTTGTGCAGGAAAAGAGGGGTGATAAAAAATGGCCCCTGATGGGCCACATGGTTTTTGTTTACTTGCTCTTTCTTATCCGGGGAGAAAGAAGAAGTATTGTGGGACAGCAGCAAGGGCAGAGAAACAACGGTAGGGAACTGCAATTTTCCCCATCTGATGATCCTCTTAAATAAATACAATTTTTCATATAAACTTAAAAAAAAAAACAAATTCACAAACTGATGCAGAAGACAGAGCAAACTTAATGTAGGAAGAATGAGAAACTGAGTGGAATCGAACTTGACAGATTCGTCTACACAATTTAATCAGTGTTCACTTTTCAACTGCACTACCAGTCAGATGACAATGGAACTGACCAGGTCAAACTGTACTGTCTTTTAGGGTCTAAGAAAGACAAATAAGAGTGTTTTTTGTAGTACTGTTTATGCATATACTTTTTAAAATTTCATCCTTTAATATTACCTAGCTCAAGCCTTCTTTACATACTCCTGCCATACAAATCTCTGAAATCACTTCAGCCTCTGATGTATTTGCATATTCAAGGGATAAATCAGATATTTAAACAAGAATCAGCAACTCAGGGACTTCTGGATCCCTTCTCTTAGATAAGTGGTAATTTAGGCCAGGGGTTAATCTATGCACACCAAAGACAACAGGTGTGCTACAATTTAAATCAAGAGTAGAGAATGTGACCCTCCAGATATTCTGTGATTCCAATTCTGTGGCCGTTAGTAATGCCTTCTGGAGCTGACGGACGTTGGAGTTCAACAACATTATTCTCTGCTCCTGCTTTAAATGATACCAGACTTGTTATCTCTGGTATGTGGAATATTAAATTCCATAGAGAAATTAAAAGCCTCATTACTAGCAGCAACACTGTAAATTACCAGTGATGGTCAACAACTGGGAGGGAGAATCTGAAATCTAGAATCCCTCCTTTCTTTGTTACGGATTATTACTGCAGAGTGATACCTCTGAATTAACAGTTTATGAATGTTGACAGCTGAATATTTAAGGTCACTGGAATTATTATGACTATGCTATACATGAGTTACTAAAACAGCAGATGGAGGATATTTTGCCATTAAAGTTGCTGGTGAAGCTTGCTAGACTGGGAGGGAAAGGGTTTGGCTTCTGGGAGAGCTTTTGGCAGTTGGATTGGCTTAGATAGGGTGACCATATGGAAAAGAGGACAGGGCTCCTGTATCTTTAACAGTTGTCTAGAAAAGGGAATTTCAGTAGGTGTCATTTGTATGCATGCAGCACCTGGTGAAATTCACTCTTCATCACAACAGTTAAAGCTGCAGGAGCCTTGCCATCTTTGGTGTGTGGTCAAGAGGACAGGACTCCTGCAGCTTTAACTGTTGTGATGAAGTGGGGATTTCACCAGGTGCTGCATGCATACAAATGACACCTGCTGAAATTCCCTTTTCTAGACAACTGTTAGAGATACAGGAGCCCTGTTCTCCTTACCATATGGTCACCTTAGCTTAGAAAATAAGACAAACTATTTCCAACATTTAGGGAAGTCACCCACCATGATACTTAAAGGCCCTGACAACTACAAACCGGGCCAGCCCATCCTGAGAGGCTGGGAATCCTGAGAGATTCCTGCAGTTTTGGAGGAAGCCACTGAGCAGATTAGCACCAGACACGTGAGTGATAACCACTGTATTCCAGGGGGCGCAATCAAGAGCCTCTGATTCCCATTGCCTGCCAAGGCACAGACATAATCTGAAAGCAAAGGAAGTAAAGAGGTGACAGGCAAAATGTGTATCTGGTAAGGGCTGCAAAAAGTCAGCAGAACTCAGGTTGGCCCAAGCTGCAGATAATTCCTCGAGTGGGTCAAAGCAGATGCTTCTATTTTTTTATTATTATTATTATTATTAAAACAACAAACACAAATCAAAATCACTTAATACAAGATATTATCATACCTTACTATCATATATTCAATATTAACCTATTAAATATAATATAATAAACATAACAGTGCTCCCCCCACCTCGGGATCTCATTCTTGTTTCCAAAAACTCATAGTTTCATCTGTTGGTGGAACCCCCCTTCCTTTAGAAAATACAAACTCCAGGAACTTTTTCCATATACTCTCAAAATCATTCGTTTTTACTATGCCTCTTTGCATTTTTATATTACATGTCAATTTATCGTTTATAGCAATGTCCCACACTTCTTTATACCATTCTTCAATACAATAATCTCCTGTAATTTTCCAATTCCTAGTTACTATCAACCTCGCAGCTGTCAGTAGGTTCGTTATCAATTCTTTCATTTCTTTATTACATTTAGGATCATCATGCAGTGAGAGTAATGCAATCCTTGGTGTAACTTCTACTTTAAATCCCACAATCTGTTCAATCTCATAAAACACCATCTTCCATAACTTTTGCACATGTATACAATCCCACCACATATGTAAATACGTTCCCTTTTCTCCACAACCCCTCCAACAATCTGCTGAAAGCTGTTTATTAATCTTATTTAATCTAACCGGAGTTAAGTACCACCTCCATACAAGTTTATAATAATTCTCCTTTATTCTTACTGACATATTTCTCAACACTCTCTGTCTCCATAGTCCATCCCACCTCTGTTGTCCTATTTGTATCTTCAAATCAGTCTCCCAAACCATTTTCCCAGCACTATCCAGCCCTCCTTTCTCAACTAATATATTATATATTTGACTCACTAACCCCTTTATCCCTATGTTTTGTCCCTTATCTATTTCTTTTTGTTCAATTAATTCCTCAAATTTCGTCCTCTCTTTACATTCTCCATTTTCTCTTACCCAATTTTTAGTCCATTGTTCTAATTGAAAATAATTTAACCACGTTAATTCCAAATCTCTCAAAACTTCTTCCAACCTCTCTCTTGTATTCATCCCCCTTAACCACTCTCCTAATTTCATTTTATTTATTTCTTTTAAAACTTTGCTTAACCTCATCTTTAAATTTTCAGGAAATTTCTTTAACATTATCACCGGTGTTAAGGGGGAATTACTTGAAAACAATTTCTTTTTATAATTATCCCAAAGTTCCCAATGGAACTTCAGAAATTGGTTATCTAAATCATTAAGCCATTTACCCTTCCCTTTTTGCTTAAAAAACACATTTTGCAATTTCAACTCAATATTCCCTAGCGTATTTTCCTCCATCCATTTCAAATCCCCTACCCCTATAATTGCTTCAACAACATGTCTTAACCTATTAGCTAGATAGTAGTACTCAAGGTTTGGGAGACCCAGTCCGCCTCTCTTTTGGCTTAAATACCATTTACTTTGATTAATCCTTGATCTCTTCCCTTCATTGCAGTAATTATTTATAAGATTCTGCCATCTTTTTAATTCTATCACTGAAATTCTTATCGGTAACATTCTAAAGAAAAAATTAATCTTAGGTAAAATTTTCATCTTTATTAAAGCTATTCTTCCAAACCAGGAAAGATTCAGTTTCTTATACCTCTTTAACTCTTCCTCCAATTCTTTTTTCAATCCATTTAAATTCTCACTTCCCAAATCTTCTAAATTTTTTGTAATCTTAACACCCAAATATTTAATTTTCTCTTTGCTTTTCAAAACTGAAGCTTTCCCTTCCCACTCCCTTTCTTCCTTTTTAGTATAGTTGAATAACATCAAATCCGATTTTGCCCAGTTTATCCTTAACCCCGTAACTTCCTCAAAATCATTCAACTGCTGTTTAATTCTTTCCATTTTACCTAAAGGATCTCTGATAGTCATCAATGTATCATCTGCAAACATGTTCAGTTTAATTTTATTACTATTACCTATCCCCTCTATCTCTTCATCCTCTCTTATTGCATTTGCCAACAATTCCATCACCAATACAAACAGGACTGGCGAGAGTGGGCATCCTTGTCTTGTCCCTCTAGCTAGTCGTATCTTGTCCGTTATTCCATCATTTACTACCACTACAGCTGTGCTTTTAGAGTATAACTGTTCTATTATTGTTCTAAATTTAGTACCAAATCCCATTTTATTTATGACCAACTTTAAAGTTTGCCAGCTCACACAATCAAAAGCCTTAAATATATCTAACGCTAAAATACCCGCCTTAATCCTTGATTTTTTTATCCCCTGTATTACACTCAAAACTCTACCTATTAATGTGTGCATCTGTCTACCTGCTATAAAACCACATTGATCTTCCCCTACATATTTAGCTATACATTTATTTAACCTTTTAGCCAAAATGCCTGAAAAAATTTTTGCATCTTGGTTTATTAGTGAAATTGGTCTATATGAATCGGGGAGAGTTAGATCCTTATCTGGTTTCGGAATTAAAATTATTATAGAATGCTCCCATGACTCTGGGATCCTCTCCCCCTCCATTATTGCATTATATAATTTCAGCAACTTTGGCACTATTAAGGTTTTAAATTTTTTGTAAAACTCTGGTCCTAAACCATCTGCCCCTGGTGATTTCCCTGCTTTAAGCTGGTCTATAACCTCCTCTATTTCACTTTGCGATATTTTATTATCCATTATTTCCTTATGTTCTTTTTCTAATCCTTTCTTCAAAAATTTATCCACATATTCCTCCGTCCTCTTCATTTGGATATCTCTTTTCTTGTATAACTCTTCAAAAAAATCCTGAAAATTTTTTATTTTATCCTTCATCAAATGACAATCATTACCCTGCTTATTTTTTACTAACCCTATCCCATTTTTGGCTTTTTCTTTCTGTGTGAGTTTGGCAAGCATCTTAGAGTTCCTGTTACTATTTTGAAAATATTCCCTTTTCATATAAATTAAATTCCTCTGTACCTCTTCTAAATTAATATTTTCTAATTCCTTTTTTTGTGCCATTAATTCTATTAATTTATGTTTGTTCTTAGTTTGCCAATATTCTTTTTCCAGCTTTATTATCTCTTTTTCTAGAGTAGCCTGCCTTGCCTCTTGTTGTCTTTTTAATTTACACGTTTCCCTAATACAGTTCCCCCTAAACACAGCCTTCATGGTATCCCAAACCACTGCTATTCTTGTTCCCCCTTTCTCATTTATTTCCCATGTTTCTGACAATTCCTTCTGCATTTTCTCAATTACTTTATCATTCTTAAATATCTTAGTATTCAATCTCCACCTTAATGCTTCTTTATATTCCTTACTAACTGCAAAAACTAAGCTTACCAGTGCATGATCCGATACCTTGATTGTCCCTAATTCCATTCTACATGTCTTGGTTACAAAATCTCTAGATACAAAAATATGATCAATTCTGGAGTATGTATGATGGACTGAAGAATAAAACGTGAATCCTGGGTCTGCCCCTCTGAGAACTCTCCAAGAATCAACAAAATCCTTCTCTTTAATTAATTTGCTTAAAATAGTAACATTGTTTCTCTTTTCTGCTTCAGAGGGATTTGACCTATCTACTCTATTGTCCATAACCATGTTAAAGTCTCCCGCCATAATTACATACCCCTCCTTGAATTCTTCCATCTCTCTTAATACCTCCTCATAAAATTCTTTTTGTTTATTGTTTGGTGCATACATGTTAATCAAAGTATATTTTTCCCCCTCCAGTTTACCTTTAATCATGAGATATCTCCCATTCTCATCTTTTTTAATATCCTCCATCATAAACCCAGTTCTTTTTGAAATCAAAATGGCCACTCCCTTTTTTTTTGATGTCCCCAACGATACTTCATAATAGACTGGCCATCTCAATCGAATAACGTTCTTTTTCTCCTTAATTTGATGAGTCTCTTGCAGAAATATCATATCAGAACCATCCTTGTTTAACAATTGTTCAATCCTTCTCCTTTTTACGACTGCCCCCAGACCTTTGACATTGAGCGTTGAGATTCTTAACTTCTTATCCATATTCATCTCTCTGATCTTCTATTCGATCCCGATCGTGTTGAAAACATAACATACACACATATACATACAACACCTCTAACATACCCTTCCCTCCCACCCCACTTCCCCCTTCCCTCCCATCACTTTTCCCCCCAATATATACCCGGAAGTCTAATACTTCCGCCATTTTTTTTACCCTTTGGGGGGGGGGGAAAGAAGCCAGGAACCCAGAGCCAGCAGGAACTAATTAATATATTTCTTATCATCGCTATATTAACCATCTACACCCCCCCCCCCAACTGCTCCTCTTTCTTCTTCATCATCGCTTTTTGCACCGCCACCAGCATCTCTTTGAGGACCCAAACCTAAGCTCTCAAGAAGCTCCATGCCTTGCTGGGCGGAGAAAACCCTATGATTTTCCCCGTTGTATGAGAAACGCAGAAAAATCGGATATCCCCATGCGTAAAGAATTTTCTTCTTTTTCAATTCCTCCGTTATGATCTTGACACTGCGTCTCCAAAATAGATGCTTCTATTTTAAAAACTTATATCCCACCTTATTTCCCAAAAAGGAACTTAAGGTGGCTAACAAAACCAAGAACAACACAATATTCCGAAACAGTATATTTGAACACTCCAAACAAAATAAATAAAAACACACACCCATATTTAATACACCAACCAACAGCAACCAACAGCACGAAAAAACAGAACAATGTATTTTTTTAAAAAAAAAGAAAAGAAATTCAGTGAAATATAGTTTCTCCATCTTTTTTCTTACCAGAAAAAGCCATTAAGGAAGAACAAAATGGGAAAGTTGCATGGTGCCTTTTGAGTGTTAGTACTATGAGTTGTCCACTTGGAAGCACCCAAGTTTGTTTACACAGGAGTTGCAGTGTCGTCAGTCTATAAAACTGAGGGTTTGTGTTTTGTTTTTTAAATCCCCCTAGATGCTCCCTCTCAGCATCGATCAATCTTCAAGGCTAAGGATTAAGTTGGCAAAATTTGGGAAAGTAGAAATGGTATTTTAACATACGATGACATCTTATTCTGCTTTGTAAGGTGTGGGGCTAAGTCTTTGTTTGTTCTGCTTTCGAGGTGGACTATAAATACAAACAAACAAACATAAAACTTGGCCAGTGAGGATAAACCCTAAGTGACGGTATTCTCTGGCTTGATTATTTCCTTCCCATAATAGAGAAGATTCAAGGACAAACATTTGCCTCTTCCTGTTCATTTTCCTGTACAAATACATTTGCATCACATTTACAGGAAGCAAATAACTACCACGTCAAATTCTTCAAGGGTGTCTTCTTTCATTTGGAGGTGTGCTGTGTGTCCTACACTCCTGTTGTTTTGCAGAATATCCTTTGTGTGGCATAGTTTATTTTTAATGAATGTCTTGTTCAGCCCCATGCAAACTTAAATCAGTTCAGATCTGACCGATTCAAAGCTATTTCCCAGTTCCCTGCTTTGCTGTAATAATTGACTGGGGCTAGACTTCCCAAAGGTCAGAAAAAAAGAGGAATTCGTTTCATATTATTTCAGTTAATAACTCAGTTCTTAAATCAAAATTTAAGAACTAATCTCTCAAAGCAGTCTTCTCTTCCATCCCACAACTCTAAATCCATATGAAATTTCAAATTATATGATAGATGTCTAAAATTGTTACTTTTTGCTTAATTGCTTTCAAGTTGCTGGAGGACACAGCATGAAGGTTCGTTAGAAGATCTACAGTCTGCCAAAAAAAAGAAAGAATTAAGAAAACCTTTAGGAAATGCATAAGAGATTAAAGGAACCTGGGGAAAACAGGATATGGACATTCCCAAGGGGTAAAATTAAGCTAGAACTCCATAGTATCTGAATAAGGGACAGACAGTGCTCCATTTGAGCTTGGGTTTAGACTTGGAAAGAGTATATTTCAATTCCAGGACTCAGAGAAATAGTAAAGAACAGAGTGCTTTTGAGCATGGGACAAACACCTTTCTTTCCCTAGACCCAACTCTGTCATATTTAGAGTAGAGATTGTCATGTCAAGCCCCTCTTTTTAGAAACTAGATACTGAGAGCCATGATGTTGAAAAAATGTCATGTGGCATTAGATCATATGTTGAGACTATTCCAGAGACAAACACAACGGTAGACCAGAATGCCCACATAACTGCCATTTCTGTCTCTCAAGGGCCACTACGAGCCTTCAGTGAGCTAGAAAAAAAATAATGAAGACTGCATATGTAAAGAACATGTTGATCCCAAAGATACTTGAAAGCAAGCCCACTAAAATCAATACAAATTGTTTTTCCTTAAAGATCCATGTCGATTTCACTTCTGGCTAATTTAGGCATGTGTCAATTTCACTATCCAACATGCTTCAAGGTGGTAGAACATAAAGCAGACTATAGGCCAATTTGCGTGTCACCCTGAAAATAAGCTATGCTGGGTTCAGTTGTTCACTCGCTAAGCCATGGTAGTCCTGACAACGATCAGGTTGCCCTATTAGTCCTCCCTCCTGCTCCTGCCACATATCCCATGGGCTTTTGCGACACAACCTCAACAGCCTACTCTGCAAATGAACCTGTTTGTGCTCATTAGTGGAGTAGTTTATTTTGTAGATTTTTTTTTTCCATCTTCGGGGAGATCCGTGTATATTTAATGTTATTTTTTCCACCTTCTTAACCATGCAGCATGGCTTGTTAACCACCCTCAACAATCCAACAACAAACCATGGGTCCTCAAGATGGCTTGTTTGGGAAAAATAAGCCACACTGCATGGTTAACAAGCCACTCTGCGGGAAATGTCCTAGGTTCAGTCAACACAGTAACCCATGGTTCAACAAACAACCCATAGTTTAACCCTCAACCACTGAGTGGGGTTTAGTGTGTTGTGAGAACCCAGTCACTGTAGTGGGCCACATTTTGTGTGTGTCCTGAGTAAACAGAAAGACAAACACATTCACATATACTATATTTAATTCTCAGTTTAGCTAGAGATCACATCTCCCTGCTTCCCTTTAACAATTAGAAATCCCACAAGTGCAATGTCAACCGTTCTCTTCACTCCACGGTAGGGAATGCTTCACCTAATGAACTCCTGCCTACCAACTGTTAAAGACACAGAGCCTCTGTCAAGAAAATGCTGGAAACCTGTCTCTTCTATCAGCCTTTAAAATTTATTAAAGACATCATCAGAAGCCAGTAGAAGCATAGGATGATTTGCTTGAGATTCTTAAATTGTGAATTACTTTTTATTGTTCTACAAGTTTTACTGCCTCCTGATTCTCTCTCTCTTTCTTCCCAGTGATCACTTACAGCCAGGCTTTTGTTTATCCACTCAACACAGGGCTGTTTATTTACATTAAGAGTGCTGACTGGGGATCCCTGTGGACTGTTTGCGCAATGGCCTGTGGAGCGTCCAAGCTTTTATTGTTGACAACTGGTAGGTGGGATCCAAGCTTCTGTGGTTAAACTTTTTACTGATAATTACCTGTTAACTACTGCTGCTGCCCTTATTTGCAAGGATGTAATGGAGTCCCTGCTTTTGTTTGCTCTTAAATTGTATGAGAGGGAAGAGAGAAACATGCTTTGAAAACTCTGCTGTGTGTGAATTTTCCAGGTGGGTTAATTCAATTAAATGGCCAACCAAGGCATGTTGGCAGCACGCCTTTTAAATGTGGGTTATGAACTGGAGGAGCCCTTTTTAAGAGCAAAATGGGTGTGGGGGACTGCACCTTACCTCCTTGTGGTCTTGTCCTTGACATTGCCCTCCAGTGGGCTCCCATATTAGAAGGGATCCCACTAGGAGAAAATTATTTGGGGGAAGGGGCTACAGAGAGGTGAGTAGCAGGCAAGGAGAGGTGGTCGTTAGCCTGTAGGGTCCCCCATGCTATTTAACACATACGTGAAACCATGGAGATGTGCATTAAATGAGACTTTTAATGGAAGAACATAAACATTTATTTATTTATTTATTTAAAACATTCATATCCCGTCCTATATCATTAAGATCTCAGGGCGGCATAAACATGCCCATGCTAATTCAGAAGCAATGGTCCCTTCAGTTCAACACCTTGCCTTCCATCAGTGCCCAGGCAGATGCTTTTGGGGTGTTCACAAGGGTGGGTATATATATTATATATACCCACCCTGTTACTAAGCCATGGCTCCTGGGAGTCACAGGCATGCTGTATCTGAGAAAGAAAGGTACTCTTTCAGCTATGAGCTCCATCACACCAGCGATTTATCGCACTTGCCATTCCTGGGATGTGGTTTTGCAGCGTGGTACCCATATGACGTCATCCCTGTCCTAGACTCATCTCGCCCCTTCCCACCCCCCTTGTTGCATTTTATTTTGGTGTGGGGAAAGTCTGGATTATTTTCCTCTCTTGCTTTTTCTTTTGTTGGGGTATATGCTAATGGAGTCTTGCTGATGAAAAGGGAAAGCGGGGCAGTTTTCCTCCCCCAGCACATCATCTAAGGGACTTATTGGTTGGTTGAATGGGCTTTTTAATGCTCTGACTCACCCCCTCATTGCCCAAAGAAACAGAGCCCAGATGAAACCTTAAAAGTAATTACTAGATAACAAGGCCAGAGCGGGGGGCGGAGGGAAGAGCCCACACCCATCAGAATACCACAGCTAATGAATTGGAGGATTGACCATTTTGAATATGAAACAGAGAACTCCGGATACTGGCTTAATGTCAGTTTACCAACCAGAATCTTAAATCCAGATCAAACTGCGGAGAATATGTCTGAACTGGCCCAGAGTTTTCAATTACCACTTGGGCTATGTCTGCACTCTTGGGGCATATCTAGACCAGTGTTTATCCTGGGGATCATCCCGGGATCATCCCTGTGCATCCACATGATGCACAGGGGATCCCGGGAACAGGGAGAGATGATCCCTCCATTTTCCCGGGATACCTGGGGCCACTTGTAGCCTGATTTTCCCCACGGTCTCGGGATTGTCCCGAGAACACGGGAGGTGTGTGGGCACCCGTCCTGGCTTCATCACACCTCCTCGTGAGTAAATGCGGGGAGGTGGGAACCCGGCATGGGGCACGGAGTTCTTCAGGCGTTCCGTGCCCATTAGGGGTTAGGGGAGTGTGTGTGTGTTTTTTTTAAAAAAAACAAACCACTTTTTTGTTGGAGTGCACATGCGCTTATCTTCCATTAAAAAAAACTAAAATGGCTGGCGCAACATCCCTCCTTCCTCCAGGGATGTTGCGCTCACATGTGGACAAAGGGGAGGATCTCGCGAGCAGAGTATTGTGAGATCCTCCCCCCTCCCTCCCCTGGTCTAGACATACCCTTAGTTTCTGGAGAGATGGTGCAGGAGGGAGGGACCTCTTTAACTAGGAGCAATGTGACAATGGGCCTGTTCAGACACGCATGGAGAATGGAGGGGGGTAGGAGAATCACAGAGAGCAGAGGGGTAATGGAACCTTGACAAGCAGGCCTGCCACACAATTGTGGAACCACTCTGTCGCTGTGGTTAGATTACTTACCGCTGTGCAGTTTAACCTCTGCATGCTAAATGGGTGGCCGGTGGCTATTTGGGAAATGGAAAAAAATGGCTGCTGACCAGAGAGATGGTTGTGGTGGCAAGAGAGTTGCAAGTAGTTGTGGTTGCTCTTGCCGGCAGACTCTGTGGTTGCTGCCATATATTTCTTTTTGCTGAAATGGGCAGAAATACCCACAGGGGTCCCATCAGATGACATGGGAATCACATGGACACTCGCTATCCATCTTACAAAACTTGGTTAGCAGGCATGGGTAATCTTCTCATCATGGGGAAGGAATTGTCTCCACATATGACACGCTAACCCACCGTGGATCACGTTTTTGTGTGATCCACGGTGCATTAGCATGTTGTCAGAACAGGCCCAATGTGTTACTCCTGGCACATCTATGCAGGCCATATGAACTTGAACTGTGGAATGGGTCAGGAAGTGACTTACAAAACAGGTGTTTGTTCAGTAGGAAACCAACCCACAACTCTATATTTATGCAGACAGACACCATCAAAAAGACTGCTTTGCAGATTCGAGAAGTACAATTTGCAAATACAACAGGGCAATAGCAGTTTCCTGTTCTACCAGAAATATTTGTATTTCCATATTTATGTTTTTTAAGCTAGAAAGAAACTGCATTTGGTTTAGTGAGAGGTATAGAAGCATGCATTTTGGGAGTATGTGCCCATTTCCTGTTATGAACAATTTCTCCGCTGTGGCACCCCGGTTGTGGAACGAGCTCCCCAGAGAGGTCCGCCTGGCGCCTACACTGTACTGCTTTCGTCGCCAGCTGAAGACCTTTTTATTCACTCAGTATTTTAACATTTAATTTTAACTTAAATTTAAATTTTACTGTTTTAACTCTGTATTTTAATCTTATATCAACTTTGCTGTGTGGTTTTATCCTGGTTGCGCTTTTTATACTGTATTTCGTAATTGTGTTTTAACCTGTTGGGTGTTTTACTGTGGTTTTAATTTTTGTGAACCGCCAAGAGAGCTTCGGCTATTGGGCGGTATAAAAATGTAATAAATAAATAAATAAATAACAGAAAATGGGCACAGTACAACTTAATTTCTATGCCAGCTTTGGCTATTGGGCGGTATAAAAATGCAATAAATAAATAAATAAATAAATAAAATCTCCTCATAAACTACTGGCACCATGTCCATTTAAATGACTTCTCCAGCTTGGGTGCACAGTTGTCCATGCAACTCAGAACAGCTTAGCATAATTGTCTTGTACAAATTATATTTATATAAACCCACCTATCTTAGCAGCAAATTTATAAAGCAACAGTCCCTGAATCTCTAGTGGGGCCAATATAAACAGTTACAAGGAGAAATATTCAGATTTACGATACAGCTTGCTTAAAGATCAATGTTTAAAATGGATACATATTGTATTAATTGTAACATGCAGTATATGACACAACCATTTGCACAATAAATTTACAATTCCCTCTGACACTTTTATTCTGTTTCGGCTTCCAAGGAGTACCTTTCGTGCTCTCACACAACACTATTACACTGTTAATTAGTTTAATTTATAAACCTCTACCTGGCTCTGTAACATCCATTCAATATATATTAAACCATAAAATTGTAAGTTAAATTAATGTTAAAGGAGCCTGATAAAAAGTGAGCAACGAGTTACGACTGAAATAGAAAACTATTATATTGCTTGGTGCTCAGATACTGTAATATAGACGAGGATATCCATGGCTATTAGTCATGATGGCTTATATATATTACTGCTAGCATCGATAATATGCCTGTGTTACCAGCTGCTGGGGATCAGAAGTTGGAGGGGGCTACTGCATTCATGTCCTACTTGTGAGCTTCCTACAGGCAGCTGGTTTGGCCATTGTGTGAACAGAATGCTGCACTAGATAGGCGTTTGGTCTGATCCAGCATGGCTCTTCTTACGTTCTTAGGGAATTGTCCAATGCAACACCTACAGGAAGGGTGAGCATTCTGCCCCCTTCCCCTCTGTTTCTCTCAACTTCTTCTAACTCTCCCTCCACCTCTCTTCCTACCTGCCACTTCTCTCTTTCTGTCACTCCTTTCTCCCTCGCTGTCCCTGTACCTCCACGCCAGTCAGGCTGCTGGCAGAGAGACCGATGACTCTCGCCAGAGGACTGCCTCCCTCCTTCCATTGCTTTGACTGTTTCACTCCCGCCTCCATTTCTCCTTCCTGCCCTCCTTCCTTGGGCTTCCTGGCCTGCATGAAATTAGGCCAAGGGTTGTCTCCCCCAAATATAGAGGATGATTACACAATCACATTATTTAATTCTATAATAAAATAAGGTCAGAAACTAGAGGTGCATACATGTACCATCAAAGCCCGGGTAGTCCTATGGCCCAAGACCATGGAAGTGATTTACATACTTTCACACAACCAGATTAGTTAAAATTTACTATCGGTCTGTTCTTCCACTCTTGCAGTGCTGGTTTTCCTATAATCTTTTGTCAGCGCGTCATCACAAGGGGAAAATCATGTTATCTTACCATTGCTTCTCTGCCTCCACTTTTATCCCTCGTTACTTACTCTTTCTGCCCAGAGGGGAAAGAGGAAGTAAACAAAGACTTAGGCCCTTTCTACACCTATGGGTTATCGCAGGAAAACGGAGAGATCGTCCCTGCCTGCTCCCGGGATCCCCTGTGTGGCATTTGGATGCACGAATGATCCCGGGATATAGGGCTGGTGTAGACATGCCCCATGTGGCCCTTTCAAGGGCTGTTTTTATTACACCGCTTTTCCTGCACACAGCAGGAGTTAGCGGCACATTCCTTTTTTAAAAAAAAAAGTCAGATTAAAAGAAAAATGAGCAGAAGGAGCAGGAGGCATGCAGGAGGTGGACGTCGTCTGAAGGATGCACGCACATCATTAAGTGGACAGTATCAACTATCAAGGCTGTGATAAAACGCTCATCTGATGAACTTCCCAATGTGTGTGTTTGATTTTAAATTCCAGTTAACATCATGATAGCACAAGTAGATCAGTCTTTAAGTGAATTTCAAGCTGAAGAGAGTTCCATAGTTGTGGAGCAGTGAGTATCAGATACTATACAATATTCAGAAATAGTTTGGTGATATTTACATCTTTTGCTTGTTCTAGGTAGTTTCAAATTATATCTTAAGGATAGTCAGAGACTCCAATAGATCTGCATTTCCAAAGCCACATATGCCCACACTTAGCAGAATCTGAAATGTTGTGATTTATAAGACCACGAGAAATAAGGGCAGTAATGGGAATGCCGACAGAGCCTTAGCTATTCTGTTTCTAATACGCTACTGTTTAATATACTGTATTTCTTCCGCTTGAAGTTATTAATTTACTTTTTGAAATGTTCATTGCTAAGATTAAACATAGGTTTTTGAAATGTGTTCATAGGCAATTTATGCAGGCATGCCCACATACACTTCTTGATGCAAGGAATACTAATTTGAAAATGATTTATATGCCACTTTGTGCAGTACATCCATCGTCCTATTGAAAAAGGTTTTCCTCTGACATAACACTGGGATCTTCTCATATATTAGAAGTACAACAGCATTAGAATCTTTTTGCAAAATTTATGTGGATGTTTGTTCAGAGGGTAAGGTTGGGTTGGCAGGAGTTCTGGAGCCTTTAGCTAAAAGGACAAGGAAACAGTTGCTCATTGATCAAAGTCTAAATGCATCTAAAAATAAATATGCACATATAGAAAAGAAAAAAGTATATTCATTAAAAGGAACAGCAGACATTATAACATCATCTTTTTGCCTCCTCCAAGGTGTCCATCTTCTCAGAGGTCCCAGAAGCTTGGCAATATATTTTACTTCCTTATATTTTCTGTAATGCATCAATAGCATGTATGAGCATATATTCCGATTTGCATAGGCCCAACATGCATGATCTTTAACCCCTGATTATAAGGGGTAAAAAATTGTACCCTATTCATATATAGCAATGTAAATACGTACATGTCATTTATGCATTATGGCAAATGGTGAAGATACTTTATGAATCAAGTCTCTCCCGTTTTAAGAATCTGATAAATAACACTACATAGTTGATATACCACCAGAGAAATAGCAAGAAGTTGCTATTGCTTATCTTAATTAAGATAATACAAAAGGACCCTTAACTGGTGGGCTGGAAGGAAAGCCAGCCATATGCTTTGTCAACTGGGAGATCACTTTCAGCAGAAAAAAACATACAATTTCTGTTCCTGCCTGCAATGATATATTTGATTTGAAATAATTTCCTCAGCTTGTGTCTGGAGGGGTAAAGTGACTTGCTCTTATTTATCTTTCTTTTGGGAGCATGGGAAGTTTAGGCTCATGAAAGTAAGAGACTGATAGCAGTTAAGCTAGGCAGAGCATTGACAGGAGGCCTTCTGAGCTCTTTCACAATTCATGCCACTTCCAATACATCTTGGGACCCACGATACGTCTATAGCTCAGAAAATTGCCTGCTTTTGAGCATGCTGGAAAGAAAGCTGGGATTCTGTTTTTTGCTCTGACCAGCACACGGTTTCTTTTCGAAGATCATCATGAAAAGTAGCTCCAGAAAAGCATGGAATATACTGTTGGTGCTGTAAAAGTACCACAAAGTACAAATAGTAAGTGTTGACCAATTTGCTTGTTTCAATATGTAGGCACAAGCCCCTCCTGTGAGTAGGTGCTATTCCTGAGAAATGTCATATGCTTATGAATGCCTTTTCACTGACCTGTAAGCTTTGGAATTGAATCTCACTGTGACAACCATTTATTATATAGTAGCTTACAACAGTGTGCATGGAATCCCTTGTGAAGCCATCCTGCCAAATGGTAAGGAGAATTTTACCAAACGTCAGGCGCAGACGTATGGTTAAACGCTTATTTGTAAACACTGAGTGAATGAACACAGATGACCATTTATTAAGTGATAATGTTGCATAGTGTACATAGTGTAGCACTTGGTAAGGTGGGCATCTGTAACCACTTACTAAGTTGGTCACCCTGCTCAGCGGTGAGGCTAATTTTTCACATTCCTGTAATAAGTTTCTCCTCACCACTTGACAAAATGATGTAGTTGGCTGACATATCAAGTGGTTATATGCACACCATGCTCAGTTACCATTTCGTATATGCGCCTGTATGTGGAGAGACATTCACAAGAATGCTTCACTATGGGAAAAATGACAGGTGAATGTCATAGCAGCCCTGGCCTAACCTGAAAAATGTAAATGAGATCAGGATCTTGAGAGAAGTTATCCATGTATTCTCCACAGTCATTTGCAATATATATCTAATGTTCAGAACAGAAAACAGAATTCACTCAATGAATAAATGTTTAAACTATATTTAGGAAATTATTAGGGAAAACCGAAACAACTTGTGACTTACTAATCTGAATATAATCAAGCTGAACCATGGTGGCCCATCAAGAATTTGGTAAATATTCAGGTGTTACTGCTTGCATTTAGGATTGCACAAACTGGGAAGTTTGTATGCCGTCAAACACACAATACATGACTGCATTCAACTTGCTGGATCTTCATTGGAGTAATTCCAGGTTGCGCACACTATGGGCATGTCTAGACCAGGGGTTTTTTCCCGGCTTGTCCCTGGATGATGCACAGGGGATCCTGGGGGCAGGAAGGGATGACCCATCCATTTTTGAAGGATAACTGTTTTTTTCCCACGATCCTGGGACCGTCCCGAGGACCGTGGCTGGTGTGCTGCATGGTCCCAGGGCGTGAAATGGGCACGGAGCTGTGTGGATGGCTCTGTGCCTATGGGGATGGGGGGCACGAATTTCACCATCCCTGGGATGGTGGAGTGGGTGGGCACGGTTGTTGTTTTTACCTTTTTTACCAAACACGCACACAGCTCTTTCTTCTGTTAAAAAATAAATAAATAAATGGCGGCTGTGATGTCCCTCCTTACTTCCGGGATGTTGTGCTGCCATCTAGATGCTGGGGGAGGATTGTGGAAGCAGATAAGTCTGCTATCCTCCCCCCTCCCTCCCTCTACACCCTTAGGTGTAGACATACCCTATGACAGCCTTCCTCATTCTGGTGCTTTCCAAATAATTTGGACTTCAAATCCCATCAGCCCCAGCCAGCAAGGCCAATGGTCAAGAATGCTAGGAGTTATAGTCCATAGTCCAAAACATCTGGAATGCACCATGTTGGGGAAGGTTGTTCTATGACATTGAGAAGGATTCCAAAGGTTCATTTATGTACATAAAAATATGACTTTCAGGAAGGAGGAAACTACTTTCTGCTAATATTTGGTTTGCATTTGAATAGCTGAAGGATACTGTACTGTTTCTATGCTGATTTACATTGAAGGTTTTTGTTTTGTTTAGTTTTTAAAAAGCTCTGGGATGTAGCCCTGAATGTTAAGACAGACCAGTGATTTTTTAATGGTCCATTACCAAGTCACCAAAATTGGGATTTGCAGGAGGAACAATGGTAATTTTTTTCACAGTAATTCAAACACAGCTCTGTAATTAGCGGTTATGAAATATAACCACAAATTTCCAACTCATATTTATTTACCATACTACTGTGTTGGGGATTTAAACTTCCACCTCATTTATTCAAAACATGCTGTTCCTCATACTTTGCTAAGAATAAGGAATTGAAACACCAATGTATGGCACTTGAAAATCGTAGCATGCCTGCGTTTGGTGAAACCAAATGCCCATTTCCATCTTCTAAGAAGCAGAAATTCTTCCAAAGAACCCATTTGGTATGGTATAGAAAGCCAATGATGGGTGCTAATATTAATTCAGAGAGGAAGCAATTATGAAGGTTTAGCACATGAATCCATGGAAACTCTCTTTTGGGTGCTCAAAAGATTCTAATGTCTCAGTTTCACCACTTCCTCAAGTCCTTTCTCTTGGGACAAAGCTCATTGGCAGTCCTTCAGATTAGTTCAGTCAAGTTTAGAAGAGAGAAGCCAATTCAAGACTGCCTTCCTTGCAAGAGTTTTGCCCGTTTATTTTTAGCTTCATTATTAAAGCTCCTCATGAAACATGCTTGACAGCTTCATTGGATCCATTTTACCTGCTACTGTTAACTATTGCCCGTCTTCATCCAATACACACATACAGGGTTACCATTTCATTACAAAAGAACAATCTATTTCCCTTCAGCATAAAGTAAGGGCACAATGACTAATGTACTGCCCATCCCGTAGAAGACCTAATATTTTTAATTTGCAAAATGAATTAAAAGAAACCACTCTGGAGGAATATGGATGTCTTGCATATGGATCACATCAGATATAATGTGGCTTAGTTCCAAGGCTGGCAAGTTGCCCTAGTTGGCATCTAACGGTTTACTTTGATTGGGGAGTTTGCCTTTATGACTTTTAGACAAATGCATCCTGGAGGCTTAAGTCCAGATATGGTTTCCAGTGATTTATTTAACACCTTGACATTTCTCAGAACATGAATCCTAAAGAGCAAATGTAGGACACATTTAACTTCTGAACAACACATTTCAGCTAAAATATTGATCAATTAGGGCACTGGATCCCAAAATGCCCTAAAGAGGCATGAACAGTTTCAAACGAAATGATTAGCTAGTCAACAGCTTCAAGTGTGTGTCAACACCTCTCCCATTCAGAAAGATGCTACTGAATTCTGCTCTCAATAGGTTTCAGAAGTGAATTTCCAGTTCCATAGAATCACACCTGAATGGACCAGACACTCTAGCATGTATCGTCATGGGGTTTGAAACAATCCCCCAATTCATCAAGCACGTGCTGCAAAATCCACTGAACTGATGAAATCTCTAGAATTATCAGAACCAGACAGATTCCAAAAAGTGTATCACAAGAATCGCAAAATTAATTCTGAGATGAGGGACAGGTTCATTCAATGTCCTACTAGAAAACTGCAATGGAACTAATTCTCCCTTTATCTACCCCCTATCAATTGCAAAACTACTGTTTTTAATCTTCTTCTTTTTTACTGTTTTATTCCTATGTTCACCGCTCCAGAATCTATTTTAGATATGGAGTGGGAGAGCGGGGAAAGTAATTATTTTTTAAAAAATTACCTTTTGCGCACGAGTGTTCATGCGCTGCTGTCCCTTTAAGATTTTTTTTAAAAATGGGGGTACAATGCCTCTCCCCTCTGAGGTCACCACGCACCAAATGTGTACTGAGGGGGAGATCTCATTATAAAAATATCACGGGATCTTCACCCCTCCATCCCACTAGACCTAGCTAAGGCCATGGAGTGGTATAGAACTATTGTAAATAAATAAATAAACTACATCTGTTTGTACAAGCACTGCATATGCTGGCTGATGCCTCCTTAACCATTCTTCTCAACTTATGAATGGTTGAGTCAGTACCAGTTCTTGCAGTAGGCGTGGGTTTGCATGTTTAGATGCTTCCCCACATTAAAACAAAACAACCAAACACATTAGGGAGAGGGCTAAGCCAGAACTTTTCTTCTTGAAGTACTGGGCTTCTAACTGCAGGGAAGGATTTTTTAATGTGGGAAATCATTCAGTCATGCAGTTTCATACCTGCACTCTCAACTGGTAGATTACCTAATTCCTTCTTAACTTGTACATTTTGGTGAAGCAGCAACCGGCAAAGGCCATGCTGTTGCAAGGTAAATTCAATATAGGACCTATACAAACTCATGAACACATTCGGCTGTTTTGTAGAGTTTTCCCTTCTTGAATCTTACACCTGTGATTCTTCTGAATATGATGAAGATAAGCAGCTGATTCCCTGTTAAATTCCTGGCCACCATCCATTCCTCAATACACAGCTGTGTAACAAATGATAACAATGTCACGTAACAGCTACTATGTCTGACATTGGGAGATTTGTGATTCTATTCCATTGAAGAAATATGGTCATTATTATATTAAAACGTCTGTACCAGCTCATCAATGTCCATGTTTGCAATGAAGTGGATTACAGTGGTAAGGCCAACTTAGATATGAAAATATCACCAATTCTTTTTAGTGATTTTATAGTCTACTTAACAGTGCAAATCGTGTTACAGTTTTGAACCTGGGCCAGATCTACACCAAGCAGGATATGACATTTTGAAAACAGTTTGAAAACTGTATATGGTGTATGTCTTGGGCCCCAACAGTTGTCAAAACTCTTATAAACCATTTTAAAGCAGTAGTGTAGATCCTGCCCTGTTTGCCCTCACTGTAGTCTTGTGATCCATGTTGGACTCATTTTTTAAAAATAAAATAAAATCTAATTCACACACTGAACTGGGTTCCAGAGTTTTATATAAACATAACATTTCAAATCAACAGTACAATATAAAATCACAATTACTGTTGTCAAGCATTAAAATGAGAAAATTACTGAAACAGCTAAAAGTATACAGTCAGATTGAAATGCCTGGGCAAATAAAAATGGTTTATCACAGCACTGAAAACAATACAGCGCCAGCACGAATTGAGCGTCCCCCAACTGGCATTCCAGAGTCAAAGCTGTGATTTTACAAAAGGTGAAGGCAAAAAACTGATAGGCAGTGACTTGCTTAAGGCAGCTCACTGAATCTATAGCTGAGAAAGGTTTTGAGTTCAAGGCCCCCAGGTTCTATTTTTTAAATTTTTAACAATTTTATTGTTTTCTACAAAGGAATGGGGGAGGGGGAACCCAGGTTCTCGATACATTTTTATTTCTTTTTAAAACATTTTAAACATTGGTTGATTTACTGTAATTATACTGCAGTCTTATATGGGACTTACTGTAATTATACTGCAGTCTTATATGGGGCTTCTACTGGTTTCCTTTCCAAGTTACTGATCTTCTCCACACCCACTTAGTTCTAACAACTTTGCAGCTTCAAAGTCCAGACAATCAAGTCTACACCTGCTTAGTTCTAGCAAAATCCCAACATTAGATGTTTATAGATACTTGATACATTAGATTCCCCTATTTTCGATCCATTCTGAACCATCTAAAACACATTCAAATGCTCCAACCACTTGAAATCCATATTCCTTAATTCAGATGACAATAATCAAACTTCTTAAAATAGATAACAACAATCCAGTTTGTTAATCCAGATGAAAACGATCAAACCACACATGAAAAATAATTCATAGAGGGGCTTGTGATCAAACTTTCTGTTACAAGCAAGCTGCATTTTCCTGGCTTCCAAGGGACTATTATATTTTGCTAGCACTGAAATTATTGGAAAATGAATAGCAATTCACTAGAAATCTGGTTTTCTTCTATAGAAGAACAGGTGCTAAGGCGGCAGAGGTCAAGAAATGTCATGTAAACCTGCAGAAACCATTCAACTAAAAACAAAATGGTGTGGACAATATGCAGTCTGATTGATTAATGCTATGTTGCTGGCATTTTCATCAGGCTGCCATGACAAATTTGCTACACTCTTCAGAGATAAGATAGCTTTGGTTCGTCTCTCTTTGACAGAAAGAGTCTAAACAGACTGCTTTTCCTCACCCCATTTGATTAATTTCTGATTAGGATGTCAAAGGTAGTCTGGGTCCCCCTTGGATTTCTTAGTCCGCTCTATTATGGTTTAGTTAAGGAGATTTGGGAAGATAAAAACACACACATTAATAATAGAATATGGCAGTGGTTTTCAACCTCTGTACCTTCAGGAAACCCCTTCAACGTGAGTAAGTCTGCTGAGGTACTCTTACACATAGCAGAGAATTTTGGAGATGGTGGAATGTTCTAAGGCACACATTCAATTTTCACGAAATTAGCCTCCCACCATGTAAATTGACAACACTGGTGGTGGATGGGCAAACTAACTTTCTGGGAAGCTTATCCAGTGTCCACTGTTACTTATCTTCTTATTGAGGGATTTCCACAAAACATCTTGGAAAACAGAGTTCTCCAAAAGCATCTGAAAACTAGTAGTGTAAAGGAAATGCCAATACTACAGTCTCAGTAAAGAAGAAATCTGCCCCCAACCTTTAAGAACCTACCTAGCCCTAGTTTTTAGTCAATCCATACTAACCCATCACAGAAAATTAGGAAGTGTCCTTATTCCAGATCAGAGTATTTGTACATCTAACCCTGCCTGTTATTGCGCGACGGAGGGGGTGAAGATCTCGTGGTGTTTTTATCACAAGATTCCCCCCCTCTGTTTAGACGCAGTGCATGATGACCTCAGAGGGAGAGGTGTCGTGCCCGCCATTTTTATTTTTAAAGAGGCAGCAGTGCATGAGCGCTTGTGCGCAGAAGGTAGATTTTTAAAAATATATATATTATTTTTCCCGCTCCCCTGTCCACTCCCATGCACGGGACCCGGCTCACGGGACCCGGCTCACGGGATCCACGGAATGCACGAGGAGCTAGGACAAACACCAGCGCCCAGCCACACATTCCATGGTCTCGGGCTCAGCCGACTACGGAAAAACCGTTCCTAGAGGGTAGGGCGAGATCCCAGGGCAAGGGAGGGATCATCACTCCCTGATCCTGGGATCCCCTGTGCCTCATGTGGATGCACAGAGATTATTTATCTATGGCCCCATCTAGCTATGGCCCCAATATTGTCTAGTCTAGTCTAGTCTCACAATGGCTCTTCAGTGTTTTAAGCAAAGGTGTTTCCTCTCAGCTGCTATCTGATCTATTCAACTGGAGATTTTATTTATTAGTAACATTGATATACCACCTAATCTACTAAAAAGCCATCAAGAGAGTGTACAACAATTTAAATGCCAGGAACTGAAATTGGGACCTTCTGCTTGCAAAGCACATGCACCACCACTGAGCAACAGTCCCTCCCTTTAGTTGTACTGAACTGCACATGCTGACCACCATGAACCAAGGGGAGCAAGATTTGATTTGTCGCACTCAATCATAACTGCACAAAACAAGTGGCAGAAGCTGATCTACTTAGGAACGGGGGATCATTATGCACATAACTAGCTCAGCAGCCCATGGTGGTGAGTCTAAAAATTAGAATGGGCTGACTAACTAACATGATGGCCATAGGCTGAAAGGCCTTTGTGTGAGTAGGGCCTTGGCTTTTTATCTTAGAACTCATGGCCTGAGAAAGAAGTAAAGTAAACTGATGTTGTGCTCTACGGGATTAGAAACCAAATGGGAACCTTGGGAAAGGAAATTCTGAAGACATTTTAAAGAAGGTTAGAGCATTTAAAAAAGAAGAAATATTTATTAATGCATTGATATAAAATCCCTCAAGCAAACACTTTCAAGGTGGCATGCAGCATTCTACATTAAAAGATAACATTATAAACACAACAGCTGCTCCAGGAGCCATCCCATAATATCTTCAAGTACCATGTCTTCAGGCTGCAGAGATCGCCATTTAGTCCAAAGTTAATCAACTAGATAACATGTACATTTACTTTGCAGATGATTCTATTATTGCTGCCGCTGCTACACTTTTACTTATGGTCTCCAGTGCTCTAGGTACTCAGGAATGACGGAAGCCTTACAAAGTTATGTAGGAGATTCAGGGTACAGGTTGTTATAGTGATTAGCACTGGATAAGGGAGAGTAAATGTGTTGAGGCATTCAAAACATTGGTGGAACACCGTAAAACCCATTGTAAGTTAACTAGTGATGACTTCATCAGATAACAAATTGTGTGAAATAGATTTGAGATCTGACTGTACAAAGTTGTCAAGTTTAATTGCATTTCAAATGGTGCTTCGAAGCAACAGAATTAAAGATTTTGCTGCCATGCGTATCTGCCCTGCCATTGTGAACCGCCCAGAGAGCTTCAGCTATTGGGCGGTATAAAAATGTAATAAATAAATAAATAAATAAATAAAATCCTGGAAACAAGACAAATCAGTTACATGTACCTATGGAATCCATAAGGGTGCATTGTAATGTCACAGGGGATGCCAGAAGCTTCTGGAATGCACTTCAAGTATATGCAGACTAAATATGGACCAGCTTTGAAAGCGGATTAATCTTGGGGTAAATCAGAGAGTTGAAAAATCGGATGATGTCTGTGATGAATCACTGATGAATTAATTCATGTCAACTTTTCCTGAGAAAAGCTACTGCATCATGTCCTCAGTAGATTGTTGATTATAATACATCTGGCTTTAGTCATAAACAAACAAATTCCTTATTAAAGATAGACTAATAATGCAATCTTATACATGTCTATTCAGAATTAAGCCCTATGAGTTCAATGGGAACTTAAACCAAAGTAAGAATCATCCATTAGTAAATATACATAGCTGTCTCCCAGAATGATCTGCACCATGTCTGAAGAGATATTGTAGTAATAGTGGATGTGCTGACTGGGAAGGGCTCCCTGCCAGTGGATCTGCTCATGAGTAAGTATAGGGCCATATCTAGACCTAAGGTTTATCCCTGGATCGTCCAGGGGTCAAACCTGTTCATCTACGTGACACACAGGGGATCCAGTGCTCAGGCAGGGATGAACCCTGGATGATCCCAGGATAAACCTTAGGTCTAGCTGTGGCCTAGGTGTGAAGCAGCTTGATACTCTCAATAAAGTCCTTCCTATGTTCTAAAACCCTTTGTAGACTGGCAGGCTGGGAAGGGTTCCATTTCACTTAAAAATCTGGAACACTCCCTGCCATGAATCTACTCATGAATGAGCATCTCAGGCTAGGGGCTCACTCATAAGAAATTTTCCTGATTGATACTCTTTGCAGGTGCAAGTTGCTTAATTGCAAGGAACAGGAGTTTGCAGGACAGACAAATAAAAATAACATTTCTCTCCACCTCCCAATGAGGAATGCCATAATGCAAAGATGCCACGACTTATATGACAAAATAGAACAGGTCATAGCAAAGATGAACTACAGTGGGAACCCTGGCTAGCTACATGCCTTTTGGACTGCTGTTAGGCCATGTAATTCTGTAACAGTACTATTTTTCTGTAAATTTGACACTTGTTTAAAATTGGTAGCCAATTGTACTTAGAAAAATATAACTGCAATTTAGAAATTTTTAATAAAGTTGATTTCTGAAACCTTTTAAGAACATTAATATTTCCTTGCCTCCTCAAAAATTACTATGATGCAGGTACGTTGGACTACATACAGAAATAGGTTGCACACATGGAATGTGTTTTTCATGCATGCAAAAAAGCAATTGGGACAGGCATCCATATATCCAAAGGGCACTCTCTAGAATTGCACCTAATACCATTTCTTTCAGATGCTAAACATTTATCCTGTGTTCAAAACAAATTGCTTTACAGTACTTGCTATTCACATATAAGTAATTGCCTCCAAAGCCTTTTTGCTATGCTGAGAAGATTGTAGTTACTAGAAAATTATGGGACACACAATTAAGAGGGATGGATAGGTAGTTTAAACAATGATGAAGTTTAAGGGTGTCAGAAAGAAAAGAAGATGAAAAGGAAAAAGGGATAATGATAAAGAAGCAGGATCTAATAGACAGCAAGCTGAAAGTAAGGGATTGAATCCTATCGTGAACTTCTGTTCTCAGAAGGGCTTTGGATCTAGCAGAGGTTTCCCCTAACAGAAGGGGTAAGGTGCAGTTTGCTGATTTCTGCTATCCTTGCTTCCGCCTGTGCCCCCCAATCTTCTCCAGATGATTGGGGAACCCACCATAATAGTGTGTAAGGTAGCAAGGGGAAAGGCAGAAAGGAAAATGGGAGAAAATTGCTTTTCCTCCTCTTCTGCTAGCAGAGCACTCCAAAGACTCTTCCACGAACAGAAGGCTTCCTTACATTTATGGAAGGGAACTACTGGCTACATACCAAGTTGTTGTATCCCTAGAAGTATTGCTGTTCTAAGTTTCTAGGAAATTATAATCAACCACTTCAATATTTTCATGAAGTACAAGTGAAAATGCAAAGAGAGAGATGAAAGAATAAAGATCAGCAGAATGCAAAACCTCTGCAGCTTTCCTTCTTCCATACAAATAATTAAAACACAGATGAACTTTTTTAATGCAAATAAATTGCGGCATGAACTAATCACCAGAACACTGGGAAGGCTAAGAGTTGACTCATTCATCTACATTTCTGTTTGGAAAACCAAAATGCTATCAAGTGTATCATACTGATTCCCCACCCTGCCAACTTAGGTCTTCTCCACATGAAGTTAAAATCCTGCAACTTTACCAGGTCTTCTGCTTTCCCCCCACCCTTTGCTTCTTCTTCTTTCTGGGCAAGTTCTATATGTTTCATTATAAACCAGATGGTTCTGTGATATTGCTGAGATAAAGCACCATTTCATCAGTACACCACAGATTCATAGCAGGCAGAGGGACTTTTGTCATCATGAAAAAAGCACAATTAAGGTTGCAAAGATCGGGAGGTGCCTTGGAAGATGACGACGTTGTGTACAGGACCCACAGACTTCGTGAGTGACCAATCACAAGTGCATAATAAATGCCTCCTGTAGAAATGCCCTCAGTCATCCATGTAGCATCGGTCAAAAGCAAAATAAATACAACATTAGAGTAGGGAAGGAAGGATGAATTCCACCTCCATCTTTACTACCTTTGAAAAGCAAGGCAAACATCTTCATGGGCTAATTCAATGAGTTCAATATGAGAGGAACTAGAGGTTCTCAGATGCTTGGTTATGACATTGGCTGAGGAACTAATGGAATAAAACATAGTCTGAGCATGTGATTATGGTGCTTTAGTCTCAAAACCTATTATTTATAGTAGGCATCAATGCTAGCACATGTAAATTAATAATAAAGATAAGAATTTGGTGAAGATTTGCAGAATGCACCCCCTCATACATACAAAATAATGACAGGCATCTACCTACATGATCATCCATGGAGGACATAAGAAAATGCAGGAAAGTGTTCAAGACAGAGTTTATTCTATTAAATCAAGTTTAATACAAACAAAGATATGAAGTGTAACGTGTCATGGCTGCCTGACCATATCCACCCTGCACACAGACTAAGTCACATCAAATTTGAACTCCTCCATATTCTGTAACTATTAGAAAGCATGGAGCCCCACACACCAGGGATCAAGACACTACAGCTTCTCAGTGATGAACCTTCTGGACTGACTCCTCTCAGTTGTTCCATTGGATCCTCCTTCCCATCTTTGAACAACAAGGGCGTTAGCTAGACCTAAGGTTTATCCCAGGATTGTCCCGGGGTCATCCCTGTTGATGTAAATGACACACAGGATATCCCGGGAGCAGGCAGGGACGACCCCAGGACGATCCCAGGATAAACCTTAGGTCTAGCTAAGGCCAAGGTCTACCTAATCAGGGGTGTGTCTCATTTTTCTGCTCTCGCCATTTGGTCTTGACTTGTTCAGCTTGTTCGCCGATCTTGCCTTCTAGTTTGCCCTCTTATCCTGATTGCTCCTCAGTCCTGACTCCCAGTTCCCCGCTCCTGACATACTCCAATCTGCTGTCCATTCATGGCATGCATGAGCAGTCCTATGAATGTCTCCACAGTATTTGGTATCAGTGGAGAACCTAGTCCCATGTGTCTCAAGCATAACAAAAGCAAATTAAACCAAAAACCTTTGGATTTAGAAGGTAACAAATTGTATTGCACATACAAAAAACATTTTTTAAAAAAACTTGAAGCAAAAGAACATAAGAAGTCCCATGCTGGATCAGACCAAAGGTCCATCTAGTCCAGCACTCTGTTCACACAGTGGCCAACCAGCCATCGGCCAGGGAAGAACAAACAGGACATAGTGCAACAGCACCCTCATGCCCATGTTCCCCAGCAACTGGTGCACACAGGCTTACTGGAGATAGCACACAACCATCAGGGCTAGTAGCCAGATAGCCTTCACCTCCAGGAATTTATCCAACCCCCTTAAAGCCACCCAAATTTGTGGCCATCACTACATCATATGGTAGTGAGTTCCATAATTTAACTATGCGCTGTGTGAAGAAGTACTTCCTTTTATTTGTCCTGGATCTCCCACCAATCAACTTCATGGAATGACCCTGGGTTCTAGTATTTTGAGAGAGGGAGAAAAATGTCTCCCTATCCACATTCTCCATAACATGCATAATTCTGTACACCTCTATCATGTCTCCCCTTAGCCTTCTTTTTCCCCAAGATAAACAATCCCAGTTGAAACCCCCAAATCCCATTCTCCATTGCAACTCAGCTTTCCACAAAAAAATGAAAGGATTTTGAGAATTCCCAACATAAAAATGTTAACATATAGGAATTGCTTTCTCTAGTAGCAATACACTTTCACAATCATGGACAATGAGGAGTTTAGAATAAGAAAATGAACTGTAAGTTACTTTTTTGCACTGAATTTATACAGTGCTTTTTAAATGCTTAACGGCTTCACGCATGTTATTCCAGTAATCCTTAATCAGCCCCATAATTATACAGCAAATGTGTATAATTACACCCATATTGCAGTTGTGGGTGCTGAAATGGAAAAGTAGCTGCTTGCCTAAGGCCACCTACTGAGTTTATGGCTGAGGTAAGTTTTAAAACAGGAACATCCCAGCTCACACTTTTAGCCACAATGCTACACCAAATCCCCAAATCTATCACTCATACCAGTCCCGAATTTGGGGCTGGGTGTGCAGGAGGGTTATGTAAAGAAACAAAGCTAGCAAAGAAGGCAGAGAAAATCATTAGCAGGTTTCAAATTAATTAATGTAAAAGCTGCTCTCCTTCTTGGTGAGTAATTGGAAACATGCTCTGCCCTTATAGCCCCATAACAGCCTGCCATTCCCACTATCAGACAATGCCAAACCACGTCCATATGGTAGTCTGACCAGTCATGTGACTTTTAATACCCACACGATGGCACTAAAATGGCCTATTAGATTTACAGTGTCATTAACCTTCCAAAATAAAATGAGAGTCTGCTCTGGTGCAAGAAAGAAAGAAAAAGAAAAAGGACAAAAAATATGCTTGACTGCTGTTGGGTTTCAGGTAACCAGAGTGTGAGGAAATGCTGACAGGGGTCACTGTGGTATAATCTTTCATTCGGCCCCAAAGCTGTCACGCCTTCCCCAGATGTCTAAAACACAGATATAAATTTTCATTATCCAGCAGAAAAGGGGCAGAGGTACACCAAATGAATTTTTTACCAATCAAATTAGAGCTCATTGCCACATTAAGTAGAAACACTAATTTTGTGAAGTTTCCTTGTGGTCATTTATCTATCTCGGTCCATGTGTAAGAAGTCACACCATTGAAGCTGAAAAAGGTTTTTTTCCAAATCAAATTACAGTTTGTATAATTGTGTTCCACTCACAATAAAATTTAATAAGGAAAAAAAATCCTATTAGAAAAGAACTGGGCTTTTATCGTAGAAAACAATGAGTCTCCAAGAACTGTTTATTTCTAGACATCGTACAGATAGGAAGGAAGGCAGATACATATATCGATATAATCTTTCACACCACTAATGTTGAGGTAATAATATACATTTGAAAATCTTAATTATTTAAAGACAATTAATAAAAATTCAGAATGATTTTCAGGATTTTCAGGCTTACTTCACATGAATTTGTTTGAAATCTTCATTAAAAACTAAAGGCATACATCCCAAAGTTTCAAGTCCCACTAATTTAAAGGTTTAAGCATAAGATTTAAACATGTGCTGAACTCTTCCACTGAACACAATGGGACTCAAAAGAGTTTAACTTTGGATAGATTGTGGCCAAGGTCTCCTGAATAATTGTTTGAAAGCCACAATTCAGAGTTGCATGCATACCAGACTTTTTTCTAGCTTAGACAAGGACATTAAAACATAAGAACTAGCTTGCTTGATCAGATGGTCAAGCCAAAGGTCCTTCAACCCCTGTATGCTGTCTCCAACAGTGGCCAGTCAGATGCTCCTGTGAACTTCATAAGCAGGACATGCGAATGACTGGCATCTTCTGTTTGTCCCCATCTGAAGTGTACTGACTGGGCCTGTTCAGGCAGCATGCTAAGCCATGGTTAGACTGATAACGCTTTTGCAGAAATAGTGTGTTTAACCCATGGTTATGCAGCCACCATGGTTAGGAATGGTTAACATGTCATGCTAAGCCATAATGTTTAGTTCAAAATGCTTATTCACAGTGGCTTAGAGTGTCGTCTGAGCAGGGACATTCTCGCTTATAATGACTAGCCAACAGCGGTGATAGGGATGAACTCAATGAAGGAATATGCTCCATGTCCTAAAGATTTTAGTTCAACCTTTCTGCATTAACTTGGTTATATACTTTATGGGTCTACCATAGTTACATGCATTATTTTAGAATAATGTGTGCAACTGTGATAGAAAATTAAAGTATCTTAATGCCACTTGTATAAATCTATAGTTCACTCACATTTAGATGTGAGTGAACATACAAAGTTCACTTACATCTAAATGTGAGTGATCTTTAGATATATCTAGATACAGATATACATATATGTGGCATTATGATACGCTTATTTTTATATGACCATATATATGCCATTATATATTTATTTGTATATGCCATCATGGTACTTTTAGTTTCAATCTCTTTCCTAATTAAGTTGCAACTGGACATTTTGTTATTTTTCTTACCACTGACTAAGATGAGTAGCCCTATGGAACGTGTCACTAGTAATTCTCAACACTCAATTTGCCTTTGATCACTGTCACTGTGCACAGAGATGATTTTTCAGTGAACCTTCTACTATGATCTTAAGATCTCTTTTCTGGGAAGTCAGAGCTAAGTTAGACCCCACCAGCACACACATACAGATGGCCCTTCTCTGTCACCATTCCTTTTTCTGCCCAAAACATACATTCCGGCAAGAGTAAACAAAATCTGCTGTATAGGATCCTCACTTAGAATACACGTGAGAATGGATTATGTATATCTTCAAGACATAAGAACATAAGAAGTGCCCTGCTGGATCAGACCAAGGGTCCATCTAGTCCAGCACTCTGTTCACACATGTAATAAATATAGCATAGTAAAATATATTTTATAGAGATTCCATTTCCAGATCCCAGTTATCTGAAACTCCTGTGTCTTCTAATTAACTTTACATAGGAGCCAATCTGATGTAATAGATGGAGTGATGGATCAAGGAGACCTTGGCTGAAATCCCTGCTCTATTATGAAACTAACTTTCTTGCACCACTCACTAATGCTCAGCCTCACCCCATTCTGTCCATGGAGGGCTGGATAGGAGTCATCTGCCCCCCCCTCACGATAATTTAGTTGCCCACCACTGTCATAGGTCATACATAGCTTCCTTGGCCTTGTTCACTAAGCATGCTGGCATCCTCTTGGACTTGTAACTTTCCTTATCTGAGGTATGCACTGTGAGTATCTATTATGCTAGTTTGAAATAACCTCTAGGCATGCTACTGTCCTTCTCTCACTCAGCTTCTTATTAAGTAATCTCTTCAGTTTTAGACGCTTCCATTTTTGAAATTAAATGTGACCATGTTGGACTGTCTGGGCAACTTTCCACTTACATGTCCATCAAATCTGAGGGCAATGTGGTCACTGATTCTAAATGATTCAGTACTTATATCTTATACCAAATCCAGGTCCCAGCTCAGGATTTCCCTCCCCTTTAGCCTATTCCATGATTAATGGTTCCAAGGCATAGTGATGTATTCTATCAGAAAATTTTGTCCCTTTGTTGCAAGCTGAATAAACATTTACCCAATGTGAGGTGCCAAAGTCACCCATTATTACTACACCTTTTTTCCTTTGACTCCCTCGCTGACTCAATCCAGACAAGGCGGAGGTACTGTCAGAAGGTGGTTCATTTGTCCAGCTAGGTTCAACCTGTTCTGGAGGGGGTTACACTTCCCCTAAAGGATCAAGTTCATAGTTTGGGGGTGCTCTTGGATCCAGAACTGTCACCTGAGACACAGGTGGTTTCAGTGGCAAGAAGCACCTTTTATCCGCTTCGGCTGACATATCAGCTACGGCCTTATCTGGACAGAGATAGCCTAGCTACAGTTATCCATGTTCTGATAACCACTTGTCTGGATTACTGCAATACATTATATGTACGGCTACCTTTTAAAACGGTCCAGAAACTTCAGCTGATACAAACCAGGGCAGCAAGATTGTTAACAGGGACTGGCCAAAAAGGACCACATTACACCAGTACTTTTCCAACTTCACTGGCTGTGGAATGAGCTCTCTAGAGAGGTTCACCTGGCACCTCTGTTATACTCTTTTCAACGCCAGGTGAAGACCTTTTTATTTTCCCAGTATTTTAAGATTTTAACATCTTAGACTTTTAACTTTGCTGTTAAATCTATATTTTAAATCTCTGCATTGCTGCTCAGTTTTATTCTGGTTGTACATTTATATTGTGGTTTAAGTTTTTTATTTTAAATTGTATTTTATGGTTTTAAGTTTTGTGAACCACCCAGACCGCTTCAGCTATTGGGAGGTATAGAAATGCAGTAAATAAATTTATATTATTATTTTTAATTTAATTTTAAAAAATTTTGTGGCCCACTCTTCTTCATTAATATTTACTTATTTATTTAATTTATATCCTGCCTTCTCACCAAAAATGATGCTTAATGCAGTAACCATAATAAAATACTGATTAAAAACAAAATCTGAATTAAACATAACATCTTTATAAATAAAAATGTAAATGTTCGTTCGAAACAGACGTTATATCTCCGAAAGTTTTTCACTGATTGCTTTGAAATTTTGACACAACGTTGCATTCGAATACGCGAGCGCTGTTATGTAACTATGTTCTATATGGGGTCAAAAGTTTGTCTTAAAATCGAAGAAATAGGCCTCCTAAAAACCAGTCCTGCTGATCATTGTGACATCGCCAACCAGTAGGCCAATCCACTGCCTCTGCCTCCTCTCCTATTTGCATGTTCTCTCCTATTTGCTCTTGTAGGTCATTGTGACATTGCCAACCAGTAGGCCAATCCACTGCCTCTGCCTTCTCTCCTATTTGCATGTTCTCTCACAATTGGCTGAGTGAATATAGATGTCACACCTGTGACAGTTACACGTTCTGAAGAAAGGTAACTGCCAGGAGTTTCCACTAACCTCCTCACCGTAAAAACATCCTTTTTTAAAAACCAAACAGCAGGCCAATCCACTGCCTCTGCCTCCTCTCCTATTTGCATGTTCTCTCACAATTGGCTGAGTGAATATAGATGTCACACCTGTGACAGTTACACATTCTGAAGAAAGGTAACTGCCAGGAGTTTCCACCAACCTCCTCACCGTAAAAACATCCTTTTTTAAAAACCAAACAGTAGGCCAATCCACTGCCTCTGCCTCCTCTCCTATTTGCATGTTCTCTCACAAAACTTTGCAATGGCACGCGGCTTGCAGTAAAAAAATTAATGAGCAACGTCATAGAAGGAACAATCTTGACAGGACCTTTCAAAGGTGAAGATGTCCTCATTCCTCGCATTCCTATGATTCCAACAGATATGCCATTTCAATTTAAGAGATTGCAATTCCCAATTCGATTGGCGTTTGCAATCACCATCAACAAAGCTCAGGGCCAATCTTTAGAATTGTGCAATTTAGATCTAGACACAGATTGCTTCTCACATGGACAATTATATGTTGCGTGTTCTAGAGTCGGCAAACCAGACAATCTCTATATCTACACAGACAATGGAACAACTAAAAATATTGTATATCCACAAGCATTGTGAAATTAAACATATTAGAAACATCTGCTTTGTCTTTTCTTTCTTTTCAATTTAACCAGACTGAGCCACAGCAACGCGTGGCAGGGTACAGCTAGTTAATAATAAAAATCCAGTTAAAAATAAACCCAAAACTCACAGCATAAAATTAGACAATAAATACTTTATCTCGAGGACACCCTCGGAGTTGTGGTCAGGGAGGCAACAGTATGCTCCCACTGCTGCATTACTTCTGAAGCTTGGAGTTATTCTGTGGAGGAGGTTTTTTCATACAGAAGTGTCCTAGTTTATTAGACTCTATGCCCATACAAGGCAAACCCACCCCCAATATGTCCTCCTTTCCATATATACACATACCATATCCCACAATTTCTCCATATTCTACTATACACTATATATACATAATTTTTTTAGCATCAACTACTCCACTCCCCCATCTTGGTTTGGAGGCTTCTAGTACTAGCATATAAAACTCCAAATGTCGTTTGTGTGCGTATAAATGTCTATCACAACCTTTATTCCCTTCAACCAGCTTTAATTTTTTTTCTATAGGCTTGTTCCCAAGTTCTACACTATCCCAACTTAGATGCCCTGAAACATTTACACCATGAATTGTCCTGAACCAGATGCTCTCCAGCTCCTGTCAGGTTTTCCCCAGAAGTCAATTTTTAAAGCTGCTCTACAATCGTTTCAATGCTGAGAGCAGTCTAATTCCACTGCAGTTCAAGAGAAACCCATCTTTTTTCTACAGGCTTGTCTTGTCCCCAAACGTTCTCCAGTGTCTAACAGTGTCTGCCCAAACCACCTCTCATCTTTGTATCTCACAAATGATCCAGTTTAAAAGACTTGGTATGTAACAGGAGGAGTAGGAGAATTAATAATAATAATAATAATACTGATGTGATGTCTGGCTTAGAAATGCTGATTTAGCACATCTGATTCCTACAAATCAAAGAGCAACTGCACACAGCAAATGAGGAGAATAATCATATCACACTGTAAAAATACTGCACACCTCATACAGTAAGACTAATTTCTTTTTCGGAATAGTTCTACCTGAGGAATGCTGAACAGCTATACAAAATTACAATTCATGGAGTTAGAAAGGGCAAAAGATCCCTCCAGTAGATTAAGAACATAAGAAAAGCCATGCTGGATCAGACCAAGCGTCTATCTAGTACAGCACTCTGTTCACACAGTGGCCAACCTGTTGTTGACCAGGGACCCACAAGCAGGACATGAGTGCAACAGCACCCTCCCACCCATGTACCCCAGCAACTGGTGTATATAAGCTTACTGAAAGTAGTACATAGCCATTAGGATTAGTAGCCATTGATAGCCTTCTCCAAGAATTTATCCAACCCTTTTAAAACCATCCAAATTGGTGGACATCACATCTTGTGGAAGTGAATTCCATAGTTTAACTATGCACTACGTGAAGAAGTACTTCCTTTCATCTGTCCTGAATCTCCCAATGATTCAGCCCCAAGTTCTAGTATTATGAGAGAGGGAGAGAAATATCCCCCTATCCACATTCTCTGCAGCCTGCATATTTTTGTACATCTCTATCATGTCTCTCCTTGCCCTCCATTTTTCTTGTATCCAAAATCTCATTTCCAAAAGTAAAAGCATTCAACACCAGCCCATAGATCAGCCCACAATATTCAGAACATAATAATGCACCATAAGCAAAGAATAATGCAGGCCTGCAGGATTTGTGACCATTGTCAAACACTAGTCAGACACTAGTCAATACCCACACACAGTTCAATAAACTTCTTAATTTTGCAGTATAACAGGGAATTAAGGGGGTTGTCAAACATCTGGTAGGCCACAATAAACATAAATGGTAAGCTACGAAGGCTTGGTATTCAGTCTTTGCATAAGGATTATTGTTATATCCTATTCAAATGGGGAAAGTTGAAAGAGCATTACCAAACACCACTTACACTCATATCAATGATCTAGGAAATCCTCAATAGGCTATTAAGTGATAAACCACAATGATCGTTAGTGAATAATCAAGATATAAAAAGAAAATACTCTGAATGCAAAGGTGATTACATGACATGAATTTAAAGACACAGAAAATACTCATTTGAACAACTGAAAGAAATTATCAGGCGAAAAAAAGGAAGAAAGGAAATAACTTATATTTCAAAATGAACCTAAGCACCCTTCAGAAATTAAGAACTCATCAGCTAAATCTGAAGCCCATCTCATTGTGTTTATCAAAAATGTCAAAGTGCTGCTAAAGAATATATACAACACATAAAATAAGATACTACATGAAACATACTATTTTATGGACATCAGTAATGTCAAAATCTAGTCAAACATGTATCACATCATAAAATATTTGAATGATGGACTACTGAACAAAATACAAGATTTTTTATTGTTTATCTTTATATGGCTTTGCAACACTATAAATGTATCATTTAATTAATTTCAGAATATATCATGAAAACATATCTACTATTTTAAAATATCCCTTCTCTCTTTACTCCTACAGTTAGAATCATTTTTTCCATTAAGTCTCAGAGAATGCTAGAAAATACTAATAGTGACTTGCCAAGGCCACCCGGAGAGCATCTTATCGGAAGAAGAAAAATTTAAAGAAGGGATCCTCACATCCAAACCCTATGCTCTAGCACAGGAGTCTCCTGTGTGTTTCTGTAGTGTTTCCTCCTCTGTCATTACCCGCCAGACTTCCTGCATCTCCAGATTTTAATTTTATATCTTAAGATTTGTTTAAATTTCTTTTTCTTTTCTTTTTTAAAAAGGGAGGTTGGCGTGCTGCAAAGAGAAGGGCAGCCATCCAGTGCCATCTTCATTTGGATTCAAAAGAGTGGTTTTGTGTATTGGAGCTCAGCCTCCACCTCTGCCTGGTATTTGGATCCTTGGACAAGTTATTTTTCTTTTAGGCTCAATAATAATAATAATAATAATAATAATAATAATAATAATAATAATAATAATACATTTCTTACCCGCCTCTCCGATTGGATCGAGGCAGGGAACAACAGCAAGCATAAAATACATAAAATACTGATTAAAAACATAGTATACACTGTTAAAAACATCCTAAAAGCATCCTAAAAGTATCCTAAAATTCTACTGGATAGGCCTGCTGGAAGAGATCAGTCTTGATAGCTTTTGTTAAATTCAGAAAGACTGTTAAGTTGACGAATCTCTCCCGGCAGGCTATTCTGCAGTCTGGGAGCAGCAGAAGAGAAGGTCCTCTGGGTAATGGTTGTCAGCCTAGTCTTTGCTGACTGAAGTAGATTCTTCCCAGAGGACCTGAGTGTATGGGGCGGATTGTACGGGAGAAGGCGATCCCGCAGGTAGCCTGGACCCAAACCATGTAGGGCTTTAAAGTTAATAACCAACACTTTATACTTTGCCCAGAAACTAATTGGCAGCCAGTGAAGAGGTTTTAAGACTGGTTTGCTTTCTGGGAAATAGGTGTTTTGTGACCAGCCATGTCTGTTATGGCAGCCATTTTATAAATGGTCAACTCTAGGGAGACCATATGAAAAGGAGGACAGGACTCCTGTATCTTTAACAGTTATATAGCAAAGGGAATTTCAGCAGGTGTCATTTGTATGCATGCAGCACCTGGTGAAATTCCCTCTTCATTACAACAGTTAAAGCTGCAGGAGACCTGCCTTCTTTTGGATCTGGTCGACAACTCTAGGCAACTCTCCCCCATCCCCCACCCTATACCCACACACATATGGCAGCAGGTTTATGGGATCACCTTGGATACTCTTTAAGCATTCTAAATGTGCCCACCAATGCAAAAAGGTTATAGACCTCTGTTCTGGCACGTTGAACCCAGACTTTGTCATGCGTACAGTTGACGCATTCAAGCCAATGGGACAAATTAGGCTGTAGCAGAGGCAGATAATGGAAGCAGGGTCAATCCATCGATTCTGCTGAGAGATCAGCAACTTTTGACTCTTCCTCCTCTTAAACTATTTCCATTTCATCTGGCCATTATAAGAACTTTGTAACTAAGAACCGGAGTCTGAGTTTGCTTCTTTTTTTTCTTATCTTCCCTCACAATCCCTTTTCCTTTTGTGTTATATCGTTTAGATTGTAAGCTTGAAGGCAGAGGCTGCCTTATTGCTGATCTTTGTAAACTGCTCTGAGAGCCTTTCTTAGCTGAAGAGTAGAGTAAAAGAAATTTCTTCAAATAAACAAATGAGCTGCCCATAACATATGATCTGTATCTGAGGTCCTGCTTTACATCCCATCACCGAAAGAAACTAGGCTGGTAAGAATGTGGGATCTGAAGTTTTCTGTGACTGTGTTCCAATTTTTGAATACCCTCCCCAGGGAGGTTAGACTAGCCCCTTCATTGCTTGCCTTTGGATGGGCAGTAAAGACTTCTTTGTGTCACTTAGCACTTTATGGCTTAGTGAGGGGCTGATAGTTGGTTCTACAGCTTTTTCTGTTGCTCTGTTTTTGAGTATATTGTTGTTTCAAATATTGTTTTGCATATTACCTTAAGAGACTTATGGCCAAAAGGCATCTATAAATATTTTAATAAATAAAATAAATAAATAAATCATAATGCCAGTCAGAACTGGTAATAGTGGGCTAAATGTAGGATGACCATATGAAAAGGAGGACAGGGCTCCTGTCTAACAGTTGTCTAGAAAAGGAAATTTCAGCAGGTGTCATTTGTATATTTGGGGAACTTGGTGAAATTTCCTCTTCTTCACAGCAGTTAAAGCTGCAGGTGCCCTGCCCTCTTTTAAATCTGGTCAATCTAGTATAGCTCCTGCAGCTTTAACTGTTGTGATGAAGAGGGAATTTCACCAGGTTCTCCATATATACAAATGACACCTGCTGAAATTCCCTTTTCTATGCAACTGTTAAAGATACAGGAGCCCTGTCCTCCTTTTCATATGGTCACCCTACTAAATGGGCTAACTAAGCAACACTTTAATACAAATTTTCTATAATGGGCTGAATGGAAACTTCTAAACTATAAAGAAAGCTCCAAAGAAAAGCACCCTAGTAAGTGAACATTATATAACATTAGTAAAAGTACACAGACATAACCCTTTTCAGCTATAATTCTGGGGTAAGTTAAATATACTCATTTCCATACTGTTTTAACTTCCTTTAAAATCTGTTATAGCTCAATAACTTGAAGGTGGGACATCAGAGAATGGCCAAGTTCATACCAGCCAATGGCTTTAGTCACGGCACTCAGCAATCTGTTTAGCTGGTATTGAGTTTAAAAAGAATTGACCTTATCTTATGAACTTCCTTCACTTCAATGTGACAGAAAATCGATAAGTTAGTAGATAAGGTTACAACCTGTCTGTTACATTTTATTGTGACAGGTGTATAACTTAAGAAGCTGAAATGTAAATGCAGCTTTCCGGGTCAAAGGCTGTGATGGTTATATTTATGGTATGCTTCCCTGCAAGGATAAGGCAGGCTTTGGTGTGGCTGCGAGACTGAAGAGGCTATGCAGGGCTTCTCCCCAAGGAAGCGGTCTGAAGAGCTGGCCCTGAACTCAAATATGAGGACAAGCAAGCAAGTGAAGGATGCCCACACAAAACTTTTAAGTTGAAGGCTATCAATACTGGGTCTGTAGACTGGGGCACGGCCATAGCTCAGTGGTACAGCATATCCTTTGGACCTATAAGGGCCCAGGTTCAATCCCAGTCAGTTAAAGGAAGAAGGGCTGGGACTAGCAGCCATTCTAGCAGGCTTAGATGAGGGGAAAACCGGACCATTCCATTAGCCCAGTTAAAATAATTAATTTCCCCCCTCTTCCCTTCCCATCCCTTTTGCCTTGTGTGTCATATCTTTTTAGATTGTAACCCTGCAGGCAAGCACTGTCTTGTTTAATCGATTATATGTAAGGCGCTCTGGGAGTCTTTCTGCCTGAAATGTGGCATAAAAACACTTCCAATAAATAAATAATAAAGTCTTCAGCTCTGACATAATATTGCCCACATTCCAGGAGAGGTCTGGATGGATTGCATATTGGCTAGGTGGTCTCCAGTGCAGATCCTGTTGACCTTATAATCTGCCTCTGCTGCTGTTAATTTGATCATAATAACGAAAAACAACCCTCCCTGCAGTTAAACGATGGTGTAAAATCCAAATAAAATGTGTTTTCTATCTCACAGGTAAACCTTGAATTCGATCTACATGATTAAAGAGAGAGCAGGTGGGACTTTATTCAATGTTCCTTGAAGTCCATGGGAATGTTTTAGAGGGAGTTGGCTCAATCCTTAATGTCATCCTACTCCTTCCCCTGTAGGAAAGCTTTCTTTCTCTTTTCATCGAAAAGAAGCACTTAAGACAATGAAGTGCCCTTGGAACACTTGGGTCTTAAGGACATGCTTAAACGCTCAGCCTTTGGCCCTCAGCCTGGAAGTTCCAATCACTCCATTAGAAGTCCAACCTCTAAAAGACATAAATAGTTCCATAGGCTTCAGCCACAGGAGGCAAAGGATTTTCAATACAGGCTGAAAAAATATGTTAGATGAGGGGCTTAGGCTTTTGAAGCACAGTAAAATGAAACAGCTTTTGTGCTAATACTTTTCTTGAAGGGCGGATGCAATATTGTAAATTCTAATTTCCCAATGGCAAAATGATTCCGTCCCAGCTACAGCTACTTCTACTGAGTTCTTCTCAGGTGATGGCCATTCTGGTAGCTCTAGTGTTTGAGACGGGAACCATTTGAAGTTTTTTGTTGAGGTAGATCCCATTTTGGAATTTGTAAGTATCCTCTGGAAGCTACCACCTCAGTTGAAGATATTATTTTCCTTTTGAGATATTATGTACTTAAGATTGATGTCTGCTTTCCACAATTCAGGCATTCTGTGGAAATGGGATGCTTGAACATCCATCCATTCAGAAAAGTTTTTTTTAAACCTTTGCTGGACTTTACTATGACACTGAAGGAGCATTGCTGGTGAACTTTTATTTATTTATTATTTTATTTATTTATTGCATTTTTATACTGCTCAATAGCCGAAGCTGTCTGGGCAGTTCACAGAGATTTTCTCTTGTTAGGACACTACCAGAAGCTATGTTTCTCCTATGTGTTTTCATTCTATTAGTATGTTGTATTACAACAATAGTATCATATTTAGACATCAGTTGTTCTATACTATAAGAGGTGTTGAATTTCAGTCTAAATAAGTAACAATTTCTCAGTTTTTTCAAACTATTTGTCTGGCTTTCTCTCCTCTTTTTATTCTTATTCTCCCTGCAATGCAGCAGTTCAAAAACGGGATGGGTTCAGGCTGCCCATAGATTAAAACAGTAGCACAACATATTTGGTCTTGGTTCTTTCTTCAAGCAATATTTTACATTTCAACCTGCTCACCATATGTGCCTACACCTATGTTTTCTTTGCCACTAATTGCTCCTTTTTGACAATGCCATCTATATGTGCATGCTATTATTGCTCCTTTTATCACTCTAAGCCTATTAATGCCCAGACTTATGGTTCCCAATGGATTTAAAATTAACCAGCTCTCTAAATATTGTTCTGTCTTTCAATACCCCCTGTCCTTTTCAGTTTCTAACTTGGGTTGCACATAAATTGGCTGCCTATATTTCACTCTTCCAGTGCCTGCAATCTTAAATGTTTGAAAGTGCAGAGCAACAAAATTTATGAATGTGATATTAATATATTTAGGAGAGAAGAGAAACTTAGGAAAAGTAAATAGTTCTGTGGGACTAGCCGTTTGCTTACTTAGGGTCAAAATCTGCCCTTAGAAATGCAAGTACAACTCCTATTGACTTCAATTGGCCCCATCTGGATGTTCCTTTTGAGAAAGGAATTTGGCCTTATATAACTTCAATGGCTTGTCAATTCATTTTCTTAAAGAGGACATTACATTCTTTTTTGTGTGTGTTCTGTTTTCTTTTATGGGGAAACGGTACCACAAATGGGTCCATATAAAATGTAGAAGGATGCATGTAACCAAGAGCACTATTGACTTCGATGATCATTGTAGTTACCATGTGTTGCAATACCAAAACATGTGAAATCTGATCTGGTGCAAATAAAGCTCCAAAGGCAGAAAAGTTGCATTCCCAGTTAGTTGGGAGGCTCAGGTACTGAGGTTGGGAGGTTCACTGAGTGAATTGTGTTGAGGTAGGTACTGGACAAAGTGGTTTTGCTTCCCTTTGTCAAACTACAACTGGAGGTGACAGCCTACTACTAGGATCTCCCATGAGCATGACTGTGTTGCAGGAAAAAAAACCTCTTGGTACCCACTAGGCACCTGCCATACCTCATATTTATTTTATTTTTATTAAAAACCAACAACGAGGAGGCTGATATGCTACAAAGTGAAGCTCCAGTCTTCAGAGTTATCGTTATTTCAGAGAATGCCTCTGGGTTCCACGTGGCATTTTTTGCCAAGTTACTTTACTTTTATCCTTCTGGTAGCCATGCCTAACATGGTAGCCATTTTGTAATAAGACCCACAATCCCTTCTCAAAATTCCAAATGTGCCCATTGACCCAAAACCAGGCGTCGCGGTTTGTCCTGGTTCCTCATGGTTCCTCGCGAGGAGCCGGGACCTGCGCATGGGGTGCAGAGCTCCTCAGGAGCACTGCACCTATCGGGGATGGGGAGAGCAGGGATTTTTTTTTTTAAAAAAAAACACCTTACCTTTTGCGCACAAACACTCGTGCACATCCTCTAATTTAACCAAAAAAAAAATGGTGGGCATATTCCGAGGCCGTCACATTCCATGTATAAACAGAGGGGGGAATCTCATGATAAAAACATCATGAGATCTTCACCCCTCTGTCACACAATAACAGGTAGGTCTAGCTAAGGCCACAGATGATCATTTCCCCGCAATGTGCATTGACTTTTGAGTCAGCTGAGCAGACCTAACACAACTTGTTATCAATATGCTTACTGATGAGCTACTTCATAAGCTGTATCTGATAACGAAGTCGGACAGACTGGTAAGCATTTCAAAGGATCTTCCTATTCCCCTTTTCAAAGGTTTGGATATTTGCCCATCTCTTGACTTCTGGTACCTCATCCATTCTTCAGAATTTCTTTTCTTGAAGGGCCATATTGAGAAGGGAATTTAGAACACTGTTTCAACCTCTACTTCCTGAGGTGGCCTTCCAGCAAGTTCTGTTATCATAGATAGCATTTCATCCACACCTTACTTATTGTTAGATTGTCAACTAAAGGTTGGATCTCTGTTTTTAAAGTGGGCTTTTTGACTCTATAGTTGTGTTTCATGAGTTGCATTTTTTTTTTTATTGCAGTTGTGAGAATCTTAACTCGCTATAGTTTTTGCCTAGTAAGGTGCACAGAGAATTTCTGTTATGGGGCAGCTTACAAATAGTATAATCAAACAAACTAGGAGGAAGGAAGTACTCCTCATAAGGCTATCTTCTAAGCTGCAGATTTGCGACTTGTCTAATGAACTTCATCTGTACAGTCCATCATGAACTCAACTGCTTGAGATGAACCACGTGATGATTTCAAAAGCTGATGCATATGGGGGATAAAAATTAAAAAGTTCAGCTGAATCCATCCAAAGATTCAGCACTTTACCATTTATCAGAAAATAGCTCAAACAATTTCATCCTTATCATATCCCAGACCAGAAATCAATCTGGCTTCAGCCTTGAACTAAACTACATACTTATTATTTATTTATTACATTTCTATACCGCCCAATAGCCGGAGCTCTCTGGGCGGTTCACTTACTTGTTTCTAAGCGTGCATCTAGACCACCTGTTTTTAACTGTACGAAAGGAAGAAAATGTATGCAATCCACCCCATCTTGTGTATTTTAATGTGTTGCACATTTCTGTTTTATGTTGCGTCTGAGTGTGTGTGCACACATGTGATGGTCCTTTCCTCTTGAAAGGAAACAGCATTATCTTGGAGCTACATCTGAATCATACCTTCTCATCAGCTCATCCCTTGTGGCCATGGTTGTTATCGGAGAACCAGAACTGGATGGCGACTTGATAATGAATATTTTGGCATGAGGGTATTTAGCTGTGTGGTCTGTTCAATGTGCAGACTCCTTGCTTTCATCTGCCTTGAGCCTTTCACTTGACTCTTGACCTTTCCCTTCGCACTGTCCTATCATTTCCTTGATTTCGCAAATGTTAGCCTCTCACGTGACCTGTGAACTGTGGCCTTTCACTTGGCCTTTGATCTCATAAATTCTGGGAGCTCATACATGTAATCACAGGACAAATAAGCAAAAGAGCTCAAAGAAAAAGCTACTCTTGAATGACACCCCCAAGTGGAAAGCCAACAATGAGATTGTCCCAGTTCTGGCAAAGTAAGTTAGACTTGACAAGAATGTCCTTGGGCTCTCATCAAACCTGGCAAAAAAACAAAAACAAAACAGGAGGAAGTACTTATTCAGTAGCCCCTATGTCTGCTAGTCCTCAAACTATTTCTTCTGTAATAGACCTATTGGCATTGATATATTAATCCTGGAGTAAGTGATATGTGAAATGTACCATTAGAGCACCATCCACAAGAAACATCTCATGAGCAATCATTCTTGAAATAAATGGGATCTATGAAAGTTTCAGTAGGAATTGCACAGGAGATATTCTCAGTGGACTCTACTCTATTGAAATGCTGGCATCCTATCAGTATGTGTGTACTCCTTAATACAAATTAAATACTATACTCATCACCCAGTACATCTGTGAATTGTTAACAATGGCTTCTAAAGTCTGATTGGAACTTTATTATATAAAACTAGCAGCACATCTTGACTGCATACGTACATAGATTAATGAAGCAGAGATGGCTAATATACCTGATGTCATTCTGTCAAGTCCTACAAACTACTATAACATTTAATGTAATTTCTGTGTTTCTCCCAAGCACTAAATGACAAGGCAAATTCAAATAGACTTGTTTCTGTCTCATGACATCATTTAACCAACATGCTGGATTTCTATTCATATACTTGCTAATAACATGACACATATAATTATAGCAGTACAGTTCCAGAACTATTCCAGAGCAGGATCAATGATGTCATCTACTGGAGCACAGGTATTCATTGCTCTGGGACGTAAGCAAGGTGATAACAAGGCTTTCAAGTTTTACAGTTGTTTGTAACAGATTAGGATTTAGGAACTTAGAGAATGGGGGAAATAATAAGTAGAGGATGGATAATTCTTTCTTTTCTACTTCATGCTAGCAGTTTAAAGGGAAATACTTCTTTGCAAGATGGTTTGCATTTCTAATTAAAAGTGAAATTCTGCATTTCAGCTGGGTCAAGATCTGGGATGCGAAACTCAAAGAAATACATCACCAGTGACCCCCTTTTTTATTTTCACACCACACCCCGCTTTCAAAATATTTAAATGTGCATATACTGGGATTCAGGAAATAACAGCAAAGTTGTCACATCCAGGTTTCCAAGTAAGGTCAATTTTAACGGGTCACCCCAATAGGTGCAGTTGACAGGGAAGTGTCAATATCAGATTATGTCCCAATGCAATATATGCCATTAACTTGCATAGTGAGAATATAGGTACTGTGCCAGTTTAATAGGTACAGCTGGGGAGACCAATGCTATAGGTCAAAGAGAGAAACTCAAGCAGCCTTCATTAATTTGCTCATGCTTTTCAATTAGGAAGTATTTGGCTACCGTTCCGAGACACTGAACTCTATTTCCTGCCTCTAATTCTATAGGACCAATTTACTGATAATTTCCTGTCTACATTTGATAAAGTTAGGGGAACATTCAGTTTGTTTAACTCCCTGTTTCACCAGAACAAAGAAACTTCAGCCATAACAGCATTTAATGGAAATTAGGCCAAATTTCAATGAAGCAAGTGGAACGCGGGTGAGCCCTGAATAGCATTTATCTTGCTGTTTCAGAATATCCTCCAAGGCTTTTGTGGTTGCCATCTTGACCTTAGAACATATAAAGCACCTTTGGCCTGGCCTGCCGAGCCCAGACCAATTAAGACCACAGGGTTGTGATACCCATTGCAACATTGTCTCTTCATTTAGCATGAATAGCCCTTAGCAAGAGTGTACATAAAACATACACAACGCCAAACAAATAACATAGCTGGCTTCAGACACATTTCTTTTCAGGTCATTTCAAATATATAAATGCAAACTGAGCAAATTAAAGCAAAGCATGTATGTAATTTGTCGAAATGAGAAGTGCCAGGGTTCCCGCCTGGCTGCCAGGCTGTTTTATACATGCATGCTCATCCTTCCCTGACAGCTGCAGCATCAAGTGGCACTTTACTTATGTGAATGAGCTATTCCAGACCTAACACCATGGGAAGAACTTTCATATCACATCAAACACAATGTTTTTCAGTGGAGTCTGTTCATACATTCAACTGCGAGTCATCAAACACTGAGTAAACAAAGGGGCTGATTATGGAACTCATTATCAGCCAGGGTCCATCAGGCCCCATCTTTGCAGTCCTTCAGAAGAACCCTAAAGATGCTTTTATTCTTAATAGCCTTCTCCTAAGGTTTGTATGGAGCAGCTCGATGGAAATTGTTTTAGCGCATGATTGACTTTAATGTTTGTATTTTGTTGGGTTTAGCCCTGCTGTTTGGCTTTTATTCATTATTGTCAGTTAGGTTTTAATTGTATATTATGTTTTATGAATTCTGTAAGACATCTTGAGAATGGCCTGTCAGCATCCCTAAATAAAAAGAAATTCATCAGTGAACTGGGCCCAAGTCACACTATCTGACTCAGAAATCTTTCATGTAACATGACACATTTAAGGTCAGCTGTATGAGTGATGTATTTCAAGAAAGGCACTCTGTACATGCTGAAATACTCTCTCTTCTCTGTTTTTATTTCACACTTTCAATAGCTTAGTCCTGCCACTGAAAACCCATTCAAAGACTGGTGAGACATGGTTCAAATTAAGCAGTCATTTAAAACCTTGCCAACATTTAATATTCAGTGCGGTCCAGCAAATAGAGTCCAGCCTCCATAGTGATACCATACTGAAGTCACTACTGATCAGCTCAAGTTTCCATATCTGTAAAATGGGAATAAAAAGGACCTCACACACAAAGTTGTTGTGCAACGAAACAAGATGGAGAATACAAAGTGCTCCCCAAATTTAGGGTACAATCTAGTGCAGAGCTAAGCACATAAGGCCCTTCAAAATCAAATGGACTTAAGTACACTTCACTATGAACTCAGTTGCATCTCAAGACAGCAAGCAATCCTGCCTACAGCTATCTCAGCAGACTCAATTAATAGTTATTCCTCCTGATGTCATCAGGGACTTTAACACTGCTTAATTTGGGGGGCCTGCAGGATTCAATATAAAACAAATTAAAAAGCTGCCTGTTGCAAATATGCTCTTGAAGCAATGCCATTTGGTACATAAAGATCTTTTAAAAACACACTCATAGTATTATTCACGTTAGATCTATTAGGTTGTGTATTGCATGGGTCAAGAAATATATTCTTCTTTTTAAGACCATTACTCAGAGGTGGACAACCACTGCCTACCAACTCAGGAACAACTCATTACTTCAAGCACTACTTAACATTTATATAGTACCAGCAGTATGCCTAGTATTTTCTTATGGGAATGTCAGGCAGCTGCAATTTCCCTTTAATTGTTCGTTACCCATTACTTGTGCCTCTCTACTAGATTTCTTACTTTCCTACACCCCACAAGAGGACTAGAGCTTTATTCAGGAATTGAGTATCTGTGTATCCTGAACATGACTGTAACAGGGGTGATAAGGTCCACCTTGATCTATATGTGTTCATTCAAACGTCTCTAAAGGGACCCATGCGACAGCTGTCATAGGGGGAACATAGGAAGCTGCCTTATACTGAGTCAGACCTTTAGTCCATAGCCCAATATTATTGACACTGACTGGCAGCAGCTCTCCAGGGTTTCAGGCAGGATTTATTTCCTCTCCCTACCTGGAGAAGCCGGGGATCGAACCTGGGACCTTCTGCATGCAAAGCATGTGCTCTATCATACTGAGCTAGATATAGGAGAACTCACTTATCTATTAGAAAATTGTCAAAATGCCTGCTCTGGAACTAATCAAAGCCTCAAGGATTCAGGTGTATCCTATATACTATTTGTGATCTCAACTCTCTGAATACTCATCCTTACATAGCCAAAACAGCACTATCGACACAGAAAAGGGAGGTATTAGCAGGCATGCAAATCCTAGATTTGCAGAAGTACAAAAATTAATAATAATTAGAAAATAAACCCTAAGGGCAGAACCCAAAGGCTCAATGAGGATTCAGCATGTTCAATAGTCAAAGACCAGCACTGAATATATGCTGGGGAAAATAAATGGAAAATGCAGGGTGAGGTGAGAGAATGAAGTATCTTGGAAAAGGGCATGGTTGACCAGCATCATGAACAGGAGCACTTCACCCTGAAATGTTTTGCTGCAGGTCCCATTTTATATTACTAGATAATAATATACCACAGATATTTAATGACCAAATAGGGCTGAGGTCTCCAGTCTCGTGAGAATAATAACTTTCCCAAGAAAAAGTTCTAAGAATCTATGAACATTGTTCATGAATTCTTGTGGGAACTGGGATTAAATCCTTGCTTACAAGTTTCAGTCCGTAGTGCGCTGGGAATTAAAAGACACAACCTCGATTGAATGTAATGGTAAAAATTACAAGAATGCCCCACAATAGGTCTAGATAGGATTTTAGCACACTACTAGCACATCTGAGTCCATACTGCAGCACTGATGTACACAGAAAACAGCAAATCAAATAGCTCTGGGAATTTTCCCTCATAGGGTATGCCATGCAATCTGTCTACACAAAGATCAATAGCAAAACAATGTTATGGGGGCATGAGGAAAAGAACACCATACATCTATTAGGAAATTGTCAAAACACCTACCCTGAAACTATTCAAAGTCTTAATGATTCAGGGGTATATTATGAGACAGTTTTTATGTAAACAAATGCAAAAGCAAGCAAGCAAACAAACAAACAAAGAAACCACATCTCTCCTTCCCCTATATTTTATTATCTCCTCTGCACTTAACTAATACTTTGCCCTTTCAGTGAAGCTTAAATTGTAAGCACAAGTAATTTAATGAAAGTATATGTAGTACTTTCTCTGCAGGGACCTGGGTTATTTCAGCCGTGAACATAGTGAGCAGCTGCAGGTGTTGCACTAAATAAAGTAATAGAAAGTGTCTAACTGGTAACAGTGGAAGCCCTGTTTCAAGCTTCTTGTCTGCTTTTTATTAATAGCCAGATTCTTTTCTATCAGCAGTCACAACAGCCTCTACCTTATTTTTCAGGGAGAATATTTGGACAGGGAAAAGATCTATTTTGAAATGACTACCAATGATTTGGTGTCTGCAGCCAGTTTGTAGTTGAATGAGCTTTCAATCTTCTGGCACAAGGGGAGAAGGTAAACCTATGATTCAGAAAAGAGAGGAAACTAGGGGTTACAAAGGTTGGGAGGCCAAGTACTATGAAACAGGCCCCCTCCATCAAGTCAGAAACCTTGGCAGGATAACTAGAAACAGACCAACCCCTAAATCCTCCAGTTCATGAGCTAGCAGTAAGATAATTAGCTAGAATAAAACTAATATTTCAGTGTTCAGTTTCACCATGGTGCATAAGAGGGATTTATTAGTGAGAATGTTGGTGAGAACCTTTTTTTTTTTTTTAAGTGTTTTGTTTGAGCTATTCCATTCGAGGGCAAACATATTCACAAGCTGATACAAGAAGATAGGGAATGCAAAGTGACGCTGTCAACTCATTGGAATCTCTGGCAAAGATGAGAAAACTCTGAAGCATTTGTTCTTAGGGAAAGAATCACAATTAAATTGTGGGAGGGGGAACATGTTGGACAGGAAATAGATGGCCAATGTTGCATCACAAGTTATCAGAAGAATTTTGCACTGGCTATTTCCCTCACTAAGAGAAAGAGTGGATACCGGCTGTTTTGGGGAACTATGATGAGTCCCGTAGCCATGCTATAAAGAAATAAAATGCATGCAGATAATAAACAAACAAGTCTAATTCCATAGAATGGTAAAATTGTTCATCTCGTCCTCTGGTAAATGTCCAAAGGCTCACCAGCCAACAGCATACCCGCTGTCAGCAAATCACCCAAGGTGGTCGGAGACAGTGAAAAAAATCTTGATTTGTACCCCCTGCCCTTTCTAGGTTAAGGGGGGGCCACTGAACATTTTATCTAAAAGTGTCTATATATGTATTTATATTATATTATAGTGTAGTCTTTCATTGGGTGAGTTCTAACCTATATTCTTCGTCCAGTTACTGAAAGAAACGTAAAATCTTTTAAAGAAAACAGCTAAATACTTACACTGGGATTTGTGCATGCACACAGACTCACACAGATAAGCAACATTAGCTGCCCTACAAATACTCTTCAGGAAACTCCATCTATTTGATGAGCTGTTGGCTTAGTGAAGAGCATTTCACATGTCATCAGCTAACTCAAGCGCTGTATTGTGTTGTTTTTACCAAATCCCTTCAAGGCAGCTTTCTTCTTTAAAAAATAAACTGTTTTGCTCACAAGAACACAGTTGCAGCTGGAAGCAACTGGAATATGTGTGAAATACGTTGCTATTTTGTGAGGAAAAGAACAGTATGGGATTGCATTTGGGGAGGGTAAAAAGATATACCCTGGACTTCTTGGAAACTTGTATTGGAATTGCCTTTGGCAATAAGCGTAAGGGGGAAGGGGGGTAGGGAACAAGCTGTCTTTTAACACTTCAAACTAGGATGATTTAACAGAGAGTGTCTCAATTTTGTGAGCCCCCCTTCCCAGTCTCTACCCAAACAAAGCTACTAATGTGTGGTCATTTTCTTGGCAACCCCACTTGGTGCTGATAACACCACTGCCTCCTATTCTCCAAGGATCTGGCTGCTGGAAGACTTGCTCCGTACCTCATCCCCCCGATGCTTCTGATGCGGGTGATCCTCCGACTGCACGGCGCCAACCACAACATGCTACCCACCGTGAGAGAGCAGGACGCAGGCTGCTCTAGTCAGGAGTTATCGTCTATCATACTGATTGACGAAACCAAGAGTGAGCAGAAAAAATAAACACGAACAGAGGCTGCAGTGTATGGGGCAGTCAGCTGGGAGTTTTAGTATTTGGCCTTGGTGATCCTACTCTCAGGGTAGGTTATCTTTTCCTTGTGCTATCATTTATCATAACTTTGAGGGCCAGCAAAAGAAGCAAACCCTATGATTTTCCTATTGGGGACATTAATTAAGAACTTCTTTTTTTAGAATTACTTCCTTTGCCCCCCAATAACAATCCCACCACCTCAGACCCTATTCCCCAAAGAACAGTGAAACCCAATCTAAGTTCTCTTTCAAAAAAGTAAAAAAAAAAACTTTTATTACAGCAATAGACCATTTTGAGCAATTAACCTTTGTTAAACTGTCAAACCCGGAATTCATACGCAGGCGAGTGTTATCGCAAACTTTAACTTTCCATCTGCGCAAAGAAGCTTAAAACGTTGTAAGGTCCTTCATATTATTTGGCAATAGATGTTGCCTTTGTCACTAACAACTCCTCTTGAAATAATGGTGGTTGACTTTTGCAGGCACAAACCAAGCCCTGTATTGATCTTGACAGCCACCATAAAGTACTCCCTGAAGTGTCAGTAACAAAGATGATTTGTATGTGGCTTGCAGTCTTCCAGTGTCCTAATAGCTCTCTCATTCCAACACAGAAAACGCCGAGCATAAACCAGCTGGTTAAAGCTGATACAAGCATTTCTTCTCTCAGCAGGCCATTCTTGCATAACCATTTATTCTGCCGAGTTTTAAAGTGCCTGAAGGATTTAATTATGTACATAGACAACCGCTATAAACTCTATTCTAGGTTTTTTATTGACTTTTGCGCTGGGCAGCTCTTAGGCATTTCAATTAAGTGTTTTTATAAGAAAAGCTACAATATTGTAAACTACATATATTTTTCTCTCTTTGTAGATAGTTCCAAACAGTTCTGGTTGATTGAATAAAGTTTATTTAATTGACAGGGATCTTTAGTATCTTCAAAACCAGTTGAGAAGACATACATACATAAGATACATTTCAATAGGCCTGCCAGGATCACTAAAAGTATCAGAAGGAAACAGTTTCATCCTTATGGCTCAGTTGTAACTATCTTACCAAACTTTAGGCAAATACTGGTCAGTTTGGTCAACTCTACAATGGCAGCATATTTGGCAGTGAAGGCAAGTCTGCATGGCAGGTTTCTACCCCAGCACTGAACATACTAGTTTCCTAATGATATAGCACTAGATGCAAAGCATGGGAAATGCACAGTAAGAAGCCCGCTGCCTGCTCAGCCGGAACGGCTTGGACAGGGGCGACTTTTGCAGGTGGGAAGGAGGGGAAGAAAGACGCTGCACGTGCAAGGACACGTGAGCAGTGTGAAGCGTAGGCGAGGCAGAGCTTATAAAGGCCTGCCTCACTTAAGCTCAGACTCTTTCGGAATGGTGAGCACTCTGGCACCTTTTGGTGACTGGCATGTCCGGAGGGCCTGCTCCTCGGGGGCTTGGCAGCTCTCGTGTCAGGATATTTATTTATTAGATTTATATACTGCCCCATAGCCGAAGCTCTTTGGGTGGTTTGCAAAACTTAAAAACAATGAACATTACAAACAAATATACAAAAATGTAAAACCATCAAAAGCATAAAAACAACGATATCTATTTAAAACAACTATTCTGGGGTCATTTAAAAACTCAGCATATGTTGTTAACTGCCTGGGAGAAAAGTCTTGACCTGGCACCAAAAAGATAACAATGTTGGCTCCAGGCGAGCCTCGCCAGGGAGATCATTTCATAATTGGGGGGCCACCACTGAAAAGGCCATCTCCCTTGGATATGGTTTGCCTTTGGGGACCCTCCTGTCTCATCTACTCGGACCTCTGCAGCACTGAGTGGGGATGATGCAGGCCGGTCTCCCTACACTATCAAAGTGTCCCATAAGAGAGGCCGGGTTTACCCGACTCCTGGCTTGGGAGAGTGGCTTGCCCATAATGGCAGGTTAGGTGACTGAAGAAAGGATCTGATAGATTCCTGCACTTTCACATGCAGATCCAGGGAGGGGTGAAGATCCCTTCTTTAAATAAAGAGGCCCTAGTTTACCCCAATCTCTGGTGTCTGTGTCTTTATTCACGCTTCCTTCTCCACTCGCAAATGAGGAACATGATCAGCAGATGGCCAACTTGTTGGAAGGTAAGAACTTCAGACTGCTAGTAGGAATCACAAGTTTGAATGTTCCCTAATGTAAAAACTTTCCTGCACATAGAACTGTAGTACATCAGAAGAAGGGACATAGCCTTTGCATTGATGTGCTACTTTTCCAGGTGTAGATACATATTAACCTTTTTAATCAAAGGAGAGTTTTCACCCATGCCATAGTTGAAATGGCTCAATTCAACAAGGGATTATTATTACTTATTTGATTTATATACTGCCCTTCCTCAAAAAGTGGCTAACAATCTATATAAAACATAATACACCACATAAACATTAAAATCATGATTCTAAGATCATAAATATATAAAATACAATAAAACCGCCAACACAATCAATCAAAAAACAAATAGAGCAGTTGCCTATACCCCCAAAGCCTGCATAAATAAGTATGTCTTTAACTGGTGCCTAAATGACAACAGCACGGGGGACAGCCAAATCTCTACCAGAAGGGAGTTCCACAGTTGGGGTGCCACCACCGAGTAGGCCCTGCCAGGTGTAGTAATCTCATGGGATACATTCTTCAAGAGTACCACAAGTAAAGTCTCTGTGGCTGATCTTAAATCCCCAGTTGGTCAGTGTGAATGAAGACGCTCAAGTATGTGGGTTCTTTACCATGTAGGGCTTTGTACATTAGTACTAACACCTTGAACTGGGCCCAGTAGCTTACTGGCAGCCAGTGTGCAGGGTTTTCCAAATTAGTGTGACATGTTGGATGTATCTTGATAAGACATACCTTTCCTCCTCCCTCAGTTCCAAAATCAGATGTTGGTTTGTGGTTGGTTGTTATATCTGGTAGAACTGTATGTGCTGTGGCCATTCAGATAGTAATGTCTATGTATATGTTTGTGTACTGTGGGATTTGGAATGTTTTCAAAATGTTTTAGGGCCACTTTACACATTATTTTTTTTAGTTGTACATCTACGAACACTAAAACACAAATTATGAATGTTAACAAGTGTATCATACAAGGATGCTCATCAGGGATGGCATAAGGCCATTTGTTGAATGTACACTAAGTGGCAAACCCAGGTTTGCTGAATAGTGCATGATACATCCCTCAGAACCTCCATATGGATGCCCCCTAAAATGTTTCTTTACTAGCCTCAACAAATATAACCACTGTGTTCGAAACCCTCAATGTCACAATGATCACACAAAAGGCTCCGAATCTTTAGAAGAGGGAAAACCTGCTTTCCTCTATTGTTTCTTTCTAAAGTATTTACGAGGGTTCTGCAAACCTGCCTTCATTATGATGTGGGGTATTTATTAATAAATAAATAAATAAATAAATCCCAGCAGGTGGCCAATGGAGACCTTGCCTGCAAAATATGTAATGCCTTCCCAAGACTTTAACCAGAAACGTGCACCTTCCTGGTGCTCCCAACCATTCTAATTTCCCCTCTCCCCTCTTAATCTGCTCTGTGAACCATGAGTACGCATTCAAATCTGCCTCAAACATTTCACCCACAGGCAATGTAATTCCGAAACAAGCACCCAGCATTTTCACAGCTCAGGAGTAATAGATTAATTTGAACCTAATGTTGCTGTAGTTTACTGCTCCAAATGTTCTGGTGTAGACATAGCCTGAAGGCACAGAGTTGTGGCATGTGGAACTCTTGGAACCGTAGCTACAGTTGGCTTAACATCTGTGCATCACATTTGCCATGCACCTCATTATCGTACACCCCACTGTGCCTACCTGTCCCAATCAGCCTCCCAGCCACAGGCAATCCAATTTCTCCCCCCTCAACTAAGAATCTTTGTTCTCCTTCTCACTTACTAAATTTCTGAAAGGCTCCCACAACCCAAGCAATGTGGGGAAGGGGGGTATCTGTCCCTGCAAACCTCCTAGGTTTCTATAACTTTCTTAAATTCTTCATTGGGGTGAGGGGGGGGATTACGATGTAGGATTTCTGACATGTCACCGCATAAATTGTGCCATTTGCAAGATCTAATATATAAAAGCCTGTGACTAAGCACACAAACATGTCATAAAGAATGGAGTTGTTTGTTTTGACTTTAACAAGTTCGGCCTGGATCAATTCTCTGTAAACAAAGGAAGGGTAATTTCTAATGCCAGATAAAAATACTTGCTGCAGAAAGGTTACTATCCAAAATGAAAACCAACTGTTCCTACAGACTGAAGGAACTAGCTAGATTATTTTAGGGCATTTTCACAAGTGACAATAAAAGGACCTTTTAGCCTCTCTGATATTCTCTTTTTTTGTACACATGTGAATATCTCTAGCTAACACAGTTTGAGCTATGTAGGAACCCAATATTTAAATCAACTGAGGGTCACCCAGGATAAAAGAATAGTATTTGCATTTAAACTTACTCATATTTTGAACAAATGCACTCTGCCTGGAGCCCACCACCCATCTTTACCATAGACGTGTATAGTTTACAGGCTTGGCAAGTGGGAGAATGTTCTCTCTCACACTGGCTGGAAAGTAGCAGGACCACAGAGACAATGCGAATCTGCTTGAATGGTGGTCGTGTCATTAAAACTTCAAACTAAAGCCATTTACAGTGACACCCATACAAATCCAAGGTTCGGCCTTCTGCGCTAGTGAAGGCAGAAGAAAGGGAAGAGGGGAAGGCTTCATTTCCTAATACTGCATTGTAGGTTAGAGATGAGGGGTGATAATTAAAGACAAAAACAAAACAGTGAAGGTATTTGGGATGGAGTAAAAGTATAATATATGGTTCAGTAAATTCCTATCCCCATTGGAAGCAGCTCGCATTGCTCTGTAGGAAAAGCACCAGAAGACAGATGTGTCTCCGTTGCCTCATTCCCATTAAACAGCCCAGAGGATTAAACTGTAGTTACCTCCTATCTAAACATTGAAAACCACAGACCTTCTGCTACTTATTCATAATAATAATTGGCTTGGTAGACCATAAGTTCTTGTATTTTGTAATTGTGTTGCTTGCTGCTGAGAGTCAATTGGCATTTTGTTATTACTTTGTGGGAATTCTTTGCATGTATGTATTTGTTCATTGCTGTATTTACTTTATTATTTTTGATATTTGGTTTTATGTTTTGTTATGGCCAATGGCCAAACTGAACTGATGTATAGATATAGATTTAGGTCCCATAGGATGTTTGGATTCTCCTTTCAAAGTACGAAATGGAACTATATAATATCCCATGTCATATCACACATCATAATATCTGAAACCCACAAATATGTTCCTCATTGTGTTAAAATACCAGATGCTTCCTGGTTTGAGTGCTAGGAGCATACATTTGCTACATTCAGGCCACTGATTTTAAAATACATACCAGGTATGTATATGGCAGCCAGACATGTATGTAGGGGGCTTAATTACAAGTTCCAGCTTCGTTCTTTGGCCTTTCCATACTTTGGATGTCAAGTAGCAGGGTTAGGAAAGACTTTTCCTTCCAAGCATCACTGATTCATTATAACAGAATCACAGAAACAAAGAGTTGGAAGGGATCCTAGAGGTCGTCTAGTTCAACCCATCGCTCAATGCACGCAGTACAGGATGCAGCTTCAACATTCCCGACAGATGGATCTCCAGCCTCTGCTTAAAGAGCAAAGGCAAACTGATCATACAATAGGAAATTTCTCTGAATGTTTAGACAACATTTGCTTCCCCACAATGTATTATTTATTTATTTACAGGATTTTTACTCTTGCTCTTCACCTAAGAAGAGCTCCCATTGGTTCTAGTCCTGCCGTTTCTAGTTGGAGCAACAGAGAACAATGCTGATCCGTTTTAAGGTAGTTTTTATATCCTATCTAGTTGGCCTTAAGGAAACACAATGCAGAGGGTCCAAAAAGAGCTTGAGGTGGTGATTTACCACCCCAGAAAAATGAAGCACTTTGTATACATACTTGTTCCTGCTCATCCACCACAGAATCAGGGACTGTCACAGTAAGAGATGGGATTAACATATTTGAGATGGAAGTTTTGGCAGTTCTGCTTGCAGCACACTGTGCTTCATTTGATGAGTGACAGGTCAGCTCACCTGCTTTCTGGCAGGATGCTAGTCTACAGAGTTTTCTGGTCCTTTTCAGTGCTATGAGTATGAAGAGAAATTTGGAAGAGATTCATCAAACCTCTACATCCCTGCAAAAAAAAAAGGGTAATGGAGTTCTTTCGTTCTCTCCCTCTCTCTCTCCCTCTCTTGGATTGGCTTTGACTGCAACTGATATCAGTATATTTGCAAATAGCACATTACATTTTATGTGAGTTATGCACATTCCCACATTTGCCCTGCTTGCAAGTAACTAACTTCCAAGTTGGCATGAAGATTTTACAATTCTATGAAAGAGCCATATTTTATCACACTTGTATCCCACCCTTCCACCAAGGAGTTTGACGGTGTACACGAGGATCTCTTATTTTTCCCTCACAACTGTGTGAGGTCGACTGAATTTGTCCAAGGCCACACAGTGAGCTTGAGGGCTGAGCAGAGCTGAGAACATGCTTCCTTTCCAATACAAGGTCAACACTCCGACCACTACATGACAGTTTTCTGCTGTACCCTTTTCCATGTACAAAGTGAGCTCTGGGGAATATAAATCATATTTAGGATAAAGAAGAAAATAAAGTGTTGGTGGTGTTGGTGATAATTTAGCAAAAAAAAAAAGCCAAAGTCTACGGATTTCCAGAGTGTGGCTGTGTTTGTCTGTTGCAGCACAAACCTCGAAGGCATGGTTCACACATAATGCTAAGTGATGGTGTGGTTTGTTGAAATCTGGTTTGTCATTGTGACTGAATCCATCCCAATAACCAAACCATGATTTGTTAACCAATTACAAACCACAAATAAAAGCCTTGATTTGTTGGCTAGCTTGTTTAAACCATGGCTTGTTATGATGTCTGAACTTAGAACCGTGGCTTATCCCTAGCTTGTTTGTGCTATCTGCCCTGATAGAGAGGTGACCAGCATGAGCAGCTTGAAAACAAAACTGTTCTGAAGGCTGGCAGGACAGAAATGAATCATAAATAGAGAATACAATACTAGTTGGTTTGGTTGTCTGCAAGACAATTCATGGCTAAAGCAACAAGTCATGGTTAACATAAACCAAGGTTTAGTGCTACATACAAACACAGTCATTGACCTGGTTCACATGTCATGGCGGGAGGTTGTGGGTTAATTAACCCACAATTTGTTGGGCACCAGCAGAACCTAGTCACTGTGGGTTGTTAATCCAGAGTTGACCCAACAACTAACACATAAATAGCCCAGAGTAGCCAGGTTCACACATCACACAAAGTTTATGCAAAATGGAAGCAGTCATGATATGCAAATCCCCCCACCAATTCTTTTAGCGCCTTAAAGACAAACAGATTTATTACAGCTTTCCTGGCCTAGAGAACATCTGTGAATCCAGAAACCACTTCCTTTTGCAGAAGTGTCAATTTTTAAAGAGTAATATTTTTAAAAAAGTGACTTGTCTCTTCACCCATGGGCGTGGGTGCTGTGAAGACGGAAAGCATGCACAGTTCTTTCCCACATGCGCCGGTTCCTTCTTTAAGAGCTTCATTTTTTTCTGCACCAAGGCACTGTCCTTCTGAAGAGGCTAACCAATTCGTCCGGATTACATTATGCCTACTCTAGGGCCTTTTTATATTACCAGAAGGAAATAAAGAGACTTTACTGTAAATAGGAAACAGGCACAACATCTTTAAAAAAGAACCCACTTCTTAGGAAATATAAAAATATCTTCCAGAATTTATTTTTTCTTCCTAAAATCATAGCACACTCCTTCGAGCAACTATGCATGACGTTCAATTAAAGCAGCATTTCCCCCTTCACAGCTACTACTTCTAGCCAAGCTTTCTGTCACCAACCTTCCCAGATGGACTTCTATGAACTGGTTTAGATTTCGACACTCCTCTGTAGAACTCCAAAATCCACACCATAGCCCATCAAAGTGCATGCACGTTTCATTACATGCTTGAATTAATTTGTTCTATACAAAGTTTGTTACCTTTACAGTTTAAAAAAGTAGCTATTCATTATTGAGAACAGACAGATGGAACATGTTCAATTTAAGATATCAATAAAGAGGGAGGGAGAACTTGTGGCATAGCCTACTCCATCTGGTAGTTCCAACTTCTTTGCCAAGATTTTTTCTTTCCTATATAAAAGCAAACTTTTTTTAAAAAAAAAGTTGGTGGAACATTCTTAAGTATTAAGACTCTGCAGTTGATTTGTAGATAACAAGCAACAACACAGGCTTAAAATATAGTATTTTAAAACCTTAATCTGTTGCATAAGGGAAAAGGTCTGAGTTTGATCTATAAAAAAACAGGAAACTGTGTTTATCTAAAAGTGTTATCTTTGCTTGGAGTACAAAAACTACAGGATTTCTTTTTCTTTCTTTTTTTTTTGCTTTAATGGCCCATGAAACTGATTTATCGTATTGTTTCAGCCTCTTCAAAATAAATATTAAGCTACATCAATATAAAATTGGACAATAAAAAATGCCAGCAGCCTCACACAAACACAAAGACAGAGATCTCTGCACTGGGTATAGGCAGCCAGGTATGCAAGTGTAGAAGGGCAAGCCCAAGCAGGATTGGGACTAGGGATGTACTCCACGGAGCGGGGGGCTTCGCCTGCCCTTAAGGCGGAGGCGAAGAGGATTGGGGGGCCGGCGGAGCATGGCGAAGAGGATCGAGGTGAAGGCGGATCCTTTGCCTCGATCCGGAGCTCCGCTGGAAAGGTAAGTGGGGTTTACCGGGCCCTGCCGCTGTCGCCCATGCGGCGACAGCGGCAGGGCCCGGTAAACCCCCCCTCCTCTCCCTTACCTGCCTCCGTCCGCGGGTCCGTCGCCGTCTTCAATTGAGCCTGTGGTTCCAGCAGGAAGTCTGGGCCACACTTGCGGCCCAGACTTCCTGCTGGAACCACGGGCTCAATTGAAGACGGCGACGGACCCGCGGACGGAGGCAGGTAAGGCCCCCCCTCCCCGTTGGTCCCTTACCGGGCTCTTCCGCCGTCGCCGCATGGGCTCTGAGCGGAGCGGAGTGGGCACAGGCGGAGTGGGGGCGGGGCGGAGCGGCCCGCTCTGAAAATGGCGGATCTGTAAGTGAAGCAGAGCGGCGGGTCTGTGCACACCCCTAATTGGGACCATTGCTAGATGGACCACTGCAGCACTTCCATAGGAGGGCCAAAACAAGACAAGAATAAGACGCAGAAACAAGGCAGAATAAGACGCCAGCCAGGTTCAGAGCCAAGAAATCTGTGTGTGTGTGTGTGTGTGTGTGTGTGTGTGTGTGTGTGTAAAGAAAGAGGTAAGTAGGCAGCAGGCAGAAAAGTCATACAAGTACATACTGAAGCTGGAATGCAGCAGGCTGCAGGAAATAGAGGAAAAATATGCCTTACAAACCTTGAGGAATCAATCAAGTGAGGCCAGGGTATTCCTTATTGTCCAAACAATGACAAAGGCATGGCCTGGAAGTGTCTAGGCCAGATTCGGTGGAATCAATGAGCTTCTACTGGAAGATGAGAAGGGAGATAGGCTGGGATTGGGGCAGGAATACTGCTTCTTCTTCTATGTTGCAGCTTCAAGAGGCTCACCACTAGAGGCATTCATGCACGGACCAGAAGGCACTTGGTTCAGATCTCAACCAGTCCCCCCTCTAGGTAGATAGTGTCAAATCTATTTGCATTAGGTATTGAAAGGGACAATTTTTACATCATTTTCAACATGGTATTCAATACATTTCTCATTATTTGCAACAAATGTTGAAAATAAATAATCATAGGTCTAAAGTAATCATTTTTCATAATATAATGACACTGTTCCAATATTTTAATCTATGTATTTGGCCCATGAATAAAGACAACTATATGTGCAAAATGTACATTTCCAGGCACTTACATTTCTCTTCTCGAAGTGCTTCCTCTTATTTCTGTTGTGCTTTGCATTAAGCTGTCTCATTATATGAAAGACATTATGTCACTTTTGTGTTTATTAGTGGTGTTGGCCCTAGGCCCTAACAATAATATTGGGCCACATACACCCATTTCTGGCAAACAGCCTAGTGATTAAAAAGATTGTTGTGAGCTGAAAAACTAAAGGTGGGAATTTAATCATCCATCTAAGTATTATATTTATTGAAGAGCTAGGTAATTCAATATAATGATGTAGCAGGGTTCACATTTTATCTTTGAAATCTTGCATAGAGATGATTATACTGATCCTGGTCTGCCGCTATGGAAATTATCGGTCAACTTCTAGGACTGGAAAATATTATATGGTTACACTTGATATGGAAAAATCAAAACCGAGGACATCGCACTTCTATATCTCCTTACTTTCCACCAACTACTGTATCTTTAGTAGAGAAAAGAAACTATGAGTAGGTTGATAGTTTTAATAAAAGGGCTCACCTGCTTTCAATCCCAGCTGCAGTTTGATTTTCTAAAAGAGGAAGTCAAAATCAGATGGCTGTAATGAAGGAGGATACATTTGGGTTTTCTTGGCCATATTCTGCACATAGACTAGAATGCCAAGAGACTAAATTAATCTCTTGCCGGGCACCTCTCCACCGTGCCTGGGTCCAGCTCCAGCTGAGAGCCCCCTCCCTCCTGCTACCAACTGTCTCTGCAGAGGCCACCAGTGAGGGAGGAAGCAGCAGCCAGGCATCTCTCCACCGTGCCTGGGTCCAGCTCCAGCTGAGAGCCCCCTCCCTCCTGCTACCAACTGTCTCTGCAGAGGCCACCAGAGAGGGAGGAAGCAGCAGCCAGGCATCTCTCCACCGTGCCTGGGTCCAGCTCCAGCTGAGAGCCCCCTCCCTCCTGCTACCAACTGTCTCTGCAGAGGCCACCAGAGAGGGAGGAAGCAGCAGCCAGGCATCTCTCCACCGTGCCTGGGTCCAGCTCCAGCTGAGAGCCCCCTCCCTCCTGCTGTCAACTGTAACTGCTGAACTTTCCAACTAAGATTGTAGTGCCTGAATTTGCTTTCCTTTCCCCCCTCCTCCTCCTCCCTCCCAATCCCCTTTCCTTTTGTGTCATGTCTTTTAGATTGTAAGCCTGTGGGCAGGGACTGTCAAGAAATACTTTTGTAAGCCGCCATGAGAGCCTTTTTTGGCTGAATGGCGGCATAAAAATCCTTAAATAAATAAATAAATAAATAAAAATTATGCTGTCCGCTACAGTGGAGTAAACTGGAACTGTGCTGCTAAACAGAATGGAATTCCCTCCCCTCTCCTTCCTTATACCATGTAAACTGGGGCAGAACTTTGCTTTAATAGTCCAGTTCAATGATTAGACTTATGCTCCTGCAGCATAAGTAATATGGGATTGGGGATACCGAACGCCCCAGAGCTGGACTCAATCTAGGGGTCAGAAAATTAGAAGCAGGAGGCAAAGCAACCGCGTTTAGATGGACAGTGAAAACTGCACATTTTGATAGGTTTTAATGTTGTTCTGGCTTATTTTAAAGAATTCTTTCTATGTTTATTCTATTGTGATTTTATTGTATTGTTATTTCAAATTGTACCTTGCTTTGAGGCCCTGGTGGGCAAAAAAGTGATTTATAAATATTTGTAAATGTGATGAGTTTGCAAGACACTTCAAGGATAAAATCACTCACTTTCATGCTGACTTGAACAGCGCTATTGATGAGGTGCCCAGTGCATCATCTTATCTTGTTTTGTGGGATCAGTTTCAATTTTTGGAGCTTGAGGATGTGGACAAGACACTTGCATCTGTTCAACCCAACACATGCTTTCATGGCTTATTTGAGCTAGCCATGGAGGGCTAATTGCATGGATCGGGGGAATGGTGAATATGTTATTGAGTGCCATCAGATGAGCGTTGTATAACATGGTCATTACTGGCCACTTATAGATGTTCATGGGTCCTTCTGACAATGACATCCACCTGTCTCTCTCCCAAAGAAGGCCATCCACCAGGGTGACCACTCTTTCTGCTCTTTTTTCCATGACAAAATAAGACCCAGTAAATCCTTTTCTTTTTTTTTATTGAAGTGAAACTTGCTGCCATTTCTTGCTGTGTGCAGGAAAAGCAGTGCATTAAAAAACAACTGAATGGGCCACATGGTTGTTCTTTGTTTCCTCTTTCTTCCCCGTGTGAAGAAAGAGGAAGCTGCTCATCCCTATCATGGGACAGAAAAGCAATGGTAGGAAAACATGATTTTCCCCCATCTGATGACATTATTGTGTGGTCCCAATTCCCTTGAAGGAGGCAATGGTATGACCTCTCCTGAAAAAAAAACTCTCCCTTGATCCAGAGATCTATGAGAATTATCGGCCAATTGCAATACCCCATTCCTGAGTAAGGTGCTCAAGAGAGTGGTGGCATCTCAGCTGCAGGTACTCTTGATTGAAATCTATTATCTGGATCCATTCCACTCTGGGTTCAGGCCCACATTTGGGACAGAATTGGCCTTGGTCACCCTGCTGGATGGCCTTCTTTGTGAGAGGGACAGGTGGGAGTGTGACTGTTATTTCTTCTCAATCTCTCAGTGGCTTTTGATATGATTGACCACAGTATCCTCCTGGACTGCCTCTGTGAGTTGAGAGTTGGAGGCACTGTTCTACAATGGTTTGACTCATACTTGTGGGGTTGGTTCCAGAGAATAACATTTTGTGACTGGACCTCAGCCTGTTCACAGTTGAACTGTGGGCTGCCACAGAACACCAGCCTGTCCCCAATATTATTGAATATCAGGTGTCACCAATATTCTGACAACACCCAGCTCTATTGCTCTGTGACTTCTGAATTGGGAGAGGCTGTGCACGTTCTGAACTGGTGCCTGGATGCAGTTATGTCTTGGATGAGAGCCAATAAACTGAAACTAAATCCCAATAAGATAGAGACTGTTTGGGTTGGAGGTTCACAGGTCTGGTAATTGGGGTGATTGCCTGTAATCTTGGCTTTATATTTGATTCCTCGCTCTCCTTTATTCCTCATACTGAGGCAATAGCTAAATCCTGTCGTTTTTTCCTGTATAATATTGCCAGGATTCGATCATTTTTGTCTGTCTCTTCTGCCAAGATGCTTGTTCATGCACTGGTCATTTCTCGGTTGGACTACTGCAACCTTCTTCTCTCTGGCCTTCCTTCTTCTCACATCAGTCCATTGGTTTCTGTCCACCACTCTGCCGCTAAGATCATCTTCTTGGCTCGCCGCTCTGACCATGTTACTCCACTTCTGAAATCTCTTCACTGGCTTCCAATTCACTTCAGAATCCAATATAAACTTCTCCTGTTGACCTTCAAAGCTTTTCACGGTCTAGCTCCTTCCTATCTCTCCTCTCTCATCTCACACTATTGCCCCGCTCGTGCTCTCCGCTCCTCTGACGCCATGTTTCTCGTCTGCCCAAGGGTCTCTACTTCCCTTGCTCGGCTTCGTCCATTTTCTTCTGCTGCCCCTTACGCCTGGAACGCTCTTCTAGAACATCTGAGATCCACAAGTTCAATCGCAGCTTTTAAAGCTCAGCTAAAAACTTCTCTTTTTCCTAAAGCTTTTAAAACTTGATGCTGTTTGGACTTTATACTGTTAGTTTTACCCTACCCTGTGCCTATTTACCCTACCCAGTGCCTGTTTGCATTCTCTTCCCCTCCTTATCGCTTTACTATGATTTTAATAGAATGTAAGCCTATGCGGCAGGGTCTTGCTATTTACTGTTTTACTCTGTACAGCACCATGCACATAGATGGTGCTATATAAATAAATAAATAATAATAATAATAATAATACTAAATGGGGTTGCATTCCCTCTGAAAAAGCAGGTTCATAGTTTGGGGGTGCTCCTGGATCCATCTTTGTCACTGGAGGTCCAGGTGGTCTTGGTGGCCCAGAGCACCCATTACCAACTTTGGTTGATATGCTAACTACTGATGTTCCTGGATAGGGATAGCCTAACCACGGTGATCCATGCACTGGTAACTTCATGATTAGACTACTGCAATGTGCTCTATGTGGTGCTGCCCTTGTGCATGGTTCAGAAGCTGCAGCTAGTGCAGAATGCCCACTGCCCACATAATGCCTGTGTTAAAAGAACTGCGCTGGCTGCCTATTAGCTACTGAGCCACATACAAAGTTATGTTATTGTCATATAAAGCCCTAAACAACATGGGGCCAGGCCACCTTCCCTTATACAGGTAAACTTTAAGACCAGCAGGGGAGGCTTTGCTGGTCATTCCAAAACCATCAGAATGTCGCCATGAAATACCCAGAAGGTGAGCTTTCCCTGTTCCAGCACCCACCAACTGGAAAACCCTCCCTCTTGTAGTTCGGGAGGCAAAAAATGTGGCACCTTTTAAAAACCTCCTGAAAACACACTTGTTCACTCGGGTTTTCCCCAGGCCGTAAGTTAATTAATTATGCCGCTCTATTTTACTCGATATTATTTTTTTACTGAAGTTGGAAGTGTTTTTAATGCTGTGTTCTAATATGGTGTTTTTAATATTGTATTTTACTACTGAGAGGTTTTACTGTATTCAGCATTAGATAAATGCCACAAATAAATATATAAATAAAACAAACTATTCAATAAGGCACTCTTTCACTGACACACTGACTTCAAAAGTAACCTGCAAATAGCATTGCTGTGTTGCTCCTTATTAATTGGGCAGGAGGGTTTTTGTTATTGACATTTTAATGTGTGTTTTTTTAAATTATAAACAGTTTTATACAAACAGAACATACATCATACAAAACTCTCCAGGGTTATAGCTAAGAGATACTAATTGACATTCCCCTCTTCTGCGGTCCAAGTGGCATCTAGACCAAGAATGTAGACCAGATTCAAGAATCCACCCTAAACAAATCTGAAATTTCCAAATATCATTACCTCATATATGTTGTCTGCTCAGGGGCTGCTTACATTAGCATTTCTTCCACCCACCTCTCATGGTTCGGTGGGAACTTACACTTCTAGTGCCTGAAAATTACAGTATTATTAGGTGGCACAAATCCTTACAAAAACTTCAGAAGGCAATCAGAACAGGGGGGGGAAACACAGCATAAAAAATCTTATCACGTTAAAAGGCCTTGGAAAATAAAATTTAAAAAATCAATTGGCACTGCAAAGCCATTAATGCAGTCACTAGGCAAGCCTGCCTGGGAAAAATAAATCCTTAAGCAGGGTGCTACAACTAAGAAGGCCCGCTCTCCCACCACACCTCAGATGTGTTCAAAGATGAACATGTTATTCAGGGAGCTAGGCTTGCGTCTACAACTCCCAGCATGCCTTGGGCATGAGGGAAGACCTATCAGGCTTTGTTGGCCATCCTCTGGAAGTAGCTCGCCATCCTGAGCCTGAAAGGAGAGTGCCTGGGGATAGCTGGAGCAGAAGGGAAGGAAGTCGCAGCTCTGGGCCCGTCACCGATGACAACGACCAAGCTACCCATGAGTCAGTCAGCCAGCTCCCTCAAAGAGAGAAAGGGGGTTGGTGTGCGGATGGGGAAAGAAACTAATTTAATTTGTTTTAAAGTTACTTCACAGGACTAGGACTGGCCTACCTTGCAGGGTTGTCATAGAGGGAGAGAGAGGTGGAAATGAATTTAATTTGTTTAAAGGTTAACTCACAGGCCTAGCACCGGCCTGCTACTTTAAGATGATCACCTCGCAGACATATATCTTAGGGGGCCCAGTGTGAAATTTGGCATGCAGATAGGTCTGGCTGTACAATGTACCAGAAAAATCTAGAAACATTAAATTTTGGATTTTAAGTATTTTTTAAAGAATTTAATGAAAAAACCGAGGCTTATAGCTACAACTCCCAGCATGCCTTGGGTGAAACTCCCATGAGTCTTCTCTTGCTACCGAACTATGACTCACGGTCATGACCAGCACAAATTGCTATTATTCCTTCAGGACATTCCATAAATACAATTTCTTCAGCAACATTGAAAATTGCTTATGTTATAAATGCTATTCACAGACCCAGGCATATCAGCTAGTTAATAAATAAATACTACTACTTTTCTAATATTATAATTAGAATGCTTTCTATTTTCCCTACCTTACCCTATTTTATTCTATTTCCTATATCTCCTCTGCTATTATGACTGTTTTCCTTTGGAAAAGGCAGACTTTCATACTTCAGAGACAGGATATGGTGCCATGTGCTATGATAAAGAAGGCCTTGCTGCTGTTTGCCATTGGCCTAACTTCCGAAGGCAACAGCACACAGACCAAGGCCTCTCCTGAAGATCAATCAGGGATAATAGTACTAACTTACCCTACAAGACTGTTGTTAGCGTTATTGAAGTAGCTAAAGCATTTTTTTTAAAAGTGAGCCATAAATCCTATGCATTATTAAAAGAATTTGTTGCTGAAGGTTTTCCAACCTGGAATTAATGTTATTTGGGGACTTTCATTCTTCCATAATCCTATTGCCTACAATAAGTACAACCATCAGAAAGATCAGGTTGTGAATCACAACAAATCACATTCATCTCAAAATGGTTTGTGCATGAGAAGCTTAAAGTGGATATACCCAATGACTCTTGGCCATCTAATCAACATACTGTACATCCACAGATGGAAGGTAACTCATCTAATGAAGGAGACCAAAGAAGAGAAGAATATTTTGAAAAAGGCAATGCACAAAACCATCAGCCAATTACCACCAATTCTAATTTCCATTCCCTTAGCCAACCCTTACTTTGTGTGAGAGGTTTGTTTAACAGTGAAGAATGTATTCCCTTCTTTCGAAATGAAGTTAAAATAGGTTAGCAAACATCTCATTCTTATTGGCATGCACAAACCTGCATGTGATTAAAGTCTACCATAAGCAGAATTAAGCATTCAGCTAACAAAAATGGTATCCGTTAAGAGTTGCAAGAATCTGAGTGTTTGGAAGGGAAATGGAGGCCCATTGACCTGAAGCCCACTCCCTTGGGTCAGTGCATGCTGGGAGGGGAAATAAGCTACAGAGCAGATAATTTTCAGCTTGAATGGTTTTACTTTCTCTACCAGGCCTCACAAAAACAAACTGACAAAACAAGGGACACAAAATTAATGACCCGTGCATTCTGTCAATTGACTCTTAGTAACAGTGGCTAGTTCACCTTAATTTTTTCCCCCCCTCTTCCACTTTGAGCAAGCCGCTTTGGGCACAGATCTGGGTAAGGTTTGGATTTGTTTTAAACATTATTCCAAAACAGTGTTGGTTTTTATTCCCTTTTGATCCTGACAAACAGATAAAGTGAAGAATTTAAAGCAAATTCTATATACACACACACACACACACACATTCCTCATGGTAAAGGATTTAGTTGGCACAGATGATTCATACTTTCATGTTTTATGCAAACTAAGCCACACCGGTTGGGTTTTCACAGCACTTTAAAAACATTAAACACTCCGGAGGCTCTTGAAATGCAAGCATTTACAAGGTTAAAGTTTAATTCAGCAGTGAAACTGACAGTCAGGCAGCTGCTCTTAGTATGTAGCAAATCCTATTTTGCCATCTCCTACTTATATTTTATGAAAGAGAAGCCCAAATGAACGCCAATCCAGTAACTCCTAATAAAAGATCCACACGCAGCAATTCTCAGTGAGGTAGGCATGTCAAACACACCCCTCATTGCCACCAACAGAAGCACTGGGCTTTAAAAGATGTGTGACAGGCAGAAATGCAGCAGTTTTCCCCTGACTGGAAAAACTACACCTATAGAATTTCTGCATGTTGTGTGGCTGTTACGAGCATAGCAGCTCTGACAGAAGAACAGGTAGCATTAGAACATACGGAACTGCCTCATACTGAAAGAGACCATTAGATAATTAAAACCCAGGGCTCTCTACCCAGGCCATAGCTAGATGGGGTGAAATCCCGGGGCGATCCCTGAGATCATCCCTGTGCATCCACATGATGCACAGGGGATCCCGGGATCAGGGAGGGATGATCCCTCCCTTACCCCGGGATCTTGCCCTCCCCTTCAAGCCCACTTTTTCCATGGTCTCGGGCTGATCCCAAGACCACAGAACATGTGTGCAGGCATCGCGGTTTGTCCTGGTTCCTTGTGGTTACTTGCAAGGAGCCGGGAGCCGGGCATGGGGCGCAGAGCTCCTCAGGAGCTCTGTGCCCATTGGGGGTGGGGTGGGGGGAGTGGGAAAACTAATTTAAAATAAAAAAACACCTACCTTTTGCGCACAAGCGTTCGTGCACTCTTCTTCTTTAAGAAAAAAAATGGCGGCCGCAACGTCCTCTCCCTCCGAGGTCATCATGCGCCACATGTAAATAGAGGGGGAGTTCTCACAATAAAAATATCATGAGATCTTCACCCCTCTGTCGCACTAGAACGGTAGGTCTAGCTGAGGCCCCAGACTGTCAGGGTTCTTCGAGATCTCAAGCACAGATTTTTCCCAGCCCCATGGCCTGTCAACACTTTTATAAACTAGAGATGCTGAAGATTGAACCTGGGGCTTTCTGCATGCAAAACATGTGCTCCACTAGTGTCCTGTGGTGCCTCACCCTGGGCAAAACTACCTTGCCCACAGGGAACTAGCATATCAGAGCAAAAGCTGTAGGCTAGCCTTTTCCCTGATGTGCTAGTTTTCCAAATACAAAAGGTTAGGGTGTCATTCTCACTGGGGGAGCAATGAAACATAAGATTCCCCAGTTGCAATCTGAAGTGGTATAGTCCAGGAAAAGATATTTCATGTGATTATGTTACATGTGTAGACTGACTCTTATAAAAAATTACTCCCTAATGTTTATCCTAAATCTAGCCTGTTGATAGTTTTCAAAAACTAATTCCTCTTTGCCGCTCTGCTTCGTTCTGACATTTCCAACATCCTTTTCATATGATTTGGCATTAAGGCATTTTATCATCTGTCATCTTTACTGTGCAATTAATCATGCTCATTTGTGCTGCGTAACTGAAAAAGAAACAAAGTATTTAGTAAAATGCTCGAGTTCATACTGAAGCCTTTCTAAAATTTGGTGCAATAAAGTTCTAGTAAAATACTAAGCCTCATCTAGTTTCACCAGATTATTATTTTTTTAAAAAAAATCAAATCAAACCAGTATAAATAATGGGTAGAATTACGAAGCTGCAGGGAATGTCATTGCAAATTTCCTGGCATTTTCTATGTAACTATAAGTATGACTGGTCTATTTACTGAAAGCCGTATATACTGTATAATGTTCACTGAAAACTCATGTAACTAATGCAATACGATAACCACTAGGGTGCTACTGTGACGTAAAGGGTCTGCTACAATTTTATCCAATTCAAACAGGGGGAAAAAATGGCTGTAATAGTTCTGCCCTCTAAACAAATACTTCGTCTGTTCGACTGAACTTGAAATTCAAGGTTATGGCTAAGTCATCCAGCAATAAAAATAATGCTGAGGAATAAACAGCATTACACTTCCACAGGATTCAAGTATTTGATCAATAAAGTTTTAGGAGAACTGAAGAGGTTATGCCTCTTTGGCTTTTATACAATTCTAATGCTTCAGTGGTGGCCATTAGAGATCAACATATATTTCTCCTGACTCCTTTACAAGTGCATCCCTGAGCAAACTGCTTGCCACAGCCTCTGTGGTTGTACCCACGCTGGTCATAATCCATGTAAAATCTTTCCACAAAGTGGTTTCTCTAACAAGCATCCTCTAACAAAGGATATGAAAGCGCTAAGCCAATTGGTGCACAAAAACTATTTATTGAACTGGATTCCCAATGCGTTTCGAACAAATTCATTCTTCCTCAGGGGAAAATAAATAGCCTCCATCAGTTGTTCCAAAAACCCCGCACATGTGCACCAGTTATAAAATAGCTAGAAACTACTACCAAACTATTGATGAAAACAATTCCATTTCCCAGTGGGGGAATGCAGACATTTGAAATATGTTGGGAACTCTGAGTCAACAAATAAATTAACAAATAAATAGAATAAATGTTCAATTGTTCAGCAAATAATTATGTTGCACCCACTGGTTTTTCTTCTCCCCTTTTATATATTATTTCCTACTGTGTGGCGCACAGTACTGATCGCAATTGCATTCTACTCAAATGAGGGACCTGCTTGGTGTCACTTGCATTGCTGTGTGATATTCCAAACACACAATTCAAGGAAGTGCATGGGAGCAAATGTGGGAACAACCATATTCCTTGGTGTATGTGTGAAGGGGGGCCTGGGATTATGGGCTTCCTCTCCCCAATCTTTCCCTTTTCACCCAAGGCGACATTTCTTCAGCTCTGTCATGCAGAGCAACAAAACTCCGTGGAGCAATAAAAGATGCCAAGTGTGTTTCAGAAAGAAAGAGGCAATCCCAGCAGCCGTTTGTGACTACTGAATCTTCTACCCCTTTCCTATAGTGTTTTCCATTTCATACAATTTCTATGACCTTTTCAATAGGCCTCTTCCAGACCCATTGAGGTATTTCTGTCTCATTTTATTTGCTAATGGGGGACCTCTTGTCCTAGATTGGAAATCAGATACAGTTTTTGCCCTGTGATGCTCAGTTTACAACAGACACTGCTTAAAGGAATTTAATCTTTCAAACATTTCTGAGCATTGAAACTTTCTCTGCTTGGTATTGCCAGAATATTCATTTGTCAGGGAATGGCAGTGGCTGACAGTTGATTGCAGAAGAGCCAACCCCAGAGGCCTGCGAAGGCTCTGAGAGTTTTTCACTTTTTCCCCCGCTCAGCTTACATTTTTGACCATGTCTAGCTTTTCATTTCTGTTCTGCAGTATCACAGTGTGCCCAACTGAACCTGGCAAGATCCAAAGTCAGGGCCAGGAGCCAGAGGTGATTCCATTTAGCAAACTATGCTATCCCACACAGTAGACAGGGAGAAAGTCAAAGTTAGGTCAAGCGGCGCAGTTCACAAAGAGAAAGCAGGCCTGGCTTGAGAGGTTTTGTTGCACTGCACAGCCCCAGAAATAGACCTCAATGCCCCTTGTAATTTGGCAGAGCCTGCTGAGGTGCACCAAAAAGGTCGCTCGCTGCTTTACTGGTGCCTCTAGAAATAATGCCACACCAAACAACTACTTGGGATGTTTATGCATTTGGGACAGGCTAAAGGAAGGATGTGCAAAAAACCCTTTGGAGTCTTTTCCCTGCACATCTGCTTGGATATTAAAGCAAGAAATGAAGTGAATTGCATCTTCTGTCTTACATGGGGAGTAATGTTATGGTGGTATGCAATCCCAATGGGGAGGCAGAGAGGGGGCAGTTGAGCTGTGTCAGCAGTGCCTAGTGGGCACCGACATGGGAGGCAGGGAGCCAACCAGGGGCTAGATTAGCTTGGTGGGAACAGGGCTTTGCTGACGGACTGGAGGGAAGACTTTCCTCCCTCTAGTTTGCCAGAGGCTGTTAAGAGTGGGGCCTCCCACATTGCGTTAGCATTGCCATCGCGGAGTTCCCCACCCACGCACTCCACAGTAGCTCATTTCATGGTGTGGATTACAGTTAGTCACAGGTTAATGGGGTTGAGAAGGAATTTTACCTGCACACAGATTGGCACCATGGTGCAGGGTTTTCACCTTAGCCATTGCAAGAATAATAGCTCCCTGTCCTTACCTAAAGGGACTAGTTATGAGCTGCACACACACAATCAGATGTTCCTGCTACCTTTAAAAGAAGAGAATGGAGTGCACTAAAGGTCACATGCGGCATATGGGACAAACCATGCATACAAGCAGAGGATTGCTAGCTTTTTTACTGGGAGCAGTTCCAACTATCAAAGAGACGAGCTGCTATTCTGTTTAAAAAGGAGCTTCTCTCTTCTGCAATATGAATGGCTGTGGTCTAAACAGCAAGCTAAGATCCAGCAAAGATGCACTTGGTGTTCTCTGTATGTGCACATCATTGTGATTGTTTCCCCCCATGGTCTTGGTACTGCATTGTCAGATTTAGTCACAAAGTACTTTTCTACAGCCTTCAAAAGGAACCTTATCTGCTCTTCCAGGCTGGACGCGCACACACACATACACACACACACATGGCTGCTAAGCATTCTTTTCATTAAAATAAAATCCCAGAAGTTTTAAATCAGAACATCTAATTAATCTTTTACACTGGCTGTTTTAAGACAGTGCAAATTCTTGAGACGGCAATGTTTTTCTTTCAGAAACAGACTTATGGCTGGTTCGCAAACATGTGTTCTTCACTTGATGTCTGCAACATCAAGTGAACATTTCATGTGTGAATGAGACATCACAGATCCAACATCACAGATAAAAAATGTTCATATCAGCCAAAGTCACCAAACACAATGTTTTCCAATGCATTCAGTGTACACATTCAGCTGTCTGTTTCAACGGTTGAGCAATTAAAGTGATGAGAAATGAAGTGATATGCATGGATGTGTGAACCAGTCTAGCACATTACATAAATACACAGATGTCCTAACTTGGACAGTGGATCTAGCAGAGAGATCCATACAGTCAGGTATTGTCCTAGTCGCTTCTTTTTCCAACAACATCCATAGACATAAACATAGCTGCAGTTGACAAGTGCAACAGGAGATGAGCCAGACCATAGTTTAAATTTAAAACACACACTGTCATCAGAACATGTCATGAATCATATAAGAGTAACGTGCTAATAATGAGTCCAGCATTTATCAGTGCCTTAAAAATTAACAACTGCTTTCTGTGGAACTGTTGATAGTTTTATACATGAATAGATCCCATGGATAACCAAGCTGTAGTTGGATTCCTGAAGTTTTATAGCTGAGAATAACTGCAATTCCAAGCCAGAATATATCATTAACAAATAAATTCTACCCCTGGAAAAAAAGTTTCACTAACACCTCACTTTTAATTATAAAACCCCAAATCAGGCTGCTGCATACATGCTTCAAAAATTAGACCCAATCTTTGACAGGTTGTTCTATCATTTTCCAATTTCTCTCTGGGGAACACACTTTGGCACGCTAGCCAATAATGTCTGGCTCTCCCCTTCTTGTTGTAGAGAATGCCATTGTTCTTGGTTAAGTCTGCAAGCATTAGGCATAGATTTCATTGCTGCATGCTGGCTACTATAACAACCTACATGGCATAAAATCTCAGTTCATTATCAGGCTCCATATGCTTCCTCAGCTACAGGGTGGGGTACAGCGGCATTCATCCACTTTAAATAGATGCACAACCGAGTAAAATATACAAGAAAGTTCACAGCCATTCCCTTGCTTTATGTATTGAATATCTTTGTGTTTCGGTCTTGAAGTGGGAAATAGCTATCATGCCTCCATGCTAATGCTAAACTAAGGTCACAATCCAAACATTTCAGGTGTGTGCCCAAAAGGACTTGACTGTTTCTCATCTTTGAATGCCAACTGTCCCAAACCTCTTTCAAAATTACCCAAATTTCAAAAGGAGTTTGCCATGCAGAATGTACAGTTTAATTAATTAATTGCATGACTTTGTGGATTGTGCCAGTGGGAACTCCAACTCCTTAAATATCTGGTTATACATAGTTCTGATTATTAGGCAGTCAAATTACAACACAGAGATCTTGTTGTATAGAACTTATAACTTTCTTGTTAAGAAAGTTAGAAGTACGGAAATCCTTAGTTCAAATCTTTCTTCAGCCACTGACTAGGATTTCTTAGACAAGCTACTCGTTCTAACCCACAAATACCCATCTGTAATACAGAGATAATGAGTTGCTCATGACTAAATTAAATTGGTTTCAATGGGTCTACTCTAAGTATGACTAAATCTGGATTCAGTTCAGTAAGTTTTAATACTGACCTATCTTCTAGGGCTGTTGTTCAGATTATTACATTAATATATATTAAGTGCTTAAAAGTACTTGATTATTATAATTATTATTTATTCAGAACGATTCAGAACCATATAGTAGTGTAAGTAAAATACAGCTGCTTGTCCTGAGCAGCTTACAACCTAAGGACAGTGGAAGAGGAAATACATGTATTATTATTAGTTATTATTATTAATTAATTTGTAATTCAATAAAGGACCAGTTTACATTGCTGTATTTATGTAGTGATAGGGTGAAGTCAGCATGAGGTGATTTTTAAATATATTTTCTCCGGGTTTACGAATGCTACAACTCATCTCCAACACACTAGTATACAGAGTCATATAGCCTCTTATACTGGAGGTATAACAGAGCCATCAGAACTAGCAGCCATCATCAATAGCCTTAATCTCCATGAATTTGTCTAATCCCCTGTAAAGCCAACCAAATGGATGGTCATCACTACATCTTGTGGAAGCAAAGCAGGATATTGCACTATGAAAGCAGTATGAAAGCAGTATGCAAAAGGCAGGAGCCACATTAACGTTTTATAGCAGTATTGAAGTGCACTGACAACTGTTGGGGCCAATTGACATATTCCATATATCGCTTTCATACTGCTTTCATAGTGCTATATCCTACTTGGTGTAGATGTGTCATGGGCCCCAACACTTGTCAGTGCACTTCAGTACCACTATAAAGCAGTAGCGTAGATTCTGCAATGCACTTCAATACCACTATAAAGCAATAGTGTGGCTCCTACCTTTTATACCACTTTCATAGTGGAATATCCTGCTGGTGTAGATGAGCCCTATGTGTTGTGTTAAGAAGCATTTCCCTTTCTATGTACTGAATCTCCCACCAATGGGCTTCATGGGATGACTCCAGGTTCTAGTATTATGATAGCAGAAGAAAATTGTCACTCTAGCCACGATCTTCAATCCATGCATAATGTTGTACACCTTGATCATGTCATAAGAACATAAGAAGAGCCATGCTGGATTAGACCAAGGGTCTATCTAGTCCACCATTCTGTTCACAGTGGCCAACCAGCTGTCGATCGGAAACCCACAAAAAGAACATGGGTGCAATAGCACCTTCCTGCCCATGTCAGCAACTGGTGTACATAGGCATATTTCCTCTAATATTGGAGGTAGCACATAGCCATCAGGACTGGCAGTCATTGATAGACTTCTTCTTTAGGAGTTTTTCTAACCCCCTTTTAAAAAACCATCAAAATTGATCTTGTGATAGTGACCCACAATGTCTTCCCTCACTCACCTTTCTCTAAGCTAAACAGTCCCAGATGTAACCTTTCCTCATAGGGGAATTGCTCTAGCACATTGATTGTTTTAGTTACCCTTTTTAGGACTTTTATCAACTCTATAATATCCTTTTTTAGATGTTGTGACCAGAACTGTACACAATATTCCAAGTGAGGTCACACCATAGATTTGAATAAGAGCAGAATATTGGCAGTTTTACTTTTACTAATTATGCTCAACATGGAATTTGCTTTTTTCACCACAGCCATAGGTTGACATATCCACTATAACCCCAAGATCTCTTTCTTGGTCAGTCACCTCTAGCTCAGAACCCATCAATGAAGTTGGGGGGTTTGCCCCAATTGTAGGTCAGCTCTAAACTGCATGGGCTATGTGACTTTCAAAGATTTTTACAGGAAGTGGATAGAACTGTCAGCAGACTGCAGCAGCCATGTAGTCAGCAATGTCCACTGAATCACTGAAACAGGCAAGCAAAAATAAAATAAAGTGAAATAAAATAAAATATGGGCCCCATCTGATATGAAAGGAATGCCATGAGACACAATCCCGAATAAAGAGCAGAGGAAATGTAATCCATTCAGTATAATCTGAATTGATTTTACGTGAAACATATATTTTAATATGTAATGAACACAATATGCATGAATAAATAATCATACATCCTGAAGTTTTCAATATATTTATTTTCTGTAAAAAATATTGCTTCACATACTGTAAAATATAATGAATGAATCCCTAGAGATAGGTTATTTCATTCTTCTGTTCAGTCAGAAAACTGTTGTGGCTGCTACCAGACAGGGTGATGGGGAAAGGAGGAATGGGCTTAAGGGGGAAGTGGTAATGCCCCCTTTTATGGTTTCCCAGTTATCCCGATTTTCTCCGCAGTCCCGGGACCACACGATCCCGCTTCCTCGCAAGCAAATACGGCACTGGAAATGGGCATGGTGCTGCAGGGGGGGAGGGGGGAGGCAGCATTTCCCCCATCCCGGTGATAGCAGGGTGAGGGGTGGGGCCCGATATCGTTGGGGATTTTTTTTAAAAAAAACCAACTTCTCGAAGAATCAGGGCCTCGCAATTGTGCGACTGGCCCCTCTTCAGTAAAACAACAACAAAAGGTGCCTATGTGTGACATCCCTCTTTCCTCCCAGGATGTGGCTGAAGCGTGTGCATGTGGGGAAAGATCCCAGAACCCGGAAAACCCGAGATCCTCCCTCCCACTATCCAAAGGCTCAAAGGTGTAAATGAGCCCCTTGAGATTATATTAAGTTTGCTTCCCAGGGCCAGCTCCACCATTTGTGTGAGCCTTTAGACAAGACGCATCAATGGGCCCCTTTCCGCAGTGAGTCTACCTTTTCACCAGCATTGTCACTAGCTGCCATTGCTCTTCATCCTTTTTCTCATCATTGCTATCCCGAGCTTGCTTTGGCATCTACTGGTCCTCCTTCTCACCACCTCCCTTATCTGGGCCAGAGTGAGAAGCAAGTGAACAAGCAAGCTGTAATGGTGGGGGGAAAGGAGCCACTCCAGAACGCTCGTGTCAGTAGGCTCCAGCTGGGGTTGTGGGCCTTCAGCTGGTGCCCAACCATGACCACCATTAATGCTCTGTTGCTTTCACATCTCACAAATGACGTTCTTTTCCATCTATTCAGTGACAGTAGGAATCAAAGGATGGGAGTCGACCTGCCAGTCGAGAACATAGAATGGAATTTGTCACTGTGGATCATGGAAAAGGAACAGAGTAGGCTGGGATAAGTAACAGCAAGTCATTTGGAGTAGAAAGGCTATTCATCTGTACGATTGGTCTCCCACATGGAATCTATTATCCGGTAGACAATTTGTATCACTGAGAAACTTGTGTATTTACAGAGCCAATGAGCACTGATCTGTTTCTGCTGGTTATGTGTACAAAATATGATGGCCCATTTTTGCAAAAGCTAGCACTATTCAGGGATGGAATTTCCATGCCATGCTTGGCTACCATCCCCAAGACCGTCTGTCATCTTCCCTTCCTTTCCTCCAACTCCAACACTGCAAGAAGTAGAAGGAGGGGTTACGAAGTATTTAGTACCTAATAATCCAGAGTTGGTGTAACACAATTTAAATCTCTGATGGCTGGAGATGGGTGAATCTATGTATTTCACCAAATTTTTCATTTTGGCCTGCATTCTTAAACACATCCACCTTGAGCTGATGCCACCTGCTACTTCCAAACAGCTCCTTTGTCCCATCCAAGCAAATTATAGGAATCCACTGAAGAGACCCAAGTAAAGTTGGTTGCAGCAATGCTCATTGCTTAGAGAGCCCCATAAATCTGATGACTGATGGGATGATGGCAAATAAATTCTCATTACCATGCTAACTTCGGTTCACTAAATAAATTAGTCATGTCGCCAATGTCGTCACTGCATTCCTGTGCCACAGCAGCTGGGCTGCCACTGCTGCTCCTTCTTATGCTCCTCAAATCATAATACTCGAACCAACTTCAAAGGGGGCACTGACAGAATTAATTACTTAATACGTGTGAAGTGCTTTGAGATCCTCAGATGAAAGGCGCCGTATAATTACTTCTCCTTGCTTCTCCAGTCTGTGTCAGCAGCAAGCAGAGAGGGAAATGATGGAATCCCAAAGTGTCGGATTTGATTGCATTGCCTTAATGGGGCTTGTTGTAGATTGCAAGGGATTACTTGGGAAAAGATGGTAAAACCTGCTGTGATTTCAGCACTTGCAACTCAAAAGAAAAAAAAATGTCTTGTCCACTTGGCCCATAACCTACATGCATAGAGAAGGGAAAGTATAAACTTGCCCTCTTATCCCTCTTTCTTCCTACTTTTGCTGGAGGATCACCTCCTGGAAGCACAACTGCCTAAATAATCCAACCTATCCTATTGCATGCCATGATTATGTCATATAAATCTGCCTTTCCAAGGCAGGTACCCCCTCCCTGATGTTTTGGACTACAGCTCCTATCATGGGCCGTGCTAGCTGGGAATGATGGAAATCACAGCCCAACACATCAGGAGGATACCAAGTTGGGGAAGGCCATTATAAGAACACAAAAAGAGCCCTGCTGAATAAGACCAAAGGTCCTTCTATTCCAGGATCCTATTTCCAATAGCGGCCAACCTGAGGGTTCTGGGAAGTCCAGAAAGCAAGGTGTGAAGACAGCAGCCATCTTGCATTTTTACCTCTGAACATGAAGAAACACTAGGTTTATTTATTTATTACATTTTTATACTGCCCAATAGCCGAAGCTCTCTGGGCGGTTCACAAAGCTCTCTGGGCGGTTGTGCTCAATACTACTCTAACAATTTTATTTATTTAATACATTTCTATACTGCCCAATAACTGAAACTCTCTGAGTGGTTCACAACTGGTTTAATCTAAGGCCTTAGCTAGACCAGGCTTTATCCCAGGGTGAACCCCGGGATCATCCCTGTGTGTCCAGATGACGCACAGGGGATCCCAGGTTCAGGGAGGGATCATCCCTCCCTTGCCCCGGGATACAGCCCTCCCCTTTGGGCCTCCATGCGATTACTTGCGCAGCGCTCCTCAGGAGCACTGAGCCCACTGGGCGTAGAGTGGGGGGAACGGGGAAAGTAGTTTACATTTTTTTAAAAAATTATTTTTGAGCATGAGCGTTCCTGCGCTCTGTCCCCTTTAAAAAAAATTTAAAATGGTGGGCACAACGCCTCTCTTCCTGAGGTCGTCACGCCTTACGTGTAAATGGGGGTGAGATTTCGCGTTAATCGCAATGTAAGGTCTCCCCTCCTCTTCCCCGGACTTTCAGGTACATCTAGCTAAGGCCTTTGTAGGATTAACACCGGATACAATCCCATATAGCTATCAATGCTAATAGGTGTCAACAGATCTGTCCTTCATGAATTTGTCCAAATCCTCTTTAAAGGTATCTAAGGTAGTGGTTGTCACCACATGTTGTGATAGAGAATTACATTAATTATTTGTTCTGTAAGGAAGTGCCCTTTTCCCATTCTGAATCTACAACCATTTTATTGAGTGGCTCCCAAGTTTTACAAGTAATGGAGAAAGAACTCTCTACTTTCTGAACACCATTCATAATTTCACAACCCCCTATCATGGCTTCTCCTTGCTTAGTGTTTAATCATTCTGTCTTTCGTGTTCTTCCCACCTTTCTGCCTCCCATCCCCACTGATACCCCAATCCCCTTTTAAAGGGATTTTACCAATCCTAAAACGAATATTTGGGGCTCTTAGGGGAACATCATAACAGCAGCAGCAGCAGCAGCAGCTTGTAAAATTATGCATGGAAAGAGTATGAACCTTTCTCCCTAATACTAGACCTCAGGTTTAGGCAGTAGATTTAGGGCAGGCCAAGGAATGTCCTTCTTCACAGAATGCCTAACTAATTTATAGAATTAATTACCACAAGATGTGGCAATAGCCAATAGCTTAGGCATTGTAATGTTCCAATGGGCTCTAAACAGGAAATCTGGCAGCAAGGCCCAAGCAGTTTACACTCTGTGTCACCATGGCAGCTTATGAGGAAATGATAGCAACAGCCTAATAATAGCTAGGAGGTGTACTGCAGTTTGTCAACCAGATCAGATTATCTGGGGAGCCAATATCGGTCCTACTGCCCTTGTATAACTGCTGCCTCAAGCTTGGCTCCACATTCTTAGCAACTTGCCAGATACGATATCGTGCTGAAGATTCCTTAAGCCATGCCCAAAACACCCTACCTCACTTTGCCTTCCTTGCCCCACTTCTGCTTCCATCCTATCAGCTGCTGCCTTTCAGAACCCAGCCACTTGCCTGCCTACCTACATCACCTACCTCTGACTAGGGACCAATGAGAATTATGTTTCAATTCGTTTTTGAGAAAAACTTACCCGAATTTGCAAAAATAAATGCAGGAGTAACTGAAACTGACAAATTAGTTCATCCATGCACAGTGCTTAGCTCTTAAAAAGTGGGGTTTGAATCCCTGCGTATTCATAGAATCATAGAATCATAGAATAGCAGAGTTGGAAGGGGCCTACAAGGCCATCGAGTCCAACCCCCTGCTCAATGCAGGAATCCACCCTAAAGCATCCCTGACAGATGGTTGTCCAGCTGCCTCTTGAATGCCTCTAGTGTGGGAGAGCCCACAACCTCCCTAGGTAGCTGATTCCACTGTCGCACTGCTCTAACAGTCAGGAAGTTTTTCCTGATGTCCAGCCGGAATCTGGCTTCCTTTAACTTGAGCCCGTTATTCCGTGTCCTGCACTCTGGGAGAATCGAGAAGAGATCCTGGCCCTCCTCTGTGTGACAACCTTTTAAGTATTTGAAGAGTGCTATCATGTCTCCCCTCAATCTTCTCTTCTCCAGGCTAAACATGCCCAGTTCTTTCAGTCTCTCTTCATAGGGCTTTGTTTCTAGACCTCTGATCATCCTCGTTGCCCTCTTCTGAACACGCTCCAGCTTGTCTGCGTCCTTCTTGAATTGTGGAGCCCAGAACTGGACGCAATACTCTAGATGAGGCCTAACCAGGGCCGAATAGAGAGGAACCAGTACCTCACGTGATTTGGAAGCTATACTTCTATTAATGCAGCCCCAAATAGCATTTGCCTTTCTTGCAGCCATATCGCACTGTTGGCTCATATTCAGCTTGTGATCTACAACAATTCCAAGATCTTTCTCATTTGTAGTATTGCTGAGCCAAGTGTCCCCCATCTTGTAACTGTGCATTTGGTTTCTATTCCCTAAATGTAGAACTTGGCATTTATCCCTATTAAATTTCATTCTGTTGTTTTCAGCCCAGCACTCCAGCCTATCAAGATCACTTTGTTAGTGTTAGTGCTTAATTAGGGTTGCCGCCTCTTTTCTTTCTGACAGGCTCCTCATCTTTAACAGCTACATGGCAGGCAGCTCGAACATGGTGCTCTGCATACTAAGAATAGCTCTACCTATTGAATTTGGCTGGAGCAGATGGGTGAGGATTTTATTTCAGTTCATTTTTTGAAAAGAATTTACCAAAATTCACGAAGTTCTTCATATTCAGGAGAGAAAGAACTTGAGATGTTAAAATCTGAAAGCAGGAGAAAGTGAAACCAACATATTTGCCTTAGATGCTTACCTCTTGAGTATCTTGGCCTACATTGCCTGGGTTCAGGCCCCTCGACTGCCAACTCTGAAACTTGACTTGCATTTGCCCTGGAGTGCTCTACTTACCTCTAGCCCCTCAGACAGGCAGCCAGTATCCCTGTGAACCCCCAAACCTGACTACTTTGGAGTGGGAGGGGATGTCTAATCTCACTGGGCTCTCACAGATTGCTTTAAAAGGAGATCAGACAAACTCACGGAGGAGAGGTCTATCAATGGCTATCAGCTATGTTGGCTAACTAGAACCTACACATTCAGAGGACAAAGCCACTGACTACCATTTGCTAAGGAGCAACAGCAGGACAGGGCTACTGCATTCTTGCCATGTTTGTGCACTTCATGAAAATATCTTCAGAGGAGGGCAACCAGGATGATCAGGGGTCTGGAAACAAAGTGCTATGAAGAGAGACTGAAAGAACTGGGCATGTTTAGCCTGGAGAAGAGAAGATTGAGGGGAGACATGAGAGCACTCTTCAAATACTTAAAAGGTTGTCACACAGAGGAGGGCCAGGATCTCTTCTCGATCCTCCCAGAGTGCAGGACATGGAATAACGGGCTCAAGTTAAAGGAAACCAGATTCCAGCTGGACATTAGGAAAAAATTCATGACTGTTAGAGCAGTACGACAATGGAATCAGTTACCTAGGGAGGTTGTGGGCTCTCCCACACTAGAGGCCATCAAGAGGCAGCTGGCCACCATCTGTAAGGGATGCTTTAGGGTGGATTCCTGCATTGAGCAGGGAGTTGGACTCGATGGCCTTATAGACCCCTTCCAACTCTGCTATTCTATGATTCTATGATCTAACCTGCCACTTTAGGAAACAGGACGCTAGGTAGACCCTTTATCTGATCCAACAGCGTGTATGTTCATGTGAGATCCAGTCTGCAAAATGTGCTAAAAGCACTATACAAAAAGTCCACTCATGTACATGCCAACAATCACTTGCATAGACTAGCTCAGTATTACAGCCTATCTACCTGGAGGGATTGACACTATTTGCATTGTTAATGCCTTGTGGGTTGATCCAGTCTCTCTCCAGAGTTACACACGCAAGGAGTGATTCCCATATCAGCAGCCCTCCCCCTTGCTGGGCCCTCTAGTGCAGCGGTCCCGAACCTTTTTGGTACCAGGAACCGGTTTCGTGGAAGACAATTTTTCCACGGACCGGGGGGGGGGGTTGAGGGGATGGTTTTGGGAAGCCCCCCTGTCCCCCACTCCAGCATCCTGGCTTCGCTTCAGCTGGACGCTGGGGCGGGCGGGCGGCTTCGGAACGGCACACCCGGAAGTCGCTCTCCCAGAGCGGCTTCCAGCTGGGTGCGCCATTCCAAAGCCGCCCCACCCCACCCCAGCGTCCTGGCTTCACTGCAGCTGGGCAGGCAAGATGGCACCCTGTGCCCAGGTACGTTGGGGTGGGTGTGGGTGTGTGAAAACAGCTCACCTGCGCGGACTGGTTCCTAAGAGGCCACGGATCAGTACTGCTCCGTGGCCCAGGGGCTGGGGACTCTGCTCTAGTGCACACAGAACTGTCTGTGCATGTGCAGAAATTGTCTCCTTGGTTTGCATGAAAGCTTACGTTGAAACTATTTTATGGACAACCTGAGCTTTAAATCACTTACGCATGAAGAGCTGTCTTTTTGGTTTGTAGCTTGAGTTACCTATCTTGGAAAAGAATGATGGAATATGTAAATGCAATAAAATGAAATAAAACAAACTCTTTCTCTGTCTGAAGTAGCATTACATGGCATAACTAGATTTCCTGAGATCCTGGGATTTGGCTACTTATCCTATACTTGAGAGATGTTTACACTTGGCCTGACACTCTTTTTGTCAACCAAACTGGAAAGATGATTGAAGGGCGGCATAAAAATGCTTATAATAAATAAATAAATGCAATTACACAAACAACCAATGGAAGTTGCCTTAGCTTCACGAAGGAACCTTAGAGGAGAAGATCACCATCAGAGAAAACCCCTTTGACTTGTTCGATGCTTATAGGAATGGGAATTACTTTAATAGGGAATATCCTTATTATTCTACGCCTGAAAACAACAAACCAGCAGATGGCAGTTTAAACCAGGGTCAAAACAACACATTCTTTTAGACATTCAGGTTCTGTTTTAGTTGTTAGTGTTCCTGTCAGAAAACTGTTGTTTCCAACCAAAAAGCCCATAAATAATATCACAAGAGTGACCTTGTTTATTTAAAAGGATTTACATTCATCCAGCAAGACTGATATGTATAAGCAGAAAAGTTTCTGCATGCACATACATGCACATGCTCACATACGCATCACACCCACACCTGCAGTTTTGGGCTGAGTGCACAGATGCAAAAGATGCCATGAGAAGGAATATCCAGCTTGAAGGGGATTTATGTAGTGCTTCTGCATCATGCAAGCCCCGCCCCACCACAGCAAATTGCCTGTTATGGAAGGAGGAAAGTGAAATCTGTAGGCATGGTTTGTTTGTTTTACGAGAGGCTAAGTTTTAGTACTGTTTCACTTTGCCTTATTTCAGCACATTCTAATATGTGAACAATTAATGTGTGGAAACCAAGGATCATTTATTGCAGATGTACTTCAATTATTATTATTTTAGTGCAGGGTGCCTTCTAAAAGCTTTCACATTGGCATAGTAATGGGTAAGAAATTCAATGCAAACATGCCAAATTTGCACTTCTTGAACAGAAACACAAACTGAAATGCAGCTAGACATCAAACCCTATACTTTCCCAAAGTTTCTGATGTAGTTCTCAAAACAAAAACAAAACAAAACAAAAACTACAAAAATGTGTAGATCTGAAGACGTCTGCACAAAAATGCAACTACTGGAAACAATGAGTACAAAAAAATGTGTATGTTTGTTAAAATGTGCACAAAAGCACTTTATTCAATAGAAAAATCAGATACAAAAAGCGTACATTTGAAAGGTGCACACAAAAATCCAAACATTTGGAAAAAAATATTTCCAAAAAGTGAGTATTTTGACAAATGCACACAAAATATGTATGGATTTTTGCGCAGACTGAAAAAGAAACTAAGTTGCAGTCCAATGTAGAAATGGGATGGAATGAATTTAGCAGTGGAGGAAAAAGATCCTGAGCGAAACTGAGCTTGACAGATTCAGCCATGCCTATGATGGTATAAGCGCTTGGAGAAGGGTGCAGTGATAGGGTCCTTTCCCCAAGTTTCTACATGAAATCTCTTTGGCACTGCTGAGGTATTGCTTTCCTGCAATTACTTAGAAGTGGAATTAAAACTGAGGTTCCACACAGCATTTAAAATAGCATTACATTACTTAGCAATTTATTTTATTTATTTATTACTCAATAACAAACTCCTCTGACTGGATTACAGTTAAAAGACTAAGATACAATCTAAACAGTTAAAAACATGAAATGCAATTCAAATATTTAAAAGAATACAATACAAACAACAAACAACTATGGAATAGCAGCCATAAAAATCAAGAACTAGGTCTCTAAAATTGCTGGGAGAAAAGAAGTCTTTGCCTGCTGCCGAAAAGATAACAATGTAGGTGCCAGGTGAATCTCTTTGGGTGCACATTGCCATAACTGAGAAGGTCGTCTCTCTCTCATAACACCTGTCTAGTTTCCTTCAGTGGGGACACCCAGAGGAGAGCCACCAAAGATGACCTAAACATCTGAGCAGATACACATGGGAGGAGACATTCCTTAAAATAATCTGGTCCCAAGCCATTTAAGGGCTTTAAAGGTCAACATCTTGAATTGGGCTCAGAAATAAATGATCAGATCGTCCAGTCCCAGTTACTTACCTAGCAGCTATTTTGAACTAACTGAAGTTTCCAAATTATCTTCAAAGGTATGTCCCCATACAACACATTGCAGAATTCCAATTGAAGGTTACTAGAGTGTGGTTAACTGTCTCCCGATTATCTCTTTCTAGACAGGGTCATAGCTGACATATCAACCTAAAGGTGTTCCTTGCTACTGAAGTCACCTGGGTCAAGTGACAGTGATGGATCCAAGAGCACCCTCAAGCTGTGCACTTGATCTTTCAGGTGGAGTGCAAGTCTTCCCGAAATAGGTTGAACACCTCTCAAATGGGAAGATGAACACTACCTCCATCTTCTCTGGATTAAGCCTCAGTTTGTTGGCCCTCATCCAGTGCATTACCCTGCTCAGGCACCGATTCAGGACATCCACTGTCTCATCTGTGTTATATGAAAAGGAGAGGTGGAGCTGGTGTCATCGGCATAGAGATGACAACTCAGCCCACACCTCCCCCAAGGGTTTCATGTTAAATATCATGGGGATCAAACTGAGCAGCCCTTTAACAGAATTGTCATCAAATAGAGCAATAATCCCCAATCAAAATGTTCTAGCAATACCCTTTACTCACAAGTAAATTCTATTCAGCAAAGGTCCCTGGCAATTTCAAATATTTATTCCTTGCAGGTTCAGTCCATTTTATTGCTTCCTATTGATCCAACTGAAGGATTAGTGTTTTATTTCCTTTTGAATACTTTGTGTTCATTTCACGTCCATTTCTGTTCCCACAGGGGTGGGAGTCTTTAATTACTTGGTTTGTTTTTCTTTTACAAATAGAGAAAGAGTTATCCATAGTACTATTTAAATAGCAAGAAAAAATAATGAAATGAGATCAGAATTTAAAGATTCCCCAACACCACTCCGCAGGTACAGAAACTGACATGGCAAGTCAGAGAGAGGCTATTCATGGGGAAATGACTAGTTCTCCAGGCTGGATCAACTAAAATAAATAAAATGGACTGAACCTGCAAAGAAGTGCTTAAATTAGGGTGCAAACCTGTGGGGATGACAGTAAGCCTCTGAACTCAGCCATCCAATGCAGACCGGAAGGAGTGGTGGAGGTGATTTTGGCCTCCATGTTCCTTCTATGCTGCATTTTAACTAGATGGACATTTTCGCCCATCTAGCTGATCCTTCAGGGAGAGGGGAGGGAAGAAAGCTGAGGTGTCCTGGGGATACAGCGTAAGTTGTCCCCTCCCCTTCCCCCACTGGCAGGCCACTTTTCCTTCCCTCCGAGGTCGCCTTTGCAACCTTGAAGAAGCAGCCACTGTGGTTCTCTCTGCACTGGCTGTGAGGGGGAGGGCAACTCAGACTCCTGGGTCTGAGGTCAAAGTTGTCATGTCTAGCCCTGCTCCCCTTGGGTTGGGGGAAAGTGTTTCAGGTGATCAATCAGCATCAGACTCTGAAGTAGAGGAGACAGTGCCAGAAACATGCCAGATTATACCAGTGGAGGAGACAGCTATTCACCAGCCGGAAATGAACCTCCTCCTGAGCTTATCTCCTCAACACATGGTCAGTGGGAAGCCAGTATTCTTCTGAACAGGAGGGCACAGAGAGGTTAGCTGATCCTAGAGTATGCGGCAGACTAAAACGGGCAGAGCTAAAGGAAGGTGAGAGTCAGGGGGGATCTACACATCCTCGTGAAGGCGCTTGCGTGCGCCTGCAGTGCGCCCCAAAACTCATTGTGTAGATCCTGCCCTATCCTGGCCAGAAGAGACGGAGGAGGAGGAGGCCCCGCATCGCCCCTCGCGGGGACAGGGCGAAAAGTTTCCGGGCTCGGCGGCTTCGCTGGGGAATCCAGCCGCGTCCTTGCCGCTGCCGCCCACCTCCCCGCCAGCCTCCTGCTGCCGGCGAAAGAGCCACCCAGGTCGGAGAGCTCGGCGAAAGAACGCGGGGCAGCGGCTTCTTCCGCCGAGCTCTCCCACCCGGGTGGCTCTTTTGCCGGCAGCAGGAGGCCGGCAGGGAGGTGGGCGGCGGCGTCGTCAAGGATGTGGACGGATTCCCCAGCGAAGCCGCTGAGCCCGGAAACTTTTTGCCCCGTCCCCACGAGGGGCGATGCGGGGCCGCCGCCGCCGCCGCCGCCTCTTCTGGCCAGGATAGGGCAGAATCTACACAATGAGTTTCGGGGCGCACTGCAGGCGCACGCAAGCGCCTTCATGACGATGTGTAGATCCTCCCATAGTCAGCCCAGCTGGCATCTCATCAGAAGCTGCATCACAACCAGTCTCTCTGAAGTTAATGTGTTTTGGGAAAGGACTTTCCATTCTTCTTGAAAGGACAATTGTCTCCCTTAGTTTGCATAGTTTTGCCTAGAGGAAAGTTCCTAGAGATTAGACTCCCTTCAGGTGAGAAGGGATGTTTATTGCTTGAATAAAGCTTTGTAGATTACTAGCAGACCTCATTATTGTCTCCCAAGAAGGCGGGAGGTCTTGGGAAACATGACAAAAGTGTTGTATCCAACCTCAGAACCAGGAATTTGAAATATCTTATTGCCCCCAGACACTGTTCAGGGGCCATGGCATTTCTCTCTTAAAGGCATAGGAGCCCTGAAAAACCTTAATTGCACTTTGATTGAGTGCTTCCAGGTGAAGCTATTATCGCACCATCACCCTGCCTCATTCATGGAATTTTACAGGAGATCTAGTCATCCATTCATAAGTCCCCTGTGTTTTCCGTCACTTTTCTTACTGTGGCAAACCCATTAAAGAGAAAAAAGATGTGATAGCTGCACAATGTCTTCTGACTGTTAGCACTAGAATTCCTCCATCTGTAGGCACTCCCTTTCCACACCTGACAGTCTGAAGATCCAACTGCATTTTATTACAACTCTCCACCCTCACCCCCCACAGACACATCAAGGTCTGGAAAAACATAGGAGGGGAAACAAGAAAGCACTGGAAGTGAACTATTTGAAAATAATACAATTTGAATGCTCTGTAAAAAGTGAGTGATGAAATGATGGCAATTTCAGATAAAAGAATTACTGTGACGCACTTCATATAGTGAAGTGCTATAGTGAAGTTATTTGAGAGTATGTTAGCAGACCTACCTTGTTGAGTGTCACCAGATCTTTTGGGTGTTGATCCCATTCCCTCCTGTCCTGAAAGCTAGTTTTACCTATAATCTGCTCAGTCTCACATTGCAGTTGCAATTTCTTAAGCTATGCCATTGTCTATTAAAAGGATCCGCCCAGAGAGCCCTGGCTATGGGAGCGGTATATAAGTGTAATAAATAAATAAATAAATAAATAAATATAAACTGCCCACAAATTGAGCAGTATCATAGAGTTCAGCACCCCTCTTCAAATTAAGAACATAAGAAGAGTATTGTCAGATGAGACCAAAGGTCTATCTAGTCCAGCATTCTGTTTCCCACAGTGGCCACCAGATTCCTATGGGAAGACCAGATATGAGGACAGTAGCCATCTCCTAGATTTATTTATTTATTTATTACATTTTTTATACCGCCCAATAGCCGAAGCTCTCTAGGCAGTTCACAAAAATTAAAATTATGAAGAGCTTAAAAGCAACCAACAATCTAAAAACACAAATAGATGTTCCCCAGCAACAGGTATGCAAAGACATATTGCCTGAATCTGGACGAAGCATACAACCATCATTGCTGTAGAAGTCGATAGCTTTATACTTCATAAATTTGCCTAAACCCCTACTACAGTTCAGAGCTAAGGAAAAAGAACTTGTTATAGGCATTAAAACATCGATGAGAGGAAGCCTCTGGGAGCCTAACATTTTCAAGGGTATTCTAGGCTTCTGTCTTGCCCTTTAACTTTTTATTTATTTATTTATTACATTTCTATACCGCCTAATAGCCGGAGCTCTCTGGGCGGTTCACAAAAATTAAAAACATTCAAAGTATAAAACAACAGTATAAAACCATAATATAAAATACAATATAAAAGCTCAACCAGATAAAAACAGCAGCAATGCAAAATTACAAATTTAAAACACCAAGTTAAAATTTATTTATAGACTGTTAAAATGCTGGGAAAATAAAAAGGTCTTCACCTGGCGTCTAGAAGTATATAATGTAACTTACAGAAATGTAAGGAAAACTATAGAAGCAACATTTTTGTCTCACACTATTCAGCATTGTTCTGGGCATTGGAATAACTGACAAGCACTAAGTGTAGCCACCATGTCCTCACTGGTATGGGTCTTTGCTCATTGGTGTATTTATGACTGCTTCAGTGTACCTGAATGAAGACAGGCAAACCTGAGCATGTACTTCTAGAGTCAGGGAGAGGCACACGGTTTAAACCAGCGCTGATTTTACCATCCACAAAAGAATATATTTTGCTCTCCAATCTACAGAAGTAGATAATCACTTGCCAAGATGAAATCAAAGTCACCTGTGCATTCCAAGGCCTCAAACCTTTGATATGCCTAACACATTCATTCCACTGAAAAAGCTCCTACTTTCTCCATTTATAAAGATAAACAATCTTATTATCTCTATCCTTTTAATATTTAACTAATCTAAACACTTGGAGAAAACCTTATCTGAATAGCTCCTTCTCTAAATGCATTAACTTTGTCTTCCTTGGTCTTTTAAGATAACTCTCCTGACTAATACACCTGAAAGACTGTTTGGAGACCCTTCATAAAGTGGCAGTGCAAATAGCTGAAGGACATTCTTTCGTGGTTCTTTGCTATTAGCTGTCCAGTGATGCTATCTTCTTGTACTTTCCTTAATGAGAAAATAAATAAAATTTGTGTCATATGCAGCTGTGCTTTTCTTCCACTAAAGAATTCACAACTAAAACTAAAATATTATCAGAAATCAAGCCGGTTTCAGGTAAATAGATTCCTCCTACAAAGTTTGCTGCTGAAAGATTAAAGCTTCCTGATGGCACTTACCTAACTCAACTGATTTATGAATAATCAAAGGCACTTGAGGGGAAAAGGCAGGACAATTTTAGAACATTACCTATGAAGCAAATGTCAATAGTGGACATACATCCTCTCTGGTTACTAAGCAGCAATGTTTTCTATCACATTATTCAGTGTAGTTTACTGATTAATCGGCATTTTAAAAACATTTATTAGCATTCTTAATCGATTCAGGTTATTTTTTAAAAAATAATCCAATTAGATGCCCAGAGTTTTAAGTTTAAACAATTACTGAAGACTGTACTTACTATAATCACTGAATGGATTAGCCATATAAATCATTAAATATCTGGTTGTACTTGGGATACAGGCACTGAACTATATCTACCTCCAGGCAAATTGCTATATAAACTTCATAAAGAAAATAGAAGTAACCCACATATGACACAACAACTAGTTTCTGAATTAAAATCAAGTTACTTTAAACGAAGCATGTAAAAAACATACGGAAAAGGTGGGTACTTTTCTATTTTTAATTCAAAATCCTCTCCTGTTCAGGACAACATCCAAAGAAAACAGCTTTTGGGTCACTGTTTATTTTCCCTTATAAAAACCTGTGGGTATTATTGTATATGTTACCTACAGCTAGTCATTAGAAACATGCAGGTTTTAAAGCCCACACTCAGAGACCTTTACTGAGAAAGGGTATTGCCGGAGGGCTTCAGCAGCCTAATGGTTTATTTTCCACCACCATGTCTATGTTTTAAAATTTCTCAGACACAAATTTTAAGCTAATTCAAAACCTTAACATTAGCACCATGCCAAATTGCTAATATGTTTATCTTTTATGGCAAAACAGAACAGGAAAGACTGGTATGTGCTCCCGTGGACTAGGGTTCAACTTCAAGCTCACTTACCCAGCTCAGCCAGGCTGGAAGAAGGGTTGCTGCAGTGAAGTCTCATTGCAATTGTGCCATCAGAGCAGTCAAAAGGCCACTGGTGGCCTCACAGGCAACTGCATGGGGGCCACCAAATACTCGAGCCAGGCCTTGGTTAAAATTGCATGGATTTAAGCAGATACTACACACAGTAAACAAAGTAACATCCCATAAGCTTGAGCGCAGGGCCACACAAGTGAACGTTTGTCTGAAAGGAAAGGAAATGTAGAAAAAGTTGACCCGCAAGGCAGGATGGTGGGAGAATATTTCAGAAAAACCAAGTTATTTTCTGGAAGTTATTTTGGTGGTTAATGCTCCAAACAACTATAGGATGAGTCATATGTGAGCTATACTGCATATATTCCCAGTCGTATTACACTCCATCTTCAACAACTTTTATGGCATAAACCTGTTTTTTCCAGCACTGATTTGCTATGGGTTTTTTTCCCAATGAAACTGCTTTCCTCCTATCTAAACTATCAGAGGAGGACATTCTATAACTGAAATGCAGCAGCCAAGGAAGCCCTTAGCTCTGCCAAACTTCAGATGGCAGAGGGAGACAGAACAAGGCATCTGATGCTGAATGTCCCATGAAGCTCACTGGGTGAGTTTGGTCCTGTCACTAACCCTCAGCCGAACCTACTTCACAGGGTTGTTGTGAGGATAAAATGGAGAGGAGGACCATTGAAGCCGCCTTGGGTTCTTTGCAAGAGGGAAAAGGGTGGGATGTTATTATGTTATTATGCAATGTAGTGCATAGGGAGGTGCCCATCAGAAGAAGTGATCCTTAAGGTATCAGATAGTTTCTATGTGATTTACTTTGCTGTAATGAACATTCCATTATAGGCCAGACCCATACAATACTCATATTCCCCACTGAACACTAGTCATTCTCAGGACTGAAATTCATATTTTTAATACTGCAACTGAATGGAAGGATAGTTTCAAGGCTGAGTGCTCTTTTGGACAGCAAATTACAACCATTGATCTTTTATTTTCCTCAATATGAACTCCAATCCTATTATTTTAAACAGCTTTATTCTATTGTGTCATGCCACTTGAGAAGCATGAACTATTATTCCTGCACAAAACATCTGGAAACCCATGTGCATTAGAGCTAATTCAATCAGGATATGCAAATGATGCTATAGTAAATCATTTCTTAATTGCAACATGCAATTATACAATGAGGCAGGCCTCTCTATATTCTCAAACAAGCACCTTATGGGTTGAGTTGACTGAAGTCTTTTAGTTTTGGCATGCTGAGTTGTTATCATGTCACCAGAACTTTATCCTCGGGAACAGATGACATAAAAATCTTTAAAGAAACTGGTTCATGACCCTCTAAATCAGTAATTCCCAGACATGTACTGGGGCACACTAGTGTGCCACGAGAGAACTGCTAGTGTGCCACAAGAAATAAGCTAATTAAATAATGAAAGACTCTTGTGAACTAAAGTACACACTCACAGAGGGAGCTGTCTTCCGCACCTTAGCATGATTTACTGCTCTAGAATTATTAGCATTACCAATCTTGTTTCTTTCCAATTAGCTTCTGCTTGACTAATTCTGCTGTGTTTTCATATCGGTTATGTTTGGAACGTTCAATCTCTCCCAGTGGTGAGAGTTACAGTGGGGGGAGGATGACTATTGCATCTCTGCATGAGTCACTCTTCCGGGTTTAACTCCTTCCAGTCAGGAGACATACCCCCAAATAGTAACTCACACATTAGCATAAGGGTAGGCTCCCACGGGAGAAGTTTATTCTTAATCTTATACACATACAAAAGTAACTCTTTACTGGCACTGAGAGAGAAGCATGCTTCCAATATTAATTCAGAATGAAAAGATGCTCCTCTATCAGAAGTTTGGGAAACACTGCCCTAGGTCATGTCCTACATCTGGTCCTAAGTTCATATCTCGATCCAATAAAACATGAATTATTCAATTTAGTTTGAACAAATTCCTTAATTGAACTTGGAATCTAGTCTCTTGGTAGGTTTAAAAGAAATACAATAGCAACACATTATTTTCTCATTATTATGTTGTGTAGATAAGAATGTGGAGTAGATAAGACTGAAAGATAATGAGCTGGTGAATGAAGTATCATGATGAGCAACAAGTTCACACATATGTCTCCCCATCTGGAACCCAAGATTTTGTCTATGGCATGTCCGTCAGTATGTTCTTGGACTTACCTTTTGGGCTCAGGCATGAACTTGAATCAATATATCCCTAGGGTGGCCACTTACGTATCACCAGAGGACAGAAGATGACACAGATTTGCATAATAATTGCATAAACTAATTTATATAGATAGATTAAAATTAAGAAACCATTTGTATATTTTAAATGGAGGTACATTTAGCTGTATGAATTGTATCCCTATTTAAATTATAAATATGCCCTCCTTATATATCTCCCACCCACCCGCAATGTAAAACAAGCTATTTCTGAACTTCACTATACATATAAAAGCAACAAGCACAACAATGTAATATTCTTTTCTCTTTAATTGCTTTATTCTTCCATTAGCCAAAGAAAGCAGTATGAGAGTAAAAAGGTACAGTGTGTTATTATTTTCAGATATGTTAGTCTTATCTGAATAGATTATATTTGTCCTTAGCCTGGGAACATTCATTGTAACGTGTAGAAAATCAGCAAGTTTGCTAACTGACAGAATGAGCAAGCAGGAATCAAAATCAAATAGTTCCTAACACAGAACAGATATTTTATTGTTTTCTTCTGTGGTATTTCTCTGAGGGAGGTTGTTCCACACCAAACACTGTCTAGAAGGCATAAGATTGCTCTCCCTGGGTTCTGCCTTAATCTGATTTTAAATGTGTTAATTCTGTATTTCTGTTGTTGTTATCATCATCATCATTATCATCATCATCATCTTGGATATTTTATTGGATGTAGAGTGGAATATAAATCTTACAAATAAATAAATAGTTACACCACCAGAATATTATATTGTTTTCTGTTATTTATTCTTAAAGGAACTAACTCTGGTTAAAACTTCCATAATAAAACACAGACATCCAAAACCAAACCAACAACCAATAATAAAATCTCACAATTAAGTTTATGGAGTATGAATGCAATCCTATGCATAGTTATTTAGAGGTAAGCTCCAATGAACTCAGTGGTGCTTACTTTTGACTTCATTTATTTCACTCATTTGTTACATTTCAATACTGCTCAATATCCAATATCAAATTAAAAATCTTAAAAATACAATATGGTACATAACATAAAAACCATTTACATTTAAACATATAAATGGACTGTAACAATTTTAATAAACAACAATAACAAATCCCAAGACCAAATGAAAAACCTTATTGAATACTGCCAAATGTCTAAGAGTAGAACAAGGTCTTAACCTCACCCCAAAATAGTGACAATGCTGGAGCCAGGCAGGCCTCACTGGGAAAATTGTTCCATAATTCACTCCTGAGAAAATCCTCTCCCTTGTGACACCTTCAAAGCCTCTCTCAGAGGAGGCACTTGGAGGAGGGCCTTACAGTAGATGATGAGTGCAGTATATAGGTAGGTTCAGGTGGGAGAGGCACTCCATAAGGTATTGAGGTCCTAAACCATGTAAGGCATTATAGGTCAAAACCAGAGCCTTCAATCAGGCTGGGGAAACATGCAGGCAGCCAGTGCAAGCTGGTCAGAATCAGTTTCATATGTTTGAACCTTCTGTTCCCCATTATAAATCTGGCCATTGTATTTTGCACAAGCTGCAGCTTCTGAACCATCTTCAAAGGCAGCCACATGTAGAGAGCAAGGTTACCAGAGCATAGACTACTGAACCTTGATTAGGTTATCCCTGTCTGGATAGGGGCACAGCTGGGCCACCAACTGAAGTTTGTAGAAGGAGCTCCATATCCTCAACTAACAAAATTGCATTGTGCGTTAACAATTTAATAAGACCTTCAGTCAACTGAACTGCAACATTTAGCTTTTAATTACAAATTACAAATTCTAACAATCTTGCAAACAAGTGTTACCATTTAAATTGTGAGTATAAAGTAGGAACCCCATCAAAGAAAAGGAAAGAAAGCCTCTGCTTAGTTATTTCCCTCATTCTCTGTGCTAACCTGTCACAAACAGCAGTAAAACTTGAAAGCCTCAGTATCTCCTCATCCACTTGCCACAGCAAGGAAAATTATTCACTTGCCTGGACACTTGAGCAGATGAGGTCATCATTCCTGCTCTGAAAAAAGAGAGTCGGGCTCCCTTACATCCCCCTCACCACTAGTATGCTCCAGACTGCAGCCTAAATAACATATATAAAGAACACAGTGGCTCTGAGGAAGACTTTCCTCAAAACGTGTTTGGTCCATTTAATTACCAAATCCAAACATTCCAAATCCAATGTTTACTTACATATTTTTCATCGCACATTAGAGGTAATCATTCCTATTGTTTCTGTTTTGGTGCCTTCTCCCCTTTCCTCTGAAATGCTAACTACCCACCCTACTAATAGAGGCACTTGATTATTTATCAGTTTATTCATATCCAGCTCTTCTGTTTCTAATTCAAAGAAGCTAATGTATAAAGGCAAAATATATAAGATAGCAACATGGGATTGCTACTCACTAGTCAGAGGGTTCTCAGTGGGGGGACAGGGTGGGGGGACAACAGAGGAGAGTTTTCCCTTCCCGTCCTCATTTTTATTTTTTTCCCTCTAGACAGGCCTCTGAGGTCACTCAGGGTCGCTGAGTGCAAATGAAATGGGGGGGGGGGGAGATCTGAAGACAGAGTCTCCATTCTGAAGTCATAATTCTCAGGAGAGGACCAACATATCCTAGGGTCCCAGGGATGCTCTCCCAGGGCCCATAAGATTAGTCTGTCCATCACTAATATATAGTAGGGAACTAGAGTTTTTTGGCCCTGAATTAGAGGAAGGGTGTAAGATGGCTGAGGGACAGACCAGCTACCTTTGGTTCAGTTTTTCTTTGGCTCCTTCAAGAGGGTTGCTTGTTTTCTGACACAAAAACCTACTTTCACAACTTTTTGTGCGAATGATTTTGGAACTGGGAACTGTTTAATTATAGCATCTTTTCCATACACATTTAGCCAGGTTCTGAAAATCCAGCCCCAAAACTATTCCAATACATTTCTAAACTCGATGAAGAAAACCCAACAATGAAGTAGTTTGTAAAAAGCTTGTACCAAAATAAAATAAAAACAAACCCATCTTATCATCCCCTCCACTCCACAAAATTAAATTAATTTTACTTGTGGAAAAATAAAGCAACCTTCCCTTATAAATTTTATCTTGCTATTGACAATCTGTTCGTGGAATCATAGATGAGTGGGACTTTTTTTATCTTCAGTCATATATATCACCCACATCAGTGACATCATCCAATAAACTTAATTGCCTTTAGTTTGCCTTAACTATTGTATGCTTTTGAGTTGTTGCACAGAATGAAAAGTGGACATCTTTAAATGTACAGGGCTGTTGTACAACGAGCACTGTTTAATATGTAAGTTAACAAAGTGTGCTTCCTTTGCCTTCTGTAGAAATCTGTTGAAACTTCCAAGCAATTTCTGATCAAACCATGAGATTTCTTGTCGTCTTACCTTCCTTCTGCCAAAATCAGAATATATAAATTCTTCAGCTATCCGGGTGATATCTGATGTGTTCCTTCTAATTCTGCCCCTTTATTCACAAAGAAACAAGTGACTCATTTATAATCTGTAAATGTATGGAACAAGCCGGCAGGCTAGGCATTTAAAGAGGCCCCTTGACTATAATATAACTTTGCCTCAGCAATTCCCTCCTCCCTATGAACTTTAATTTCCATGGGATTGCCTTTTCAGAAAACTAATGAAGAAATCCCACAGACACCAACACATCACTCCAAACCTCATACCAATAATGGAGACTCACATTGTGACTCAAATGGACAATAGAATGATGTGCCTTTCCCAGAAACCACTTGGAAGAAGCATCACTCCTTTGGATGTACTCAAGTTTCTCATGGAAAATACTGGCATGCTAAAATACATTTTTGTTTTAACACTTTAGTCACTTGTGGGTTTTTTAAAACTCTGCTTCAGCCCTTATGCTTTTTCCACATAGAAAGCACATCTGTGTAGGAAATAGTATGGCACCTGCAATGTAGATCATCATATGCAACAACAATCACATATTGGTGTATTAGCTGCATAAACACGCAGTGCTGAATGCTAAATGTACAATGGTGTTTTTTTTTATATTGTTAGGTGCTGAAGGAAACTTAAACTTTCATCCAGACCACAGCATGGAGGATAGGGGTTAACCCTTTCCTCCCCTCTTGCAGTTCTGACAAAAATAACTGGTGGCAGCTAATAGCCCTGGAACGCAAGCTCCCATAGGGATCTCTAGGAGGCTGCTTGGAATTCTTCCCACCAGAGAGAAAAGGGTATTCCTGGTGGGCATGCAAGTTTAACTGGCTAGTCATTTGGTAGCATCTACAATTAATAAAGCTGAGCTGAAAGTCAAAATTGACTCAAAATTGGGAGTTGGGGTGAACATGGGTCAAAATAGGGAAGGAATTGGAAGGCAGCAGAAAAGTTTCAGGGAAGCTTAGCAGTTTGTGCTGTGGCTTATTTTTTTGTTTTGCTGTTGCCATTCTCTGCCTATCCCAGAATGCCCTGGAATAATACTGCATCATAACATTGCATCATTCCATGGAAGCATTCTGGGGAAGGGGAATGACAAGCTCAGAAGGAGCTGCCATTTCTCTCCAGAATGCTATTATCACTGCTGCAAAATGGTAACTACCTCCTCTGAAATGTTCAGTAACTTTTCCCATACTCCCAGAAAAAAGAAAATGCTGAGATGTGCCATCCAATTTGTTCCCTGTGAATGGGATGGCAAATCACTGCGGAGGGAAAGCATTTTTTTGCTCAGCCCTTTGTGCTACTGATGGTCGTGTGAAGACAGAATGTATGTACAAATACAGAGCAGGGTCAGTGTTCAGCATTTGCTAAGCACAAATACTGAACAGTATCAGTGAAATGGTTCTCAATTGTCCCACAGTAGCAGGCAGCAGTTCCTACTAAACAACTACTTCACCAGCCCAGGGCCAGACCTAAGGCAGAGCAGCAAATGCACCCCTCCACCCAAGTTAAGTGAAGCATAAAATCCCCACAAGCACCTCTCCCCATCTCTGGCAGTAGAAATACAATACCTACAAAGTAAGTCACACCGAAAAGCTGCTGCCTGAGGCAACTGCTTCACTTTGGCTCATGGAAGGACTGGCCATTCACCAGCCAATGCCAAAGAGGCAACAGAAAAAGAAGTCACAGTGTGCACCATCATAACAATATACTTCCGTAACAAAAAGTGAAGTGCCAGTGTGCCTATTTCATGCAAAATCAACATGAGTTTGGATAATACGGGGTGTGGTTTACCCACAGACTGTTAAATCTACTGTTCGTATGCTACATTTTATCTTCTGTATTTGTCTTTGCTTTTTGAAGATTTTATTAGTTTTTGAAAACAAAATTAACCAAACCAAGAAGGAGGAGGAGGAAGAGGAGGAGGAAAGAAAGTAAATAGATAAAAAGAAAACATTAAGTTTAAATCTAATTATTGACAGAAGGTAGTATATTTAACATCTATTCATATTTACTTTACAGACCAAGATATAAGTGAAATTCAAAGGCTGCATAAAAGTTTTAATTACAATTCTTCAATATATCAATTTTATATTTAGTCTCTTTTCCATAATCTGAGAAAAGGCTTTGATAAATATTGCTGTGTATGTCCCTGATCAGTATATAGAATCAAATCCTACCATGTTTTATAAAAGTCAGATATTTTGACTTTGCGTTTAGCTAATTTCAGTTGATATCTAGATTCTTCTGCCATGGATTATTTGCCATAATTCCATATACCAAGATTTCAAAGATAAAAGTTCTGCAGTTTTCCAATTTTAGCTATGACTCTTCGGGCTGCCACCAGCATGGATGCAATTAAATCATTAGATGTCACTTTTGGACTTTGTTCTTTCCATATTGTTAATAAGGGTGGTGTCACGTGTATGGTTTGAAGTGTAGTATTTGCCATTTCTAAAAATACGATGTTACAAAACTGTGATACAATAGGACATGTCCACTACATATGAATATATAAATCTTGTTGATAGCAGTTTTTCCAACATTTTGTATTATTTGTGTTGGCTATTCTTGCCAGACATACTGGCATGATATACCATCTGTGTAACAATTCCAACATGTTCTCCCTGAGAGTTACTGCAACAATTTTCCTTGATTATGTCACCCATACTTTATTCCATACCATTTGCTCTATTGGTATCCCAATATCATCTGCCCATATTATTTTCTTCCGGGTTTGTTATACATTTCAAAACCCATGAAGTGTAGTGCTTATTTGGAGAAAGATGTGTTCAATGCATTTTATTTTTTTTAAGTCTATATAGGAACACATTTTTTTCAAACCTATTCGTGAACATCTTTGCTGCGTTAATATATTTTTAAAGAGGTTTTACTGAACTTAAGAAACAAATAGATTTCTCTTTGCACCATTCACTTGGCACTCGTTTTGATAGCACTCCAAGCAAAATGTTACGAGAGAGGCTACATTTGCCTTTGCTTTCAGCTCTGCCAGGAAATACGGGATATGACCAATTCCCACACACTTTTTAAAACATCATCATGCAGAATACTTGGACAGAAGAATTTTTGTCTGGTACCAAATCAGAATATAAACAACAAGACATGCCTCAGAGTTTGGATTAGATGTTATGAGATGTGTGAGCAGGAAAGCGAATTCAGCTTGATACTTATTTTTTTGCATCATTGCACGACTTGGCTGAAATGCATACATTCTTTTTAAATATATTCTTTAGAAACAGACATGATTTTTTGAAAACTATATCCAGGTGTAAAAATTATCCACTGAAGCATTTTTATGTTGCCTCTGCCAGTTTTTCAGAGGTACAGGCCAGCTGTACGTTTTGTGTGATTGTAACTACGTAGCCCCTGATCCAGCTAAGTTGCAACTAAGCTAAGTCCTATTATCTACATAGGGCTACCATTGTACCTAGTTCAGAAACTTCAACTAGTTCAAAATATGGCAGCCAGGTTGGTCACCGGTACACCTAGGGGTGACCACATTACACCAACATTAAAATCACTCCACTGGCTGCCAATTAGTTTCCAGGCAAAGTACAAAGCGTTGGTCATTACCTTTAAAGCCCTAAACGGTTTGGGTCCAGGTTACTTGCGGGATCGCCTTCTCCCATATAGTCCGCCCTGCACACTCTGGTCCTCTGGGGTGAACTTACTTCAGTCAGCTAAAACTAGGCTGACATCAGTTTCCCAGAGGACCTTTTCTTCTGTCGCCCCCAGATTGTGGAATGGCCTGCCGGAGGAGATTCGTAAAATTAACTCTATATGTGATTTTAAGGCAGCTTTAAAGACTAGCCTTTTCCGGCAGGCCTATCCAGATCAATGTTAAATCATGAATTTTTAAGATGTATTGATTCCTGTTCTAATGTTGTTCCCCGCCTTGATCGAAAAGGAGAGGCGGGTAAGAAATAAAATAATAATAATAATAATAATAATAATAATAATAATAATAATAGGGATTTAAAAGAGACTAGAGGATAACCTGTCCCCTCTAGCATATGTCCTGCATAATGGTGGCAAAAGAGACGCAAGATGGGACATGATGACATTCAACATTCCTCTGCCCATCCCTGGGAAATCAGTGCAGCAGCTAATGCTATTGACATTACGCTAGAATAGTTTATGCTAGCACAATGAAATTTATTGTAGCGGTTGTGCCCCACTAGATACTGTTTTAAGTGTAGTTATTTCCTTCCTTACTCTAGATTAGATCAGAGCTAAAAAGCAACAGCATTTTTAAAAATGTCAGCAGACAGGTAGCTGAACCAATTGTTCCTGCTTCCATATGTGAAAATTATAATAGGAATGAATTTAATTTCTTCAATTCAAAATCCTCCCTAACTTTTTAGCAACTTTTCAAGTACTGATTTAGGTCCTTTAGAGCGCAATCCTATGCATGTTTAGACAGAAGAAGCCCTACAACTGCCAGCATGCCCAGCCTGTCATGCTGTCTGAAGGCTGCTGAGAGTTGAGGATATTTTTCTGTCTAAACATGCATGTGATTGTGTCCTTAATTAATTTGGCCTAATCCTAAATTTTGAGAATGACAGTTTCAAACTGGCAGAGCACCATAACAGGCCTCTTTATTGGTAGGAGTGCCAGGGATCCTTCTCAAATTCTACCGCAAAGTGTATGACTCTCATGTCGGTTAGGTTTGGTGCATGCACGTATAAATCATCGGTTTTCTCAGAAAAAATACATGGAACAGTGGCCAGAAAAACTTTGTTTTCCCACACACATAGATTTCACCCAAAAATTTGTCACAGAACTGTGTGCAAATGGCGTTTTGAAATTATTCACCCCATTTGTGGGCAGAGGGAGAGGAGACATTCTACAACAGTTTCTAGCAGGTGGGGCTCGCAATTAGCAATGCCGGGGGCAGAGTTTCTTTCTGTTTTCCTGTGTGTGTGTGTGTGTGTGTGTGTGTGTGTGTGTGTTGCTTCTGCAAGTGGCAACTGTGATGGCAACCTAGCCACTATTCTGCATTGGCCACAATGCCCCAGACCTTTAGTTGTGCAGGGACATTGAGAGAGAGAAAGAGGCCACACACAAAATAGCAGAGAATATTCATAGAAAATCCTGCAGTGTCAGAAAAAATATCTCAAAAAAGGTCTTCTGATGAATGCTACTCAGCTCTAGTCTGGGTACTACACAGAGATTATTCTCAGCTCAGGCAAGGCACATGTATGGTTGTTCTCAGATATCCATATCTGAGTACAAAATAGTAACGTGAGAAGCAGCAGTTGATCTGGACATATAGCAATCCAGTTTGGGCCAGTCCCATGAACCCAGGCTCAGCTCAGACATCAACACCATGGTTTGGACTGGGAACATGCTGTGGGTTTATGAGCTCCCTTCTTCCCTCTGTCTATCCCCTCTCTGTTGTATGATTACTGTTACGTCCACATCCCAATGAAGCTAATGATAGTCAGGCTCTCCAAGTCAGGGCCTCAGAGCAATGCTGCCTAGACCTTCAGTTGCCAGTACAGAGGCAAAAGAATAATGTGGAGAGAGTCATCGCTGGACTGCTATAGGTTGCTTTGAATAGTGGCATGAAGAACCCTTAGCCTGCTGTACTCGAAATCCTGGTCCTCCAGGAAAACTATTTTTTCACCAGGCAGGAACAAAGCATCAAATGCAGATTTCTATATGGTGGGGATCAGTTTATCATATAAAACATGATGTTTGGCTACTCTGTTCTTCTGTCCCAACATTTCAATAAGCTTTATTCATCTATAATTGCTTTCATTTAATTTTATTAAAAAATAAATTCACCTATGATGTTTTCTGTACAGTTTCAAGGGAGCTTAATTGTATTGTGTGTGTAATAAATGGAACTTTAATTGCGGGGGGAGGGGGGATAACCACATCTTCAGCGCTTTCCCCTTATTTGCTGCTACCCCAGTTATAATCCTTCGGTTTCCTCAATGCTTAACCTTCAGTCATCAGGAAACCAGATGGTTAGACAATCAGATAAAACCTCCTGCATTGATTACTTTGTCTCTTCCAAAAGCACTGAACAATACTTCTCACAACTTTTGTTTGGTAGGGAATGTGATGGCAATTTCCCAAGCTAGACTCAACAGCAGGAGTCCTATTTCCTGGGTCCACAGAAGATAGAAAATATCACATTTCTACTTTATTCGACCCTTTCAATATCCTCGTCACGCTTCATTACGTTTACAAGTCACCATTCCACTCTTGCAACAAAGATTACAGGGAATCTAACAGGTAAAGGCCTCAAGCGAACATAAAAATGGAGTAGGCCCCAACAGAAGGCACAAGGACTACATGTCTTATCTACTTCATATCTTGGCATTTCTAACCACAAGGCCTACCCTACTGACAGGCCCTGCCGTCCTGAGGCAATGAATCTGTAATAAGATATACAACAAATAATAGGCTTCCCCCCTTTTTTGCTGAAAAAATATATACTGAGGTAATTAAATTGTTAACATGATGGATGGTCTTATTTCATATTTGAATTCAAAGTGACTTTCTAGATCATAACAACACTGGAATGACTTCATGTTAAAAATGCAATGTCATACCTCATAATGAAACAGAGAAAGGAGCCTGCGGACAGTATGTTTAAAAATCAAATATTTCTGCTTTCTTTTTAAACAAATATTTGTAGAGAATGCTCACCTTTACATCACATATCTATTTGGACCATATAAGAATTAGACATAAATGGTATCAGTATCAACCTTAGTTATTGTTATTAAATGGTTACCAAGATTGGTTAAATCAATCAGATGTCTGGTTACTGTAGCCATGTTTTTAAAAGTCTAGGACTCTCTGTCATACAAGAGTTTGACCATGGCAACATTTAATAAGAGCAATCCCACCCCTTCCCTGTCACTGCAATGTAAACTATTTCCTATGTGGAATTTCTAGCATCCCTTACCAAAAAAAACCTAAAAAACCCTGTTCTTCCTCCCCCCCACACTCAAAATGGGGGCACAGATCTACAGAATGTTTGGCCTGTGAAAATGGAAGTCAATGTAATTTCACAAAGTTTTCTGTTAAAGAAACAGTAAGCATGTCTGCCAACTGTATCTCTTCAAGAAATGCTAACTCTTGATAGACAACTTCAAGGCCCCTGTTATTCCATCTTAGGGCTCTTTATCGTAAAACTGGACAACCTCTAAAATAGCGGACACCTTCGATAGAGAACTGTCCTTTACAAAGGATTTTCCTTTGTAAAGTAGAACTCATGGCTACCAAAGTCAGACATTCACCAAAAAAAAATTAAAAAAAAATTGCAAAATTGGGAGCAGGATGAAGAAGTCCAAGAGGAGGGATATTTAACATGCACTTCCAGTCACTCTGATAGGCCTTTAGTGGATTTTAAGATCATCAATCTTTCTGCTCCTTAGAAATTTATTTACCTTCTCCAAGTTGGCTTTGATCCAGTTTCATCGAAAGTGCTACAAAATATTTTCCCCTTTCACTAAGTTACTTAAACAGGGTTTTGCAAGCGCTCAAGTTGTAAGATCAAAACAACAGATAAGTAAATTGTTTTGCAAAACCTGAGCTGTTATACCAAAACAGAACTTTTTACTTAGTTAAGCAAGGCAGTGCTTGTAAAATATAAAATACAAATCAATTAAGGTGGGAATTTACAAGCACAGTTGTAGAGACTAAAATCTGCTCTTTTGTAGGAAAACATGGCAAGATTAAGCATTTTACTGTATTTGTTGTTAACATACATTTAGGAATATTAGCTGAATGAAGGCAATCCGTCTACATTTTATTGGCTTTATTTTCTACTTAACTCACATAGGACCTGACTACCTGGCAACAGAATGAACGACATACATATTTAGGGAAGACTATGCATTGAGTAGGCTAACAAGATCGTTGGAAATTGTCAGGAGATCTTTTAATATTATGTAGGTAGAATGAACAGGTAGAAAAAAGATGGTGTTTGTGTTTGGAGAACAAGACATGGGAGGAATAAATGAGTCATAGGTATGGCTGAGGAGGAACATTTCAAAGTTACAAAGATGTCAGCTACAAATACGCTCCATTCACAAGCCATCCCAAACTCAAAGGGTCTATTCTTTTTTCATTCTTCCTATAAAGGGAGGTACCTTTGGTGTCATATTCTGGCATGACACTACCATGGAGCTACAAACCAATATATCATCTAGAAACCTGCTTATGGAGGATGATTTACAACTTTCGTAACTGGTCCAAGAAATATTTGAACATAGTGCATGTAATCTGATTTCAGTCAAGAACTGAATTTTGCCTTTCTCTTATTTTTCACTGCTGAAATCAGGAAAGACTGTGGCCTGCTGTCTAGCTAATTTAAGACATATTTTGTTTGCTGGTATTTCTGCTTTATTAAATATTATTCAGAACATCTCCAGAGGCCTAGCCTAGGTGCAACTGAGTTTATGAGACTGAAAGAGTTAATAAATAAAGTATCTATACATTTTGACTGGACATTATATATAAAACAACACCAACCGAAGAGCTGTGGCCGTTAAAATATATTGTTAACATCTGTTCCTTATTTCCCTGTGCGGCTGTGCATTAGATAAATGTGCTTATTCATAACTACGCAGTGGTGGACCATTACATCAACAATGACATCAAACAAGAGGCCCCTGGAATTAGTCAGTGTGCTTGGCATAGCCATAGTTGGGTTTCCATCATAGTGGAAGCTTCCAAGTGACAAGTACGTAGGAACACCAAATAACCCTTTTGGGGTCTTTACTAAAGATTTTGTTAAATAAATAAATGATGCTGCATACCTACAAACAAGCCCCTGGAATTAACAGAATATTGTAATGGATCCAGTTAACAAATCTGTAATTAGACTGTCAGTGGCATTAACTTCATTTCCCACTAATAGGGTACCTTCTAAGGGAAGTAGCCAATGCTGTTAAGCAGGTTATTTATTTTATGTCCTAATTAATCAGTACTGACACTGAGCCACATCCTTCCTCCTTCCTCATTATTTAAATTACCCATTTATATGGATGAACCTCTTTGCTTTGTGCATTTCATTACCACATTAACAGGCTCTCCGAACAAGAAACACCGCTAGCACTTGTGCTTCTGACAAACGATACACTCGTGCTTTCTCAACCCTTGTACACTAAAATGCGATGCACTGACCTTCAGGATGAGGAACAACCCAATGGCAGCAAATTCAACAGGAGGGGACATCTGGGACTCTGGCAAAGTCATTGAAAAATATGGGACTGCTTTATACAATGAAGCCAACTGTTGGATGTCTCTTACAGTAGATTTGGGTACAATTGCAGAGGACTAAATGTAAAGCATGTAGCAGGCCAAAAGTCTGAGAAACACAGTCAAATAGCACCCCATCTTTCACAAAAGGCCACAAAAGCCAATAGTCACATAGAATGACTTCAGAGAAACAATGCTGTGGCATTGTTGATTCAAATCAGGTATGGATCTCATCAATACCTGGATGGGGCATGTAAAGTGTAACTAGCTTTTCAAATAAGAGATATTTCTAGAAATAAGAGCAATATATAAGTACAAAAATTTTAAAAAACTATAAATAATCACAGAGATCAAAATTATACACTCTTTGTCATGTATGCAGTTTCAAAATGCAACCATTCCAATTATCCAAATTTGAGAATAATTTTAAAATCTGTCAAACTTACTTAAATTACTAAAGTCTTGTTGGGTTTATTTTCATTTCTAGATTCCTTAATAAATATTGCTAATCGTAGACCTGCAAAATTACTTCAGATAACTAATACTATGAGGAAGTCTTATACTGTTATTTTATCATGTAAGTCAAGGATGGGCAACTTGTGACCCTCCTGATGTTTTGGCCTACAACTCCCATTAGCCCTAACTAGCATAGCCAATGGTGAGGGATGATGGGAGTTGTAAGCCAAAACATCTGGAAGGCCAGATGTTGCTCAGTCTTGATCCTGATGTAACTACGCATAGTGTACAAGTGGTCATGTGTACATGGCGCAGAGCTAATCAGTCCCTCGTGGATATAACAGTGAAGGTTCATGTAACATGTAGGTACAGTCAAATTGCTCTCGGATTCTTTTAATCATTGCTTATATATGTTGTGAATTTGTAATATATATTTGAATACTTTCCACACAGTAGTCCGTTTTACAACAGTGTTTGAAATTACTTCATGCACTTCTCTAATACGACAAAGTGAAATGAAATGAAAGTCACCATGTCAGATGAAAGGTACATAAGAACGTAAGAAGAGCCATGCTGAATTGGACCAAAGGTCCATCTAATCCAGCATTCTGTTCACACAGTGGCCAACCAGCTACTGACCAGGAACCCACAAGAAGTTAAGAAATGAATTAAATGCCCGTGTCCAAATTCTACAGAGAGGCCTAAGCACTGGACAATCTGTCCTCTCTTAGTATTGGCAGTGATCAAATCATTTGATATAATTTCAGAAATAAGTTTTTTTTTTCAAAAACACCACACAAGTTCCTAGCTCTTTGGTTTGTTTAAGTAATTAAAAGAATTGCATATTTTCCCCCTATCTGCCCTTGCTTCCATTTCCCTCTGCTCCCCCTGTTGCCTCCTCTGCATCAGGTTTTAGATTATAAACTCCTCTTATACTTAGTAATATTACATCTTAATATAACTAACTAACTACAATATGTTGATAAAAATGGTAATATAAATAACTAAATAACAACAAATTTGATTTTGGAACTAACTGAAAGTATAAATACAGTATCAGCTCAGGATGGAATTGCTGAGGTGCATATGTTTACCTGCTTTTCCCTTTTATTTATTTGTGTCATTATTTTCAGTTAAGAGCATAAGGCTGCAATCCTATGCATGTTTAGACAGAAAAAAAAGTCCAAGCTGGCTGGGTTCGGGAGTGCTGGAGTTGTAGGACGTTTTTCTGTCTAAACATGCATAGAATTGCACCCTAAATCATCAAATGTACATATTCTTTATGTGGTAACTGGATGGGAAGCGGTCAGAATAGGAACAATTCTGATATTGTTAATGCTGCCTGTATGAAAAATCCTTACATGTACATTTGGAATAATTTTCCAGGGTTTAGCATGCAATATCTGCAAAATATAATGAAAGCCGTAAGAGTCAGAAAACAACACACTGAAGCCTGCTTATGAGACCTGCCTTCTGCCAACGCTATTGAATTCAGTGGCAAATATTTCTCACAGTTTTCTCCAATTAAGATGAATGGAAATATAAAATACATATTAATTATCATTACTGGTCCGTTACTGAGTAACAGGCTATGATCCTCTACTTCGTCTATCTGAGCCATTATTTCTTCCCATGTGATCCAACTGTTGATACTGCTAATGTAAAGGAACACAGAACAGTAGTCATTTATCCTGCAAAATACCTGATGCTTTATTTCCCCTCATTCTATCAATCATTAAACAAGTAATGTCTTTTCTGTTATTGCTTTGACATTCATTAACACTCATGTCACAGGAAATCTTTGCAATTAAAAACCTTATTGACTATATACTGCAGTTTCTCATTGGTGTGTAACAGCCAGATAATAAATAAAACTCAGAAAACAGTATTGTTAAGGTAAATAAGAAGACTTTCCTCGTGGCAAAATCCACAGGGAATATGTCCCAAGAAACCCCAAATGATTTTATTTTTTTACCGATTCCCATTTCAATGGAGTGAGTACATGAGAGGTTCCTGTGGATTCTGCCCTTTGACTCTCTGGATATCAGTTTTTACTGAAGTATTTAATCAAATGAAGTGAATGCTGATAAAATGCGATTATCAGCCCTGAATGACTGAAGGTGAATTTGATATCAATCCTATTAAATCCTCGTAAGTCAAAAGGCCAAACTTTGGGAATAGGCTTAGAAGCGTATAAAGGAGGTGCTTAGGTCTTGGTACATAACACATTTGTTCTCTCTACTCAGGGCCTTGCTAGACCTACCATAGAATCCGTGTGGGAGGAGGGGCCAAGCCGCGCTAGAAGTAGCGTGGCCTGTAGGCCCCGTCCACACGTGAGACGCGACGGGGCCGAGGGAAGCCCCGTCGCGTCCGCCATTTCCCCCCTGCCTTAAAGCGGCCGTGTGCGCAGGAGCGCACCAACGGCCAAGGAAAGGGCTTTTTTTAAAAAAAATAGGGACCCCTGCCCCCGATTCCCCCCACAACTTCCCCTGGCCTCCGATCCCCCCTGTTCCTACCTGCTATGTCCTGCTGCCGCCAATGTCCCCAGCCGCCCTGTCCCGCTGCCGCCACTGTCCCCAGCCGGCTTTTCCTGTTGTCGCCATGTCTGACCTGTGATGCCTGCTCAGCAGGCATCACAAGCCGGACATGGCGACAGGGATCACCATGTCCTGCAGGCCGGACATGGTGACAACAGGAAAAGCCGGCTGGGGACAGTAGCGGCAGAGGGATAGGGTAGCTGGGGACATTGGCGGCAGCAGGACACAGCAGGTAGGGACGGGGGGGATCAGAGGCCAGCGGAAGTTGTGGGGGGATTGGGGGCAGGGGAAGTTGTGGGGGGAATCGGGGGCAGGGGATGGGAGCGCTGCAGCCCGTCTGCCGCTTTTCCCAGCTACTCGTGCGTAGTGCAGTAGCCGGAAAAAGCAGCGGAACGGTCCACACGCCCACGGTCCCGGCCTCAGCCTGACCTGAGGCCGGGACCACGGGAAGAACCGTGCTACAAGCGATTCCTGTTAGCGTGGTGCCAGGGCGGCTCGAGTCCTGGCTGAGGCCGGGATCCCCTGTGCATCATCTGTGGAGTTCCAGTAGCCATTTGCTGGAACCCAAGGTTTATCCCGGGATCGTCCCGGGGTCATCCCTGTTCATGTAAATGACACACAGGGGATCCAGGGAGCAGGCAGGGACGACCCCAGGATGATCCCGGAATAAACCTTAGGTCTAGCTAAGGCCTAACTCTCAACCTAAGCTAATTCATAGGGTTGTTGTAAGGATAAAATGGAGAAGGGAGATCACGTACACCGCATTGGGCTCCTTGGAGGAAAGGTGTAATGTAATAAATAAATAAATAATAAGCTACAGAGCCAAATATGGTTCCTTGGGGAGTACCAGCTATCTCTGCCACTTGCCAATCTTGAAAGAAATAGCAGCTGTGGGAACAGGACTTGCTGGCAGTCCACTCTGGTTCTTCCTCAATGCAACCCTACTGATGACCATGGTTATATATAATTAAATGATTAATCTTCCCTATAAAATTAATGCAACATATTTATAGTTGGAGGGTTTCAGAGGAAAGCAACGAGAATGATCAGGGGTCTGGAAACAAAGCGCTATGAGAAGAGACTGAAAGAACTGGGCATGTTTAGCCTTGAGAAGAGAAGACTGAGGGGATACATAATAGCACTCTTCAAGTACCTGAAAGGTTGTCACACAGAGGAGGGCTAAGATCTCTTCTCAATCATCCCAGAGTGCAGGACACGGAATAATGGGCTCAAGCCACATTCTGGCTGGACATCAGGAAAAACTTCCTGACTGTTAGAGCAGTACACCAATGGAACCAATCACTAGAGGCATTCAAGATGCAGCTGGACAGCCATGTCGGGTATACTTTAAGGTGGATTCCTGCACTCAGCAGGGAGTTTATTTATTTATTTATTTATTTAGAGTATTTTTATCCCGCACCTCAGCCAAAAGGCTCTCGGAGCGGCTTACAATGTATCAATAAAGAAGACAGTCCCTACCCTCAGGCTTACATTCTAAAAAAAAAAAAAATACACGACACACAAGGAAAAGTGGATGGGGAGGGAAGAGGGAGAAAATAAAAAGAAATTAAGGAGACTGCTTAGGCTGGTGGGAAGGCCCTGCTCCGTCCTCTCATCTCCCAATGGAGGGGCAAACCAACAGCTCCTTCTTCCCCACAAGGTGAAGATGTTAGCCCTGGGGGGGGGGGGGTCCAACTGAAGCAGGCTCCGATGGTGCCTGCCTGCTCCAGTCTCCCTCGCATCTTCTTCCCCACAGGGTGAAGATGGCCGTTAGCCCTGTGGGGGGGGGTCCAACTGAAGCAGGCCCCGATGGTGCCTGCCTGCTCCAGTCTCCCTCGCATCTTCTTCCCCACAGGGTGAAGATGGCAGTTAGCCCTGTGGGGGGGGGGGTCCAACTGAAGCAGGCCCCGATGGTAATTGGACTTGATGGCCTTTTAGGTCTCTTCCAACTCTACTGTTCTATGATTCTATGAATAGTTCACATGACACGCTAAGTCATTGTTCACACAACACGCTAAGCCATAATGTTTAACTCAAAATCTTAACCACCACGGCTTAGCATGTCATCTGAACAAGGTCTCTGTATGAGGGATCATTCCAACCTCAAACAGGATGGCCCTGAATAATACCCCCATAAATAAGTATTTAAAATATCCAGTGACTTCTGATGTCTAATCCAGCCCTAAGAATCAAAGTCTCTTTTTGGCTCAAGTAGCAAATGCTTATCCTCCTACCCCCACCCAGTGATTCTTGGCTGAGGCTTTGCGAGCCTGGGGTTGGGGCTCTGACATGAGGGCTATCTCACCCTTACTACAAGTTCTTAACCTATCTCTAAGCATAGGGGTAGCTTCCAGGTTAGTGTTCAGGCATGAGATGCAACATACATGGGCAAAGGAAACAACTAACGTGAAAGGGCTTGTCCAGAGATACGAGAAGAATTTGCATAAAACTGTACGAACAGATAAGAATGGGCAAGTTTGTTAATATCAGAGGTGAGCCAAAGAAAATGACAAAAGAACAGGAAGTTTCTTTAGATGATGGCATAAAGAATATCAGACATTAAAGGTCAATCCACCCAAACAAGCAGGGCTTACTTTCTGCATATCAGCACACACTCAGGTATCTGCAAGGATATACTTTCCTGTGAACTGCTATCTTGGTTAAGGGGCAGTTACCGTAAATTCTGTAACTGTGACGGCTTGACAAAGGCCAGAGGGATGGTTGTGTTAGTCTGTTGCAGCCAAAAGAACAAATATTCAAGTCTCACAAATATATGGTATAGGTTTTTGTGGGCTTGGCAAGGGGGAACTACAGCTACTGAAATGGCCATGGCTATGACCCTGTAAGCACCAGTTCACTCAAGTTTCTGTATTCTGTCTCTTCTGCCAAAACGCTTGTTCATGCGCTGGTTATTTCACGGTTGGACTACTGCAACCTTCTTCTCTCTGGCCTTCCTTCTTCTCACATCACTCCGTTGGTTTCTGTTCACCACTCTGCCGCAAAGATCATCTTCTTGGCTCGCCGCTCCAACCATGTTACTCCGCTTCTGAAATCTCTTCATTGGCTTCCAATTCACTTCAGAATCCAATATAAACTTCTCCTGCTGACCTTCAAAGCTTTTCACGGTCTAGCTCCTTCCTATCTCTCCTCTCTCATCTCACACTATTGCCCCGCTCGTGCTCTTCGCTCCTCTGATGCCATGTTTCTCGCCTGCCCAAGGGCCTCTACTTCCCTTGCTCGGCTTCGTCCATTCTCTTCTGCTGCCCCTTACGCCTGGAACGCTCTTCCAGAACATTTGAGAACTACAAGTTCAACCGCAGCTTTTAAAGCTCAACTAAAAACTTTTCTTTTTCCTAAAGCTTTTAAAACTTGATGTTGTGCAGACTTCTACCGTTACTTTCTACTGTTAGTTTTACCCTACCCTGTGCCTGCTTACCCTACCCTGTACCTGTTTGCATTCTCTTCCCCTCCTTATTGTTTTACTTTGATTTTATTAGATTGTAAGCCTATGCGGCAGGGTCTTGCTATTTACTGCTTTGCTATTTACTGCTTTACTCTGTACAGCACCATGTACACTGATGGTGCTATATAAATAATAATAATAATAATAATAATAATAATAATAATCCGCAGAAAATAAGTGCCACTTTTTTGTGTGAACCAACCCTAAAAAAAACCTAGCAAAACTACCAGACAATTTGTTTTTTAAAAAACAAAAACCAAGCTTCTACTCGTAATAAATAAATAAAAATAAACCACTTTTAATACTCTAGAAGGAAGACTAAGCTGTCATAAAGGGCAATAAAATAATTAACATGTCCTGTTATAAAGGTGACTAATGTTGAGTGATTTCCCATGATAAGCTTTTTACTCTATTTCTTTACTGACATGGAAAAAAACCTTGCACAAACAAAGAGTACATCTTCATGTACCAATTGTTTTAGGGGTCCCATTCTTTAGGAACAAACAGAAAATTTTGGCAAAAGCATTAAATAAAATCACAGAAAATGGAATTTAGCTTTCTGAGTCTTTCTTCCTTCCTTCCTTCCTTCCTTCCTTTCGTTCTTAAAATCAAGTTTCCAGTCCTTATGGCTGTAGATTGTGAGGAAATGCTTGACATAATCTTATAAGCCAAAGTGCCTTGCCCCTCCATGGCTAATAGAAGCAAAACAAAACGTACAAAATGTGCATATTTCCATAATTTTTGCATATATACAATACTACTTTCCTTCACACAAAATTTGGATTACTTTAGAATAAATATGGAAGCCAGGTTCCAAAGGTAAATTATGCATTGAATAAAATTCCCTGAACAAATTCGCTGGCTTTAATACTTGATTTATTTTAAAACAAACAGCAGCTTCAGCATCGTGAACTATTCTTCAGTGTCATGAACTACCACAGTAAAATTACAAGGCACTGTAACATGCGCATCTTTAATTAAATCCTGACCATGGGCTAAATTTTAAACCTGGATAAGGTTTGTAGTACCAGTGATAGGAGGTGGCCATGTGCGTTTATCTGATGTTCTTAAACAGGGATGTCATGCCCACAATATGCCACTGAGCAGTGATCAGTAGTACACAGCAGATCTGTAAGGACAAAGTAGCTCCCAGAAAGCTCCCTTTTCCCTTCCCCCCCCCCCGCAGCCAGCTCCGTTTCTCTCAGATCTAGTGTTGCTCCTATTTTAAACTGCAATTGTCAAGAGGAGTAAAAAAATCAGAAAGTAAAAGGAGAGATTATTATATTCTCTAATAGGATATTTGACCATGCTCCTTGTTAATAGTGGCCCCACAATATTAAAAATGACAATATCAGAGTCAGTAAGCCCATATACACCAGTTGCTGGGGAACATGGGTGGGAGGGTGCTGTTGCACCATGTCCTTCTGTATCTCCCTGGTCAGCAGCTGCTGGCCACTGTGTGAACAGAATGCTGGACTAGATAGACCCTTGGACTGATCCAGCATGGCACTTGTTATGTTCTTATGACAGGTGTATAAGGCTCATTCACAGATGTGTTGCACATCCGGAAAGAAAGGGAGAAAAAGTGTCAATTTGTGGCAAGGGAGGGAAAGGGTGTTTGTTGAAGTAAGAAGTCACAGGCATTGGCTTCTCCAGCACAGTCATTTAGCACATAATTTACCACATAATTATTTGGTGCTGATAGGTACTAGAGCTGTGAGCAAATGGCCCAGAGATTCTCCACCCTATTTGTGGGCAGAGAAACTTGGGTTCATTTCACCAAGTTTTTCTAGACAGAGGACAAATTCTCTAACGGTTTCTAAGGGTGAGGTGGGGGTGCAGCTCACCCTTAACAGTGCTAATAGCAGATTTCCCCCTTTATTCTTAAGATTTTTTAAAAAATCAATTTGTTTGTTTGCTACCACTGCAATTCGCAACAGCAGCAACACCAAGAAGTATATAACACTTTGAAAATGGTTTGAAAATGGTATATGGAATGTGTCCCGGGCCTGAACAGTTGTCAATACTGTTATAAACCATTATAAAACAGTAGTGTAGATCTTGCCTGTGTTGGCAACCTAGCCACCATTTCATTTATTCAGTCATTTCGGTACCTCCCAATTACCAAACCTCTTTATATCCTCTACAAAGCACTGGACCTAACATTGTGGCAAATGGGGGAAATAACCCACCTACCCCGCCAAATTGTGGTAATATTCAGAGAAAATTCTGGAAAGTGGCCTTCTTTTTCTTGGGGGGCAAGAAAAAGAAGAAGAAGAAGAAACACTAACGCTTTCTCAGGGAAAAAAATCTCTTCTGAAAAATTTCAGCTCAGTTCTAGGCACTACTACATTTCCTTGTTTGCCCTTAATTCTCATTCATTTTCACATGGCCTGTTTGAGTAAACCTTTCCTCTCTTTGCTCCTCTTTGTTTCCTTCCCTTCCCGATATCCCACATCCATTCACTCCAGCACTCTCTTGCCTAACAGAAAGAGGCAGGCCATGCTCACCTCATGTGTCTAAAACTTAAGTGAGAAGATGAGAATTGTTATGTTCATAATAGCTGTGGGTGTAAGAAAGAAAAACAATCTGTGGCAATTGTGTGATTAGAGAAGACCACTCATTTGTGTAACATTCCTTCACTTCCTCTCTATAAAATGATTATGCTCATGAATTGAGCTGAAACTAAAACCTTTAATACAGGCAAAACCTGAGATACTACTTGACAGTGCTGTGATTAAAGTCTAAGAGGACACAAAAGAAACGTACCAGAACATTCCAGCATTGAAGGTTCAGAATCATATTTCTACTGGATGACGGTGACACATGCTAATGGCTCTTTTTATCCAGAGATAACACAATGGCACTTAAGTTTCCTATTGAAATCCCCATTTGGTTTCGAGCATTTTTATTTTTTAAGGAAGTAGTGACTCATGGTAACACAAGCTATCAAGGGAAACAATATAGAAATAATATAAGATAACTTAGGGATGCTAGAACACAACCCTCCCCTGTTCTTTGCCACACACCCTTTCTGTCAGGTGTAGAAAATGTAAACGGATGAATAGGCACCATGTACAATGAACCACTACCTAGATTCTAGTCTGTTTATTCTGATTTCTAAAGAATCCTTTGTCATTGCCAATAAAACTAATATTGTTTTTAAAACTGTCTTTCCTTAGGAAAACGGCCATCTTTCACCAAGATAGCAATGCTCAACTACAACATGATATCTGCCTTGATGTGCTGAGACATTTGTCTGTACCAAGCCACCACCACATACGGGGACCTATGTTCACCACGCTGTTTTAAGCCCACATTTAGATGGCTTATGACTGAGTGCAGGCCCAGTGTCAAGGGCATCTGCCAAAGCCCATGCACAGGCAAGGAGCCCACCAAACCTAACCATGGATGGCAAGCCTTAAAACTTCAGCGAATGACCATTAAAGTGGACTATGGAGGCTAGTTGGTTGTGCTGAGAACTGTCAACAGGCAGAACTGTTGAGTGGATAGTGGAAGTCTGCTACTCATTCATTTATGACCCACTGCAGGCCACCGTCCATGCTTGGACTACTTCCCTGCCTCTGTGGAGGCTCCCAAAATATGATGGATTGACTGGATTGACAAAGAAATGCAGGTGAGAGACAGCGGCAGTGAGGAGGAGAAGCTGCTGTTGCGGCAGGCAGCTCACTGTTGTATATATATGAAGAGGGGAGATACTCGCCAAGCTGGGCCACAGCTGGTTGCCACTTGGCTTCTCCGCATGGGGGGGAAGAAGAAGAAGAAGAAGAAGAAGAAGAAGAAGAAGAAGAAGAAGAGGAGGAGGAGGAGGAGGAGGAGGAGGAGGAGGAGGAGGAGGAGGAGGAGGAGGAGGGGAATATACTCAGAATCTGAATACTTCTGTGTTTTGGTGTCACAATCTGCTGTGTGGCTTTGCATCAGGCCTATGTAGCTCATAGCCCATCGAAGTGAATGCAATCAACCAGACATATATTGTGACTTGCCAAGTGCTTGGCAAACTCCCACTCACTGCTTTTACAGTGCTAGGGGGCAGCAAATATGGTAGGCATATCAAGCCCCTGGAGGACTACCATACATAGCTGCTGGTCTGTGTTCACCTTGTTAGACTGCAGGTTTTGAAATATATATATTTCAATAGTGATTCAGAAAATTATGTGTAACAGTGGCATAAATCTTAAGGAATAAGAGAAAGATTCATCCTTCTGTCTAAAAAACTGTTGGCACAGGAACAGCAGAGGAGAGTTTTGCTTCATACTTCCTTGCCACACCTTGTTAGAAGAGGTCATCCCTTCAATCATCAGACAACTATATAGCAATGAGTACACAGAAGGATTCATACCTTATCTTTTCAGGCTTCCACCTGATCATTTTTATGGAGCCTTTGTTCTTGCTTCAAGTCAACTGTCACAAGGCTTCTTTTTCTTCCTTTTTTTAAAAATAATGATGCAACACATTCAACTTTGAAACTCTGAAAGGCTATTTTTTTTAAAAAAAGACAGATGGAATCATGAAGAGACAAGGCGCGACTCTTCCTGTGTACTTATTGCTATAAGACTGCTTGATGACTGAAGATACAATCTCTTCTAACAAGGTGTGGCAAGGAAGTGTGAAGCCAGACACATATCTTCTGTTACAGTGACAACAAATAGAGGGGCGGATTTCTCTCTAGAGCTCGGTGGTAACATGGTATCTCAAGAGGCACAGGCAGGGTCAAACTAGACAGGAGGGAGAACTGTGGATGCTCACACATAAAGCGACCAGGTTTTCTGCTATTTACACAAAAGCATGGAATAGGGTAGAGGAGTGAAACCCACATCCTTTCTTGGGGATGGCTAGTTGAGGGGAGGGGAGGGCCATGATCTCACGATTTTATGATTGTGTGATCGTCACCCTTGCCCCAGGGAGAAGAGAAAATCGCCAGAAGATTAATAAGTAGTCCTTCCTCCTTTTCCTCTAGTCTTCTACAGCAAATTGCAGCCTCTACAGCTGCTGGTTGTAACACAAGAAAACATCAGGGGAGCTGCATGTGGCTGACCATCATATGTGCTTTGGCTCACGGTCTACTTCAGAAGTGCTAATACCAAGGACACCTTTGTGAAGTGGGTATGGAAATCTTTAGATTCCCATATGTGGTAGTTACCGTTAGCCACTGAAAGTGACTGTAATCCAGAGAATGGAATGTTTTGGTCTTGAGAAAATTGGGTTCACATCCCACCTCAGTTTACAACAGCCTTCTTCATTCCTGATCATTGGCCATGCTGGCTAGGGAGACCATATGAAAAGCAGGAGTAAATAGTGGGGTCCCACAGAGATTGCTATTAGAAGCAATTCTTTTCAACTTGTTCATAAATGATCTGGAATTAGGAGTGAGCAGTGAAGTGAAGTGGCCAAGTTTGCCAATGACACCAATTTATTTAAGGTTGTTAAAACATAAAGGGATTGTGAAGAGCTACAAAGGGATCTCTCCAAGCTGGGAGAGTGGGCAACCAAATGGCAGATGCGGTTCAATGGAAACAAGTGTAAGGTGATGCACATTGGGGCAAAAAAACCTAACTTCAAGTATAACCTAATGGGATCAGAGCTGGCGGTGATCAAACAAGAAAGAGATCTTGGGGTTGTGGTGGACAGCTTGATAAAAATGTCCACCCAGTGTGCCGTAGCTGTAAAGAAGGCAAACTCCATGTTAGGCATTATAAGAAAAGGAATTGAGAAGAAAACTGGCAGTATCATACTGCTTTTATACAAATCTATGGTGCGACCACACTTCGCATACTGACCTAAAAAAAGTTATTATAGAGCTGGAAAAAGTGCAGAAAAGGGCAACTAAAATGATTAAGAGGCTGGAGCATCTCCCCTATGAGGGAAGGTTACAACAGCTGGGATTATTTGGCCTGAAAAAGGAGGCTAAGGGGAGACATGATAGAGGTGTACAAAATTATGCATGGTATGGAGAATGTGGATAGGGAGACATTTTTCTCCCTCTCTCAAAATACTAGAACCCAGGATTATCCCATGAAGCTGATTGGTGGGAGATTCAGGACAAATAAAACGAAGTACTTCTTCACACAACACATAGTTAAATTATGGAACTCACTACCACGAGATTTAGTGATATCCACCAATTTGGATAGTTTTAAAAGGGGGTTGAATAAATTCCTGGAGGAGAAGGGTATCAATGGCTAGTAGCCCTGATGGTTATGTGCTACCTCCAGTATCCAAGGCAATAAGCATGTGTGCACCAGTTGCTGGGGAACATGGGTGAGAGGATGTTGTTGCACCATGTCCTGCTTTGTTGGTCCCTGGTCGACAGCGGTTGACCACTGTGTGAACAGAGTGCTGGACTAGACGGACCCTTGGTCTGATCCAGCATGGCACTTCTCATGTTCTTAGTGTAGTTTCTGTAGCTTTAACTGTTGTGATGAAGAGGGAATTTCACCAGGTGCTGCATGCATACAAAAGACACCTTCTGAAATTCCCTTTTCTATACAACTCTTAAAGATACAGGAGCCCTGTCCTCCTTTTCATGTGGTCACCCTATTTTAGGGTAGTTTATATCAACCCTATAAACTGCACACAACAAAATTTAAAATCACAAGGAAAAATAAAATAGCGATAAAATCAACATTAGCAATTAAGACCACAGAACACCATATGCACAATGGCAACAAATGACGTCCTAACCAAAACTCAATTATAGGCGAAGGCAAACAGGTAGGGCCTCCTTGAATGCCTGTAATGTTGGGGCCTGGTGGACATCAATTGGAATAGAGTTTAACAAGCAGGGGCTGCTACCAGAAAGAAAGAGCACACCCTTCATCTTCCTTGGAGCTCTGATCGGCTTTCATACAATTCTCAGGAAATCTACCATTGAGGCACTGGCCAGACACAGACCTGTTTAGCTTCAGCAGCTGAACTGTAGCATATGCCTTCAGACCACTCTCAGGACTTGCACGTTTCTAGGAATTATTACAGATCATACTCCACAGGCAAGCTTTCCTGTCCCCTCAAATACAGTCCCCCCCCGCAATGGATGCAGTTCATATATTTAGCTATGAATCATTGAATGGACACCTCACATGCACATATGAATCAATCCTTTTTTGTAACTACTGCATCTGAGAAAGTTAGATTTAAATCACATAACAACTTAACACACAAATCAGGAATATCTTCATTTTAATTTATTTTAAAAGCCGAAGATCCATATTACATCATTCCAAACAACTTCATTATCTAATAGTTCTTTCAAATCAAGGTGTTTATAGATTTACTGCTCTGTGTGCTATACTTTTTCCCCACAAAGTACAACTCTCTATTTTAAAGGGCGAGAAGATAAAAAAAAATGAGCAACAGATCTTTGCCTCTTAATCCTGAGTGGTTGCTGTGCAAAGAAAGAAACCTCAGAAATTTCCCCTTCAGATCACAAAAGGAAACATTAATCAAGGAAGAGATGGGAAATTATGACACTGAGCAACTAAGGCTCAACCCGAATGGCCAAGTTTCAGTGGATCACAGGGTACAGGTGACTATCCATCAAGTGACCTATCATAATACACATTAAAATGTCTGGTTTAATCAGGACAGTAGCCAAGAACAATATTTTTCTGCTGACTTTCAGAATACATGGTACAAAAGCAATTCCCTTGAAACATTACACTATAAGCATCCAAAAATCCCTGATTAAGTAAAAGGAATGCTAAAACTTAGGTTTTAAAAGCACTATGCTGCTTTCTTATCATGAAAAAAAAATACAAGGATACAAGCAGGCTACTCTGCAAAGCAGACCTGCAGATTTTCAAGAATGTCTTGATAAATATACTAAAGTCATTGGCTTTCTTCATGTGGTGACAATTACAAGCTTGGACAAAAACAGTAAGCGAGAATGGAGATAATACAGAGATGATCTCAACACTTGATTGCAAAGTTGGCCCCTGCTGTTGGTAATAACCGTGAAAAGGGTCATTTTTCCAATCTATCATTACTGGTGGAAAAGCATTTTAATCAAAACTACTATGGCACCTGTCAACTAGGATTGCTGCTGAAACTCAATATCATAGAACTTGAGTATCTAAATTTTGTGGGTTGCGAGTGTTGAAAATTATTTTAAAACACCTTCTCAAATTACTGAATTCTGATTCTTTTTCAGTGAAACTGAAGTTAATTTCGACTGCGAAGTGGTACTAACTTGTATTTAACCAGTAACTGTCAATATAGACCACCATGGCACCTAATCAAAACTCTGCTCTCCAGAAAGTAGTATTGTTATATTCATATTTCTCTTCCCTCAACAGCTACAGTTTTCATCAGGTGCTTGTGCTTTCACAAACAACAGAGACACAAACAACGCACCATATGCCAACTGTAAGAGAGGCCAAAAAAGAATGGTCCATTAAAAATGTTGCAACAGTAACATGCACATTGTTTTGTGGCATTATTTTAATATTTGCTGAAAGCTAACCCAAGCTTTAAAGAGGCAATACACTAAACAAACAAATAAATACATGTCTCACCTTTAGATATAGAAGTCTGATAGTTTGGAGGCAAGATTGGCCAAGCTTGAGGGAAAGGCTCAAAATTAAAGCAAATAGTCAAAATTACAGGATAGACCTAATAGCAAGATGGCACATTATCACTTTAAAATGGGGGTCTGGTCTGGTTGCTAAATGAATATTAATCACTTGATGACTGCAGGTTTTTCAGGGGCCTTGTACAAGTTGCTCTCAGTTGGCCACTTTTCCTAGAGGGCCTCCCTAAGTAGAGGCCCTCCTCCTACTTGTTACTGTTGCCACTATACATTAACTTACCTTTCCCTCCAGGCCTATCCATACCAGTTCCCATATAGACAGGTGTTACTGTTACATCTCTCTCACTGTTCACTTGCTCAGAGAGTAAATGACAGCACAGAGAAGAAGCAACAGTGCCAAAAGGTTCCAGGAGTTGGCACAGGGCCCCCTTCTAAGGCCTGGGCAGGTGCCCATTTATGCCAACTCCTGATGCTGTCCCAGTTTATATGCAAATATGCCATCTCAGATTAGCAGAAACTTCACTTCAGCTCAACCACAACAGCCCAGTTCAGACATAACAAGCCCAACTTCATGACTCATAGAGCTCCATCATACCTATTCCCCACTCCCCACCCTGGTATGCATCCAAGATTTCCACCTCCATTACACTTCCACATGCATGCGTTCTTGTGCTATTTCACCTTGTTTACCTTTTCACCTGTACCACCTCACGCTTCCTGGTATTGCTGCCCCTTCTCCTTCCCCCTTCAGTTCACTGGTTCTTGTGGTTGATGGACGTGGGTGCCTCCCCCCACCCTGGTTTTGTTGTCTAAAGTTTAGCGATTTAGCGTTTCATTGGCTGGTCACCTTGTACAGGGAGCAAAAAAAAAAGAGGGAAGTTGAAACGTGGGGATGATAGAGCAATGAGAGTGGCTGGAGCAGTGGAAGGCCGTTCGACTGACTTGGCGGGTGGGAGAAGTGTCCCAGCCCTCCTCTTCCATCAGCAAGACTGCCCTCCAATGCACCCCACACACACACCAAGAAGGGACATTCTGCAACATAGCATGAAGAAGGCAATACACAGAGACGGAAGGGCAATTTTATCCCATGTGATGGAGCTCATGGTTTATTAATACAGGAATAAATGTCAGGCCCATGCCCTTTTCCTTCTTCCCACACATACCAGCCTCAGGACTTAGATCCTGGTTATTTATTTATATACATCCTGCCCTTCTAAAAACAACAACAAAGAATATATAATACAACCAACACTTTACAAAGTAAACCATAGTTTAAAGTAAACCATAATTTCCCCTTTGTGTAGGGAATGAGAAACTGTGGTTTAATATCAGTTAACAAACCAGGGTGTTAAACCAAGATCAAACTGTTGTTTACTTTAACTAAGATTTACCGAAATTTGTGCAGGGGAAGTGAAGGAATGAGAGGGGGGGTGGGCTCAGTGCTTGTCCCAAAATCAGTGCTTGTATCAAAATCAGATTGGTAGGAAGGGCCATTGGGGTGATGGGTCCTTCTGGAACTCCTTGCTATGGCTAGCCCTATCAGTAGGCAGAGTGAGGCAGTTTCCTCAAGAGGCAGATCCTGAGGCCTGGACTGGCAGTGACATATTGGAGGATAGATCTTTGTGTGCCATGTTCTGTGCCCCCTAAGCCTGCTGCTCTCAAAGGTGATAGAGGATTCTGTAGCTGTACCACTGCAGAGTTGAGATCCAACTGACAGTCCGGTTGGCTTCTATATGTGGGTGCCATCTTGTACTTCAGCTCAAACTGGAAAACATCTTGGGCCAGCTGTGACCCTCTCTGAAAGATTACACATCTAGCCTCATCTTTATTAGCTTTCAAAAAGACCTTGAAAAACTTTTTGTTTCAATCTGTTTTTAACTTACGTGCTGGGCTGGATTTTTAACTGTTTAAAATGCTGAGGTGTTTCATTTTTATGTTTTTTATATGAACTGCTGTGCTGTATAATGTTTTTATACTGTTATTTTTAGTTTTGTGATCATAATGAAATTATTGTGTTTTCAAGTTATTACATTATTTTTGTGAGCCAGCTCGAGAGGACTAGGCCCCGAAAGGTGGCATATAGATGGAAATAAAAATAAATCACTAACATATTGAATTTTGGCAGCAAATCTAGTTGACATGCAGTTGTCTGCTGTGAAGCCTGCAAACATGGCTTTACTTGATAAATAACATTTCCCAAAAAGATTACATCAATGCTCCCCCCGCCCACACGCATACACCTTCCCCTGAGGAAGAATCCTGCATGACTCAAAAATGTACTACCCACATATTAAACCCAAATTGAACTTCATAAAAATATTGAAGCATTTGTTCTGTGTGACCAACATTTATTCATTCATTTGTCAAAGATAAAAATATTTATTACATTTTTAATCATACCTTGCCTTCAAGGAATCAGGGGTATATACATAGGACTTCCCTCTGAATTCGTCAATAGCTCTGAGAGGTAGTAACTGGCTCAAGGTGAGCCAGTGCGCTTCATGGCTGAGCAGGGTTTTACATAGCTCCAGTCTAACACTATAACCACTATAACACCCACACACTACTGGACATAATACCTCTTTATAGATAAATGGTAGTCTTCCTGGTCATCCTGACTGCTCTTATCATCCTAGTATTGTGGAGGGCAATATCATGATCCATGTTGGTTAAAACTGAAAATTACATTCCGGAAACCTTCAAATCCGTTGGCCCAAGTTGTTTTGCAAGTGGAACAAAACATTTACAGCGGCCGCCCCTGTGCCTTCTGCACAGACCTCATCTGTGTCCAGTGCCAAACCACTCCCAGGTAGAATAGGTCATCACCAGGGGCCACAAGTCTCCTGGTATAGGTAAAAGGCTTATGTCAGATTTGTATCAAAATAATGTTAGCGGGTAATACAAGAGGCAGAAAGGAGTTGTTCTAGCACATAAAGAGGCAAGAGAGTTGTTCTAGCATATAAAGATCTGGCAAAGGGGCATTTCATTAGGTTACGCCAATTAATGCAAGTAAATGCCCCAGCTTTGCCTCAGGAAAGCACAAATATTTGTCAGGCAAATGATTTATGGATTTAGCATTGTGGAACAATGAAGGGAAAGCTTGGCAAACACATACAAAGGCTACAACCTTTCAAAAGACTCTACAACAACCTCATTATTGAACTTCTGAATTTACAGACATGTGATATAGTACCCATTGAGACCAGATCTACACTGAGCAGGATATAACGGTTTGAAAACGGTATATGTAATGTGACCTGGGCCTGAACAGTTGTCAAAACTGTTATAAACAGTTATAAAGCAGTAGTGTAGATCCTGCCTAGCAAAGCAGAGGAGATTTCTCTTAGATGACTATTCGTGATTTTGCGGGGGTGCAATTTCAGAGAAATGTCTCCTTATGTGAGACAGAGGAGAATAAAGTTCCCATGTGAGGGTGGACTTTACTGCCTCGAACATATACATATGAATCTGCCCCAAGAGAACATATACAGCTATTCTCTACAGGAAAATATTTGACACTTATTGCTTTTATTCCTATCCTCATTCCTTCAGATGCTATTTATATAATGGATAGAGCATAATTCTAACTCATTCCAGGTCTTTTAAAACTCAGACAAATCACAAGCACAACGATACTATATATATTTGATATGCGGATTAGTCAATGGAGAATATTTTAATGCCTACTTCTTAGACTTAAGTTATGCAAGTATTGTGAATAGCAGGGCTTGAGTGGCAATTAGTTAATTATGTTAAAATGTAAGGACCCAATGAAACTGCATCTCATGCTGTAAGTATATCAGCGAACCTCTGTGTAAGATAAACTATTGTGGTCCAACCTTCAAAAGCTCAAAGTAACCTTGAGTTTCTGCATACCTTAAGCCGGCATAAGTCACAAGTCAAACATAAACACCCCAGGGCCATCCTGAAGCGAAATACTCAGTGGCCTGGTTCACACACAATGATAACCCAGGGTAATATAATAATAATAATAATAATAATAATAATAATAATAATAATAATAATAATAATAATAAATTTTCTTACCTGCCTCTCCGCTTGGATCAAGGCAGGGAACAACAGTAAATATAAAACACATTAAAAACTGATTTTTTTTAACATAGACTGTTAAAAAATACTGGGAGAATAAATTTTAAATTTGTATTTTAAATTTGTATTTTTGCATTGCTGCTGTTTTTATCTTGGTTGTGCTTTTATATTGTATTTTATACTATGGCTTTATACTGTTGTTTTGTTTTGAATTGTCTTAATTGTGTAAACCGCCCAGAGAGCTTCGGCTATTGGGAGGTATAGAAATGCAATAAATAAGTAAATGCATAGTATACATGATTAAAACGTCCTTAAAACATCCTAAAAACATCCTAAAATTTCACTGGGTTGGGTTTTTCTTTCCTCCTGTTGGGCTTCTCCTGCCAGCAGCAAAGACTAAGCAATCCATGGAAGCTCTATCCCTGGGCTGTTTATCGCAACATTTGAACTCAGAACTCTGGCTTATTCAGAGACAAGAATGAGTTCTGGGTTCGGACATCACAATAAACATTCTTTGTCCCCAAGTTTTTTAGCCACTCCTCCTGGCAGGAGAAGCCACGCAAGAGTGATCATGCCACAGTGACTAGCACTGTGAAAGCCACAGAAAGTCCTTACCAAGTACAACATCAACTCAATTCCCTTGCAAGGAGTGCTGGATAGCTACTGTCTGAACTGAGTATAGGATAGGATCAGGAGTACTGAGACCTAGCAGAGGCATCAGAAAGGAAGCAGTTACCACGCAATGCATAGTCAAGAAATGTCAGATGTAGTTAATTCCATGTTCACTCAACCAGTATGGTGGTAACTTCCTCCTAAGAGAACAGACTAGCTAAAGAAACACTAAGCTTCCCCCACACGCACACAGTCAGTGAGTCACTATATTGCCATTTGACTGAAAGAACTGGGGGGGGGGACACAACTAATGATACTATAACAAATGGATGATGCTATGTTAACACCAAAAGATAATTATTCCATTTCCCCTTAAGCATAATTATATGCATCATTTTCTTTTTCTCTGAAGGGATTTGGAAAATTAACTTAAACTAATAAAAAATATCCGGAAGTTATAGTTAACGAAAAACCACTTTTTTCATGGTGTACAATGAAAATACGAAGGAAGACAATACAGATCAGAAACTGATAACAAGGCGTGGGTTATTTAACTTTCAGTCTCTCACTTTCAGAAATACAATAATTTAATATCATTCCTCCTGCTTAAAGAAAGACTACTTGTTGTAGAATGGAGTAGAGTACACTTACCAGAAACAACAACCAAAAATGTTTAAAATACAGAAATGTTAACACTTCTGTAATCCGTAATAATTGTCAAGAACCAGCCAGGAAGAGGAAAAACATTTGACAGTGTCTGGGCTTGCTGCCATGGACTGGATCCACTGTTTGGTGTTGTATAATTTACAAACTTCTGTTCTTTCAACAACTATTCAGAAGATAGAATTGATAAGTAAATATATAGGCGGGAAAATAACAGAGGAATATAACAGCTCCCTTGCATCATCTAAAAGGTGATGGCCTTTTTAAAGAGAAAATAATTTTCTAAGACATGCCAAAGGCAAGAGAACATTAAACAAATCACATAACATGAAAGCTATGAAAAAAATATTCATGATATTTTTCAGCACACAGAAAAAGGCTCTTTCAGATGCTACATTGATTAGGAGATAAGCCCTTACATGCTTATTATACCATCTGAGTAAATGGATTTGGGATCCCTAGACTACGTAAAGACTTTAAAAAAACTTAAATATAATCCAGGTGTTAAGACATTGGGGAGTTTTCTCTCTGAACTGCACCAGCCTAATGAAAATGAGAGGTAGCTCCATAGAATCAAACCACAGATCTAGTAGGAGGAACTAGTTCAATCAGTGGAATCCTTCCTATGTTTCTATATCAGGCTATACAGCTGGGGAAAACCTGTCTGAGACCCTCTTGGGACTGTGCTCAGCTAGACGGACTGATATGCTCACTCAGTATAAGATGGCTTGTTTCAAGGCTTTTCCTCCTCTAAACCATCTTCCTACTTACAAAGACAAGGTGAATGTTCATGATAGTGGAAAAAATACTCACTAAAACAGTGAACTAAACAGTTGCAATGAACAGCCGCAAGATGTCAACCTTACACAAACAAATATTAAATATTAAAAGCTTGGTAAACAAGAAGGTTTTTGCCTGTTGTCTGAAGCTATAGAAAGTGCAGGCCTAGTTGTCTCCTGTTTGGAGGTTGCTTCACAACTATAATACTTTTTCTGAGTGAGCTCTTCTCCAACTGCCACAAGACAAGAGCTCTTCTCCAAGTGCCACAAGAAAAGCACAACACCTGGATCAAGGATGAAACCTATCCAGCTGATAGGGAGGTACATATCTTATCCAACCATCTTCTCAAAAGGCAGGATCACTCCATGTGAGGCACTGTTAAACTCTCATTTGCATTCCCACAATTCCTCCTACAACCTTCTCACATTACTTTTAGCTTGATTGCATACCCTGGGGTTTCTTTCAATATAGCCAGGAGCATACAACTACCAGGACCGCACACTGTTTCACACTACACCACATTCTTCTTATATTGGAAACATTTATGAAAAACTTATTTGGTCTAAGATGTAATAGTGAATGAGTTGCCTTTGCCATCTCTGCCAAATAATACTGCTCTTGTACTGCTGCTCACACAAGAACATTGGGGCTCACACTACGACGTTGCCTACATAGACCCACAAAATGCTTTAAGGCTACTGTGAGAGTTAAAAACTCATTGTTCTGGTCATGTCGTATCTGAAAGGGAAGTCACAAATGTAAGCTTTGCAAGCTGGATTAAGCTTTGAACATTATTGCAGCAGAGCAAAAACAGGATGCATGAGGCACATGCACATTTGGGTGGCTACACTAGGAATTACAGCTCTTATGCTGCCCTAATCAAGACAGGAAGTTACCAAGCACTTCCTGACCCACCAAGACATCTCCTGGACTTGTTCCTTCTCACAGTTCTCTACAGAGTCCCACTTCTCAGAAGTTACAACCCATCAGGAAGTTCTCCTCCACACACCCCATTGAAATGATGGGTCCTGCACAGTGTCTTCAGCATAACAGCACTAATTCATTTCAGTCTCTTGAGCAGATGGTACTCTTTGAGATTCAATTTTGAGATATCACTGAACACTTCTTTCTTTAGGGTGCCTGAATCTGAATACACAAAAAAGTGAACCAACTAACCCATTGGTACTCTTTTTCACTCTCTTGATCAGGACACCCTCAGAGGTGGGCTCTAAATTTTCAGAACACTCCTGATTCTGGCAGTCATCCAGCCAGATACCAAATTGGTAATATCAGCAAAAAAAAGAACCCCACCTGAACAAGAAATAGGAAGAATGCATTACCTTTCCCACAGTTACAATGTGGGGCCTGAGAAATTGTTTCTTTATTAAACATATTAGCGTTGCAGTACTGTTTACTTACTGATATCCTTGAAGGAATGGAATACAAAGATGAGGGTGTGAATGCTATCTGCCATATCACCCCTTCCAGGCAGCTGGGACATCGTTTTATTTGCTTTATAGTAACTCATTGCCAAGTGCATACATAAAAGTTAAACAAGCTTTTTAAAAATGATAACGCTGAAAAGACAGTTTTGAAAAAAACATATCTCAACACAAAAACAACTTCAAACTCACAGCTTAAAAGGGGTGAGGCAGAGGTTACTGAAGAGGGTTCCTGCAGTTTGTCCTCTGTGCTATTCCAGTAAAAGTTAAGAGGGCGAGCTGTGTACGGAACACAATGGCCTGAACTGGAGGTGGAACTCCAGAAAAGTCATGGGAGGAGCTTGTGCCTAAGGAAGAGAAACCTTCACCTGGCATTGCCAGGATTCTACAGGAATGCACGTCACCCACTGGTGAGTGTCTTTTATGCAGGTACCTCTCTGCTTTCTGCACAGTGCTATCAATGAAATCCATATTGCTAAGACAAAGTGGAAGACGGCCATAGTTCAGTGACAGAACATATGCTTTACATGCACAAGGTCCAACTTTCAATACCTGTCATCCCCAGTTAAAAGGCTGTTGAAAAATAAAGATGGCAAAGATCTCTTCCTGACACATTGGAAAGCTACTGCCATTCAGAGGAGACAATACTGAGCAAAGTGGACCAATGGTCTGACCCACCATAAAGTGGTTTCATAGATTCATAAGCCTGGATTGGATGCTGTGTTTGGAAATCCTAGAGTTTAATGGAAAGGGATTGGCAAAACTTAATTTTGAAATAGGATTTGCAATCAAAAACCTGTGTCCAGTGCTAGAGTCTGGCTCTCGAATACGTAAAGGAACGTATTCTCCTTATATATGCTTGCCCAAGACTTGAGATCTGTTGGAGAAGCCCTTCTCCGCATCCCACCAGCACAACACATACGCTATGATGGGATAAGGGAGAGGGCTTTCTCTGTTGTGGCACCCCGACTGTGGAATGCCCTCCCCTTGGAGCCCCGACTGGTGCCAACGCTGATTTTATTCCGGTGCCAAGTGAAAACATGGCTTTTTAACAAAGCCTTCAATGGTTACATTCACTAAGATGGCACATTGTTTTAACTGTTTTAATTGTTTTACTGCTTTTAAATTATATATTGTTTTAAATTGGTTCATGGTTTAATTTGTTTTTAGCTGTGTATATTTACTGTTTTATACTGTATGCTTTTATCTGTACGCCGCCCTGAGATCTTAATGATATAGGGCGGCATATAAATGTTTTAAATAAATAAATAAACAAACAGTGCCTTTGAGAATATGCTCATCAACTTTGAGAACCTCAATGGCAGGAATACTAAGAAAGATTCTTCAGTTTCCTCAAGATAATCAATAACAGATGCTTGGGAATAGACACTGCAACAACTCACTCTATTCCGAAACATGTATCCCTCTAGTTCAGGTTCAATAGTGTTTTAACCAATAGAGTGATATATTGGGTGTATCTAGATATGTGCTAGTTTTGATGCAAGCTTTGATGCCAATTTTGAACATCTAGAATAATTATGTGACAGCCCTGTTGGTATTGTACAGATTCAAACTGCTGGTGACAGAGTTGCATATTTAACTGCTTTCCTCTGTGTAAAACTCACTACACTCTCTACGCTCGCTACATTACAGACTATGTTCCTCTAAGGACAGCTTTAAGGAAGTATAATTTTTGGAGGGGTGATTTAGATCAGGAAAATAGCAGAAAAGAAAGTTAGACTCCCACACGTACACACCCACCCCACTCCCACCCACCGCTGCTTCTGCAATCACAACTGTCCTTCTAAAACCAGCTCCCATTTTAAAAAAAGCCATTAGGTTAATGATACATATATTTGCATGAAACATTTAGCTCAGCTTTTAGAAAACTATCATGGAGATGAATTCTAATGATGGCTTCCCCATATAAGTATTTGCTTTCCCCCCCTAAATGCAGTGATTTTGTTGTTGTTCTTTACACAAGGGAACAAAGAGGAAAGATAGGTCCTGACTTGTTCATGCATTCTTCTCTCTGGCCTTCCTTCTTCTCACATCAGTCCATTGGTTTCTGTTCATCACTCTGCTGCTAAGATCATCTTCTTGGCTCGCCGCTCTGACCATGTTACTCCACTTCTGAAATCTCTTCATTGGCTTCCAATTCACTTCAGAATCCAATATAAACTTCTCCTGTTGACCTACAAAGCTTTTCACTGTCTAGCTCCTTCCTATCTTTCCTCTCTCATCTCACACTATTGCCCCACTCGTGCTCTTCGCTCCTCTGATGCCATGTTTCTTGCCTGCCCAAGGGTCTCTACTTCCCTTGCTCGGCTTCATCCATTTTCTTCGGCTGCCCCTTATGCCTGGAACGCTCTTCCAGAACATTTGAGAACTACAAGTTCAATCGCAGCTTTTAAAGCTCAGCTAAAAACTTTTCTTTTTCCTAAAGCTTTTAAAACTTGATTTTGCTCTGACTTTTATACTGCCTGTTTGGTGCATTCTCTTCCCCTCCTTATTGTTTTATTATGATTTTATTAGAATGTAAGCCTATGCGGCAGGGTCTTGCTATTTATTGTTTTACTCTGTACAGCACCATGTACATTGATGGTGCTATATAAATAAATAAATAAATAAATAAATAATAATAATAATAATAATACTGGAGAATTGCTGGTGATAGGGGAATGCTGGGCGCGGGAGATGGAGGAGGGAAGTTCCTGCTTGACCAGCACTTCAGCACTCCTGGGGAGATGCAGGGAAATGGCGGGGAATCCGGTGGGAATCCGTTTACGGCATTTTGAGAGGCATGGCTTCAACACCCACCCAAGCAGAGGGAGCTGCCATGCAGGGGGGGCTCTGAAGGGGCTAACTTGAGCAGTTTGTACTGTCATGAGCCCCAACACCTGAGTTCCCCGCCATGGCCTGGCACATGGGCTGGGCAGAAGTTTCGACCAGCATGTCAGCTGGCCAATGGCTGGATCCCTGCCAAATTTCCTATTTTATGCTGTAACCTATACAGCTGTGTCCAGTTTATTAATCCATATTAATCTGTAGTTTTTTGTCACCCTCCACACCTTTCCTCCGCACACCCTCTTAGGTGCTACCAACACAAATCCCGTCCCTCTGACTCCACATTCTTACATTCCCAATAGTGTGGTGCAATGTGATTATTCTGATGTGTTTTTTGGCTCTTTACGTTGAACTCAAAATATGGGAAGCAGAGACTGTCAAGAGCAAGTGCCATGTTTTATGAGAATTGCACAAAACTGTCTCATATGCCGACTCTGCAATCCTTTAAGTTTGCCATATGGGCAAATGGGATCAGCATTAGGAATGGCGGATTGTGACAGTCAGATGCAATGGATGAGCTCAACCACCCTTCTTACAAAAGCTGCTGTTTAGGCATGTCCATAGAGAACCTCAATCAAAATTTGGAGTTATTTTCACTAGTCAGGCCTGGAACATTTAAAACAAGAAGGCTGTATTTAAAATGAAGCTACGTATGTGTCTATCAGCCACTGATTCAGAAGTTCTCAGTGACTATACAAATCAAGGACATTCATAATTGCCTCCATCTTTCCCATTCCTTCCCCAGAGAATAATTACTTTGATAAACAAAGTCCTGGTTTATTTTACTTCAGATGCAGAAATGTACTGCTTTTATATAAACATTCAACTTTCTTCCTGCATTACATGGCTAAGAAGAGTATTAACCAGCGTTCCCTCACTGTGGAATTGCCATTAACGGCGAATGTCCTCAACTATTTCCACAGTGTTTCAAACATTCTTATAAGTAAGGAAGAATCGAATATCCTCAGAACAAACCTTATAAAGGCTGGGTGAAAGTACATTAAGTAGTTAAAATAATAAATGTTTTATCTTAATATTGTAGAATTCTGGAGGTGTACAGCTACATCAGCTGATTGCATGCATATTTGTAGCTATAGTAGAATAAGAGTTTTGAAAGCAATTTAATATGCGATTCAGGAAGTTACCAATATGGTCCTTTTTGCTGAAGTGAAATTGTTAATTGAAATGAGGGGGGTATTTGATAACGTTGACAGAAAACTAGTGGCTAATAGGATAGTTATTACCTGGATAAATATTGCTAAAAATTGTAGATGTCATAAAACAACCAAATATGAAACATTATGATTAAGGACAAGATTATGGGCATTGTACATAGTAGCATGGACAATCTACAGGCTATTAACAAGTTTATTTTCACAGTTTATTTGTGTATAGGACATGTACAATTACAGCTAATATAATTTTGACTTTGTCCTTGCATATTTTTATTTATTTATTTTATAACTGAAAGATTTAAAAAATGGCACGCTTGAGGATCTTGAGGATTTTTTGAAGAGAAAACTGAGTAGATATTTCCAATAAATAAAAATTAAAGATGAAAATAAAAGGTTTATTCATTCATTTCTGTGCTGCCTTTCAACCAGACCAGTCTCTGTTCACTTTGTTCTGCTTGTTCAATAGAATTTTTTTAAAAAATTATTTTTTAAAATGTCAATTACATTTTATTTAATTGCTTATTTATCTACTTAATTTCTATCCTGCCTCTCAACTGAAACAGATTCATAATACATACTATGAATATTCAAAATGAATAAAAGATGTCCAGTTAAAGCTCTCAATTAAAATCACTAATGAAAACAAATAAAACAGAGCAAATACTATGAATACTTCATAATAATTTGGTGTTTCAGATTTTAAAAAAATAACCAGATGGTTTCCACAATGTGCAAAATACGCAGTTACAAATTATTCGGGACTGATTTGGACTCCCATTTTGACACAGTAAGATTTGGTTGATGGAGCTTCTGGTTCTCATGGTGAAATGATGATCTGAATGTGTGAAGAGAAGGATCATTGCTACCAAGTATTGACAGTACCTAGGCTAGATAAGCAGGTGGGCCAACACAATACAATGAAACTTCCTATGTTCCTATTAACTTGTTGATAACGTTATTAGGTCCTCGATCCATTGCATTATGGGAAGTGAGCATTTCTCCTTCCAATGTGATAGTATAAGTTTGGGGGCTGTTGTAAGGGCCCTGAAGATCCATCTGCACTGACCATGTGTTAACTTCCAAGAAGCCGGTAGGTAATTTAGGAGAACATTGAGATTGTTCTATATTATAGATTGCTTCAATACAAAGTTCATCCTTATTGTTACCTCCTCCCAAAAAGGGGCAACTATGGGGCATTGCCAAAACATATGAGTTAAAGAAGCATTAGATGCATTACATCTCCAACAATTGTGCAAGTTAGACAAACCTTATTTAAAAGGCTACTTTTCTTGAATCCTTTATATAACTCTCTCCCCTTTTTTTTAATGAACGGTATACATGATGGAAATCGACAATCCTATATATGTAATGTATGTTTTTTTCCATTTTCACAATGTATTTTCTGTTCTGTTTTGTTTATATTCACAATAAAAAATGTTCCTATAAACATAGAATGTAATCCATCATTATTCATGTTTTGCAGTTCTTCTTCAAGGACAGCATGTTTAATTTATTCAGAAGATAACTAAAGGAATTTTCTATATTATCTCATTATTATTCTGATCGAAACACTTCTGAGGTCTTCATCCAGATTAGTAAACTGTCGGTAAGGTTCATATTTTTTAAAAAAAACACAGAAGCATATTTATTACAGTGTTTAGTCTTAAAATAGATATGGTTGTACTTGCCTCACAATATCTGCAACTCAGAAAAGTTCAGCAACTAATATTTGATAGGTGCTATACTTTGAAGTGTCAAGGGATGAAGGATGGGCAAAAGGGGCCCCAGCTACTGACTCCAGGTGAGTTGAGAACTTGGCAGAAAGCTTATACCCACTAACCCCCTACCACATGAACGGCAACAGAGCATTTGATCATTCTTCTTTTATGCAGCAGCTCACTATCATTTAGCTGTATTTTACCTTCTACAACAGAATCAGTAGCTGAAGTACATAAGGGGAACATTCTCACATAACCACTGTTGTGGGCCATACTGAGGGGAGTGAATGGCTGGGCTACATATTAGGAGAAAGGCTCTGTGAAAACCTGTTCACACTGGGGACAGACTTATACATACCAGCCCCTCCTTTGCAAGGGAAAAACTGAGATGTATAAGAAGGGAGGCGGTGAGTGCTCCAAACTGCTATTGGAGAAGGGTGTTAAAGAGGCCTTTGCCTGAGATAAAGTAGCCTGTCCCTAAACTAGGATGTAACAGATGCTGCAAGGCAGTCTTGAAAAAGGTTTATTCATTGTGAGATGCCGTTTCCAAAAGTGTATAAAAACATGCATGTATTTCACAGAGAATCTAATCAGTTTCCTCTACCAGAGTTCAAAACTGATGACATAGATGTGTGTGAGAGAGAAAGAGTGTACACACACACACACACACACACACACACACACACACACAGCAAAGATCTACAGCACGTACCCAAATGACTTCTGTTCTGTGAGGCTAAAATGTGTCCAAACAAGGCTGATCTAAAAAAATAAAATAAAAAAGCACTAGGGTGGACCACATAAATTGCCTTGTACCCAATAAAAACTCAAAAGCCTTTTCAGTTTCATCTTTGGTGTTTTAATCTTTTAAAAGCATGTACCAATACTATTCATTTGATTTGGGCGAGATTGTTCCTCTGAAAGGAATGGCCTATGTGCATATAGACACACTCGCACATGTGGAATCCCTTTTCAGTAATCCTCAAAGAGCCTTTTGATTTTTACTTCTGATTCACCAAAAAAAGTGTGAGTGAGCAACTGAGATGTGTCCTGGGATTTGGATAGCTCCAAGGTCACCACGTACATTTACAGAGAAAACATATGGTTATAAGAAAGCTTTCTGCCGCGTTGTAAAGTGGAGGTGTTTTCCACAGGTTCTTACTCTCAAGTGGGTAAAAATGGTATGAATCCAAGGGGGAAAGAGGAAATTTCATACTATGAAATGTAGCTTATCACCACATGATACCAGGGGCAGCTTCAAAGTAATTACTAGCTTGTTTTTCCACTCACTAAGAAGATACTAATTTTTTTCCTCTTCATTTCTCATTTCTAGATTAAAAGACTTGAGATTCCCACAGTGAATGATGCAGGGCTCCTGTCTACCTAGCTTTTGACTAGGCTATCTACTTCTGGGGAGCTTATTTGTTTTAAAGGACAGGCCTTTAGGCCTATGTCTTAGACACATTTTTTAAAAAATATATGATAATTCTCGTATCCTATTTTTCTGTTCCCTGCACTCAGTGGGAACGTAGAAGTAGTCACACAAATATCCATGAAATATACATCCTCCATGCTGCTAATCCTACAGGTGGAGTTATGGCAGGAAACATAGTTATTATACTCAAGAAGCAGTTAGTCTTTTATGTTTGCCTATGAAAAGGACCATGGCAACTGTTGATGGAACAGGTACCATGCTCCAAGCTGTGGAGAATTTTAACAGAACATCATACAGAAAGTGGGATGAGCAGATTCTCCTTGATTTTCTGCAGTTCCTTTTTTAAATACATTTCATGACACTTGGAAAGCCAATTTCTACAAGTCCATTGTGAGCAGAATAAATTATACAAATAAAATGAATTATTCAAATAGGTTTTAAATATTTAATCTAATGCAATAGTATCAAACGTAACGATGTTTGATGATTCTACCCTCCATAGATTTGCTAACTGCTCTTTAAGAGCTGGCTTTATTATTATTATTTTATTATTTATTTATATAGCACCATCAATGTACATGGTGCTGTACAGAGTAAAAAGCCTATCACCACATCCTGTGGTCATGACTGAAATTAAAATCACCATGAAGTTGTTGTTATTGTTGTTGTTGTTATTATTATTATTATTATTATTATTACATGGTGACCATTCTTATCAATGCTTTGACACATCAGACATGTAGTGGGAGTGTTGATAGTATTTTGGGGCAACATATTACAAAGTAGTTCCAAGAGGTGGAAAGCTGCAGTTTCACCGTTTCTGTGCTGTGGACGAGCCCTTAACCCTGGTTTTTTTGTTTTTTGTTTTTACCACAGGTTGGCACTGCTACCTTATTCACCGTCTCAGGTATTTATCTGAATACTTTTCCCCAAAAGAAGGCAAGACCTGAGCATGATGACAGCTAACATTGATTTTCATTTTTTGAGTTGCCGGGTTTTTGATTAACACGTATATAATGTTTATTTAAAAAACACATTTGACAGTTTTGTCTGGCTGATACATAAACCCAGCTGAAGTAATCCCTTCAGCGTTGCATGCACGTCACCTGCTGTAATCACTTATGGAGGGGGTAATTAGCTGAAAGAGACCTATTGTATTGAACCAGGCATTTATGCTAATTATGAGCTTTATTGACTGCTAATTCTAGTTCTCATGCAGCTACCCCCGGGTCTCTGAAAAGTAAAGCTGCTTTCAGGAAGACCAAAAGGTAAAGCAAAAGTCAGCAACCATTTCTGCTGGATCTAGGAGGCGCCTTCTAGATACTAATTGATGCCTCTCATGGAACTTTTTTTTATTTCATTTATTTCCTCTTCAAGTTCAGGCCAGTCTGATCAACATTATTCTTTTCCTAACGATTTGACTTGGATAAGCAGTCATATTTACCAAGCCCCATGCTAAAATCAAGCAATTCTTCGTTGACCCTGTTTTTCCTCGATTCACATGACTGGATTTCTAAAGGATGAGTCTGCGTGTCTTAGTGGAGCACCTATTCATCTAGCAATTGTGCTTATATAACCATGTCGCTTTGGCATGTTTTCAAGTTTTCTTTGTGAAGAGGACATTGCCCAACCTGTTTCAATAGGGAAGAGCATTTGGGGTATCGGAAGATTAGAATCTGTACAGGAATCTCACTAACATAACGAATAGTATTTTTCTGGGCAACATTCCCAGCAGCTGAAAATCAGTCTGCTTCACCAGAGATGGCGTTTGATCTCATCTGCTTATCGAAAATATTTTTTAGAGGAGATACAATAAAACTATACTTTTTCCTAGATCGAGATGCCAGTGAGAATTCTGTGTAACTGAAAAGCTTGAAAAATACCACACAATATAGATCAATTGAGTAAAATTTATTTTATATTGCTTATGTTAAGGGCTGTTATGTCTTAATATACTTTTTAGCAGTAGGAATACTTTACAGCAGATCTTCATACCAGCATTACTGAGTTCCAGCACCTTTAGAGCCGTTTTGCAGCAGTGTAAGGGCTTCTCTACATTAAAGCAAAAATCCTGCACCCTTAATGGGCTTTCTTCTTTGGGTATCTTTCTGGGATTACAGTGGGCACAATATACGTGACTACCCATTTCCTCCTCCTCCTTTTTTGGCCTGTTTCCTTTTTGGGGAAGTTTCATATGTTCTATTTATACAGCCAGCAGATGGTGCTGCAACGTTGCAGCAATATTGTGCTATCCCGGAAATACGCCAGTTCTTTGATGGAGGTGTATATTTGTCACTAGTTTTGGCAACCTAAAACTTGGTGGAATAAAGCCAAAAAATGGAAGGAGAAGCACCAGAGGATGACAACATCATTAAAAGGACTCACAAACTTCAGTCAGTAAGTAATCTTGATCGCACTACATGAGCTCCATGTGAGGGAGCCTTAAGTCATAACAGATGCACTGCTTTCAGGCACTAATCAGTGCTGTTTGATCATCTTAAGTTAACAAGGAGAAAGCTAGGCCCAAGACAAGCCAAAAGAAGATCACTGTTTGTGATTTGATTGCACCTTTCTAAGTTTTGCTGTGAATTTTCCAAACAGTTATAACAATAAACAATTTATTATCAACAAAACTACATACATGATCAGAACTCTCAACAACTTCTTTTGTTGTAAGAAGCCTCAGAAGGGCTCCTTTGTATTGCTGTGCCCAAGATCTAAATACGCACCCCACCCCCCGCTCAAGACATTGCTATTAGCTGCAGATGGGAGTCCACACATTTTCCTCTCCATGGATAACAGCACAGGTGAACATCCCCCCTTCCCCAATGTCATAGCCCCAATCCAAACTGGGCTTTCCTTTTCAGCTCTCAGCCAATGGGAAAGACATCAAGATGTCAGGAGAGACAATCATGGATCTGTGTCACATGTAGAATGTTACTCCAGATTGCAAAACAGTTTACTCAATAGATTAACATAATTTTAGTTGATTATTCAGCCTGGAAGAATTTTAATTGTTGAATGCACACTTTAATCAGTGGGTTAAGGGTTAAAGGTTGTTTATTTTTTAGGCTTTTTTGGTTACTGAAATAGTCCATGGAAAATAAAGTATTAAAGTTTCTATTTTTTTGTTTATGAGCAACAAGTTTTGTCTATTTAAATTGTACATTCTCACAATTATTTCAGTATCTAAGAAAGGAACATATATTGTAATACTAGTAAAATGCAGGTTTATCTATATTTGATTAACTTTCCACTGTTAGTTTTTCCCTACCCTGTGCCTGCTTACCCTACCCTGTACCTGTTTGCATTCTCTTCCCCTCCTTATTGTTTTACTATGATTTTACTAGATTGTAAGCCTATGCGGCAGGGTCTTGCTATTTACTGTTTTACTCTGTACAGCACCATGTACATTGATGGTGCTATATAAATAAATAATAATAATAATAATAATATTTTATTTTTTTTAAAAAAACACCAAAAAGCTTTCACTTGACACTTATACCTCTATTACATATTTCTCTGAGATAGTAAGTGTCTCTGTCCTGGATATACTCAATGGCTTAGATCAGTGGTTCTCAACCTTCCTAATGCCGTGACCCTTTAATACAGTTCCTCATATTGTGGTGACCTCCAACCATAAAATTATTTTCGTTCTTCTCTACACAATCCATTGTCATGGGATGGTTTGCTAATGAAAATAATACATAACAATAGCTTTAATAATACTTGGTTAAATTATAGGCAATTAGAACAGTGGACTAAAAAGTGGATAAGAGCTAATGGAGATTGTAGAGAATTAACAAAGTTTGAGGAACTAATAGTTAAGAAAGAAAATGAAAGGGAGAAAAGAACAGTGTTAAAAGGGTTGATGAGTGAAATATACAGAATATTGGTGGAGAAAGGGATGGAGGATAATTCGGGTAAAATGGTTTGGGAGACAGATTTGAAGGTACAAATAGGACAACAGGGTTGGGAGGGTTTATGGAAACAAAGAGCGTTGAGAAATATGTCAGTAAGAATAAAAGAGAATTATTTTAAAATTGTATGGAGGTGGTACCTAACTCCGGTTAGATTGAATAAGATAAACAATCAGCAATCAGAAAATTGTTGGAGAGGTTGTGGGGTTAAAGGAACGTATTTGCATATGTGGTGGGAATGTAACTATGTTCAAAAATTGTGGAAGATGGTGTTTTTGGAGATTGAAGAAATTGTGGAAATGAAGATAGAACGAACACCAAAAGTTGCATTGCTGTCACTATTTGAAGATGATTTTAAATGTAAAAAGGAAATTAAGGAACTGATAACGAATTTGTTGACTGCAGCGAGATTGATTGTAGCTAGGAACTGGAAGATTCAAGGGGAATATTCTATTGAAGAATGGTATAAAGAAGTATGGGATATAGCTATTAATGATAAATTGACAAGTAATATTAAATGGAGAAGAGGTATAGCTAAATCAAATGATTTTGAAGGAATTTGGAAACAGTTCCTAATATTTGTGTTTTCTAAAGGAAGTGGGAAACTGCCAGCGGAAGAAAGCATGAGATTTTGGAAGCAGGAATAGATCCCGAGGTGGGGGGGCACTTATATGTTAAGAATGGTTATATTGTATGATAGGATAGGTAATAGATAATATTTACTCAATATATATGTATTCAACATTTATTCAAATGTATGTAGTATGTTGTGTTGTTGTTTTTGTATGATATAAAAAATAATTAAAAAAAAAGAAAAGAAATAATAATAATACAAAAGATGATACATGACATAGTTCAGTGAATACAATTTCCTAAGACCATCGGAAATATGTGTTTTCTGATGGTCTTAGGCGACCCCTGTGAAAGGGTCGTTCGACCCCCAAAGGGGTCCCGACCCACAGGTTGAGAACCGCTGGCTTAGATGAAAGGAGGGGAGAGTCCAAACTTGTGGATGTCTGAAGGAGATAGTCAAAACCTTAGAAAACAGGAGTAATAGTAAAAATGACTTTTATAAAATGGGCAAAATTAACAAAATAAAGTTCAACACAGAGAACACGACAGCAGCACGATATAGGCAGGATCTACACAACTGCCTTAAAACAGTTTATAACAGTAGTCTTCACCAACCTGGTGCCCTCCAGATGTGGCACCTCAACTCCCATTGGCCCCTTCCAACATGCTCAGGAATTCTGGGAGTTGCAGTCCAAAACATGTGGAGGGCAGCAGGTTGAGTGAGGCTGACCCAGAGGGGACTCCATTCTCCTCTGTTGGAGGACTTCACACAGAGATGCTTGGTGGGGTGTGTGCTCTATCTAGCTGTGGAATTCCTGCATCAGGCAGAGAGGTTGGACTAGATAGCCTACAACGGCACCGTTCAGACAACACCATTAACCATGCTGGTTAAGGGTTTTTTGGTTAAGCTGCAGGGTTAATGATGTCATCTGACATGCATTTTCCTTAACCAGGTGCCACCGCTAACCACATTGTGGTCCACTTCATTAACCCTGTTCTGAAGCAGGGTTGGAGGCACTAACTTGGCTTAAGGTGTCTTATGTGATGCAGCTGTAGTTAAGGGGATGAAATCATAGAGCTAGTAGTATAGAGCAGGCTAAATAGCCTAAATCACGCAACTACCAGCTCTCTTAGCGCAAAGGCTGATGAGATATGGGGTGGAACATTCAGAGGACTCAGGCGCTCATCTAACTGCTTTGTGGTTAGCATGTGGTTAAGGAAACCAGGAACTCGACAGGGTTAAGGGTGTTGTGTGTGAGCATATGGCTTGTGGTTATTGCTAACCACAGAGACGCATGGGTAAGCTAACCTCAGAGTCCTCAGTGTCATTTGAACGGGCCCAATGTCCCCTCCAACTGTATGATTTTGTAATTCTACACCTAAAATGTTAAAGGTAACCATTGTCTAAGAATGGTTAACACAACTGTTTATTCATTTTGTATATGATCAAAACTAATATATCATACCATACTCTGAGATACTAAATCAATCTTTCTTTAAGAAGGCAGTCATGTACATCATACCTTAAAGAACACTTCAAAGCATCAAAATCTGAATTATTTTCATATTTTTCCTTTTGAACCTATTCCCTTTGTGGTTGATTGCAACTCCCAAGCAGCACTATAGAGAGGGAATTTTTTTTTAAAAAAAAAAAAGGAAAGGGAAGGAGGTTCGCTTGGCACCTACATTATATGCTTTTAGACGCCAGGTGAAGACCTTTTTATTCTCCCAGCATTTTAACAGTCTATAAAAAAATGTAACTTGGTGTTTTAAATTTGTAATTTTGCATTAATGCTGTTTTTATCTGGTTGAGCTTTTATATGGTATTTTATATTAAGGTTTTATACTGTTGTTTTATACTTTGAATGTTTTTAATTTTTGTGAACCGCCCAGAGAGCTCCGGCTATTAGGCGGTATAGAAATGTAATAAATAAATAAATAAATAAGGAAATAGCACATCTCTAAATACTTGCCACTACCAAGCAAAGATTCATATCCTTTTATATCCAACATTGTAGCTTTGTTAAGTACGAAGGATTCCCTTTCTATGATTTTCAATCTTAATAACCCAGTTACCATCTTCATTTATCTCATTCTGCTTCTGCTTTTTAAATTTTTATGGCCGGGATCTTAAAACATTAGGAGGTCCACAGAAGAAAGTTTTTATGGCTGGGATCTTAAAACATTAGGAGGTCCACAGAAGAAAGTTTCCTATCTTGCTCTTCCCCCTGCAGCTACCTGCACATCTTGAAAACTCTCTCCAAAGTGCTGGGGAAGTCCTAAATAGTGTGATGTTTCAGAGGGGTAAATTCCAGTTTAAGTTAAGTTAGAAAAATCCCTCCCAGTAGCCTGAAGCCCATCTCACTTTGTTCAAGAGGGACCTCTAACACTGCAAAGACAGTTTTGGGAGAGACACAGGAGGCTGCATTTGAAAGAAGGGGATGGGAAATTTTCCTTCTATGAACTTCCTTAGGTTACAGTATGCTAATATCTAAGTCTATAATTTCCATCATTTATTATTCCAGTCTCCTTATTCACTCATTCATTTTGGTTTTTTTATTTGCCTGTTCACTAGTTGTCTGCTTCACATATCATCATTGTTCGTATTTGGTCATCTTCCTTCAAAATCCATAACATTTCTTCTCAACTCAGAATCCAAAATAACATTTTCTGTAGTTTCTTCTTCATCTCTCAACAGATCCTTACTCATCTTCCAAACTCTGCCAGCTTCATTACATTACATCTGCCAATTATTATCTGTCATCACATATTATCATCACACTGAACTTTCAGTGAGGTCATTGGGGCTATTCCAGATAATTTCTAGAGTAAGTGATTTGAAGAATGCAGCCTCTGGCACAGTCTAGAGAAAGTTAGATATGCTTAAGTTCCATTCAGATATTAGGAAGTAACCACAGTGTCCCAATACTAAACATATTTGCTTGGGAGTAAGTCTCACTAATTTCAGTTGTGTGTTGTTTTAAATTTCTAAGCAAATATGTTTAGAATTGCAGCCTAAATATCCCTGTCTTCAGTGGAACATACAATTGCCTAATTTCCCCATTAATCCCTTTGTTACAGATTATTTTTTCTTACAATCCCAGTCTGCTTTACAAACTCTAATGAATATAGGCTACAATCCTCCACCTTATTCCCATTCAGAATCACATATTTTAACCTCACTCCCTGATTCAGCAGCACATATCAGTGTTCGTATTCCCCCTGAAGCACGGAATAAAACTATGGAAATATCTGTTCTATTAACATCGTAATAAGCAAGGGTCATTTTGGATATGATGAGCGCTGAAAAGAAAGTACAATTCAGTCGTGCCCCCACACCTTTGAAATTGATCATGCACATCTCTTCCACAGGAAAGGTGCACAAATTGTTAGTGGGCTGGTTTTGGATGAGATGGTAAAGCTCAGAGAACAGGAAGCACAAGTCAATTGTGCATCCTATTCCCTCTATTTATGACATAGAAAATGGGATGGATTGATAGAATGCATAAAGAAATAACTAATCTGTGTTGTATTAAATAAGCAACCTAATTAGTATTAAATAAGCAACTGAACTACAAGAGTATCCTGGATTTAGTGGTTTGTGGTCTGTGCTACAAAACCACAAAGATACTGTAACTATTTTCAATCTACATGGGCGGAGGCGGAGTTATAAGGAAATAAGGCTCATTTAAAACAAAAACCACCCGCATTTCCAGGTAAAGGAACCCAGGGGCCAGAGTCCCCCCTGGAGGAATCTGGCATAGACTTGAGCAACTGGAGGTTTACACGTGTGTGTGTGTGTGTGTGTGTGTGTGTGTGTGTGTGTGTGTGTGAGAGAGAGAGAGAGAGAGAGAGAGAGAGAAAGAGAACACAACAGCATATCACAAAACTAGAGAACGCAAATCTTGTTAGCAGAGCGCTTGCTTTGTTGCAACAAATCTTACCCATCAGTCCAAAAAGTCCCTCATTGGCATGGAGGACCTTGCCTAAGAAATGAGTGTCATTACATTTATTTATTCAGATATCACATGAGTCCCTCTCCATTTTGTTGCATTACAAATTTATGTGGCAAAGTAGCTGTGATGTCTGACTCCTTGACCTTTTCCACTGAGAAGTTAAAATTCCAGTGAAATAACCCACTGTTCCATGCCATTCAGAGGAAACCATCTTTTTAAAAAAATATGACAGAAAGTCTTGTAATAACATTTCCTGACTACAATCTAGAGACCATTTGGGGGAAGCAGTATGAAGTCATAGAAGTAGTGTTATTACCTATGAAATGTGTGAAATATTAGTAAGGGCAATATTTCTTTATCACCAAAGAAAGGAGACACCAACCCACAAAGAGCTCAATTATATTATATGCCCGACTAACGTTAGTTAACAGCTTGAAAACACAGAACCTCTCCTCCTAAATGACATATTAAACAGCAAGGTAAGCACCAAAACTGAGGTTGGAATATCTAAGGTGAATTCTCCTCTATTTCCCTAACTAAGAAAATACTATCCCAATATTCATGTCTTCCTATTTCATGAAGATAAAAGGAAACTATTAAAACTGATTTAAGCGTTTTTGTAAGCCCTCTCCATTTTTATAATTGGCTACTCTTTTTTCCTGGATATACTCGTAAGTAACACTATTAATTATTTGTCAAAAATGAAACTATTAGCATCTGTTTACTTCAATCCTATCATTGTTTATTGCATTTTTATTGTTTTCTTCATCAGCCTGCTAAATCTGTTGTTGCTACAAAGGAAAGACGGGTTAACATATCTCAACTGAAAAATAAAGGAGAAATACGCTTTCAGCATTTCCCTCGATGCAGTACAGTTATGCTGTTTTAAATCCTGCATATAGGTGCCATTTTTCTTAACAGGGGAGTTCGAATTTTCTTTGTATCCTGTAAAAGATGATAGGTAGGACAATATATTATTCTTTTGTCTGATCTATCTATTTACAATATTTATATACCACTCCCCATCCAAAGATTTCAGAACAGTGAGCAAAAAAATGAATAAAAGAATAAAAACACCACATTAAAAATACATTTTTTAAAAAAAGAACTAAGTTCTGATGAAACCCCAGTACTGGTAAACACTGCAGCCAGTCATTCACGGAAAGTTTCCTGAAACAACAACATTTTCAGGGACTACTGAAAGCAATACAACATTGGCACCTGCCTGACCTCCAAAGGCAGGGAATTCCATAAGAAGGGGGCCACCACATTGAAGGCTCTTCAAGATATTACGTTGCCAATATGTTTCCAGTCGGAATTCAAGGTGTTGGTAATGATTTTTAAAGCCCTAAACGGCTTGGGACCTCGATAATTGAGGGAGCGCCTCTCCTTATATATGCTTGCCCGAGACTTGTGATCTGTTGGAGGAGCCCTTCTCCACATCCCACCAGCGCAACATATACGCTATGATGGGTCAAGGGAGAGGGCTTTCTCTGTTGTGGCACCCCAACTATGGAATGCCCTCCCCTTGGAGGCTCGATTGGCACCAACACTGATTTTATTCCGGCGCCAAGTGAAAACATGGCTTTTTAACAAAGCCTTTAATGGTTAAATTCACTAAGATGGCACATTGTTTTAACGGTTTTAATTGTTTTACTGCTTTTAAATTATATATTGTTTTAACTTGATTCATGGTTTAATTTGTTTTTAGCTGTGTATATTTATTGTTTTATACTGTATGGTTTTATCTGTACGCCGCCCTGAGATCTTAATGATATAAAGCAGGATACAAACGTTTTAAATAAATAAACAAATATTAGTTTATTTATTTATTTATTTATTACATTTTTATACCGCCCAATAGCCAAAGCTCTCTGGGTGGTTCACAAAAATTAAAGCCACAATAAAACAACCAACAGGTTAAAAGCACAATTACAAAATACAGTATATAATTTTTTTTCTTCCCTTTCAATAGTAAATCACTGAGGAATCAAAGATACATCTTCTGTTCCTTTAAGAGGGTGGAAAACCGTGGAGTACAATGTATTGGAGCATACTAGCAGTTTTCTCATTTAAAACAAAAATACTTTAAAGCATGTTAATTCTACATGGAGCTTGAAACTTTCAATCATTGCTGACCAAGCCTCACTGAGGAGGAGTGCATCCCTGATCCTTGTCTTCAAAATGTCCTGCTGTATGCTGAACATCATACTATTAGTATGTGAACCGCCCACGGAGCTTCGGCTATTGGGCGGTATAAAAATGCAAATAAAAAATAAAAAAAAAATAGTAACCCTCAAATCAAGACTATCAGAAGATAGATGTCAAATGTAAACTTTCCTCTATTGGTTTCTCCAAAGTATCATACCAGCCCCCAGATACAACCTCCCTCCCACTCAAATGCAGATGCACACACGTTTGCACTAGTCTTAGGCCATAGCTAGATGGGGCGAAATCCCAGTGTGATCCCCAGGATCGTCCCTGTGCATCCACATGACGCGCAGGGGATCCCGGGATCAGATAGGGATGATTCCTCCCTTGCCCCGGGATCTCGCCCTCCCCTTTAGCCCCAGTTTTTCCGCAGTCTCGTGTGGCCAGGCGCCCCAGGTTGACCCGGCCCCTCACAATTCCTCGCGAGGAGCCGGGAGCTGCGCCCATTGGGGGTAGGGTGGAGGGAGCAGGGAAAATAATTTAGAAAAATACTTACCTTTTGCGCACGACCGTTCATGCACTGCTGGCCCTTTAATAATTTTTAAAAATGGTGGGCGCGACACCTCTCCTTCTGAGGTTGTCGCATGTAAACAGAGGAAGGATCTCGTGATAAACACATCGCGAGATCTTCCCTCCTCCATCGCGTGCTAACAGGTAGGTCTAGCTAAGGCCTTAGTGAAAATCACTAATACGGGTGGCAGGATTTTCAATGATCATGACACTAGAGTATGCGCAGTACTGTTACTGATATCTAGAGCCGCATATAACTCTAGAACAATGAACACTACTTACCAGTTCCAGTTTAAGAATTGCTTCAGCCATCAGAGCCATCAGTGTATATATATATTATAAATCACATTGCATCTGGCTCTGGCCGTATTTAAAAGATGCTCCATTAAAATACTGCACCTCTTGCCTGAAAGGTTGACGTATTACTGCCCATGTCCTACTTAAAGTGATAAATTGTACTGAACGACTGAGCAGGTTATCTTGTTTTAGACATGGCCAATGTATGAGAATGAACTTTGACCTGTTTAAATGAGGTTTAATACTTATTGGCACAGACCTGGAAGTGGTTCTCAGTGTGACTTGCTGAACGAACCCAATCATGTAAGTTAAGTAACTACACACAATGGATCTATGATGTATAACTGGTTGTCTTCTAATTCATAGTATTTACTACTGCAAGGCACACAGGGAACAACTGGAGCTCCAATAAAATTAAAATTTGGAATAGAGTGATTACTGACTATTCTAAAGATTTCACATGTAACAGCACATGCATTTTATATCAAATAATCTATATCCGGCTTTAATATGAAAGAATTTAAATGCAGAGAAGAGAACAAAACTAAATCCTGAATAGTATTTCCTTTTTTTTCTTTTTTCTTTTCTTTTTTGGATTTTAAATTGCTTTATTTATTTTTCCAATATATAATAGTATTTCAGTATTTCTTTGTATCCTGAATAGTATTTCAATGCAAACATGCTGATTTATTTTGAGCTGTGCAATTCAATAAGATTAGTGGCTATTTTATTTATTTTCTTGTTCAGTTCACTGATAAATACTACCCATTTATATGATTATTCAAAATGTAGCCAGACCTCATTGTTTTTAGTCTTCTGGGATGTCTTTTCCTATAATAGCAGTGTGATATCCTGTGTACATTGTACCCATCTCTACTCAACTGTACCTTTCTCCCAGGCATTGTGACTCCTTTCATCCTGTTGAATCCGCAATTATGGCTCTGCCATAGGGAGTGGAGTGTGACTGTGGCCTTAGCTAGACCTACCTGTCAGTCTGCAACAGAGGGGTGAAGATCTCACAACGGTTTTATCATGAGATCCCCCTCTGTTTACACATGGCGCACGATGACCTCAGACAGAGAGGCGTCGTGCCCATTTTTAAATTTTCTTAAAGAGCCAGAAGTGCACGAGCGCTCGTGCACAAAAAGCTTTTTTAAAAAAAAAAAAAAGAAATATTTTCCCTCCCCTCCCACCCCACCCCCCATGGGCGCAGTGCTCCTGAGAAGCTTTGAGCCCCGTCTGCGGGTCCCAGCTCCTCGTGAGTAACCGCGAGGAGCCGGGACAAACCATGGCTCCCATCCACACGTTTTGTGGTCTCAGGCTGCCCGAGACAGTGGAAAAAATTGGCTTAATGGGGAGGGCGAGATCCTGGGGCAAGGGAGGGATCATCCCTCCCTGATCCGGGATCCCCTGTGCATCATGTGAATGCTCAGGGATGATCCCAGAGATCGCCCCAGGATTTCGCCCCATCTAGCTATGGCCTGTGTCATGCACCTTTTAACCATATCGTTTCCAGCAATGCTAAAGGATCATGAAAAAGTTGCTTCTCTGCTCTCCCCTGGATTCCTCCCACCAGGACATAAGAGATCACAGTAGAGGCTACCACCAGGAAATAATAGATTCCCCACCCCCAGAGGTTACAGGGGCCTCTAAAGCCATCTCCTCTTTCTCAGTGGGATGAGTATCTGGAAGATGAGTATGACTCTTGTGCTTTGCTCCACAGCTGCCAGTATTTCCTCCCTCAAGAAATAGGAGATTATACTGGCGTCTCTGGTCAGTGGAAGGCCCTATGATGGGCTGTGGAGCTTAGCAGATACTTGACCATCCTGATACGTCACCTTGTGTGCAATACAGAATGAATGGTAAACAAATGCACATAAACTTTCCCAGAAGTTCTTCAATGAGTAGAAATGTAAGGAAGAAATGGGAGCTTTTGGTCACAGGAGCCCATTCTCTTACTGCCTCCTTCTTTGACTGCCTAGTTTTAGGTGGAAGTCTGTGGTGCCTTCTTGTTGTCCTCTTCTTTAATGCCAATGTTGGATTAGTGCCCTATTCCACAGATCCTTATGCACAGAACAGTGGGCTGTACATGCAGCTGTGTGAGAGGATTCTATGCACTCACCTACTAAAGAGAATGTTGCCAATGGATTAGGAGTCAGAAGCCAAAGCAAATTTAGAAGGGGGACATGTTCAAATAGTCTGAAAAACACTGCACTAAATTTGTAATGTTTAGTTTTTTGCTTGAATTGCTGTCCCAGTTTTCCTTTTGAGGCTCAGAGCATCTTGCAGTATATTATAACAAGAAACAATTTGCACGGTTATAATCCTGAACAAGGGATATACCCTTCCTTGTCCCATTTTTGTAAAACCCTTTTCATAGGCTATCACAGACTTGCAATCTGATTGTTAAAGCCATTCACATAAAGTATATAATTACACGATTTACTTACAGCGTCATGTACTTAGAAGCAATACATCTATGTAACATTAAGGTTGGCAAATACACAGTTCCTTTAATGAACCTGCCCAAGCTCCTAGGTTTAGTCAGATTGTTCCTTCCTCTCTTCCCTTCAACAAGAAAAGCACGATTTTGCTGAAGGGTTAACGAATACACAAGGCATGAAATCATGAAATCAGTTTCAGAACGTGTCTTTGTAGCCTGAGGCCGTACTTCAATAATATATGGAGCTGACCTTAATGACTACTCAGAATCTACAGCAGGTGCACAGGCTGGGTGGGCTGCCTGTCCACAAGAGCAGCTCTCTGGGAGGCCACTGTACAGTGCCTGGCATCTGCACAGGCTTCCTGTAGCATTCCATGCACAATTCAAAGCTTTGGTTTTAACCTACAAGGCCAAAAACCTCTTGAGTGTTACATAGCTTAGAAATCGCATCTTTCTTTATGTCCTGCCATGATCTTTACGGTCAGCCGAAGGCTCCTTTTGGCTGATGTCTTCTTACTTAGGGCTCATCTACACCAAGCAGCATATTGCACTATGAAAGCGGTATGAAAGTGGTATATAAAAGGCAAGAGCCACACTACTGCTTTATAGCAGTATTGAAGTGCACTGACAACTGTTGGGGCCCATTGATGCATACCATACACCACTTCCATACCACTTTCATAGTGTTATATCCTACTTGGTGTTGATGTGTCATGGGCCCCAACAGTTGTCAGTGCACTTCAGTGCCACTATAAAGCAGTAGTGTGGCTCCTGTCTTTTATATACCACTTTCATACTGCTTTCATAGTGGAATATCCTGCTTGGTGTAGATGAGCCCTAAGAAGCAAGTGTTACTGGTTGGATGAGGGCTTGCAGGAAAGCATGCCCAGGGGCTGCTCCCCAGTATTAGAATTCCCCTTCCTTTACTATCCCAGAAAGCCCAAGAACATGTATACCAACCCAGAAAAAAATGCACAAAATAGCTCCTCTAGACAAATACTACTTCAGGGCTTCTCTACAATAAAAACCAAACAAATATCCCTGCACACAGAAAACTAGTATGTCGGGCAGAAAGCTGTGCAAGGCCTGTTCTCTTAAATATGTTGGTTTTCCATAGGGTATGGAATTTTAACACAGAGGACCTTTCAATTATGGGATACCACTACTCTGCATACTGAAATGGCACAGACCCAGGAGTGTACCACATCCCTTTTCTGAAGGTGTAGACTGGCCCAGAGATAGTAAAGAAGCCAAAGTCCCCCATTTTATTTTCTTCAACTAGTTTTTCAATAGTCAAGTTAAAAGACTTTTCAGGGAAAGGGATTTATTTTTAAAAAAATAATAACAATAAATTGATTTGATTTTCTTGATTTTACGAAGTGGTATAATTCAATGCTTTATTTTGATGTGGAGGTGGGACTGGGGTGTTGTAACCCAAGATGAACCATGGGGATACCTTAGGATAGGGTCATAGCACAGCATATGCTTTCCATGTAGAAAGTCCTAGATTCAATCCCTGGCACCTTCTTCAAAAGCATCTCAGTTCAGAGGTCTAAGAAATATCTCAGTTTAAGATCTTGGGAAGTTGGTGCCAATGAGAATAGATGCAGTCCAATGCAGTTTCATATGTTCAAGGATAAATTGGAAATATAAATGAATAATTAAAAGAATTTTTTAAAGTTGGAGCCATCTGGTTAAGCATTGATGCAGCTTATATACAATGGCAAGGTTTAGCACATACATAGTTATGATGTACCTGGGTCAATGAACTTCCATTTGCTTTAAGGAGTGATTGATCTGGAGGCCACCTAGGCTGCGTCTTGCATATTGGAATCCAGCCCTGGAGACTGTTAAAATATACTAATCATATTTGGCATTTACATTACGTGTTTCAAGTATTCTAAGCACTTCACATGCATTACAATGTGATGCATATCCTTCAACATGTTTATTCTTCATACAAGGATCATTGCGCAAGCCCTTGGCCTCCCATATTACATTCTGCTGAAGGTTCTATTCTACCTGCTGGTGGAGAGTAACATAAGAGTAAAGTCAGTTACATATGTATTAGAAAAACACATAATTGCCCTATAGTATATTATCAATGGTTCGAAATACATTCCTGCAACAGCAGTGTATGCAATGGCAGGCTGTGCTACGTTGTGCCTTAGTATTTGTGTGTATGCATTTGTTTGCATGCACACTAGAGACAAGATGCATCGACCCACACACTTATAGTGTTAACTTCAAGGGACATAGGGGAGGCAGCTGAACCCTGAATAATAGTCTAGAATCTCACTCTAGCAAAATGTAAGAAAGGTATTAACAAAATGGCAAAAACAGAGACAGATTACAGACAATGATTTATTTGGCACTGTCCCTGGTAAAATGCACAATTGGAGAATATTTTATTTATTTATTTATTTATTTAAATATTTATATATGGTTTTCCTGCCCACCATGGCCCTTAAAACGATGTGCAATAAAATACAATAAAATGACAATATAAAAACAACCCCACCCTCAGAACATTCTTTAAAAATCCAACTCCCCCCCTCCCCAAATATGAGATAATATGAGATCTCTGGGTAATAAACAACAATATCACTACCAGGCTTAGAACCTAAACAACCTTCTACTCTAGAAATGTTTCACATGAATGCACTCACTGACATCACATGATGACTAGTGGCTGAATATGGGAAGTACCTCCATTGGAAAATACTGAGTTTGAGGCAATGCCAGGAGATACGAAAGCTCTACTTGATACGTTTCATCTGGGATGGCTGTTTCCAGCATGCAAGTCAGCTATTAATGCTGCAGTCATCCCATGATGAACATTCATGTGTGCAATGATACAGATTATCCATAGATGTTGTTTGTTATAATGTCAAAGTGAAATTAGAAAAGAAATGGAAATTAAGGCCTTAGCCTAAGGTTTATCCCAGGATCATCCTGGGGTCATCCCTGTTCATGTAAATGACACACAGGGGATCCCGGAAGCAGGCAGGGACGACCCTAGGACAATCCCGGGATAAACCTTAAGTCTAGCTAAGGCCGTAGTGTAATCCAGATATTATTTTATTCCGTATAGTTCATCTTATCCCATAGGTTCCAGAAGGTCAGCAACATTTCCTCACCTCACTCATATTCACAACAATTCCGCTCTTATCCCCACATTAAAGATGAAGAGCCAACCCTGAAAGCCACTTCCAAAGATTATCTAATGAATCTAGAGCTGAATTGGGAATGAGCCCAAATTTCCCAAATCCAGACTTCTCCCTCTATAAGGAGACAATAGGTAATCATACTATGCTCTAGAAAGGTTGCAGCTCAGTGGTAGAGCAGGAGAAACAAGCTTAATGCGTGGCATCTCCAGTTAGAACAGGGAAAGACTCCTGCCTGAAACCCTGGAGATTTGATGCCAATCAGTGTGTACAGTATTGAGCTAGATGAACTAATTCAGTATAAAGCAGGTTCTTATGCTCCTGTGCTACGTTTCTAAACTTTCATATTATTTCTTCTGCGATTTAAAAATAAAAAATAAAAATATTGCCCTTAATTTTGTGCTACGTAAGAACAAGTACATTTTTTCACATATTTAACAAGTAATAACTTTTATCACCATGGATTTGCTATTGATTGCTTCTTTAACAACAAAATGCATCACAAACAGAAATGAATGAAGCTGTCGAGGAGAAAGTTCTATAGTGGTTTTACTGTCAATGCTCGCCATAAATAACAATGACATCATATGAGTCTTATCTACGGGTTGCTGTTACTGATCGATGGGATCACTCTGGTAGTGTAAATAGCTTCTAATGTCCCATCTTCCACCTTCAAATAGGTTCTGATTATTTATGATAGCTGTTAGGTTACAAGTCTGAGCTGTGGCCTGGATTTATTTTCTACTTATGGCTGCTGTGGATTTCAAGTTAGATAGGATTATTTTTTAGTTAAGATGATGAACTGGGATAAAACTGTCATGAAGCCTGGAAAACCCGTGTCTCATATACTCTCTGTAACAATTTGACTGTGAAATCCAAAAAAACCTTGAAGGCTTTCTTTTTCATTAAATCACACCACACATTATTATTTAAAAAAGAAAAAGAAGACGTCTGGCCCAAGATTGTAACCAGTTGTTATCAATCAAGTGTGATAGGCCCACTACAATCTATTTGCAACGCACACACTTAAATTGAATAGGAATCATGTCCTTCCACCTTGCTATTAAACTCTGAGCTATATACCCACCGTTCGTGCTAAAATTGTCATGAACATTTAAAAGCCCTGCAACCAAATGTCCTCATTTTCCCCATTATGATGAAGAAAAAGCACCTTTTTCATACATTCAGTCAAACAAACAAAAAAATTATACACTCCACAGTAGAAGAAATCTGTTAGAATGATACATAACCTATTTCTTTCTTACGGTGGGTCATGAGCTCATGGCAGGGACTTAGGACAATTTTTTTAAATCTACATTTCTCTCTCTCTCTCTCTCTCTCTCTCTCTCACACACACACACACACACACACACACACAGAGACAGAGAGAGAGAGAGACAGAGAGAGAGAGAGAGAGAGAGAGAGAGAGAGACTGAATTTATTAAATAAAGAGGATCTGGAAACAGATGTTACCACTGATTTTAACTTACCACTCACTTGGAAAACAGAATAGTGGAGTCAGGGCCACATTTTCAAATTCATTATTTATATTTCCACAGTCACTCAAAGTTCTTCCCTTATCTTCTACTTAGGAAGTGCACTCAATTGAGGGATATTCTAAAGGGAACAGGTCATGTTGCCAGCATCAACAATAATTAATATATGGTTAGCATTCAATGGCTAATTTGTCTAAAAGAAACATCCTTAATAGCCATGAGAGGGAAAAATCAATGGAAACAAAATGACAACGTGATGAACACACTGATATTCTCATCCTTCACTGACCTCCTTAAGCTGTGCAGCGTCTTAGTCATTTCTTTTACCCCTATATCTTATGAATCACTTCTTGTTGATTAGAATCAAAACTCTAAATGGCTATCTTTCACAGAACAATATCACGAGACACAAAAATCCTGCTTAAAAGATCCTGACATATTGTTTATTTTACTTGTCTTTATGGGAATTTTATGCCCATTGCACTGTACAAATGTCATGCATTTGGTGGTATTCTAACATAAAGCCATAACATGCCAAAGATGGTTGACCTTCACCTCAAGTAGTCCAGTGAGATACAGTGCAAATAGATAGGCTGTTGTCATCACAACAATACTTACAATGGCTTGCCACAAGAAAACATTTTCATTTTTTAAAAGTATTTCCACAATGATGTCGCACCCACCTATATTTTAAAATATCTTCTTAGTACTACCAAACTTGGAGGTCACATCACCAAGAAGAGAGTATGTTTCTCAGTCGTAAAACAGCCAATCAGCAATGAATACTTCTTTAATAGCAGTGGCAAGAATGCTTTCATTTTCTCACCACATGCTTCCTGGCCTTGCCAACATGCATATTTTACTTATGAATTCTGTTCTCATGTGAATTAATGCACTTCTCCCCTTGGGGGACATGTACATCCCCACCCCCTTTGGGCAACGCTCAGAAGTGTGGCAAGAGCAAGTACAAGTTGCTCATGCTACCTCACTTGCTATCCAAAGAGATTTGTGGGCGATGTTCATTTACCGGAAGGAGGAATGTGTTTCCACATTACATGTGACTCTAATCACAATCTCAGGGCAGAATCACTGGGATGCTTACACCCCCGCCAATTCTCTTGCACCCCACCAATTCTCCTCTGCAAGCAGCACCCAGATTTAGTGCTTCTGGGGGAAACTGGGAACAAGTGAAAACGCAATGGGGCAAGTCAACGGAGCTTGCATAAGAGAGGCCTGTCCCAATCCAGGTATGAGAATTTCCACTAGTTTCAGTGGAAATCTCTGTGTTAAATCTCTGTCACACAAGCGGTGGGGTGGGTCCTGCTTGCACAACAGAATTAGAGAACCCACCATTTGTGCAACGGAATCTGCAGGAGAATTGTCAGGGGCATAAGCATGCCATTAAATTCTGCCCACTGTTTCTGGGGAAAAGGTTGCATTGTGAGAGCAACCTGGGCTTTTGGCTTAGCAAGTTTCTTTAAGCCCATATTCAAATCTCCTATACTACATCCCACTAGGAGAGTAACAAGCAATTATTTGGTATAAATTCTCAATTTAATATTGTTCATTTAGTCAACCACTTTCTTAGATCACACATAGCTTGCACTCCTTTCTTCCTGATTTTTCAAATATTAATAAACTTTCAGGTCAATAGGAATAAAATAAAAAGCACACAAACCGTGGTGTCTCTGAAAATCTGTACAATATTTTTAAAAGAAATAATGATGTACGCATCAAAGCCAATAGCATGTGTCCCACAGTTTTTGAATCAGTTTAGTTCATAATTCTGGCTAGACTCCAGCATCTTAAGATTTATTTACTTCTTCCACACCATTAACCAAATAAGTTTCAACTTTTACTTGGTACATCTTAATTTAACTTTAAAACAGAGTGCTGAGAATTCAGGGATAACGCTCGAGAGACAATGGTGGTTTTGTCATATTTAGGCACTGGTAGCCACACAGGAAGTGGGGACAAGTCCAGCTAACCGATGCCAGGGGTGGATGATTTATTGCTTAATGTCCGCAGTAGCAATTGGCCCCCTTCCCACTGTCACTCATGCCTTGCAAAGATTCTATCCGAAAGAAGAGGTTCCCCCCTGGTCTAAAGACATTACAATGCTTGTCATAAAGTGTCTTTTAGTGGAGGAGAATGGGTATGAAAATGGCCAAAGAAAGGAAACAATCAGAAGAGACGAGAAGATGGATGTTCTGTAACCTTTTCTCAGAGACCCGTTTCTTCTACTTTTTCTCCTGTCTTTAGCGGGGTTTTGTTTTGGCTGATGACAATGCGTAATAGCCTGATAAATTGATTTTGTGAGTCCCCTTTCTCATCTCTTGAGAAGACACTAACTCACTGGGACTTCAGAGGGCTCTTAGAGGCAGAAGACAACAATTAGTTTCTTGGGGATGTCAGAAAGGAGCTTCAAAGTTTTGGGGCAGGAAAAAAATCCTTTCTGACAGATCAGGGTTGACAATGTTGGCAGCTGCTAGAAATGGTGGGGTTTGAAACTCCCCTCGAATCCCTCTGGAGCACAGAAAGATTGCAGCAAGCTAACTTTATATAACTATCTAGACTCTCGTGTGTTTGGTTTACACCGTAGCATTTTGTTCATTCACCAAAAGTTTCTCTGAAGAAAAAAACCACATTAAATAACTGTTTGAACTATAATTCTACAACCACTGCCATCACTATTCAAAGAGCACAGAGATGCTATGTGTCCTCCCAGGCGTCACCACCTCTTCTCCATGTCTTTCATTTCCATTGGGGGTTATATAACACGAATAGTATTCCATCTTGTTGATAAAAAAAACTTTAAAAAAAAAAAAAGCAAAACAAAACTAATGTTCAATGTTATTTACAGGGAGACTACCATGTCCCTGTAGTTCAGAGTGGACAGTAGATAATGCATTCTACCTTAATAATATGCAGTGCACAATCTGCTAAGGTAAAATATTGATAAATACAGATGAATATGAGAGATTTTTCTTCATTGTTGTACAATATATTCTATCGTACCAAATGTATGTCTCCTTACAATAAGCATGCAACTAAGAGCTAATATTTTATTAACTGTATTCACGCAAAAATTAAAAAAATAAAACCAGCTACTATTTTTACTTAAAGCTCAATGTGTTTTTTCCTAATAAAAAAGGCAACACCCTCCCCCAAGTGCCACAAAAAAATAAAATAAAAAACCACTGGTGATTAAACCAAATCTTTAATAGGAACCAGCTTTCAATGTCTGCTTCATAATGTCAAACTAACAATGCAATCTTATACCTACTGGCTTGGGAGTAAGCCCCACTGAACCCCAAGGGTCTTACTTCTGAGTAGAACTGTGTAGGATTGCACTGTAAATGAAATCATCCCCACATTGTTCACTCGGACTTTCTCCCTAATAAGTGTGTATAAGACTACAGCCTTATTTTTATAACAGTGAAAGCATTACCTCTGCTTAGGCTGGGGACGTTGGGAGTTGTAGGACTTTTTACTGTCTAAACATGCACAAACATGCATATGATTGTGCCCTCAATCTAAAATCTATCTATCTATTTATTTATCCATCCATCCATCCATATAGATCTATGTGCAAATAGCAGCACATAGACAAGCATATAGTAAGACAGGTATGGCTGGCATTCATGGAAAATCCAGGGCTTTAAATAGAAAAGAGAAGTTTTCTGTCTGTCTCTGAAACAATGAGAGGGACGAAACCTAACCTATAGAATTTATTTGATCCTATAAAACATTCTGGTGCCCCAGTACACAAATGTATATGCTCAAACAATTTGTTATGGAATTTCACACATTATTAGAATTGTGTGGTATCCTATAAGAAATGCACTTTAGAATTTTTTATTTATTTATTTCAGCACTTTTATCCTGCCCTTTAGCCAAAAAAAAAAAAAAGGCTCTCAAGGCGGCTTACAAAAATATTTCTTAAGACAATCCCTGCCCATATTTGCTTCAGATTGCCTAGTGTATTTCCACAAGAGTTGCAGCAGCCATATGTGAAGTAACCTCTACTAAATATTTACAAAGGGAATTAGCTGAATTTATAATGTGAGAACTGTGGAAACTGTATTGATCATGCTTTATAAACAGTTTATCTGAGCACAATCTATCCATATGTCTATCTAACAGAGGATACTACATGCAATCAATACTGTCTAATATGTCTGTTTCATGATTAATTGCCATTTTCTAATTAGCTTTAGACAATAACTGACATATAACTAATGGGTTTTTACAAAACATGTTTTAACTGAAGGATGCCCAGTGTTGTTGTTTTCAAAATAAGTGGAATTTAAATGTATTAACATGAATATAAAGCAGCTCTTTTAAACTTACAGAAAAAAATGTTAAAGGTGTCAGTTTATTACTTTGTAAAAATGTTGATTCGATGGAGGTGTAAGAACTTCACACAGACATTCTCTAACTTTTAAAAACAGTCTAAATAATAGTCATTTAAATTCCTCCCTCCTGAAAGTACACACTAATAGTATACTACTAAGTGTATTAATATTATATAGACAGCTACAGGAACAAGACTTGTCCGTTCTAAGAATGTAACAGCAAGCCTGCAAGTTTCTCAAGACAGATACAACTCTTTCCTTGAACCGATGTACTTTTCTTTCTTAATACATGTATTTTCTCTTTTTCTATATTCCCCATATAGGAGTGAAGCTGACATTCAATGGGCACATTTTTTAAAATTGATACGTCACAACTTGATCATGCTATTAATCAAATGGATACAACTATCATTTCCTTCAGTTGCTAGGGTGAACTGAGTTCCACAAACTCTTCAGCACAACTGGAGACTTTTAAAATGCAAACTCTCTAAAATTTAGCAGCACCCCTGAGAGCCACAAATTGAGAGAGATTAATTCTGTGCTCCTGCACCCCTCATTACCAGGAGAGCTGAAGTAGGTCAAATGCAAGTTAATCTGTTAAATTCCACTTTTATGCATGGATGTTAAAGCAGCCAGCACATTGGCAAATGTCTTTAGGCTAAACTGCAGAACTTAATAAATGCATTCCAGGTTAGTAGAGAATATCATTCAAGTTAACACACACACATACACACACATAAAACTTTAAAAACAAAAAGACCTCTTAACCAGCAACATTGTCCAGTAAAAGAAAGTGTGTGTGTGTGTGTGTGTGTGTGTGTACACAAAGTAATTGTAATACAAATAGATCGCATAGATTTATATCCATTAACAATAAAACTTCACTTTTAAGTAATTATTAAAAATGTCTGAAGATGATAATGGCTTCTGTTTATAAACAAAACAAAACATTTTGTACAGTGGTAATGATTAAGGAAATGTGCGACTAAAATGACAGTGCCTGAACGTTTTCAAAGAGTGAGATAAAGATGTTCTGTTCCTGTTAATTTTAGCAATGTTGGGAAAACACACACACACAAACCTGAATTTTAAGAAAATCTGCCAGTGTTATCCACTAGATCCAAAGCCATTCCATTTTACCGAAATGGGCCCAAGTTGGGGCCCTCCTCTACAGCAGCTTGAAACTCCTGGAGTTAATTCCCTCCACCCCGGCTTTTTTTAAAAAAAACAGAACCTGCTTTTCAGCCAACGAAGCCATGCCTGACCTCCCAAGCTTGGTCAGTATTAGCCAGCAAAGCTTCCAAATTGTTGAAGGATCCGCCACTCCCCTCCCCTCACAACCACACTTAGAATTGCTTTGTTAGAAATCCAATAAATTTCTATGAAGTTCAAAGTTAGGCAGCCAATTGGGCTAGTTTCAAAGCCAATTTGACCTATACATTGTTTCTATTGCTTGTGTTGGCCATGTGTGTTTCTATTTTAGAACTGCACGCAATGTTGAAATTAAACACATTTACATTAATTGTCACATGCACACCATATAATTATTGGATTTTAGTCACAGAATTTAATGTAAGATTTTACATCCCTAGCATTCTCTGTCCTTTAGGATTTAGATTGTATGGTCCTTGGGGTCAGGGGTCTTTATTTGTGCTTATGAGATTCCCTTACTCTTGAGCCCTAAATAGTGATGCCTCCCAATGTACAATTTTCCTAACCAACAACATCAAAAGCCATATCCTGCTCCTCAGTAGTCAATAGCAAAGCTTTCCCTGTTCTCAATTTGATCAGAACCCAGCCCTACATATTTGCAGAGCTATAAGAAGTGCCAGTCCACTGCGTAACACTCAAAAACTTTAGAGGTTATAGGCCATATATGTCCTCTCGACACAAGGCATAACTTGCTTTGATGCCAACAAGAGTTGCGTACATTGACTGAAGGCATTCTATTTCTTGTAGTGACTTCCCTTGGTCTTCCAATTCATCTGGGGATGACATTTCTATGGATGGTAGTAATTTTCACAAAAAGGAAAATATGACAAATGCTAAAAACTAGCAGAGAGCCACATAATTGTATGTCAAGGTGATTCCCTAGCATGAGTTTGCCTTTTCATATTTCTCGCTTGCTCCTAATGCATCTTCAGCAGGCACACAGCCTGTCAGCCACTTTAGCTAATGATCTCCATTTTGTATGTCAACCTGAGTTCAGCTGCTGCTTTCCAGAGCTATAACATTATCAGTCTTGTCCTGAGGAGAAAAAAAAGTCTTCTTGTAAAATCATCTTTAAACCACTTTAAAGGGGGGAAATTTCCATAGCTATTGCACCAAATAATGAAATCACAACAAATTTATTTTGTAATCTTGTTTATTAAGTTTACAAAATGCTCCACTGAAAGGCCTATGAGAAGTTATGCCTCCCTCCAGATGGCACATCTATAGAAATAAAGTGTGTTGCAGTTTTCCCCTAAATTACTCTGCCCAGATTTTCCTTTGGTGATTGAAAATTTTATAATCCTGAACCTCTGGTTTTTTTTGCATGGCTTATTATTTATTATATTGCACAAGGGCAGAATGGCTTGCTATTTATAATATTGTACAATCACAAAAACAGGCAAGAGCACATTCCAACCCAAGTTAAACACTTTTAAGACCTGTTGATTTAAATATGGTTAGTTTTCCCATTGAAAATAATGCAGCTTGAAGAAGCTCAATTTGTGTTGGCGTATGCCTTTATAATTGTTCTTCTTCTAAGAAATAGGAAGGTTTAAACATTTTAAGAACAACAGACAGACAGGTTTCCTGCACAAGCCTCTTGAAATGATTGTGAGATCCACAAGAATACCGATGTGCTGATGCCCAGATCCTATTCATTTTGAGGTACTTGTGCAGATGCTCCCTGTGGTTTGTGGCCTAGGACCATAACAAATTACATTCACCTCTGGAAACATGCGCAGTTGCCCGACTTGTCCCATCTTTGCCCTCTCGTTCACAACCTCACCTGTGCCAACAGCTTACCTAGGCAGATGACTACTGCCCTTCTAAAAGCACTTAGAGAAGCCTAATGTTTAAAGGAGGTTTGTCTTATTGTGAAGTTAATGCTATGATTGCTTGCTAACCACCCCTGTGAATCCTTTTATGTGTTTGGAACTGAAATACAATGACAATTTCCTGAGCCAATGTAACTTCATCTTTCTCCCCACAACCATTAAAGCGCTCTTGCCTCCTGCCCCTCCTCCCCTAGCTTCTGAGATGCATTTGGTAACAATCAAGTTCTTATTTTAAGGAGCCTGAAGATAAGGTATCTGTGAGCTCCACACTTGGGGTAATTGATCACATTTGTTTCCTGTGCATAGGTTAGGCTCCTCTCTCTTGCACTCTCTCCCTCTCCTTGGCATGTTTCTCATTACCCTCTGCCTTGTTAGCCTAGTAGAAATGGTCTACCGTAGTGAGTGAAAACAGGACGATACTATTACAAACCACATCTAATCACTGATGGCAGCCTGTCTCTTTTTCTGGGAACTTTAGTACACTTAAATGCCTTTCTGTGGAGCCCTCCTACGGCTTGAGGCATGTGATTCTCAGCTTCAGGAATACTCAGCTCTGAATCCTAGGTTGAATGTGTACAGTTGTCCTGTCTCCCGAACGGAATTTGTATTAAAACTTATCTAAATAAACCTTTGCCTGAAGAGCATAACCACACTCTCCTGTTCTTAACTTTTTTCACCTCTTAAAATGATTCTGGAAATTTAATTTTGAGGTAATCATGACTTTGCATAAACAAGAACACATCACTACACTTCGACTCTGGTTCTATACCCAAAATATTTATCATAAATTAGAATCTGTCATTCACTCATAAGAAGGTGTTTAAAGGATGAAGGAAACTACCCTTTTGCCACTCTTTAATCATTCTAATTACAAGTATGACAGAGTGATTAAAGAATAATTAATCTGCATCAAATGTTTTTCAGTGTGCACCCTAAATGTGTGTCTTTTGAAATCATACAGTTCTATACTTGTCTCTCACATGGGAGGAGGAGAAACTGTACTTGCTAAATCATTTTAGGAAGCAAAGGAATGTCATTCTTAAGCAATACAAGTTTAATAACATAGTTATGTTCTTTGCAATGGTAAAACAAGTAACAATGTTTCAAATGGCATCAACTTTCAGCAAACAGTTTAGAAATGGCAATGTCTTACTTATTCGTTTATTGATCAATCTCTGCAAAAGCCCAGTTCATGATGGTATTAAAATAAAACCAGAACCTTTGCCAATAACTTTGAAAATCTGACATTCTAAACCTCACAAACATTTACTTGAAAGTAGATTGTCCTATTTCCCACAAATTTCTCTAATCCCTTTTTGAAAGTTGATGTACATTGAGTCTTATCATATTGCAGACCAGTTTGCACATCACAAACATCCCATGGTTAACAATAACTGTGTGATAAACAACCCAGGGACACTCCATCCTTGGGTTGTTTATGTGATGGAGGAAACCAGAACTCTGGGTTGTTGAGGAATGAATACTCCAAAGTTTGAACCCATGGGTGTTTGAAGCAGCACACCTGCTCGTTCCTCCTATATTTCAACAACTCTCAGTTTGTAAACAATGAGTTGTTGGTAACACATGAACCAAGTCTGTGTGACATTATTTCAAAGTTCAACTGTATTTAATACAGACTCTCCCAGTGTCCCAGTTATCCAAGTTTAAGACTAAAAATATTGCCAGACTTGTCCACTGGGGCTAGCTTTTGGTGGTCAGGGCCTGAGGCCTGAGGTTTTACTATGGCTTATATCCAACATTATACTAGCCTGAACAGAACTGGCATTGTTCCACTAGTGGTTGTACCACCGCTATCAGAGCCAGCACAACTAGCGCAAGCAACTTTAGGTAGTCTAATGAAGTCATAAATGAGTTGTACAACAGCCTATGCAATAGCTTGTACAACAGTTTGTGCAAGTGGAATTAAGAAATTGGATCTGCCACTTACACAAGGATAAAAATGAAGTTTTCACAAGCAGTAGAAGATATCTTTCAAAATATATCTTCATCATCATAGTGGCAGCTATACCATTCACCAGAATTCACAAGTTTGTTCCTTTTCCTTTGCTTTTAATTTTGTAGGCATAACCATCTAGAAAATTTCACCCATTGACAACATATACTAGGTACCTCTTTTTACTGGTCTAATAAGGTCAGTGACTTTTAAAGTCCCACTATTTCCTCTGTTATCATTAGCCTAACATCTTAGATTTTTCTTCATCTTTGATTTTTCTTCATCTCTTCTGCACTCCAGCTCTTCCAATGGACTTTGTTTAATTAAGAAGTTAATTTCCTCTCCTCTGATGGGTGGTTTCTGATAACTGGGGGGAAAAAACCCACTCATTCAAGAGTAACATAAATTGCTAAGATTTCCTGGTGAGTGTTTTGTCTCAGCTGCTGTCATTATTCATCATAGTGACAACTTTGTCTCACATAAAAAGAAATAGACTAGATATTTCTCCTTTAAAAATACCACCACAAACCTGAGAGTGAAAAGTATTTCTACGAGGAACGTTTCAGTTGGGGAGGAAGCTGCTGACATTTAGCAGGGACAAAGACCATGGCTCAGAAACTAGACTATACATCAAGTTGAAAGGAAATTTACAATGACATAATTTTTCTGCATGGTTCTTTAAGATAAGGGTTCTTTAATTGTGCAATAGACATAGCAAGTCTCTCATCAGGTACAGATATAGCATGCATTCTCATGACTTTCTCAGGCTAAAAATATCTTACCTGAGCATTCTAGTTTCCATTTCCAATGCTACTTTGGTAAGGTATGAAATGAGAAGCAGTATACACAGTGACTAAGAATGTCAACTGGAAAGCCCTCATCTTAGCCATAAATTTACCAGGTTACCCTTAAGCAAGGCAGCCAGTGTCTCTCTCAGGCTCAGACCCATCTGCAATATTTATTTATATTTTATTTATTTATTACATTTATATACTGCCCCATTGCCGAAGCTCTCTGGGCGGTTTACAAAAGTTAAAAACTGTAAACATTGAAAAAGTATACAAAATTTTAAACCATCAAAAACATAAGAACAACAGTATAAAAACAACAACATCCATTTAAAAACAACAGTTCTGGGGTCCGTTAAAAGACAAACTTAGCATTGTTAAATGCTGTTAAATGCCTGGGAGAAGAGAAAAATCTTGACCTGGCGCCTGAAAGATAACAGTGTTGGTGCCAGGCGAGCCTCATCAGGGAGATCATGCCACAGTCAGTGGGGCAACCACCGAAAAGGCCCTCTCCCTTGTTGCCATCCTCCGAGCTTCCCTCGGAGTAGGCACTCGGAGGAGGACCTTAGATGTTGAGCGCAGTGTACAGGTAGGTTCATGTCGGGAGAAGCGTTCCATCAGGTATTGTGGTCCCAAGCCATGTAGGGCTTTATAGGTTAAAACCAGCACCTTGAATTGTGCTCAGAAACGTATAGGCAGCCAATGCAAGCGGGCCAGAATCGGTGTTATATGTTCAAACCTCCTTGTTCGAGTTATCAATCTGGCCACTGCATTTTGCACAAGCTGCAGCTTCCGAACCATCTTCAAAGGCTGCCCCATGTAGAGGGCATTGCAGTAATCTAATTCGGAGGTTACCAGAGTATGGACAACTGAAGCTAGGTTATCCTTGTCCAGATAGGGGCGTAGCTGGGCCACCTGAGCCTCAAGTGACAGAGATGGTTCTAGGAGGACCGCCAAGCTACAAACCTGCTCCTTCAGGAGGAGTGCAACCCCAACCAGAACAGGTTGAACACCTCCCATCCAGAGTTAATTGTAGTGGCCTACCTTAGAAGGCTATTGTATTTTTTAGTAAGATAATACTTTTGTTGTTATGTGAAATCACCTGGAATGTGCAGCACTAAAACAATGGGGTCCACTTCTTTACATAAGATTTTGCCATTTATCCGTCAGAGTGGAAAGCAGCACAGGAAAGTATCAACCACACCATTCGAGTAATGAATGAACTGGGCCTCAATATGAGGCACCTGTTATTTTGAGTCAATCTATGCTGAGTTCCAGGTGCAAGTGCCACATACTGAACCACACGATGTGGGAGCAATGTAGAGCATACTCTTCTTCTGTTCTCTGCACACAATGAGCATGCAGGCAGGAGTGATGCCAGTATTTATTCATCATGGATTACCAGTGAAGGTTAGATCTGCACTACTGCTTTATAGCAGTATTGAAATGCACTGATAACTGTTGGACCACATTACACATTCCATACACCGCTTTTATAGTGTTATTTCCTGCTTTTTATTCCACATTATTCAAAATACCACAACAAATGTCATTGTGTGGCCTCTGAGATGTAAATGTACAAGTGGGATATAGCGTTACCATGATGGGATCGTAATGATTTGGCACAAGATGCAGATCTGGCCAAGTTGCACACTACTGCAAGTGTAATTTTTGAGTGATCACAAGAGCATACCCAAAGCCAATCTTTTCCAGGCTTGATGTATGGCATTAAATGAGCAACTCTACAGCAGAAAATGGACACACATTTACTTAAACATGCAATTTTCATATGTAAAGAAAGTCATGAGAATGGACTTTCAGAGCCAGTTAATATAAGTTAGTTAACACAAAACACACTTAGGCCATAGCTAGACGGGCTTTATCCCGGGGCGAACCCTGGGATAGTCCCTGTGCGTCCACATGGCGCACAGGGGATCCCGGGATCAGGGAGAGATCATCCTTCCCTTGCCCCAGGATATAGACCTCGCCTTTGGCTCTGTTTTTCCCGTAGTCCTGGACTGAGCCCAAGACTGCATAATGTGTGTCCAGGTGCCGGGGGTTGACCCGGCTCTGTGCGATTCCTCGCACAGAGCTGGGACCTGCGCCTATCGGGGGTAGGGCTGGGGGAGCGGGAAAAGAGAGTTAATTTTTTTTAAAAAAAACCTTACCTTTAGTGCACGAGTGTTCATGTGCTGCTGTTCCTTTAAAAAAAATGGTGGATGCGACGCCTCTCTTGCTGAGGTTGTCGCGTGTCACATATAGACAGAGGAGGGATCTCACGTTAAACACAACGCAAGATCTTCCCTGCTCCGTCGCGAGATAGCAGGTAGGTCTAGCTAAGGCTTTAATCTACATTTTGGGTGACAAATCAACTCTTACCACAGTGTTGTGGCTGCCGTTGAAAGATCACTGTATTGCCATATTACGAGTGCACATTATACGTTTATGAAAGTAGTTGGCATTCACATATTTCCACATATTTATATGGAGTTTTCCATGAAAAAATATTTCCTGCTTCATCTTTAGTTCCCTTTGCTCCCATTTATTCCTAAAGAAACTATGCCCTTCCACAGTGCATCCAAAGACAACACCAATTTTCCTGGCATCTAGTCACACACAATTAACCTAAACCTCATCAGCCCATTGATTACAGAATGTCAATGGCACATCAGTCCATTGATTATAGAACTCATGTCTGTTTTAGTTCCTCCAAAATATAATAAAAACCCAGATATAGTTCAGTTCAACCAAGCAGGAATAGACAGAGATCTGCAGCAACAATAATCAGCATTGCTGACTGTTTGAAACTGCAGTCCTTCTCAAGCTGTCTGCAATAGTTCCAATACTTTGCAACTTAAAACACTCCTTGTGAGTTGCAAATTGCTCCCTGTGGTTAGCGGCTATTGGGCGGTATAGAAATGCCATAAATAAATAAGTAAATAAATATGGCCTCGAAGACACCCACAACTTTACATTTTCTAATTGTTAAAACATAGATTGTAGCTCTTAAGAGTTTTTGCCTCTGATCGAACACCCATTCTGCTAGGACAAGAAGAGTAAGTTTAATGGGAAATACTCCGTGTAGCAGCGCTGGCGAATTTCGCTGTAATAAGCTGCATATATGCTTGCTTGCATTTGTATCCCCCCTCCCCCCAGGTCCCCTTTAGCTCAAGCTTGAGATTTCAGTTATTCTGCAAACAAGCCTCAGGAGACATACAATTACACTCCCCTGGAGTCTCACCCCTTATAGCGTCCACCTGTAGCCAGACCAAGATAGCATCCCAGTGCAATGAATTAGCACTCTAAGCTGATTAGAGCAGCTTGGCACAACTCTATTTTATTGACACAATGAAGAGAGGACAGAAAAGGACCTGAAATGAGAAAATCATTTCCATGCTGACTGAATTAAAAGGACAAAAGATCTCCTTGCAGTTGCAGCATTCAATTTGTTGGGTGAGGAGAGTGGGGGGAGGAAGCCACTTAATGGATCACAATAGATCTGAGCAGACAGACGAAATTCAAAACTTCAGCATGTGTGTGATTAGGAGTTAAACATATTCTAAATCATTTTGCCCATACACATAATTTCAGTGATTGTTTAGCTCCATTATTTGGGGGGTGGGGAGATCAATAATAATGCAATATTTTTATCTGCTTAGATGCCTTGCATTTCATTTTTTTAATCATAGCGCATTGTTCAGCAATAGGTTTGGCAGCAAACCTAAATTGGACTTAAATGAATGCTTGTGATGTTTCTTGGTTCAGAGCAGTGAATTAATGCCTTTTAATATATGGGTAGTAATAATACAAACTCATCTCATTCCCAAGAAGGCTTAAATTGATTCTAAATCATGAGGATTATTTGACATCATTTAGCAGAAAATAAACTTACTGCAACTCAGTGTATCAGGGAAATGTATGAGTCTATGTCATTACAAACAGCTATCTCATTAAATTTCAGTTTACGCTAACAATAATAGGAAAAGAAATACAGACTGCCGAGGTTCCTGTGACTGATCTGTATAATTATTTTCAAAACAGGTGTGTAATTTTGTTCATGAGTTTCAAACCAGGAGCTATTTGTCTCATTTTTTTTTACATAACCTTAAAAACCAGCCCCTTAAGGCTGCAGTACTATACACACTTACCTGGGAGTAAGTCCCACTAAACCCAATGGGTCTTACTTCTCAGTAGGCATTCAAAGGATTGCACTGTAAGCATGCTACAGTTATCAACATCATCACATCCATTGTCATTGTTTTCTAATTGTTTCAAAGCTTGGATGTGACAATTAAAATATATTTTCTATTAAACTATTGTAACAATTATCTACACACTTTGAAAAATTGTTTTTGCCCCAATCTTCGGAGACATTTAGCAGTAACTCGCTGATTTAAACTCACAAATGAGAAAACCTATATATATTGCATTACATACATATACATCAAATACCTATGGGCAAGTCTTTAAAAAGAGACAACAAAAGCATCTTCCCCTTTTCCAAACTCCCTAAACCTACAATAGTCAGGATCTAACTGTCCTTTAATTAGTTTTACCTTTTAGCGTGACTGTTTTCTCAGTCTAGGTTTTTTCCTTCCTTTTCTTTCATCAGTGTTTTACTGATCTACAATCTCTAATTGGCCAATTGTGCTGTTAATACAAATAAAACTATTTTACATGGAACAAAGCGGTAAAAGCTCTAGAAGACTGGTTGCAATGATTTACAAAAAGAAAAAAAATATGCCGAATATTAATAGGGGTTTTTTTTAATAGTCATCATTATAGTGGTATATTTAAACAAGGTATTAAACAAAGAATGACAAAAACACAAGTCCCTGTCTGATACAGGATGCACAAAAATAATGAATATTTTCTAGAATACCACATCTTCATAAAAGTGGATAATCGTTAGAAGACATTGGAAGGAACATATGTTTTGGTTTGGTTTGATAGCTCCCATTCATATCAGTGTGACAAATGTCCGCATGGCTCTAATCACCAAAGGCACTCCATAATTTTATTCCCTTATTCCAGAACTTCAGAGTCATACAGAACATTAATGGGCATCCCTTATTTCAGACACAATGACTCCAACATGTCCCTTGTTTTGGAAATGATAATCTGGCAACCCCCGTAAAGACTTCAGTTACAGAGAGGATGGCTGACACAGCATTTGGTTAACAGTCATACCATGAATCCCTGAACGAGATTTTCATTTTAGAAACATTATTGATAGCTGCATAACCCTTTGGAGGAAGAAAAATGCAAGGTTAAGTGTTCAAGATCACACAATGGATGACAAAACAGAAATTACTCGAAAAGGGTGTTTCCCCCCCTTCCCACCTCTGATGGACTGAACTAAGCACTTTATATAAAAAGCGTGTATATAAAGCTTTGGGATATTTTAACAAACTCAACGTAGTGTAACTTTGCTGACAGCTTGTCACATTTCACTGACTGTTGGTCTGGGATCCTGTGATAACATCTGCATTCACTCAGGGTGAAAGCTTAGCATAAGACAAAAAAAAAGAAAAAAGAGTAGGCCCTGCCACATAATGTTCCATCATTCTGTCGGTTCTGACATGTCATCTGAATTTTTTGAATCACTAAACACTTTTGGGACTCTGGTCCTTATTATCTTTTCTTAGTTTCTATACTCATTCGGCAATGCTGAAAAACTTAAAATCTGAAAACAAGGTACTGGATGGCAGCTTTTTTTTTTTTTTTTTTGGTCTAATCCTCAGGCCCTCATTCATGCTCACTGTTAATCTCTTAAGACATTATAAAACTGTTAGACAAAGCAACGTGAATACCTCTGCTGTCCTCAAGAATGGGAGGAAACCAAGGAAAATCTGGATCATGCTAAGCTTTTCTTTTCACCGCAGAAATGGTAACTTAAACCTGTTGCATCAAATTATTTATAATTCCCAACACTGAGGCAAATATGTTTCTCCCTCCTTCCCCCCCCCCACACTTTTTTTACCCACTGGAGAAGAAAAGGCACCAACAACATTGCAGGGGAACAAATACTATTACGAAATTTACAGGGCATATCAGGCACATCCCTGGCCATGTAAAAATACAATTGGGAAGCCTATCAGAATATAGGCAAATTGGTTTTTAAACTTTTGATTGTTTAATCATTAAAAGCACATGCCATGAAGAACTTAAGAAGAGCTGGACCAGACGAAGGTTCGTCTAATCTAGCATTCTGTTCACACAGTGGCCAACCCGCTTCTCTACAGGATACCCACAACCAGAACATTACAACAGCATCCACCCACCCATGATCCCAAGCAACTGGTGTACATAGGCTTACTGCCTTTGATACTGGAGTTTGGTCATTAACTCGTTATGGCTTGCATCTGTGGCCTTAGCTAGACCAGGCTTTATCACGGGGCGAACCCCGGGATCATCCCCATGCATCCACATGACACACAGGGGATCCCAGGATCAGGGAAGGATGATCCCTCCTTTGCCCCAGGACAGAGCCCTCCCCTTTGGACCTGCTTTTTCCGTGGTCTCGGGCTGAGCCTGAGACCGCAGAACGTGTGGCCCATTGCCGCAGTTTGACCCCACTCCGTGCGATTCCTCACGTGGAGCCGGGAGCCACGCACGGGGTGCAGCACTCCTCAGGAGCACTGCGCCCAACAGGGGTAGGGTGGGGGGAGCGGGGAAATTAAGTTATTTTTTTTTAAAAAAAAACCTACCTTTAGCGCATGAGCGTTCGTGCACTCCGTCTTCTTTAAAAATTAAAAAATGGCAGGCGCAACGCCTCTCTTCCTGAGGTCGTTGTGCCTCACGTGTAAATGGAGGAGGGATCTTGCGTTAATCGCAACGCGAGATCTTCTCTCCTCCGTCGTGGACTATCAGGTAGGTCTAGCTAAGGACTCGGGCTCCCATTGCTATATAAGGAGTGGAGATAGGCTCCTTACATAGCGAAATTATATTCCATAGGCCTAAATTCAGGAAATGGATGATTTGCATTCCAGAGGAATATGTGAGCTCCACTACATCTGTAGAGTCGCCCACATTTGGGAGTTTCCCTTTCAGTATCTGCCCCCATAGAAGCTCTGAACCACACATTCCCAAAGGTAGCCGGCAGTTTGTGAATATGGTATGTTTAATGGATGTCCAGGATAAAGCATGTGAGCACCTGTGACAGTTACAGCACAAAATGGAGAGGTGTGGGGGCATAGATGCACATTCGGACCTTAGGATTTATAGGATGTGAAGGCTCACGACAAAATGACACTGGAAGTCAAAACATTGTTTAAGAGCAGACAATAGAACACAGGACTACCATATTCTTGTACAGCACCTATTCATTTCAGTGGGGCTCCCTGTTGCACTATGCCTTAACTACTGTCCGTAAACAGAGATGGAAACTTGTGTTGATCAGAATAAATGGTGATGTCCAGTGCCATCATATGCATGTTTACTCAGAAATAACTGTGCCTAGAATTGTAATTTTTAAAAATAAATAAATAAATCAGACTTCTACTTGCATCTGTTCCAAAATCTTTTACAAAAAGAAGTTTGCAGTTCAAATTGCTCCAAATTAATTTGAAATGAACACCTGAAATAAAACCATTGATCTGAGTAGCTATGAGGTAGACCGGGGGCTGCCTATACGGCAGTGGGTTGCTGCCACAATAAGCTAAACCCCATGTTTTTGCTGCTTTGGGGTGGCAGCTAATCCCGAGGCTGCAGCAAAAGCACCGGGTTTCTAGTGGACAGGGCTGTGCCCTGCCTTCTGCCCAGACGGACAGCGACCAATCGGGGGGTCATCATTCACCTGGGCACGGCTGTACTGCGACTCTGGAGTGAGGATAGATGGTGGATGTAGTGTACTCGCCTCGCTCCAGAGAAAAAAGTTGGGGTAAGTTCCCCACATTTTTTTTTTCTCACGATGGTAGCGAGAAGGCTGCTGTGGTGCATAATTGATGCAGCGTCCATGAATATAACAGCCCCCAGAATGCAGTAAAAAAAGAGCATCATCATTATTATTATTATTATTATTATTATTATTATTATTATTATTATTATCTTTAGTTATAAGCCACTTAAAATTGCTAGTGACTGTATAAAAGTAATAAGTAAACATGACTCATTCGCAGGCTTATAATCTAAAGACAAGATACATTAGGAAGAGAAAAAGCAGAAAGGGGAAGGAAAATTAATTTTAAAGCATTTATCAGAAGTTGGTTGTTTTAAAAATAGTTATTTTTAACGTGTTTTTATTCTTTTATTCTGTTTGTTATTCACCGCTCTGAAATTTCTTTGATGCGGAGCAGTATATAAATATTGCAAATAAATAAATAAAATTAATTGGGAAAACAGCCATCTCACTTTTACAGGATTGCTGTTTGAAATCTGCGGTGGTTCGGGAACCCCAACTCTGCCCTATTAGTCTTGAGGCCCATACTCTGATATGTTGGTTATCGGGTATTTGTTTGTTTTTTGGACTAGCAAAGTGCATATCAATATGACAGATAGCATTGACTTTCCCTTATAAAATTGAAACACTGACTTCTACAGGAGAAAGCTTGCCATTAATGGTGACTGTGATGACCACAACCTGGACAGGTTTAAAAGGTGATTAGACAAATTCATGTAGAATGAGGCTATCAATAGCTGTTAGTCCTGATGACCATATATTACCTCCAGTATTTGTATGTTGGGGAACACAGGTGGAAGAGTGATATTGCTTTCATGTCTTGATTTAGGCTTCCCATAGGCATTTCGTTGGCCACAGAATGCTGGACTTGATAGGCCTTTGGTCAGATCCATCACAGCACTTCTTATCGCTATATATAAAAGCCCAGAGGCCTCCTCCAAGCCACTTATGCAAATAGGAGAGAAAGCAGAGGCAGTGGATTGGCCTACTGGTTGGTGATGTCACAATGACATCACCAACCAGTAGGCCAACCCACTGCCTCTGCCTTCTCTCCTATTTGCATGTTTATTATTATTATTATTATTATTATTATTATTATTATTATTTATATAGCACCATCAATGTACATGGTGCTGTACAGAGTAAAACAGTAAATAGCGAGACCCTGCCACATAGGCTTACATTCTAATAAAACCATAATAAAACAATAAGGAGGGGAAGAGAAAGCAAACAGGCACAGGGTAGGGTAAACAGGCACTGGGTAGGGTAAAACTAACAGTATAAAGTTAGAACAAAATCAAGTTTTAAAAGCTTTAGGAAAAAGAAAAGTTTTTAGCTGAGCTTTAAAAGCTGTGGTTGAACTTGTAGTTCTCAAATGTTCTGGAAGAGCGTTCCAGGCATAAGGGGCAGCAGAAGAAAATGGACGAAGCCGAGCAAGGGAAGTAGAGACCCTTGGGCAGGCGAGAAACATGGCATCAGAGGAGCGAAGAGCACGAGCGGGGCAATAGTGTGAGATGAGAGAGGAGAAATAGGAAGGAGCTAGACAGTGAAAAGCTTTGTAGGTCAACAGGAGAAGTTTATATTGGATTCTGAAGTGAATTGGAAGCCAATGAAGAGATTTCAGAAGTGGAGTAACATGGTCAGACCGGCGAGCCAAAAAGATGATCTTAGCAGCAGAGTGGTGAACAGAAACCAATGGACTGATGTGAGAAGAAGGAAGGCCAGTGAGAAGAAGGTTGCAGTAGTCCAACCGAGAAATAACCAATGCATGAACAAGTCAGGACCTATCTTTCCTCTTTGTTCCCCTGTGTAAAGAACAACAACAAAATCACTGCATTTAGGGGGGGAAAGCAAATACTTATATGGGGAAGCCATCATTAGAATTCATCTCCATGATAGTTTTCTAAAAGCTGAGCTAAATGTTTCATGCAAATATATGTATCATTAACCTAATGGCTTTTTTTAAAATGGGAGCTGGTTTTAGAAGGACAGTTGTGATTGCAGAAGCAGCGGTGGGTGGAAGTGGGGTGGGTGTGTACGTGTGGGAGTCTAACTTTCTTTTCTGCGAGATCCCGGGGCAAGGGAGGGATCATCCCTCCCTGATCCTGGGATCCCCTGTGCGTCATCTGAATGCACAGGGACGATCCCGGGGATCATCCCAGGATTTCTCCCCATCTAGCTATGGCCAAAGTTGAGGGAGAAAAACCTGCCCTACATCTTGATATTGGCCTCCACCTCAGTGATAACCTCAGATAGCAGCTCTTTTAATTTTCTCCTCATGTTGCTAGTTCTCCTTCTCTTATAGGATAAATTTAAATCGTAATTAAACTGATCACGCTGCTCCATCTTGCTGCTTCTTGTGTTGCGCAGTACTATTCTTGCAATTGGAACTGTTTTTAATATTGTATTTTAAACCTGAGTTTAATATTTATAGGTAAACCACCGAGGGATTTTATTATATTAAGTAGTATAAAAGCATCACAAATAAATAAATAAATAAAGGGATCTCATTGACTGTTATTGAAGAAAATCAAGCATCTAGAATATGCATTGTTGAGAGTTTGTGTCAGAACCTCCCCCTGGTACCAGTAAGCTCAGTATCAGAGACGGGCATCAAGGTTAGCTCCCACCCCAACTATGTTGACAATTAGAGCTCCATAAACTCCCATGGAATTCAAAGGGATGCAATGACTTCTATATAAGGAGGAGATTCAAAGCAGACAGAAGCAATTGTGGCATCTACTGAGCATGATGAACGTGGAAAATTCTCATTTAAGCTAAAATAATGATAGAATGCTCAGCACAAATGGAGAAAGCTGGGAAATCTGTCTTTGAAAGACCTTTTCAGTAAGTTTATTTTGACTGAGAAAATGAGTACTTTGATTTTCCTACTATGAAGAGCAAATACTGGATTGCAAAGGTCAAATATCTACTGCATATTGCTGAACACAGAGAAAGTATAGGCATGCCTCCACTGAAAACATTATTGATTTATCATACTCCAATATAAAACATAACAAGAGGATGAGAGCTTATTATTCTTTCAGCAGGAACATGAATGAAGAAACGCCTCTTCCCATATGTATCTGCCTGGACCTTAAGATCATCTACAGGGGCCCTTCTCCGTGAGCCCCTGCCAAAGGAAGTGTGGCAGGTGGCTACTAGGAGGAGGGCTTTCTCCACTGTGGCACCCCGGTTGTGGAATGAGCTCCCCAGAGAGGTCCGCCTGGCACCTACACTGTACTCCTTTCGTCGCCAGCTGAAGCCCTTTTCATTCTCTCAGTATTTTAACACTTAATTTTAACTTAAATTTAAATGTTACTGTTCTAACGCTGTATTTTAATCTTATATCAATTTTGCTGCATGGTTTTTATCCTGGTTGTGCTTTTTATACTGTATTTTGTATTTGTGCTTTTAATGTGTTGGTTGTTTTATTATGGTTTTAATTTTTGTGAACCACCCAGACAGCTTCGGCTATTGGGTGGTATAAAAATGTAATAAATAAATAAATAAATGTGTGGGACACATTGGAGGCCCTGTTCTGGGTGCTCCCATCTTTGAAGCTTAGGAGGGTGTCTACCAGAGTCAGGGCCTTCTTGCTGGTGATGCTCATGCTGAGAAATAACTTTTCTTGAGACAGCCACTGCTCCTGTGTTCATTTTAGTGCCACATTAAAAAAATAACTTGAGAGACCTTTTAGCTGAGATAACTTAAAGGCTGGTATATTGCTGTTTCATGTTTCATGTTTTATTTATCTTGCTACTGCTTTATTTATTAAATTGTACTTTATGGTTTTAATTTTTGTGAACCGCCCAGAGAGCTTCAGCTACGGGGCGGTATAGAAATGCAATAAATAAATAAATAAATAAATATTGTTGGGGTGTATGTATGTATGTTATCTAATTGTTTGGAATTGTATTTTAAATAAATGTCTGTTAGCCATGCTTTAAACTTTTAACCATGCAGCACTGGTGATAGGCAGGATATAAATATCTGAACAAATGCAACCATCCCTAGCACTACAGTCTTGTCCTCATGCAATGTCTCAAACAGAAGCCAATGATTCCCATTGACTTCTATTAGAAAAATTTACAGTACTGCAACTGTGACAAGGTTGTCAATGTGGGCCAGATGTTTCCCCCGCTATTGCCACTTGGGCCAACAGAGTCCACCTCTAAGAGCTTCAGTTTTGCTTCTACCTCAACTCTGTCCCCAGCTGTAGCCCTTCTTTCCATATACATCAATAGAAGTCTTTTACACCACAAGAGAAGAGGAAGGGGCTGCAACTTGAGATAGAGTCGAATGTGGACAGGAAGGAACTGACCCCATTCCGTACCCTGGCGACCCTAATGTCAGGGGATTAGGGTTTTTTGATGTGTTGCAATTTGATTGATTCTAGTTTTTTGGTTGTACACTGCTTTGGAACTCTATACTGAAATGCACTATATAAATAATTCAAATGAACGAATGCATAGAGTAAAAAAGTGTCATCAGCAATAGCCTTATGCTTTCTCCCACAGAACTTTGTGGAAGCCAGTAACTTCTATGTGAAAAGGGGGGAAAGGAGCCTATTAGACTGGCAGGAACTTGACCATTATCTCCTTGTAATGAGAGCGACAATCTTAGCAAAGATCAGATAAGGAAGTATCTGTCCCGATATGAATCTTCCCAGATGCTAAGATCTTCAGAGGAGTTCCTGCTCCAAGTCTTCTGATGAAGATTTCAGTGGCACCTTCCTTAGGGAAAGACAAATGCCCCATGACTTTCTGAAGATTAATTAAGACTGCAGTTCCATGCATGCTAATGCTCTGAGAGTCAGACCTTTTTTCTTTTCTTTTTTTAATATAATGGGTTTTAAATCTGAGTAAACATGTATAGGACTGTTGCTTTTGTCCTAGAGGATGACTTTTGTCCTAAAGGATCTTTGGGGGAACTGGCTAAATCACACTTTTTGCTACTGCTGCTGCTATCTCTTTTACTTGTTATTATATCCTATTGGTGTTTTTTTTTAATATTGTGTTATTAAAACATTTTCATATGTGAGCCACTTAAAGTACTCTTGCTGTGAAGGAAGGCACTTCCTGTGTTACTTCTTCGCACAGCACATAGTTACATTAGGGAATTCGCTACCACAAGATGTAGTGATGGCCACCAATTTGGATGGCTTTAAAAAGGGGTTAGATAAATCCCTGGAGGAAAAGGCTATCAATGGCTACTAGCCCTGATGGTTATGTGCTACCTCCAGTATCCAAGGCACTAAGCCTGTATGTTCCAGTTTCTGAAGAACATGGGTGGGAGGGTACTGTTGTACCATGGCCTGGTTTGTTAGTCCCTGGTTGACAGCTGGTTGGCCACTGTGTGAACAGAGTGCTGGACTAGATGGACCTTCAGTCTGATCCAGCATGGCACTTCTTGTGTTACTATGTTCTTATATAGATTTAACAATAAAATATCCATGTGCTTCTTTATCACTGTGCCATCAAAAGGTACAGTTTAGGCTAAAGAGCTAAAACATCAATACTCCTTTTGGTTACCAGGTAGGTGAGTTGTCCCATCCTGCTCCTTTCTGTACTCAATTAAAAGCAGCAAAACAATTTTATCATCTGTTAAAAATGATGGTGGCTATTGCCTGGGTAACATACTGACTCAGGATTAATGGATTGGCTGAAATGCTCTTTCTCTCTCTCTCTCTCTCACACACACACACACACACACACACACAGAGTAGAAAATGTTTTGCCAGCACAGGTGTCGAAACACTGTACATGTCCTAAAGAATATCTTTCCAGTGTGACACCTCAAAGGATCAAAGCAACAAACAGAATAAAACTTCGCAAAAACATCAGAAATGACGCCCCTAAAATTGTACATATGAAACATGACATTCATAAAAGGTGAGTGCAGCATTCTGTGTTTCTGAAATTTGTTCAATTTACATTTTAATGTGAACTTACTTTATTTTCCAAATATGTGAACTGAAACACAGTCATGCATCCATATTCACATTTCTTTAAATTTGCAATGAAGTTTTCCAATTAAACAAATGCATAGAAAAACGCATATATTAGAGGAAAATGTGCACAAAAAAACCCATATATTAGTGAAAGAAGTGTACAAAACTGCATTGTACAAAAATGTATAAAACCATGAGCCAAAATGATGTAATGGTTTAAATGTTGGACTGGGACTCAGGAGATCTGGTTCTAGTCCCCACATGGCCGTGAAGCTCACTGGCTGAATTTGAGCCAGCGACTGAAACTCAGTCTATCTATACTCACAGGGTTGTTGTGAGTATAAAATGGGAAGGAAAAGGACCATGTAAGCCACCCTGGGTTCCATGCAAGAGGAAAGATGATGGGATATAAATGTAATAATAAATATGAATGAATGAATGAAATCTTTATTGCTAAAAGCGATAAGCCATCATAATTTAACATAGAAAAATAAAATACAAGTAAAAAGATGAGCTGTACATAAATGGAATAAAATAGATAATTTAAAATAAAATAAAAAGATAAAAATGCAAGAATATAAAAATACAAAATCACATTTACATAAATAAATAAAATTATATTATGAAAAATTGCTTGCAAAAACTGTATGTTAGGAAAAATGTGTATATTCAGAGAAATATGCATGAAAATATCTGTGAATATTCATGGAAATGTTAAAAAAAATACACAAATGGATGTGCGAACGGGACAAAATGAACTTCAAGTTGGAAAAATTAGAAATGGAGAGAAACTGAAAGTGACAGATTCATCCATCCCTATTCCAAAACTTTACGCTGATTGTGATCACGCCCCCCCCCACATACATACATACACACACAATTATAGAGAGAGATTCTGCAACTATAGGTTGACAGACCCTTATCCTCATTCTAATCTGTGGCAGGAAAGGAGGTTAAACAGAAAGACTAGCTGAGTACCCCATCAGGGAGTAGTTGTCTGGTGGAGCTGTGGGAATGGGGGAGGAATGGCAGAGGCTCTGCGGGGGTCTTGACAAGCCACAGGAATGGGCCGGATGGCAGAATAGAGGCCCAGGAGCTACAAGCTGTGGTGCACAAGTGGGAGAACGTAAGCTGGGGAGAACAAGTACTTGGTAGTTTGCCAAAGCACCAAAATACCAAAGCCACCATCTGAAAGATAATGACCAAAGTCACTGTTGGTTAGTTTCGCTGTAAACTAACTGAACAAGGCAGCTTCTCCCTTGCTTCTCTTTAAGAATGTCACACTCTCCCAGTGTGTACTTGCGCTCTGTCTCTTCACTGCTTGTTGAGCCATCAAAACACACCTTTGTTTCATTTTGCATGCAGTTTTCACCTCTGACCCAAGAAACTAGTTGTAGGCTTCCTGAACTTTATTGCCTGTTAATAGACTGCTGGCTCTCTTTTCAGCGGTTACAGAAACGCAAAGAAAAGACATTTAATTAAAGACTCACAAAGCCCAAGTCTGAAAAGCGAAGTCAGTATGCTTCTTTTTTTTTTTTTTAAGAATAATATGTTTGAGGTGCTTTTGATATTCTTTACAAGTTTGTGCCACCCTTTCAACAAATAAGAAAGACATCACTGATTTAATTATCTTCCTATAGAACAATGGCATAACAAGCTGAATAGTGCTAAATGATTGATCTGGATCATTCATCTTCTGCTTCCATCTATCTACACATTTTGTTTCTTTCGAGGCGTCAGACTGATGTCCGTGTCATGGAGCAGTCCAGGGCTTTCATCAAACACACCCAGATGATCTTTCCTTCCCACTATTTCATGGCACATGGTTATAATTTTGCCCATATTTCTTTGTCACTGGATGCTATTAGCTACATCTGTTCAATTTTTTTGCCTCCTACTTGATTCAGCTACAGAATGGAAGGATTTTTTAAAATAAATAAATAAAAGGTAACCAGTTAATTTAAAAGCGAATATTTTGCTGCTTTTCTCACTGTTTTGATGAGTGAACAAATTATCCAGACCTTCCAAAAGGCATTTTCTATTCCAGTTAGAGGACATTATTATGGCCTACATATATTATTTCATATTAAATATTACATATTATTTCATATTATGGCCTGCATATATTACTTTATATTAAAGATGATTTAGCACCCCACTTTATTCAAATTAGAAGAAAACTCAGCAAGTGTCTTAAACTTTATTTTATAAAGAACTTAATATAATTTTTGAACACCATGCTTCCACCCCCACCCCGTTGACAAGAGCAATAAACTCCGCTTAATACAGACATGCATTGAATATCCCAAATCAACGACGTTGCTTAAGGAAACATGCCCAAACAATCAGCTTTTGACAGCTGCATCTCCTGTAATTTACAATGGCCATCGCAGTAATAACTCACCATTTCTATATTAATAAGGCAGTGAAATTTATTATGATGGTATTGAAAAGTTATTAAGTACTGCATCCCAAGTGACAAAGTGCCACAGCACTGTCACCATCCAAAAGCAGTTGCCCATCCATCACCAAGCTTTCCAGATGGTCCTGCATCTTTATCGCTCCCAGGTTGGTGACATCACCTGTTCACCCCCTCAAAATTGATGATGAAAGCAAACAGATCTATCTTACTTACATTTACCAAATCAATTTAATTTTACAGGCTGTGGCTTAGTGACATATTGACTGTTTTCCTTAATGGCATCTACTGTACTTAACGCAAGGAACTCATCTTTGAATCCCGCTTGCATAATGTGTCATTTCATAATAATTTTTTTTATCATGCATTTATTTAATGGGAAGAATTATGAGACTCTGTCAGTTTTCTTTAATTCAGTTTTATGATTATTCTGTATTTTTCTCTGTTTTAAGGTTTTGCATCTTCCTACGGAGCTGAACAATATTCACATCATTCTTTAAAGGAAAAATAAACTTTTCATCTAGTGTTAGAATATTCCCTTCTTTCAGGGATGAACTACATGTTTCATTAAGCATGTGCTTTAAAAAAAAGTATGCTTAGAAGAAGCCACACACTTTAAAAAAAATCAAAACAGCCATACAACCACCAAAATGCTTACACTTCCCAGACCTTACCATTCCCAAGATCAAAACTGAGACCTTCCCCCACCCAACCTGCAATAACATGGGGGGGACGGGGGAGAGAGGCAAATTGCCTCAAGGGGGATTCTTGGCAGGAAACCGTTGCAGTGGTTAAGGGTTAAACAACCCTCCAGCTGCGATCCCAATTCAGATTTGACAATTGAGAGTTGCCAGCTGTAAGCTTGCTTTTAAAAGCCTGTGCTTAATGTAACTTGTAGTTTGGCCTTCTGCAAAGCTTCGACCATTTTCCATCTATCTCTAGTCTTAATCATAGAATCATAGAATAGCAGAGTTGGAAGAGGCCTACAAGACCATCGAGTCCAACCCCCTGCTCAATGCAGGAATCCACCTTAAAGCATCCCTGACAGATGGTTGTCCAGCTGCCTCTTGAAGGCCACTAGTGTAGGAGAGCCCACAACTTCCCTAGGTAACTGATTCCATTGTCGTACTGCTCTAACAGTCAGGAAGTTTTTCCTGATGTCCAGCTGGAATCTGACTTCCTTTAACTTGAGCCCGTTATTCCGTGTCCTGCACTCTGGGAGGATCGAGAAGAGATCCTGGCCCTCCTCTGTGTGACAACCTTTTAAGTATTTGAAAAGTGCTATCATGTCTCCCCTCAATCTTCTCTTCTCCAGGCTAAACATGCCCAGTTCTTTCAGTCTCTCTTCATAGGGCTTTGTTTCCAGACCCCTGATCATCCTGGTTGCCCTCCTCTGAACACGCTCCAGCTTGTCTGCGTCCTTCTTGAATTGTGGAGCCCAGAACTGGACGCAATACTCTAGATGAGGCCTAACCAGGGCCGAATAGAGAGGAGCCAGTACCTCACGTGATTTGGAAGCTATACTTCTATTAATGCAGCCCAAAATAGCATTTGCCTTTCTTGCAGCCATATCGCACTGTTGGCTCATATTCAGCTTGCAATCTACAACAATTCCAAGATCCTTCTCGTTTGTAGTATTGCTGAGCCAAGTGTCCCCCATCTTGTAACTGTGCATTTCGTTTCTATTCCCTAAATGTAGAACTTGGCATTTATCCCTATTAAATTTCATTCTGCTGTTTTCAGCCCAGCACTCCAGCCTATCAAGATCACTTTGAAGTTTGTTTCTGTCTTCCAGGGTATTAGCTATCCCATCCAATTTTGTGTCATCTGCAAATTTGATAAGAATTCCCTGCACCTCCTCATCCAAATCATTAATAAAAATGTTGAAGAGCACTGGGTCCAGGACTGAGCCCTGCGGTACCCCACTCGTTGCCTCTCCCCAGTTTGAGAAGGTTCCATTGATAAGTACTCTTTGAGTCCGATTCTGTAGCCAACTGTGAATCCACCCAATAGTTGTTCCATCTAGCCCACTTTTAACTAGTTTGTTAAACAGAATATCATGGGGCACTTTGTCAAAAGCTTTGCTGAAGTCAAGATATATGACGTCCACAGCATTCCCACAATCCACAAGGGAGGTTACCCGATCAAAAAATGAGATCACATTAGTCTGACAGGACTTGTTCCTGACAAATCCACACTGGCTCTCCGTATGATGTTTATTGTCAAAACATGCATAGGATTGCGCCCTTTGGCATTCTGGCCAAGATTTGTCCTTTTACTATGAATATTTAATCCCTATAACAATATTTTTTACAGCTATGGTCTAAATACTACACTGAATACTACATTCAAACATATATTTATTTTGGAGAAAATAAAAAAAAAAGCAGCTTTTATGGTAGCTACTCCCAAAATCAGCATGGGAAGTAACTACGTCATTGGGCGGTCCCATGTGATTTCCAGAATATATACTTTAGTGGAGTAGCATAGGAAAGAGACTTGGCAAAGTGTCGATCACACCTCTGATAAAAGGCCCTCTACTCCCATATGAGGTGAGCTGCACATTAAGATCTTCTTTGCAGGCCCTGCTGCACATGCCTGCTCCATCTGAAATAAAGTGGGAAGCTGCATGGAATATGGCCTTCTGAATATTTGTGCCAACATTGTGGAACTTCCTCCCTAAGAATATGCTGCCCAGTATAGTTCCGTCAGGCTTTGGAACTGTATGAAAGCTTCAATGTGGATTAGTATTTATGTACTGCCATTATTATTATTCTCTCAAAATACTAGAACCCGGGGTGATCCCATGAAGCTGATTGGTGGGAGATTCAGGACAAATGAAAGGAAGTACGTCTTCATACAGCGCATAGTTAAATTATGGAATTCACTATCACAAGATGTAGTGATGGCTACCAATTTGGACGGCTTTAAAAGGGGGTGGAGAAATTCCTGGAGGAGAAGTCTATTAATGGCCACTAGCCCTGATGTTTATGTGATACCTCCAGTATCCAAAGCATTAAGCCTATGTGCACCAGTTGCTGGGGAACATGGGTGGAAGGGTGCTGTTGCACCATGTTCTGCTTTGTTGGTCCCTGGTCAACAGCAGGTTGGTCACTGTGTGTACAGAGTGCTGGACTAGATGGACTCTTGGTCTGATCCAGCATGGGCAGCACTTCTCATGCTGTTTCTTAGCACGCACAATAAAGGCAAGCATAAGTTTAGATCTACTTCAGATCCAGGGAACACATGGAGGCCTAAACACATGGACAGCCATTTGTATGAAATCCAATCCAATCTAATCCACATGGTTTGAGCAATTTGATGTTAGTGAAACCAAACATTATTTCTTGAAAAATTGCCTGAATTCTATAGTGATGCTTCTGCAAATGGGTCTTATTATTTTTATTATTTTATTACATTTCTATACTGCCCAACAGCCAAAAAAGTCTCTGGGGGTTTACAAAAGTTTAAAAACATAAAATACGATATATAATATAAAAACCATATACATATAAAAACAATTCTAAAAAATCAAAAATTAAAAAAAAATCTCAGTTAAAAAATTATTATATGCTATCAATATGCCTGAGAGAAGAAGAAAGTCTTAACCATATGTACCTGCCCTGACCTTAAGATCATCTACAGGGGCCCTTTCTCTGTGAGCCCCTGCCAAAGGAAGTGAGGCAGGTGGCTACCAGGAGGAGGGCTTTCTCCGCTGTGGCACCCCGGTTGTGGAACGAGCTCCCCAGAGAGGTCCGCCTGGCGCCTACACTGTACTCCTTTCGTCGCCAGCTGAAGACCTTTTTATTCACTCAGTATTTTAACACTTAATTTTAACTTAAATTTATATTTTACTGTTCTAACTCTGTATTTTAATCTTATATCAATTTTGCTGCGTGGTTTTATCCTGGTTGTGCTTTTTATACTGTATTTTGTATTTGTGTTTTTAACCTGTTGGTTGTTTTATGATGGTTTTAATTTTTGTGAACCGCCCAGAGAGCTTCGGCTATTGGGAGGTATAAAAATGTAATAAATAAATAAATAAATAAATCTGGGTGCTGACAGGATGACAAATTTGGCACCAGGCATACTTCACTAGGAAATTTATTTATTTATTTATTACATTTTTATACCGCCCAATAGCCGAAGCTCTCTGGGCAGTTCACAAAAATTAAAACCATGAAGAGCATAAAAACAACCAACAAATTTAAAGGAAATGTATTCCATTATCAGGCAGCCATCATTAAAAAGTCCCTCTCTCTTGTTGCCATCCTCTGAACTCTTCTTGGAAGAGGTGCCTAGAGGAGGACCTTCAATGACAATCATAGTGTATGGGTAGGGTCATACCAGAAGAGGCACTCCATCAAGTATTTCAGTAGTAAGCTGTGCAAGGCTTTATAGGTCGAAACCAACACTCTGAATTAGGCTTTGAAATGTACAGGCAGGCAGTGCAAGCAGGCTGTCTGTTGATCAATGTTAATGTAAATTGGAGTTATATGTTCAGACCTGGTCCCGCTATCAATCTGGCTGCTGCATTTTGCACAAGCTGCAGCTTCTGAACCATCTTCAAGGGCAGCTCCATGTAAACCATAGAATCATAGAATCATAGAATAGCAGAGTTGGAAGGGGCCTACAAGGCCATCGCGTCCAACCACCTGCTCAATGCAGGAATCCACCCTAAAGCATCCCTGACAGATGGTTGTCCAGATGGTTGCTGGTTGTCCAGATGGTTGTCCATATTGCAGTAATCTAACTTTGAGGTTACCAGCATAGACTAATAAGGTCAGGTTATCCCTGTCCAGATAAGGGCATAGTTGGGCCACCAACCAAAGCTGGAAGATGGTACCCTCTGGCACAGAGGCCACCTGAACCTCCAGTGACAAAGATGACTCCAGGAAAACCTCCAAGTTACAAACCTGAGCAGGGCAAGTGCAACCCCATCCAGAACAAGTTGAAAACCCTCCAGAAGAACCATCCATTAACAACATCTCTGTCTTGTCTGGATTGAGCTACAGATTGTTAGCCTTCATCCAGTCCATTGTGGCAGGCAGGCAGGCAGGCAGGCAGGCAGGCAGGCAGGCAGGTAGGCAGGCACTCATCTAGCACAGCCACAGTGTCACTCATTACAATAAAAAGGAGAAATAGAACTGTGTATCATCAGCATACTGATGACAACACACTCCAAAACTCCTGAAGACTCCTCTCAATCCTTTCATGTAGATGTTAATAGTAAGGGGATCAGAACTGACCCCTGCAGAAGCCCATACTGGAGAATCCATGGGGTTGAGCAATGTCCCCCAGGCACCACCTTCTGGAGCAGATCATCCAACTAGGATTGAAACTACTGTTATGCAGTACCCCAGAAGAATAATATGGTTGATCGTATCAAAAGCCACAAAAGGTCTAGGAGAATCAACAGGGTCACACTGCCCCTGTCTGAACATAGGTGACCATACAGGGTGACCAAGGCTGTTTCTGTGCCAGGAAAAGGAGCCAGGAGAAACCCTTCTGACAACTCCAGTAAAACCCTCTCCATTCCCGCTTTTTAGGAAGTAAAAAGGAGAGGTGAACCTTGGTATGTTTATCTGATAGTGGGACACTTGCAGTGGGGCTTGTATATTGTTGAATTTTTCCAATCTCATCAAGAAACATTACTGCCTTCATCTGAGATCTGTGCCATGAAAGAGGAATATTTAATCAGTTTTAGTCAAAAAAAGAAGAGATTTAAAACATTTGTCAGGTGTACAAATCACATTTTCACCCAGGGGATTTTGGAAGGTGATTCATGCTTAGGAATATTCTTTTAAAATATAATGTGCCAACCTTAACAGTTCTTAATAAATTATATGTATTATTTTGTGTCATTGCTGAATTTTGTGTCATTGCTGAATGCTATGTATAACACAAATTAATCATACTCTCACACTTACCTGAACTTTTGTGTCTCACACAAATTTAATTTAGTCTCATCATCCTATCATTAAATAACTATCTTTAAAATTAGATCAAAGATGCTTGCAAATGATGATTCTTGATTCTGCTCATTTAACATTTAAGTGAATACAATTATTGTCCCAGGCGTATATTTTTGTTTCCATGTGCATTTGCCTTTTATTTGTAAAAAAAATCTAAATAGTCTATGGAATAATTTTACATAATCTTCTATCAAGGGTACTATCTTATGGTAAATTTGCACCAAATATTGCTCTTTAAATGTTTTCCAGAACATTCCTAAAATATTTGCTGCAGTCTTCGCCTCATTCTCTTTCGTATCTGCCCAATGGCTTGGGAAACTAGGGGCACGTCTTGACGAGGAGGGTGGAGGGCGACGATTTCATGTTTTTATGATCGCAAGATCATCGCCCTCGTCTACACGCAGCGTGTGATATCATGGACGCCATTTTGGATTTATTTTTTTAAAAGGAAAATGAGCGCACGAGCGCTCCACCAAAATTGTAAGTTTTTTTTAAAAAAACACCCTCGCACTCCCCCACCCCACCCCGATGGGCACGGAGCTCCTCAGGAGCTCCGTGCCCCATTCCCGGCTCCTCGCGTTACTTGCAAGGAGCTGGGGGGAAACTGCGATGGCAGGCCACACGTTCCGCGGTCTCGGGATCATCCTGAGACCGTGGAAAAATCGAAATTAATGGGTAGGGCGATATCCCGGGGAAAGGGAGGAATCATCCCTCCCTGCTCCTGGGATGCCCTGTGCATCATGTGGATGCACAGGGATGATCCTGGGACAATTCCCGGGATATCGCCCCATCTAGCAATGCCCTAGTTCATTTGTGCACACCACAAGTGAGACGAGCCTAAAAGGGTTGGGATTACTTCTCCTTATAATATTAGGGAGTGAAGTCACTGGGGATTTCCCCTGATTATCCCCATCATGGTAAGCAGCAAAGAGACAATCCAGTTGTGTCAACCTCATCCTGGCCATAGCATCTGTGCTCACAAATGCCCAAAGAGTGAACATTGGGAAGTGTCACTTCTCTGCTCATCTGTGCAGCATCCAGGTTATGTGAGACAAATAATGTCACCTTGTGGGCTGCCAGTTGGCAATCCGTGGCCTAGCAGATTACCAAACTACAAGCATGAGTATTTCTTCTTCTCTGAGTTTGCATTTTCATAGACTGAATTTGCATTTCATATATTTTGAATGTTTAAATGTATTCTGGGGTTTCAAAGACACTCTATTACCTGTGGTTTTAAAGATGAATATTTTAGTTCATTTTAATTAATTAATTGCTTGATTAATTAAAACATGCAAATTATCAATGCCCCTCTGATTACGGTGGAAGTCATTCTCCCTTACTGGAATAAAATGTGGTGTGTTTTATTTTGTGTTTTATATTTTATGTCTGATGCCTTCTGTTTTCACTTTCCTAATATCCAAACCAAGCATTAGTATACAATGAATCCAAAAACCACTAGGGATCAGCTATGTCTCCATGAACATGATGATTAAATCTTTCAAACCACAGAACAGGAGGAACCAAAATGTTCAACAAGCTACAGAAAAGTGGTGTGTGTGTGTGTGTGTGTGTGCATCCGTGCACATGCATATACAAATTATGAGAGTACTAGGGACATATTTGAAGGTTTCTTGGAAAACAGCATTTTCTGAGTAGTTACTTTGAGCATCTTTCTCAGGACCAGAGAATGGTGAAATCACAAATTATGTGTGTCTTTGCTTATTTTCATTTTTTATTTAATTGCTGACATCTGTTTACAGTCTGTTTTATTTGTTGATTAAGAAGCAAACAGCTTTCTTTTTCTCAATGAGCTACAGATACTTGGCCTCAATGTATGACTAGCCTGCTGGCAAATAGTAAAGTGCAATGACAAACTGCAAAAAAGCTTGACCTTTGACCTTGTCTGGTGACCTCTTGTTCGATTTATACTTTAGCCAACCAATACCTGATTAGATGATGCTCAGCTTTGGACCCACAAACTGAGATAAAACTCAAATTTATAGCTTTTCATTTAAGATGCTCTACAGCACTCTAATTATAACCCGAGTATAACTATGTCACAACAGGGTTGGGTTTTTTTGTCCCAGCACAACCCATATAATAGTTGAAGCATACAAACAAGAACTGACATGATCTTAGAGATCTTATATGGGCCAAATCTTTGAATGGATATCACCGGGAAGCAATGAGGCCAAATTACATTCTATAGTGTAGGTAGGACATGAGTATGTAGCATATATTTTTTTCACACTGCTTCATAGTTTTCAGTTACAGTCCCAGTACCTTTTTATCCTAACATCTGCCCTATAAGGAGATAGTCCTATTTAATTTTTTATTATTATTATTAGAGATCAGTTTTAAACAACAACAACTTCAAGCTGTAAATGTTCCAACCTGGATACTCTTTGTTTACTACTCGCAAAATAAGATGTATATGTCTTCAAATATTGCTCATATCTGTAAAATACTTTCAAATGTGAAGCTTATATTTTAATACTAAATGCTCAACTGAATTGTGGATACATAAAGCGTCCAAGGCAACAAAATCATAAACTGCCAGGAACAAGAACAAAGGAAACCATATGCCCCTTCCCTCTTAAACAACAAGATGGAGAATCGGGTTCTATTCTACTTTGCACAGTTAAAGCTAATAAATATATACAAAAATGTGTCAAAATGTATGGTTTTAATGCTGGATCGGTCCAATATGAGGAGAGGTCTCTGTTATTTTCAACATGCCATTTTCATTTGTACAGTTAAATACATTTGGTCTCACGTACTTTGTACCTTGTCTCCAAAAAATCGACAAGAACATATGAAATGACCCCAGTGAACTATGAGATGATGTACTTGAGAAGGCATGACCTTACTGCCACACAATAAGCAGAATCAAAGCATAAAGTGATAAAGAGCCACCTTGTGGCTTTTCTGCATATATAAGAGAGATGAGAAAAGAGTAAGAACAGATGTTTTCCCCACCATAGGACTTGTTTTAAAAAGGCATGGCATTCAGAGAAGTAAAATGATAGCCCGACGTTCGCGCTGCCACTGGATGAGCATAACGCTTACGTGTTTGTAGGTGGCAAAATGTTAATGCTTCAATCTGTAGGTTCTCTAGAAGGAGTTCAAGCTCTTCCACGAGGTACACATTTTTCTGGCTCTGGGTGAAAAGAGGATAGATAGCCTGATGCTTTCAAGAAAGAAGTAGGCCTGGTCTGATGTTTTCTAAGGGCAGACATGTTGTGTGAGTGGAAGAGATACAGCCAGAGCCATTATGAGGCAAGACGGAATTTCGGAAGGGCTATATATGGGGAGTGATGGGTCAGCCCACCTGTGAGAACGAAAAGAAACTGGAGAACATCCTGTTGGGGTTTGACAGGAAGGAACGATGTGGAAGAATTTCTAGGCCTTAACTTTCCTGGATGACATGTAGGGGTGTCATTTTAATGAATGGTCTGTGATGCCACAAATATTATGACCAGCCTTGCTAGAAGAGATAATAAGTACATAACAATCCAGGCTATCTCACACTAAGAAGCTCAACATAGCATCCATAAAGCACTTTCATTTTCAGCACTCCTAAAGGTAAAGTAATAGATCTGTTTCCCACGGGGGCTTGCTGAAATGTCTTCTACTGCCTTTGACAGTTACAATAATTTCCCAATTCTATTACTATTCCAAATTGCAAAAAAGACTTTTTTTGTCAACATCATTCTGAAAAACATAAACTAAAAAAATTTGCCTGATCCCCTACCGGCCTGGTAGCCAAAATTTCAGAGGTTTGGTCCAGCAAGGTTTGGAAAGGGCCTTAGTATCATAGCGGCCACTTCCTGGAACACCTGAGCATTACAAATTAGGCAGGCATTATTCCTTCTATGTTTTTGGTGCCAACTGAAAGCACACCTTTTCCAACAGGCAGTCCCAGGAAAGTAATCTTCTCCTCGGTATGAAGACTTATTAGTTTTGTACATTACTGAGAAATGTCTTTAATATTCATGAATGTAATTAAATAAATAAATTGCTCTTAATTTACAAAATTCTCTGGTAATTAAAAAAAAAAGTTTTCAAATAATGCCACCTGTTTTCATGAAAGGATACATTTTCCTGTTATGTGACACATTCAAAACCACACCAGAAGGCCACAAAGAAAAATATCCACAGAACAATCAAAACAATCAAGTTCAGATAATGATCACCTTTCCCTGCTCCCCATCATTCCTCCTAATTGAGACATTTGAATTTGCAGAAAGGAGAAATTGATGTAGGAGGAAGTATGAGAAATAGAAAGTTACATCTACGCACTTCTACGCATCACTTCTACATCACATTATAGGTCCAGTGCTGTAATGTTATATATTCCTAAATTTTATTTTCAAAAATATTTGCAGTAAAGAATGCTATCTTTATCAAAAGCAAACCGATGAGTAATCTGACATATATGATGATGATAATAGTAATGTATACATTGTCCTACCTCCCATCCATTACTGGGATCTTTAAGACTTGGACGATGTTCTCCTACATAGGGTCCAAATCTTTCATCTACTTCAATCTTCCTTTTGGTCCATATCCCTAATCCAGCTCCAGGAATATTTGATTCTCGAAGCTCAAACTCTGATGGAATTGGGATGTCATCAGGAATGTATATTGGAGCTTTGAAAGGAGACCCCTCCTTTGGCGTGAAGGCTTCACTCGATGTTGCCGGAGAAGATTGATCATGGATACTGAGTGACAAAGTGCTTGGTTCTCCATCATTTTCAGCTGCTTCTTCCACAGGAATCTCAGGGAAGCTTTCATATACACACTCATTGTCTGAAAAGGATTCCAAACATTAAGAGCAAAATGACTGGGTGTGCCAGAGTACTATTTGGACAAACTGACTGTATATCATATGCTATCACATATAAGGCCTTAGCTAGACCTAAGGTTTATCCCGGGATCGTCCCGGGGTCGTCCCTGCCTGCTCCCGGGATCCCCTGTGCATCATTTACATGAACAGGGATGACCACGGGACAATCCCGGGATAAACCTTAGGTCTAGCTAAGGCCTCTGTCATGCATTAGCCATCATTTTTGTTTATATAGGCAATGGTGACTTTGCTTTTATGGAAAGTAATTCAACTTATGCCATTCTGGACAGCCAACTCTTACCAATCCCCCTACCTCTTGCAGCCCTTTGCACTATATCCCATTCTGTTCCAGAGCTTCCCCCAACACTCAGGAACAGTTTTTCAAGGGGGATAAAAGGCTTAAGTGGGTTGGGAGATATACAATAATCAGGTTTCCCAACTTGCATGAGTGGAAATATTTTCTGCTCAGGCAAAGCCATCACTGGATATAATACATAGTATTACAGTTTTTGACAATTTATAACAAATGTACAACCTAAAGATGAGATATGGGAAAGTCCTACACCTGTTCCTCCTTTAAAGTATGCTCATGTATATTATGTTTCTAACAACCATGAGTCTTTGCAGCTGTCATGTGTAGATATTCTTCCTACAATGTGATTTTTTAAAAAATAAAGGAAGTAACTTGTTGGAGAATTGTTTGTTTCTACATTTATATCTCACCATTCTATAACAAACTCATACTCAAGGTGGCTTTAATTATTAATAAAATTAAAAATTAACAAGAAAACAAAACAAACGAACAGCAATCAAACAATGCCAGCAACAGTAGACTAAAAATATATCATCAGAGCCTAAAAAAATGCCTGTAAGAATTGAGCAATTTTAACACCTGTTTAAAAGCAGGCAAAGTGGCCTGCTTTTAAAAGACATTCCCAAAATGTCTTTTGGGAATCTATTCTGTAGTTTAGATACCACAACTGAAAAGACCCTCTGTCTTGTCCCCACTAATCGCACTTCTGTTGGCAAAGGGACAATGAGCACAGATATTTAGCAGGTTCAGATGAGAAGAGCCAATTCTTGAAATAAAATGGCCTCACGCCTTTAAGTGCTTTAAAAATCTAACCCAGCACATTGAATAGAGCCTGGAAACAAATTGGAAGCTAATGAAGTTCAAACAAAATTGGCTAATATAATATAATCTATCCTGCCGACCCCAGACACAAGCCTGGCAACCGCATTCTCACCCAATTTATGTTTAAAGACTGTTCTCAAGGGCAGCCGCACATAGGCCTTAGCTAGACCTAAGGTTTATCCCAGGATCGTCCCGAGATCGTCCCTGCCTGCTCCTGGGATATCCTGTGTGTCATTTACATGAACAGGGATGACCCCGGGACAATCCTGGGATAAACCTTAGGTCTAGCTAAGACCATAGAGTGCATTACAAGAATCCAACCTGCAAGGGAACTACGGTAACATACGAATGACCAAGGCTTGGCTTGACGTCTCCAAAAAGTGTTGTAGCTGGTTAACCCTATAAAATCATTCCTGTCCACTGTGGAATTTGAAAAGGGAACATGGAAACTACCATTAGTAGCACCCAAATCTGACTTTCAGATAACTGAGGGCATGTCTACACTATGCAGTTATCCCAGGATCAACTCATATGATGCACAGGGGATCCTGAGGGGAACCAGGAATGGGCAGAGACTTTCCCCAGGATAACTGGGACCTCAGTTATCCTGATTTTCCTACGGTCTCGGGAAGATCACGAGCTCCGCAGGGGTGTGGATGACAGTCCCAGCTTCTTCCTCCCTCCTCCAGCTTTCAAAACGGGCACAGAGCTGTCGTGGGGGGCTCAGTACCCTTCGGGGGTGGGGGAACAGCAATTTCGCCACCCATGGGATAGTGGGGGGATTGGCCATGGAGGTTTTTGTTTTGTTTTTTTAAAAAAGACATCTTTCCCCCTGGATTGGGGCCACGTGAATAGGCTCATCTAAATATATATATATATATATATATATATATATATATATATATATAGTGCCCGCGGCATCCCTCTTCCGGATAGAAGCTGGGGGAGGATCGCAGAAGCAGGTAAGTCCGTGATCCTCACCCTCCCTGCTGCTACACCCTTTGGTGTAGATGAACCCTGAAAATAGCTATGAACATTACTGATAAATAATTTACATAAGGGATGACAGGTTGTGTTAGGGCTGAACTGCAGGTTGTGAAACAATCTCTGCATGATGGCTTCTGTATATGACAGTCAAAACATGTAGACTGTGAGAACTGTAGACTGTGTAGAATCTATAGCTATGCCGGTTTTCTATTTAAAAATAACAAAAATAAGGAAGCATTTGAAAATCTTATTCTGATGCATGTGTAGACAAGGTCTCAGTCACACCACAAAACTAATACATTTTAGAGAATGCACAATCCTATGCATGTTTATTGAAAAGTGATTCCCATAGTGTTCATTGTGAATTAGTCCTAAGTAAGTGTGCATAGGAGACTTGTGCATAGAAAACAATACATTTATCTGGTCCCTCAAGTTATAAGAAAGAGAGACTCTACACACCAATGTAGAGCTGTATTACAGCTACCTGTAATATTGTAAATATGTGTAAATGAACATATTTGCTCACATACTTGGGGTGGGATCTTCATTCAGTGATAGAACACTTACTTTGAATACAGAAGATCCTAGGTTCAAGCTCTGGTTTCCTGAGACCCTGGAGAACTGACATCAGAACAGATAAACAATACTAGGCTAGATGGATAAATATTCTGACCTGGTATAATGTTCCACATTACGTATGTAATGCTATTCTATGGTTGGCTAAAGTTTGGGGAGTAAAGTGACCCCTTAGGTGAAAGGTTGGTCATCCCTGATATACAGGAATGGTAGAATCAAAGGTTTAGGTTAGTAGGGAAGCTGAGAAGTTACATGTAGAATAATAGAATAGCACAGTTGGAAGGGGTCTACAAGGCCATTGAGTCCAACCCCCTGCTCAATGCAGAAATCCACTCTATAAGGGTCTTCTGGTTGGATCTTCCTAAATTGGGCATCACATTACTAAACACCATATTAAATGATCAAGGATGTGAGAATGTATATCTCCAACAGCTGAATGTTATATTTTCACAATCAACAATTAATTGTTTGTTTCTTCACCCCAAACCATCACAAAACCTGGTAGAGCTTAATTTGAATGTCTGCAACCTACTCTTGTCACAATCCATAAAGACAACTTATTTCTTCCCACCCTATACACACACACCTTGCTTTCTGACTGATGAACAGCTTTAGAGATCTTGAAAGCTTGCACGTTTTTGTGATCTCTGAGATGGCCTAATAAAGGTGTTGCCCTAATATGGATTTTGGAATATCTCCCACATTGAAGCCCAAACATTCCTTGGTAGCTCGTTACAAAAATAAATAGAACTTCCTTTAACTAAATGAAAGAAAACAGCTCATTGCTACTTTTTCACTAAAACAAGATGTTCAAGTTGCAAGTGACCATTGGAGAAATATTGGCAAGAATGTTTCCCACCCAATAATTCATGTTTAATTTGATTATGACTGCATTTCTAAACATGTTTCAAATCACCTAGGCTGTGCAGGTCAGAAAAATATGTACTTTCACACATTCTGTTAATGAGAGGCTTTCTTTGTTCACAGAAAGTATCCTCCTACGTTTACAAAGGGAGAAGTCCTTATGGGTACTAAAGGTATTTTTGCATCTTGATCTCCTAATCCTTATGAAAACAGATGTTGGGAGGAAAGCATCCTTAATTTCCTTAGCCAGCATAATTTATCTCTACACGAAACAAGCTGCACAAAACCTAAAAGTGGGTAGTCATATATACACAATTGTTGCAATTTTGAATTCCAGGCAGACCTCTTTAAGATCATAAAATTGTCCCCATTAGGAATTGAGTAACATAATTGCAATGTCTGAGTTGGGGAATAGAATAGATTAGGTAACATGGAACTTTAGACATTTCCCTTCATTAAAAAAAAAACTCATTGCTATTTTGCAATAAAAACATGAGCAAGCTTCAAAGGAAACCCTGTAGGAAAGGTTAATTGCTACTAAAAGACTAGGGTGGACACTGGGGTGTGCATATTCTGCACAAACGTGTTATGTTGGCAGGAAAGAATGCACATGGCTCGCGCTGGGATGTTCCTGATGAAGATGATAGAGCAGCTCTGTGCCAAGACTAATGCCAGAGCGTTAACCTCTCCGGAGCCTGGGGTCAGTTTAAACAGTAACCCGGGCTTCTGTGTGGAACACAGGGAGGGGGGTAGACTTCCTTCCACTTGGAAAAATGCTTAACCGTTTAGCATACTTTTCCATTCCAAAGGCTATAAAAGATCGCAATATTGTGTGAGACAGAGAGTTAGGGAATTTAAAGCAGCCAGTGCCCCCTTCACCTTCAGCTGCGGTAGCTAACAAGCCAAATATAGAGATAGGTTTGTGGTTACAGCTAAGTGCAGTGCTACAGAAGACCAGAGCCTTATGGATTCGGCAATTCCACAAGCATGCTGAGGTAGTGCAGAATGTGGCATGTGGTGCAAAATTCATCATTTTGAGATTGAGAATCTCTTCTCCCTCCCTCCCTCCCTCCCAAAGTAAAATTTTAGCCCTTAAGACTGCATTATTTACTTATTATTTTTGTACCCACCTTCTACCCAAAATTGACAGTCAAAACAGCTTACAGAAACAATTAAAATAGATTCAAACAATAAAGCAATACGTTAAAAAAAACCCAATAAAAATGTAACAATTACAGAAAAAAATATGTTAATAAAAACTGCAACCAGTCCAACAGATCCACTTACAGGCTACAGGCCTTCTTAAATAAAGCGGTCTCTGCCTTCCAGCAGAAGGACAGCAGAGAGGCAGCAAATCTAGCCTCCCTTGGGAGGGAGTTCCACAGCCTGGGAGCAGCCACTGAAAAGGCCCTCTTTCGAGACCATCAAACGCACCACTGATGGCCTCTCACTACTTTGAACGTGCAGGCAAATACCTTGTGAAATCACAGAAACCAGGAGACCTAAGCATACTTTCCAAGTTTAGGGTCATGGAATAACCTTTTGTTTGTCCTTTCCCCATATCTATCAGAAGCAGTGTAAATTATATTATATTTTTATTTACTTTTAAGACCACAGTTCGCACAGCTTCAGGCAGTCCTAACAGATATTTGTGAACAAAAATGGCTGTAACTCTGAAATAATGCTGACGGTTATTTCCTAACAGGGCTGTAGCCAGCCTTCCTTGCTACGACTGGCTGCAGTATATAAAGATATTTTCCTAATCTAAGAAGAAGCTTTCATTTTTTTAATTTTTAAGCTCTAGTGGAGGCTTCAGGGATGGAGAGGGAAAGAAGCAGGGATGGCTGGACATACCTCTAGCCCCAGATTCCCAGTCTCTTTCCCTCCTCGCCCATGGGGATGCCTCCCTTTCCCCATCTCTCTACACCAGTTATGAGGGGGAAGGGAGCACAGTTTCCTGCCTCCAAACATGAAGGCCTGTCTATGGAGCCAGGAAACAGAACAATCCTATGTCTCCTTATTTATTTATTTAATTTATATAACGCCCCATAGCAGAAGCTCTCTGGGCAGTTTACAAAAGTTAAAAACAGTGAACATTAAAAAGTATACAAAATTTAAAACCATCAAACTATAAAACAACAGTATAAAACAACAGTATCCATTTAAACAACAACAGTTCTGGGGTCCATTAAAAAACAAACAAACTTCGCATATGTTGTTAAATGCTGTTAAATGCCTGGGAGAAGAGAAAAGTCTTGATCTGGCGCCGAAAAGATAACAATGTTGGCTGGGGGATAGGATTGCTCCCTCTGTTAGCTAGTTAGTTCTATTTATATCCTTCATAAAAAAACAACAATATGAAAAACAACCAACAACAAAATACAAAAATAAACTTAATAAAACCAATTAATAGCAGAGAAAACAAATAATCAACAATAGGTCAAATCCTTTTCATTGTGGCAGCAACTAACCACTCATGAATGCCTGGGTTAAACAAATAACCTGACAACGAAATGTTAGTAAAGTTGGTGCAAGGTGTACTTCTTCGGACAACACATTCCAAAGTCAAGGCACCACCAAGAAGAAGGCCCTATCTCATTTCACCACTCGATGTATTTCCTCCAGTGATAGGACAGTGGGACAGGCCTCCCCTTCAGAGCAAAGTGTACAGGGAGCGAGCTGGTAGAGGGAAAGGCGTTCCTTCAGATACCCAGGAGCCTAGTCATATAGGTCAATAGCATTGATGCCATCACTAACATTACTGCCCTTGACTCTTGGATCTAAGAGATTTGAAGCACACAAATGGCTCTGATACTATTATTATATTAACACTGCTTTTCAAAGCACTAATGAAAGAGAAAATATTTCATGAAATATATATTTTCAACTGTTCCTCAGATTTCCATTTGTTTTCATCCCATACTTTTGGAGCAGGGAATGGGGGGAATTCTCTCCAGAATTCTTTTCCCATTTCTTCACGGTCCAGCCAAAGTTAAGCACACTGAAGTACCAATTCCTTCAATAGGTTGGAAGTACATTCTTGAAATCAACAGGACATAAAATTCCTCAAGTATTCTTAAATCATGTCCATAATCAACTGAAACCAATGTAAACAGCAACAGGCATGGTAAAAGCATAGCAGTATATTTTTAATAATTTCAGCGGTTGTTCACATATTTGAAGTAAAGCTGCAAATACAAGACTCCAAATTGTATGTTTACATTTTGATCAGAGAAACCATCAGACAATTTGTCTTTTAGTTGCTTTACATAAATACCAGTGGCAAATCCTATACTTTCCAAACAAAATGTATATCTTTGAGATGAAATGCACTGTATTCCAAAGGAATCTTTGCAACAAATATGCCCCATGCCCCAAGCCAGTATAATGATCAGTAATTATTTTTACTACTATTATATAATCATGCCAACTCAGCCTAATATAGGTGTGAATGAATCAAGAGCTTGATTATACATCTGCTACTTGTGCTGAATAGTTGGTCAGACATGCCAGAAGCCCTATGGAATTGCAGAAAACTACTCACTTCATTAATATTATTCATTGTGAGTTATGACCGCCTTCTAGACAGTGTTTGATTTTATTGAGCTATACGAATCCAAATTCTGATAATACTCACTCTGGTGTACAAGTTGAAAATGTCAATGGAGTTACTTTAAGGTTGACGTATATATGTAAGTAAGATTAGAATCAGATTTTTGTCATTAGTTGAAATCTATAGAGTTTCTCCTGCCTGTAACAGAGAGAAAAATTGCCCATGGAATGTTTAGTCTTTCTTTTATCTTTATTTAGCTGCCATATCATTATGGCAGCTTTACAAAGTGCTTGCTTGCAACACTGATCTTTTGCAACAACAATCTTGTTTTTTTTCTGGTTGTTAAACTATTGTTGCAGCAAAGAATTCTGCATAAAGAAAAGGCTACTCATATGCAACAAAAGTGGAAATTCTAGCAATTGCAGATTCCACAACATCTTAGAAAGGCAATGCAAAACTAACCACATCTGGGGTTATTTCCTTTTGGATAAGCAATGGGGGCAAATTAATAAACAAGTAAGATCTGCATAAGAATGTCACTTGTCAAGTAAGACTCCCCATATTACTGTTTTCTCATGGAAAAAGAAAGCTTTAAAAATGTTTAATATTTATTTATTGTTTTTGCCAAGAATCCTAATATATTTCATTTTATGAGTAGAATGCCCAACATAGCTGATGGGCAGTTCATGTTTGCAGACGGAGGGCTTCTACATTGCAGAGATGGAGAGCAGGCTGTAAATGTATTCACTAATTTTATCCTGCCTTTCTCTTAAGGAACTCAAGGTGGTGTACGTAGGACTCCCAGGCAGTCTTCCATCCAAGCACTGACCAGAAACAGGTCTCTTTAGTTAAGGAAGATTGCTGAATAAGTGCCACTAAAGGGAGCTTAACAGGTTTTGCACACACTGAACTGTCTCCTAGATAGCAGCTTGTTTACTTTTCCTTGTAGAATTAAATGGGAGCCACTAAGAATTGAAGTACACCTGTGCAAAGCATCACCTTTTCATCCAAAATGCCGCATACGCGCCTTTACACTTGCATCCTTGTCATAGGGAGGAGGAAATGTGCGATTTCCGAGGCTCAGAAGCTGATTAAAGAATCTGCAAAGATCTGTATTTGGACCAATGCTTTCCAAGTTATTCATAAATGCTATGGAATTAAGAGTGAGCAGTGAAATGCCCAGGTTGGCTGATGACACAAAATTATTTAGGGTGGTTAAACAAAACAGGATTGTGAGGAGCTCCAAACAGAGAGAGAGTGGGCATCAAAATGGCAAATGCAGTTCAGGCCTTAGCTAGACCTACTGGATAATCCTGGATGGAGGACAGGTGATCTTGCGTTGCGATTAACGTAAGATCTCGCCCTCATTTACATGTAAGGCATGGCGACCTCTGGAAGAGAGGCGTTGTGCCCGCCATTTTTTTTATTTTTAAAGAAGATGGAGCACACGAACGCTCGTGTGCAAAGGTAAGGCTTTTTTTAAAAAATAAAGTCATTACCCCACTCCCCCGAACCCTACCCCTGATGGGTGCAGCGCTCCTGAGGAGTGCTGCACCCCGTGCATGGCTCCCAGCTCTGCACGAGTAATCGCGTGGAGCCCGGTAAACCCACGTAAATGGGCCACATGCTCCGCGGTCTTGAGCTCAGCCTGAGATTGTGGAAAAAGCAGGGCTTTATCCCGGGGCCAGGGAGGAATGATCCCTCCCTGATCCCGGGATCCCCTGTGCATCATTTGGACGCACAGGGATGATCCCGGGGTTCGCTCTGGGATAAACGCTGGTCTAGCTAAGGCCTTAGTGTAAGCAAGTGTAAAGTGATGCATGTTGGGGCAAAAAAATCCCAACTTTAAGTATAAGATGACAGAATCTGAGTTAGCAATTACCCACTAAGAAAGAGATCTTGGGTTTGTGGTGAACAGCTCCATCAAATGTCAACCCAGTGTATGTGGCTGTGAAAGAGGCAAATTCCATGTTAGGTATAATTAGAAAAAGAATTAAAAATTAAACTGCCAAGAGCATACTCCCCTTATACAAATCTATGGTGCAAACACACAGAGGCCATAGCTAGACGGGGCAATATCCCGGGGCGATCCCTGGGATCATCCCTGTGCATCCACATGACACACAGGGGATCCCGGGAGCAGGGAGGGATAATCCCTCCCTTTCCCCGGGATATCGCCCTACCCTTTCAGCCCGCTTTTTCTGCGGTCTTGAGACCGCGGAACGTGTGGGCGGGTGTCGTGGTTTGTCCCGGCTCCTCACGGTTACTCGCGAGGAACTGGGAACCGCGCACGGGGTGCAGAGCTCATAAGGAGCTCTGTGCCCATCGGGGGTGGGGTGGGAGAGTAGAAAAATAGCTCTAAATAAAAAAAACACTTACTATTTGCATACGAGCGCTCCTGTGCTCGTCTCCTTTAAAAACAAAATGGCGGGCGCAACGTCCTCTCCCTCCGAGGTCGTCGTGCACCGCGGGTAAACAGAGGGGGAGATCTCACGATAACAATATCGTGAGATCCTCACCTCTCCGTCGCACTAGACCCATAGGTCTCGCTGAGGCCTTAGAATGCTGTGTGCAGTTCTGGTCACCACACCTAAAAAAGGATATTGCAGAGTTGGAAAAAGTGCAGAAAAGGACAACTAAATGATCAAGGGGCCAAAGCAACTTTCCTATGAGGAAAGGTTTCAGCAGCTTAGAAAAAAAGGCAAGTAAACGAAGGACATGATAGAGGTGTACAAAATTATGGATGGTGTAAAAAACGTGGATAGGAAGGCATTTTTCTCCCTCTCTCATTAAACCAGATCCTGGGGTCATCCCATGAAACTGGTTGGTAGGAGATTTAGGGCAGATAAAAGGAAGTACTTTTTCTCAGCCATAAAACTTAAAGAACTGAGTGATGTTGGGCTGATCACTTCCTCAATCTCACCCTTTTTGGGAGGATAAAGCAAGGGTGGTGCTGTTGTGTTTGCTACTCTTAATCCCTTAGACAATGGAGGGAATAAAAATGAATGAATAAATATCACATACACTGCAAGAGCTAGAAATATACTGTTTCCCTAAAGAAAAATTAATTCCAAATTCTACTCTGAATTCTGACATTGAATTTATAAATAAATGTGACACTCTGTAGTGCAGAATTAATGAATAACACTTGCTAAATCTCTTCTTGTAAGGATTACTGAGATAAGCATTTAGAGCACTTAGAAAAAAAAGCACCATATAAATGCTAAAGTATTATTATCATTAACATTATTATCCTACAAATCTCACATGATTTCTTTCTATGTGCTACACATTAGCCTACCAGAAAAGTGTTGACAAAGAATCACACACACACACATGTCCCCCAAAAAGCTGAGCTACTGAAGAGGCATAATGAACTGCAGAAAAAGTAAAATACTGATAAAACTGAACACTTTGTAGAACAGAATATAACCCCCTGTGCAAACTGGGTGCAGCTGCAGCTTAAGAAATGATCATTTCTATATGAGTAAGTGGTCATTCTCGGCTAACAGTTAATACCATGTAATAATATGCTAACTGCATGAGAACTCCACATTGTTTCTGGAACATGTCAATATCAGCTTGCACAATAACTAGCAGCATTCAGGTCTCTGGATAGTGTCAGTTGTGTCTAATTGAGTAACAATGTCTAAGGCAATTGACGTGCACCAGACACCGTCTCTTAATTAGGGGCCAATATTGAAAGACTCCGGGTCAAATTCTGCTTTTCAATTACATCGGTGCTGTTCTCCTTGATGTCAGCAGGAGCTGCACCTGCATACCCCTGTATGGAATTAAGTATGCTGCATTCTATATAAACTATGGTAATTCCTGCAGCAACACTACACTGAATTTATTTGCAGTTTTTGAATCTCATTTTATTTATAGTTCCAGTCCAACCAACTTTGATCAGCATATTTATACTATCTGTACTTCTGCTCTGCTAGAACTCAACTGCAATCATAAACATTGTTGAAAAATTATTTGCGGTTAACAGGGTTTGAACAACCCCATTATATCACCTAGCAAGTGCCAGTGAAGTTTTGCACTGGTTGATAAAAGTTTGCTCAACAGAATACCTATGCTTCTGACTTTCAGAATCCTTTCTGGGTAATGTGGGCCAAAAGGAAGATGAAAAATGCCATCTATAGAGTCGACTAAATGTAAGTAAATCAATGGGCATTGAAGGAACAGCTTGGAGAAATAAGGATCCAGTTCACAAAAACTGATGCTATACATGTAGAAATAATGCCCCCAATATAGACACATGTAGAAATAATCACAGACACAGGGCTAATCTACACCTGCAGCCCTTTCGCAACGGAAGAGACAAGCTTCTGAAGGTCCCCCGCTTCCGCAATCGCCCCTCACAGGGCACACGTGACTGATCTTTCCCACAATTAAAGGAGTGCTGTTGTGGGAGCACATGTGCCCCATTACAGCGGTTCTGCATGTGTATCAGTAGAAGTGGGTGGGGCTAGGCAGATGGCTATGGCGCGCAGGATTTTTTTAAAAAAAAATACTCATGAGGGATGTGCAGGAGCACAGACACGCAGAAACACATGGGGGATATGAACTGTGTTGAATATGTGTTCCTGCGCAGATATGTTTGTATTTTAAAAAATCACTCAGCGGTGAAACAGGCCGATACCCATGCACAGCTAATTGGCTGTTCACTGAGCCCGGAACTCATGGCGATCAGCAATGACCTCGCAAAGGGGGGCACCTCACAAACGTTCTTCGCAATGGAAGCTAGAGACATGGAAAAACCTTGACAAAAGTAGTCAGGGCTATCCTGGTAAAACTGAGAGGTGAGGCTGAGATCACCGCGGGAGCAGGTGAACGTCATGTGGCCTGTTAGTGATGACTATGATACAATCCTGCAATAAACAGCTGGTGTAGACTCCCCCACAGTTACCTGGGAGTAAGACACAATCACAGACATTTACTTACTTCTAAGTAGACATATATAGGATTGTTATGAAAAACGTTATATAGGAATAGATTATCATTAAAAATCTAGGAACAAGTTTAAAACACCATCTAGGACAATGCTACATTTATAATTATTTATTGATTTACAATATTTATATACCGCTCCCCATTGAAAATTAATTCTACTTATCTATGGTTATATATTCTAACCATTAAATTGCAATGTAAGAATGATGTAATGCAAAATGTTGTTTAGAGAAATATTACATTGAATTGCATGGTCATCTAGACGACCCATTTACTTTAATGTGTGAGGCAATTCTGTGTGTACATCTCCCCTTATCTCTCTCCATGGAAGTGAATGGAGATGTCTACTTACACAGCAACAAATCACCAAATTAGGGAGGATATAGAAGTGTTGTGGGGTGGGGGGGAAACTGTGATACTTACTTAAGCATCATTTCAATAATAGGATTATAAGAATAGTAATAAGATTGCTAGACTCTGTTTTTTATGCATATGATTGTGCACACTGTAGTTCAGTCTTCCCCAACGTGGTACCCTTCCGATGTTTTGGATTACAACTCCCAGAATTCCTGACCATTGGCCATGATGATTAGAGGCTGATGGGAGCTGTAGTCCAAAACACCTGGAGGGCACCAGGTTGGGGAAGGCAGCTTTAGTACAATCCAAAAGCCAGTTGAAAGCGAAAGCATTATCACATGCAAAAAATGTAGTTGCATTGAAGTCACTGGAGTGAAATCAGCTTAATTCCTAATATTTTGTCTTTCTCGATTGTAAAATAGTCTATAAGTGAATTAAAGTTTATCTCGCGGTATAACAAAAATCAGCATACTTTAAAAAATTAAATGATTAGTAGAGCTTCATCATTTTAAATTGAGATGTCACAAATTAACACTGGGAATTACACATCTTCCTATTTAAAAGAAAGCTGTTATCAAAGATGACTATTCCTCCAAATTACAATAAAGACAGATAACAGAATGAATTATAAAACAAAGGTTAGAGACAGAAACTGAGCATTCTTGCAGTAATGACTTTTAATTGGATTCAGTTTATCACATTTTTCAGAGTACCACAGAAGCAGAAGAAAGGATTAGAATTATTTCCACATTTCACTGTTTGGCATAATGAGAAAACAGAGGGAGGTCCTCATCCCTGATGTGTATGGTGAGCTAAGGAGATGTTTTACATGTCACCATATAGTAGTGTATGGTCCTGAGACACAAATGTGTTAGCTCCATTATAATGTAGCAAAGCGTAATCAGTTGCCGTGGGGTGCGGGGGAATGGCTAGGTCATGAAGTTTTGTTAGCCAAGTGAACAATATTTAAAAGGAAGTTTAACCCCTTAGTGACATTAGTAACTTGTCTACCTATAGAAACTAACTACCAGGAACTGATATTAAGAAATGGGAAAATGTTTTTCCTAATGATTAATGAGGTAATACAAATTATGGGTCATTCTAACTGGCTTTTCTTTCTACACAAATTTAATGCTCCAGGCATACTGATACTAAGCATGTTTATTGGAAAGTACATCCCACTGAGTCCAATGACACTTGCTCCCTAGTAAATGTGCTTTCAACAGCCATCTAACTTAGGGTGACCATATGAAAAGGAGGACAGGGCTCCTGTATCTTTAACAGTTGTATTGAAAAGGAAATTTCAGCAGGTGTCATTTGTATGCATGCAACACCTGGTAAATTCCCTCTTCATCACAACAGTTAAAACTGCAGCAGCTATTCTGGAGCGACCAGATACAAAAAAGGGCAAGGCTCCTGCAGCTTTAAGTATTGTGATGAAGAAGGAATTTCACCAGAAGCTGCATACATACAAATGACACCTGCTGAAATTCCCTTTTCTATACAGGAGCCCTATCCTCCTTTTCATATGGTCACCCTAAACTAGTGATACCCCAGAAGGCCAAAGGCAAGAATCATTTTCAAACAGTCCTCTTAAAACTGTTTTAGAAGGCTGAGTGTCTGCCTACTCCTACTGAACCACTTCACTAGAGTAGGGAGGAGAGATCAGAAAGATGGGTGAGAAGGGAAGGTCATAAACTATGTTGGGATAACCTATGATCTTTCACCTGGAAGAGTTGTTGTGAAAGCACTGGATTTCTGGGACAACTGGAAGACTTAAGCCTCAGCTAGACTATGGGTCTAGCGCGATGGAGGGGTGAGGATCTCGCAATATTTTTATCGCGAGATCTCCCCCTCTGTTTACACTCGGACGAACAGGACGTCACGCCCACTATTTTGTTTTGTTTTTAAGAAACAGAAGGAGCACACCAGCGTTTGTGTGCTCAAAGCTAAGTTTTTGTTTTGATTTTAAATTAATTTCCCCACTCCCCCCACCCCACCCCTGATGGGCGCAGAGTTCCTGAAGAGCTCTGTGCCCCGTGTGTGGTTCCCAGATCACCGCAAGGAGCCGGAACAAACCGTGACGCCCACCCACACATTCCCCGGTCTCAGGATCATCCCAAGAACGTGGAAAAAGCGGACCGAAAGGGTAGGGCCATATCCCGGGGAAAGGGAGGGATCATCCCTCCCTGCTCCTGGGATCCCCTGTGCGTCATGTGGATGCACAGGGATGATCCCAGGGATTGCCCCAGGATATCACCCCATCTAGCTATGGCCCTAACTGGAGTTATGACTCAGCCTTGGCACTTAAGTTCTTTTAACAAGGCTAAGAATATTTATTTATTTATTTATTTATTTATTTAAACCTTTGTATCCTGCCCTATATCACAAGGATCTCAGGGCGGCGTACAGATAAAATCATACAACCAATATAAAACAAGAAATATGCACAGCTAAAAATCAAATTAAACCTTTAATCAAGCTAAAACTAGTATAGAATTTAAAAACAGTAAAAACAATTTAAACAATTAAAGCTATGTGCAGACTTGGTGAATTTAGCCATCAAAAGCTTTGTTAAAAAGCCATGTTTTAACTTGGTGCCGAAATGAAGCCAGTGCCGGCACCAGTCGGGCCTCTAAGGGGAGGACATTCCACAACCAGGGTGCCACAATAGAGAAAGCCCTGTCCCATGTCCCACCATAGCATATGTCTCGCATTGGCAGGACATGTAGGAGGGCTCCTCCAACAGATCTCAAGTATCGGGTAGGCATATATAGAGATGTAAAATTTCTGGAAATTTTGAAGCCATGGGAGCTGGGGGGAAACAGAAACTTTCAGAAAAAATTGAAATAATACAATATTAGCATTTTTTACAGATTGAAAGTTACTTTTTTACTTTAGGAACATAAAATGTAATTAAGTCCAAGTTGGTCTGACATAAAATTATTACATTTGGTATATTAAAAGTACAGTGTATTCAAACAATTATTACAAATTGAACTTTTTTTTTTTTTATGTAACAAATACCTCTTTGGTTTTGCCAGTTTATGAGGAGCAAGCAAAAAATAATTAAAAACAGCAACAGAGGAAACCATCAACATTAGTAACAAAGAAAATTATTTATGTCTCCACTAGTCCTCCACAGTGTCAAACAGACATAAAGCCCCCATTCCCATAAAAAGAACTGAGAAAAAGGGGGACCAAGAATCAATGAATATGCATGAAATTAAATCACTCATTTTCTGAGCTTATAGCTATCACTATCAGTTTCAGGCCTTAGCTAGACCTAAGGTTTATCCTTAGGTCTAGCTAAGGCCTCAGTCTCTGCTTCAATGGCAGTGCCCCCCAGAGGCAGAAATGCATCTTCCTCTTGCATTTGAGAGTTGTAGTCTCAGTTTGCAACCTAGGACTTGGCTTGTCCTTGGTGCACAGAAATTGTGATAATCTGATACTGTACATAGTTTTTAGAAATCATTTGGAGAAGTAAACATTTGAACACCTTGTCTTAAACATTTTATTCATCATGCTAAAATAAAACATCCCATAATCTATTTCCCCCTCTTTTTTCATTTTTTTCCAATTTTTTGGGAAAAACCCAAAAAAAGCTTCTGAAAAAAATGGGGGGAAATGGGTTTTTTCAAATTTTTCTGGTTTTTTCCCGGCCTTTCACATCTCTAGAGGGAGAGGCATTCCTTCAAGTATCGAGGTCCAAAGCCATTTAGGGCTTAAATTCCATCTGGAAGCATATGGGCCTATACCTTCAGCCCTTTCGCAAGGGAGGAGGGGTGGTTGTGAGTTTTCTCGATTCCGGGATCAACACTCACAGGGCACACATGAGCAAAGTTTTCCGCATTTTCAGGAGTGCCGTTGCAGGAGGACATGTGCCCTGTGATGGCGCTTCCACATGTGGACTGGGAGAAATGGACAGGGATAGGCAGATTCCGTGGCTATAGGGATTTTTTTAATGACTTGTCAGAGATGCACAGGAACACAAATGCACAGCTCATGCCAAACAGCAACAGCTTCGTGAGGAAGGGGAGCACACCAGCCGTGGCCGTTGGAATTGTACCAAGATAGCCGAAAAAATGTGACAAAAACAGTCAGCGATATTTCAGGAAAACTGAGGGGTGGACCCGAGATCACTGTGGGAGGAGCTGTGCTTCATGTGGCACAGTAGGTAAGATTTCAATATTATTCTGGAATAAACGACTGTTGTTGACAAGGACACTGAATTACACACCTTGGAAGACTAATTTTATGTGTGAATCAACATCAACTGATACACACCATGTATTTTCTCGTCAATATGAATAGTCCTCACCTTTTCTAGAACAGTCCTCACCTTCTCCAGAAAATCATTTAGAAAATCCTACCCTTACAAAAATTACATTCACTTTTGCAGATAAATATCCCAAACACGTGATGTCCCTTTTCGGAGAGGTAAAATTGTTGGGGGAGGTTTCCCACTTCTCTAGCAACTGTATGGGCAAACATAATATGTGAACTGGGTAACCAGTAGCAAATTTCCTGTGACTGTGTGGTATTTCAAAGTATATCATGTTCAGGCTCACCATTTAACCATGTACTATTTCCCCCCATTCCAGTGACAGTATAATAGTTTGTGGCTTTGCCTATATAGCTTTGCTTCTACATCATGGAGACAGAGACTGCTATACTACCACCCACCAGAAAGTCTTTAATTATGTTATTACACTAATAAGACCTTAATTATACTTGGATGCCATGATGCAATATCACAGTTAAGCCCTTGAAATGCTAATAAAAACATGAGAAACCGATCCACTAATCAGAAGAAGTATCAAATAATTCACCCTACAATGCCATTGATTTGAAAAAGAGAGAGAGAGAGAGAGAGAGAGAGAGAAATCAACTCTGGCAAGAATATTTTCCACCATTCATTTTGCGTGGGAAATTCCAACCCTTGCTCTGCTTCCCCCACCCCACCCCCACCCCCATCCCCACTACTTCTCAGCCGCCAACCATCATATCTCTCCAAGGTCATAACAATAATAAATAGAACATACTTAGCTGATTGGAAAAGTCATGAATCTTAAGAGCCTATCCTTTATAGCATACATGGGGATATATGCCATGACATACTACAATATCTTAAGTATATTTATTACAGCTAGATTTGTTTTCCTATTTTTTTTTCTTCCGTATCTCTCGTCCAGTAAGGCAATCCTATGTCTAAAGGTATGTTTGTGAGCATAATCACAAAATACAAAGTGTGCAATCTTGTTCTATTGTGAAGTGCAGGGTGTGGAGATCTTATGCGTGGACAATTGAGGGTGGTAAGGAGGTCTGCTTTCTCTTTCATTCTCCCCCACCTCCTCCTCTTGCTTTTTTAAAATTGTAATTTATTATTTTAGAAAGAAACAGTAAAGATAAAGAACAACACCCTGTCCCACCGTGCCCCCAATGAGAGTACCACCAAAAACTATAGATAGCATGAAAGACTCCGTAGATGAGCAGCAGAGAGGATGTAACGAGGGAGAAAGAGAGCAGTCCAATGAATACCCTCTGTTCTCCATCCAGCTCACAGGGCTCATGAGTGCTCCTGGCAGGCATAGCTTGCGTGTACAAGGCCTGGGATATTGCAAGCCACAGCGGGAAAATGGAGGACCTGGGTTGCTATTTCATGGCACACTACTATGCACCCAGCACATCAGAATTCTCTGTAATGTTTTGGGGAAATGCTCAGCTTATTTCTCAGCCAATCCTGAACAAGCCGATCTCTATTTCCCTCCAGTCTTCCTTCCCATTTGAGAATGTGGTACACATGCACAAATCTTCCCAGGTACACATGCACAAACAAGCAGGACATCAGCTTGAAATATGCATTGTTATTAATTATGAATGGAGTAAACCTTTTGGGATAAGGATGCTCAACTTGTAATAAAATTGAGTATCCTGAACAGTGAAAATTTGTATTAAGAAGTCATTATTTGCAAACTTCATCAGTATCACGATACAGAACCATCTCTGTGAATGCTTCAATGTGCATTTACATATCATGATCTACCACATTTTGGTTCAACTCGCTTCTTGAAGATTTTTGAAGTCAGGGAACATTGTGATTTGAACATGCACTAAAGCATCTGCCAAACAGGCATAACATGGTCAAATCCATGGGGGGTGGGGACAACTTGTGTTGATTTCAACAACAACAACAACAACAACAACAACAACAACTCACATAAAGGGCTACTAACTTGGTAGATTGGGGAAAACAAAAGCTGGCTAGTTTTGTGCATCCCAGTCTTTGAAAACAAACTTTTATTTTTTTAGATGACACTATATAGTTGAATTGGCACCTGGCTGCTGTTGAAATGAAGTCATATTTGAAGAAAGCCCATCATATGCATCCAAACACTAACATGGTCATGGATGGGGATACTCAGTTAAATAGATGTTTGTCTAGAAGAGTCATCATCTGGCTAGCATCTCTGCAGAATGTTTCTAAGCAGCTAACTGATGTATACTAAACAAATTTGGTTTGGCTGCAGCTAAAGCCGCCCTGTGGAAATTCTCAACATACATTTGTTTGATTGAGCTGTCATTTTCAGTTGATCTGCTGATGATCTGTGTCACTTTGTTTAAATGTCCTTGCATTTTTTCTTTATACAGTGAAAAAAAAAGAAGAAGAAGAAAAGAGAAAAGAAAGGCACACTTTCTGTGATAGATTAAATGGAGGTGAAATTTGAGAGTTACTCCTGTTTTCGATTTCTGTGTTCCCAGACAGGTGGGTCTGGAATGACAAAGAACTTCATATGCCAACACTTGAAAAAACAGAATGGAGTAGATGCCCTTTATGATTTAAAACATCCACAGATGTGTCAGCTTCCAAATGCTCCTGTTCTAAGGAGTCACAGGAATCAGTAACTGGAACAACAAATATTATTTATATATACTGGGGTAGCCAAAGCTCCTAACCTGAAACCACATATCAAAATCTTCACACGGCCGAAAGCCATCACACATTCATCACTTGACTGCACCAACTATTTCTGCACCACAGTTTCTGTGTCTGCATTTTATTCTGCCGTTGCCATTTTTGTACCCTCAGCCACATTCCCACCACTGTGACCCCCATGTATCCCCAAATCTAAATCCCTTATTCACACCCTCTACTTTGTCTTGCTTGGCCTTCCTCCATACTACTGTTTATCAGATTGAAATATAAATCTAAATATTGGCTCATTTGGACTTACGAATATTTTTGGCAGTTTTGCTGTACAGGGTTTGGGGTTTTGTTTCACTTTTTAGTTTCTAGGTTTTCATAATAAATAATGAACTATGAAAAATCTAAGTAGGCATTTGTAGATGGTCCTCAAACTTTGATCATGATGAAAATGACCATCATTCCGTTCCTTTAAAAAATCCTGATAGGCATGTTTACTTTTTAACATCCATGCCGAGGGCATTTCAAAACACAAATGCAGCAAATCAGGGAGGTATGCAGTCTTCACTTGTCTAAGGAAAACTGTTTACATGAAAATCATGATTGTGAGTGATTAAACTGAAGCAGAAATACTGCTTTATGTGTGTGTTAATATTTATTAGACCAATGACATGCCCAGGGGTAGACACAGAAATATTTAGGGCCAACAGGGCCCCATCCAGATTTCTCACTGAGCAGCCAACTTTATTTAATGACAGTTAGGAACTATAGGAAAGCTGCTCCTCAGGAAAAGAAACATATACTATAGCCCTGCTGCATGCATACAAAGGATTGTGAATCCAAGGAAACTTTCTAAACTATAGTACTAGAGTCCTCAATAACCTAGGAGTTTTCCCATTGTACAGAAAAAGAACTGAAAAACAATGCACACATTCAAGTAAGTAAAACTAACACAGTTACACATGTAACACAAAGATGTCCTACATTCAAGCAACCTGAAAACAGCTCATGGGCTCTAGGTGGCGTGTGAAATACCCAAACAACCTACCCTTGTCAGGGTTGCATGAAATGACAAGCTGTGATGTGCCCCACCAAGGCTTGAATATTTAAAATAGTGGCTGCTGCATCAACAAGAACCCCTGCGGGGAAATTCCTTCATGGTGGCTTCATATCATGTGCAAACCCAGTCACTGACCTGGTTTGCATGGTTTATTTAATCCCTGGCCCATGCGAGGCACAATTCACCTAATTATTGCCCATGTGCAGCTTGTCCTATTGTCCAAACCTGGTCAGAATAGCTTGCTGGACGGGGAGACAATGCCTCAAATAACCCATGGTCCTGTACATGCTGGCACACACCAAGGATTAAACAAACAAGCTGATACGCCAGCTGCGTCCCTTCCTAGATTTGGAAGACCTAAAGACGGTAGTGCACGCACTGGTAACTTCGAGGCTTGACTTCTGTAATGCGCTCTACATGGGGCTACCTCTGTGCCTAGTCCGGAAACTTCAATTAGTCCAAAATATCGCAGCCAGGTTGGTCACTGGTACACCTAGGGGTGACCACATTAAACCAGTTTTAAAATCTCTTCACTGGCTGCCGATTAGTTTCCGGGTGAAGTACAAAGTGTTGGTTATTACCTTTAAAGCCCTACATGATTTGGGTCCAGGCTACCTGTGGGATCGCCTTCTCCCGTACAATCCGCCTCACACTCAGGTCCTCTGGGAAGAATCCACTTCAGCTAGCAAAAACTAGATTAACAACTGTTACCCAGAGGACCTTCTCTTCTGCTGCTCCCAGACTGTGGAATGGCCTGCCGGAGGAGATTCGTCAACTTGACAGTCTTTTAGAATTTAAAAAAGCAATAAAGACTGATCTATTCCGGCAGGCCTATTCAGTGAAATTTTAGAATGTTTTCAGGATGTTTTAATCACGTATGGTATGTTTTAATTTGTTTTAATGTGTATTTTATCTCATGTTTTTATACTGTTTGTTTTACACTTTGAATTGTTTTAGTTTTTGTGAACCACCCAGGGAGCTTCGGCTATTGGGCGGTATAAAAATGCAATAAATAATAATAATAATAATAAACCACAGTGGTTTGTTTAACCCTCGGTGATTGTGTGAACCAGCTGAGTATAAGACAGCTTCCTATGTTCACTTAAGCACTGCCAAAAAAGAGGACATTGCTTTGCACATGCACATTTATATGTATATGTGAAAACTTAGAGATAGTAACATTATTTAAATAAGTATCTTACCATAGTGGAGAAGACTTACTAAGTGTCCTGTATGCCTGTTCAGCCTGCTTTCCAGGTGCTAACTGTGGATGGGCAAATTCAAGACCTATTAAGGTCCTTTGTCTTTTAAACCAGACTTGGATTGGGCAGCCCTTCATCTCAAATACAGGATGCCTCCAAATAGGGGACAGCCTTCTGCCAGATCTCCAAAAGAGAGGACTATCCTCTGTAAAGTAGGACAACTGACCCCCTACTTACACATGTCTGTGGTGTTTTTCCCACTTTGAAGCGCTGTCAACTACAGTCTATGGGGTGCTTTTTCTTAAAAAAAAAAAAATGTCTCTGCAATGTGCCTGGTTCAAAGCAGCAGAAGAGCCGGTCTCTTTCTCTCAAGCTCCTCCTGCCACACAGGGATCCTGGCTCCCTGGTTACACCAGGAAGCTTGTCCGTGACTCCTTCAGAAGATCCCGATGGGCCAGAACCAGGCCCCCCTCCTAAAATGTTCTCCCAGGCCTCACAATTCCCCTCAGAACATGGAGGCTGGGCTTTAGAGGCCCTGCTTTGGTCTAATTGGCTTTCAGCCTTGTCTATATTATCAGAGACTGAGGCCTTGCTTACACATGCAGAAGAATGTGAGTGGGGAATGTATTTTAGAATGCTTTCCTTGATAAATTAAAACAGAACACAACTCCCCACAAGTAGAAAGCAAGATGTCACAAGCCTTCTCTCTGATGTAGGGTTTTGTTTTTTACTTGCAAGGAGGTGTTGTGTTTTTAAAGTGTGAGAGTGTTTTTTAAAAATGCAATATCCCTCCCCCTGCAATCTGTTCAATGCACCCTATCACCTCAGCAGCCTACCACTTCATGCTGCTATATGTTGTAGTCCAGGTGATTTGAACCCAGGTCTTCCCAATTAAAGACCAACAGCCTAACCACTGCACTACAATACAGGTCTCTCTGGTCTGGCACCTGTCCTCAGAGGAGTAGCACAAATTATTGGGCATGCTCACACAGAACAAAATATGTTACAGTACATGTATGAAGGTGAACACTCCCACTGTGCATTTATTTAATTCACTTTGCCAAACGTATTACTGACTTCTTCAAGACCAGTACATGATATTATTTCTACAGATGGATTTGATCTCCTAAGTTGGGCTGCCAAGTGGCCAAATAAACCATGACCTGGCCTGCTACTAAACACCTCAACAGCATTATGATCTGCAGAAACTAGGAGGTGAAGCTTTTTGTGGCATAAAGATATTATTTGACACAGAAGCAGGAAACAGTTTTTTAAAAACTTGGCAACAGCAGCCTATAATAGAAAGGACAACTGAATGGATTCAAGGGAGGTAAAATCCAATACATTCCTTCTTGTGACATTCACTCATCCAGCTCTACCAGTCATCCAAATGTCTCCTGATCCTTGAAACGACTCCTCCTGCTTTTCCTTGCTGCCCCTTATACCTGGAATGCCTCCCTTGTGACCGCCTCTCTTATTCAGTCATTTATTTATTTACCACTCCATATCTATAATAGGGTGACCATATGAAAAGGAGGACAGGGCTCCTGTATCTTTTGTGGGGCGGACGCAAGAAATAAAGAGACGACACAAGTGCTGGAATTAAACTGGGCCACGTTTATTCAAGATCTGCAAAGGGGGTTCCCACCGGGCATCCAGCCAGGCCTGCATCAGGCCTTACTAAGTGAAGGGGGCGAGCTTTCCCGGTCCAGCGGGTGGCGCTCTGTCTCGCCGCCCTGCTGTCCATCCCCTACGTGGGGTAGGGAGACCTTCCCTTGTCACCCCCAACCCATGCCCAAGGCTCAAGGTGGGTGAGAGAGGTTGGCCTCAAAGGTGGTCCTTATCCCCCAGCCTGGCCACAAGGCTCAACACTGGGAGCCCTCGGGAGTCACCCATCACTGTAACAGTGCCTTGGAAGCTCACCATTATATTCCCTCTGGATGCCCTTCCCTACCTGCCAATTAGGTGACCAATTAACTCGCAGCCAGATTGACCTAGTTATACTCCCCCGCTGTCTTACAGCGTGGAGTAGGCGAAACAACTCACGTCCAATTCAGAACGTGAGCAAAAAAATCCTACTCGGCCCCCTAATGGCAACCAGTAGTTCACACTGTCTACAGGGAGGGAGGGAGGGAGCAGCAGAAGCAAGAGGGCTTGTGAGGGGTGAGCCAAGTCCTTTTACAGGGCGAGACCCCTCCCAGCCGTGGTGACGCAAAATCCTGCCTCAGCAGGATGGCCCCGTCTCTTCCCTGCTCCACCCACAAATCCCTCCCCACGCCCAGGCTTTGCCGGGCATGGCAGAATGGGCCTAATAGTTGCATAGAAAAGGGAATTTTGGCAGGTGTCACTTGTATATATGGAGAACCTGGTGAAATTCCCTCTTCATCATAACAGTTAAAGGTGCAGGAGCTATACTAGAGTGACCAGATTTAAAAGAGGGCAGGGCACCTGCAGCTTTAACTGTTGTGATGAAGAGGAAATTTCACCAGGTTCCCCATATATACTAATGACACCTGCTGAAATTTCCTTTTCAATACAGCTGTTAAAGATACAGGAGCCCTGTCCTCCTTTTCATATGGTCACACTAATCTATAAGATTCCAGAGCTGTAAACATAAGAGGTAAGATAATAAAAGGATAAAAAGGATAGAACACCATATTAAAATTATTCTTTAAAAAAAAAAAACAGAATGCCAATAAAAACTGTGGCTGGTCAGTTAAGAAATGCTTCCTGGAATAGAGGTGCTTTCAGGAGGCACCAGAACCAACACGATGTTAGCACCTGCCTGACCTCCAGGGGCAGGGAGCTCCAAAGAAAAGGGGCCACCACAGTGAAGGCTCTTCTCAAAGTGGATTCCATTCAGGGCATAGATCCTCAAAACTAGGGGTGTGCTTCACCTCGGGGTCGAACACGAAATCTGAGTCAGCAGGCCAGAGTGGCTATCATGGATGATGAGCAGCTTGCTGGCACACACAGAGGCTTCAGGTAAGTCTTGGGGACACGGGGCAGCAGTTTGCCAGGTTTGGGGGGCAAGTGGGAGGGGAGTCCTATGGAAGTGGGCCAGGTGGTACCGAGGCATCGTGAGTTGAATCGGGGCTGTTTTGGAGGTGAACCAGGTGGGTTGTGCAAAGCCCTACTCAAAACTCACCTTTCCCAGGAAGTTTTTGGGTAGTCCCTATACCTTATCGTAACTAAGACAAAATATGTTGAAGCTGCGGTAACCATCTACTCTTCCCCTGCTTACCCTCACCTCCATTTCCCTCTTCTTCTGTTGTTTCCCTGTGTCTATTTTAGATTGAAAGCCCCTTGGGTTAATTATTTTTTGTGAAGTGCCATGCAATCTTCATCATCTCTAAAGCAGAGGTCTGTCTATGTAGACCCATACAAATTAAATACTTATTTCAAGTGAAAGACTAAAAACAAAATCTATTACTATGTGCCTGTTGATCATTTAATTCTCCCAATGCCCCCAATGTAGTGTTGCTTCAGGTTGTAGAAAATTAAAATGGCAGCTGCCAGATCCAACCACCCAGTCCTGATCAAAGCACTGGGGAAAGGGGAATTTAAAATTGGGCCTAGTCGTTAGCTGTGTGTACTGTCTGAGAATGCTGCATGCCTATATTGGTCTTGCTTTCTCATACTATCAGCTTTTATTTAAAATTCCTAGTCATCATGGCAGCAAAGACTGAAAGTATTCAGGTATAGTGTCATAAATCATAAATTAGTTTGAGGGTTAAAGGAACAGGGCATAGTTCCTTGTATCTCTCCCAACTGGTAAAAGCCAAAGTAAAAACATAAATAAATATGCTTACACACCAAAGCAAGTAGCAGGAATGAAAGAGTTCACATCTACAGATAAGAGCAAGACTGGTTCTGTTCCCAGTATCACAGGAAAAGAGGGTTTTTTGGAATTGTCTTTCTATGTTGGTGTATTGTTGCTTCCTCATTGGCTATTACAGCAGAAATCATATCCAGGACAACTTCCTTTTAGGAAGCAATTATAGGAAACTGCCGATGCTGAAGACAGATCTATTTCTTTGACTCTGCCATATAATCATTTTTTATGGTGGGTTTGATCATTTCTTGATTAACAGCTGCAAATACCACTTTGTTCTTAGGGAACTTTCCTCCTATGTGTGTACTATTTACCAAGACATTCAGAGCACCTAAATCCATGCTAACCTTCATCCTAGTAAAAAAAAAAAATACAAAAAAATAGTAAAAGCTAATTTTAAGTCTGATTTTTCCCTAATTGTTTCCTTTCTTTATGGGAATATGTGTTGTCATCTTCTCAAATGTGCTTTTAATTGCAGGCTCAAATAAAGAAGAATTTGATAAAAATAATTTAGTGGACCTATTGTTTGGGGCGGGGGCTGACAGAACCCAGTTAGGTGGAAGGAAGAACTAGGCTGGATCTAAACAAGGGACCTCTGTGTACAGAAGAGATCGAGCCACCAGGTGCACCAGCGCTTAAACTATGGGGTCCATACCTCTGTGTCCACTTCCCTTGCCATCCTCATTTTAATGGGGTTACAGGCTGGGCTGCCCGCCCCTTGGATTGCTGGGCCCTGTTAAAGTGCTTCCCCCCATTTTTGAGTCTCGCTCTTCTTTTTTTAATGTGTGGATGGGAGGAACTTTGGCATCAAAACCAGAAAATAAAGCTTGGAGTGCATGTGAATGCCCTTTATTGGATCTTGGCTATGCTTTCTAACAGGGCATTGTCATGATTTGCCTGGCAAGCCAGTTCTGCTTAAATGCCCCTATCATGACCTTTTAGTTTTACACACTGCCAATACCTATTGTACAGGACTCCATATCCTCCATATTTTGAAAGGAGAAGGTTGCCCCTCAGTAGAGGCACAATATGTGAAACATGGCTGACCACTTTTCTCCTTAAACAGAACAAATCTTTCACTCACAGAGCTGCCTTTATTCTAGCTACAAGGTTGGAGTCTCCTTGAATCTGTTAGAAACCATTCCCGGAGAGAAGAAACAGACACTGTAAATGAACCATGACTCAGTAAGGCCCCCTTATACCTGCAAAAATCCAGTGGGCTCTAAAGAAGCATTTTCTGTTGGGCCTCTTTCCCTCAAACACAAGCTGTTACTCTCTGAGTCATTTGATTTTTAACCATTTCCAGCGGTTTTCCATCCTACTTTGGGAAAGTTTTAAATGCGCTTTCTGTTCTTCTTGCCTCCTGGCTAAGCTTTGTTTGATTGATCGGCGGATAGATTGCTGTTTTGCTCCATCTCTCAATGCTAATAAACTAGCAATTTACATATGTTTAAAATAATTAATATGTGCAAATGAGAATGTGCCGTGTTTTTTTTCTTCTAGGACAAAATGGCAACCCTAAATATAACATAGTAAATGTGGTATATTGGCCTCTGAGGTAGTAAAAAATATATATTATTATTTTAAAAAGAACACCTTCGGAAAACACCTCCAATCCCATTTTCAGTTTCACACTCCTTATAATCACTCTCTTGTATAAAGGTAAAGGCTGAAAGTGCAAGAGACTTAAGTAGTCCTTCATCCTGGATTCAACTAACAAACAGAAGGAAACCCCCTATGTTACTTTCTCAACTTTGCTCCAAGTTGTAAAATAATTAATGATAAAAAACCTGCCAGTTTAAGACCAGATTTTAGATTATCTCATGTTGGTCCAAGCTCCACAAAGCCGTGAAATTAGACGTTTAGGGTGATGCCTTAACAGATGTGTCCTATGATCAGTAAAGATGTTGTGGAATGTCACAAATTACGGGCTGTCCCAACATGTCATATGTGGCAGGACCTACTCTGAATGTGGTCTTCTCCATCAGGAAGAAGGATAGTTATCTGAAGGTGGGGGAGTTAACATCTGTTCCCTTGTCATGGTCAGATCTTGTTCTGCTGATTAGACTATGAATGGTTCCTCCTCCATATGCTTGACGGGCCTATTGAAATAGCCCACCCTCAAAGGCTAATGGATTTGGATGTATTCTGGACGACTATTGGGATGGGGTGGGGTTCCTGTCAATGCTCTGGTTGCTGTGTTGAATAGTGGATTCAGAGATATTTTGTGTGGTATATATGATTGCACCCAAGCACTCTCTCCTTCTTTGCAGTCCATGCAGGTTCTTGGAATACATCTGAGCTAGAAGGCTACAATGGCTATCTTGCAGGCGAAGGAAACTTCTGCTGAATCCAATCTAACACAGGTTAGAGCCTATTATTTATCCTATTCTGTGGTGATGAGGGGAAAGGGTTTCTTTTCCACTTCCATTGCATCTTCTTAGAATAGTCTAGCAGAGCTTCTCTGCATGGGGAGGACCTGTTGCAATCTGGCCCTGAAAATGAGTTGGTGGCTCAGTAACTCACAATCACCCTTCCACCATTCTTGCATGGGAATGTTTTTTGGCACATTCTGGAATTTCTCTGATATGAGATATAAGTACCAGACTCTGTGCTGTGAAATTATTACTGATAACCTTCTTCCTGGAGTATTATTAAGCAAGCGCTGACTTCCTGCATTCACATCTTTCAATTCCCACCTAAGGTATGCCCCAATGAACAGGTCTATCCTACACTTGTACACACAGAAACATGCCAGGGTCTCTGTGTTTTGCATTTTGTAAAAGGGAAAAGGAGCCATCCCCACATTTGTTATTAATTTGTTATTAATGTATGTCCTCTACAAGTCTATTTCCCCCAACTTCTGTACTTGCCTAAGACTAGTCATTTGTTACTTGCAACTTCCAATTGATTTCCTTTGCCATTTTTTCCCCAGCCACAAGTACAGAGAATGAACAGCACGATTTATACCCGCCATCTAGAACCAATCACTAGTCTAACAAGGCCCTTTACTGAAAATGTTCAGAGTAAAACAATAGTTTAATTTTATCTCTGCTTTCACTCTCGCTCTACTACAAAAGGTTCAAAGGAAGGCCAAAACTTGTAACTCAGTTACTCTTCAAGCATAATGCTTAGGGCAGCCTTCCCCAACCTACTGCCCATTAGATAGGTTGGAATGCAAGTCCCATTATTCCGAAATAGGCTATTCTGAATGGAAATTATGGGGATTGTTGTTTATTGGCCACACTAGTTGGGAATGATAGGAGTTGTCATCCAATACATCTGGAGAACACCAGTTTGAGAAAGGCTGTCCTAAGATCCCTTCATACATTACCAAAATGGCGCATAAGCTGCTTTTTTGTGGCTTCCTCCTGAGCTCTGTGGAGACATGTGAGACTCCCTGGACCACATGGGCAAGGCCAATCATGTAGATCCTTCCCTCCCCATTGTTGCCCACACTCTTTGTTGGCTAGTGAATGGTTGGGAAAGGCTCCTGTAACTGGAACACCCATGTGGCGCTGTGACTTCATACATTCAAAGCCTTCACTCTACTTTTCAATTATAAGCATTGCAGACCCAAAACGTATGGATGTCTGATGCTTAGGGCCACGACTTTTACAAGTCTAGTTGTACCATTTATTTATTTATTTATTTATTACATTTTTAAACTGCCCAATAGCCGAAGCTCTCTGGGCGGTTCACAAAAAATAAAAACATAATAAAATAACCAACAGGTTAAAAGCACAAATACGAAATACAGTATAAAAAAGCACAACCAGGATAAAACCGCACAGCAAAATTGATATAAGATTAAAATACAGAGTTAGAACAGTAAAATTTAAATTTAAGTTAAAATTAAGTGTTAAAATACTGAGAGAATAAAAAGGTCTTCAGCTGGCGGCGAAAGGAGTACAGTGTAGGCGCCAGGCGGACCTCTCTGGGGAGCTCATTCCACAACCGGGGTGCCACAGCGGAGAAAGCCCTCCTCCTAGTAGCCACCAGTTCCTGCCTTAATCTACCTCTTCCCTCATGGTGTCACCTGAAGCAGGTCACTTCACTCTGCTGCATAGCAGGGCTGGTCCTGGTCATAAAATATAGCAGCATTAATTGTGTTTCAGCATTTGGCATTCTTTAGGGAATTTGAATGGCTCCAAATTGAATATTAAGGTGATTTGGACGGGACCATAGCTCAGTAGTAAAATGCACAGTTTGCATGCAGGATTTCCTAGCTTCCATCAAAAGCATTTCAATTAAATGTATATCAAGCAGCAAAACTGGGAAAGAACTTAGTCCGAGAATTTGGATGGCACTGCCAGTTGATCAGTGATTTCAAAATTGCCTATATTCAGCTAAGGTAGCAGCTAAACTTGTCTTGAAAACTAAGCTGCCATGCTGGATACATCCGCCACTTATGCCCCTCAGAGTTGGAAGGCCCCATGCAGCAGTGATACCCCTCATACACTTTGCTAGTGTACAGAGGTAATTACATTTTCTTAACAGAGGAAATGATCTGCCCATTTCTGGTCCATGTTATGGACTGGTCCTATTTATGGCTATGTTTTTACCCATAATTCCATTCTGTTCTGCTTCTGCATTAATATGCATTTTTTTAAAAAAAACCTTCTCCAATATGTATTTCAATATATAATTAAATGTGTATTTTCTCTCAAATTATGTATTTAAATGTGTCATTTGATATGTTTAACTCAAAAACCGCATCACAGCTAGTGCTGTGCCAAATTCTGCCCCCTATTTTCAGGATTTTTTTCTCCCCCTGCAAGAAAGGCATTGATTTTTCTGCCTCTTCTGCAGGGAGGGGGAGAATTTCAGGGGGAAATTCTCTCTGGGGAGAAGACAGGATTTTCACATACGTTTTTAAGTTTGGGATGTGGCTGAAGGATCTTGTTTTAAATTATACTTGAAAAACACTCCCAGCACAAGACTCTTTACAGAGAGGCTTCTCCAGCCCAGCAGCACTTCTTGAACTCCTATGAGATCACATGACCACACCCTCTCCTAAAGGCATTCAGGAAGAACTCCAGGACTGCAGAAGCTCTGCAAAGAGTCATGGGATATTGCAAACAAGAACAAATGGGGCTTTTAGAGCTTTAAACCAAAATATTCTCTTGCTTAATCTATGTTGCTTCAAGGAAGAAGATATTTTTTTCTAAAGCTCTAAAAGCCTTGTTTGTTCTTGCTTTGCCAAGCTTCTGCAGCCCCAGAGTCCTTGCTGAATGACTATAAGAAGATCACCTGGTCTCCTGGGAGTTCAAAAAGAGCTGGTGGCCTGGAGATGCTTCTCTCTAAATGGTCATGGGAAGCTGTAAGTGCAACAGGGGAGCATTTTTAAAGTAAAGACAAAGAAAACAAAGACGATCCTTAGCCACCATCTACATTTTAAAAAGTGAGCAAAACTCCTGTCCTCTTCCTCAAGGAGAAAGTTACTTGTAATTCTCTGCTCCCCAGCCTCTTTCACCAGAGTTTTCATTCTCTGCCCCCAGAAATGCCAAAAACGAAAGAATCTAAATTTTCTAGCACAGCTTTAATCACAACATTCCAAGAAGTGCAAAATGCGGCATTTCTGATCTGTACATTAGTTTGACAGGTGCAAGTTAGGTAATTTCATATAGGAATGACCTAGGCCTTAGCTAAACCAGGCTATATCATCCCTGTGCATCCAGATGACACACAGGGGATCCCACGATCAGGAAGAGATCGTCCCTCCCTTGCCCTGGGATGCAGCCCTATTAGGATATAGCCTGCTCTGAAAAATTAACCTACCACCGCAGAGTTTTGTTGGGCCAACTTAGATATGACCCTTTCGATGAAATATGGGGCCTTCCTAGACGAGGCCTTAGCGCGCATTCTGTCCCGGCTTCCCTGCTGTGCGTCCAGATGATGCACAGGGGAATCCGGAGACAGGCCACGCTGAGGCCTGGTCTTACGCGCCATAAGCGAAGTCGCTTATGGCGCGCCTTTTCCCCAGCTCCGGCCTCAGGCCGGGGCTGGGGGAAGTGTGGAGAGTTCCGTGGCTTTTTGCGGCTCCTCGCTTACTCGCGAGGAGCTGCGAAAAGCTGCGGACCGGGCACAGCGCGGACCGGGCACATCGGCAGGGGGGCGAAAGATCACAGGGTGGGTGGCAGGGTGGGTGGCACGGGGGGAGGCCGGGTGCGATCGTGCTGCGTGCCGCCCGGGCAATGCCGCCCCATGCCAGGCATTGCCCGGGCTTGGGCGGCACGCGGCACGATTGCACCCGGCCTCCCCCCGTGCCACCCACCCTGCCACCCACCCTGTGATCCTTCGCCCCCCCATAAAAAAAACCAAAAAAACCACTTACCTTGTCCGCTGTCTTCGGGCCGCACCCGGCCCCTTTAAAATAAAATAAAAATGGCGGACGCCAGCAGGGACGCAACGTCGCTACGCGTCCGCCGTCTGGTAGCCTGGGGGAGGCGCGCCAACATCAGCGCGCCTCGGCCCTGCCTCCCTGCCGGCATAAGCCGGCAGGTCTAGCAAGGGCCTTGGTCTCCTTTTCTCGATTACATCAATGGTACAGATGTGACATCCAACTCTGGTTTAAGTAATCTTCCTTTGACCACAGTAAATTGAAGGAAACAAGCTCGGTTCAGCATCTACAGAAATCGTGAGGTCTCCGTTTGTGTCTTTATTAAGAAAGCTGTCTAACTTGTATGTTTTTTTATATATATATTTAACTTTTTTAACTGCTTTGTTAAATAGAGTTTAATAAATAAATAAATAAATAAATAAATAAATAAATAAATATTATATTTATTCGTATCCCGCCTTTTATTTATTTGTATACTGGGCCTCAAGGCGGTCTTACAAAGTTTAAAACATACATTGTAAAACCTAGGAAAAGAAATGTGAAACGAAAGCAAACAAAAAACCCGTCTAAAATACACAACAAAATTACAAGTCATTAACATAGATGGTGGACCAAATTACTCTCCAAAGGCCCTCCCCTTTGGCCCCGCTTTTACCGCAGTCTCGGGCTGAGCCCAAGACCGCAGAACGTGTGGCCCATTTCCACGGCTTGACCCTGCTCTGCGCGATTATTCGCATGGAGCCAGGAGCCGCACCCATCGGGGCTAGGATGGGGGGAGCAGGGAAATCAATTTTTTTTAAAAAAAACCACCTTACCTTTGGTCACTCGTGCGCTGCTGGCCCTTTAAAAAAAAATTTAAATGGCTGGCGCGATGCCAACAACCTTCTTGAGGTTGTTGCACTTTACGTGTAAACGGGGGCAAGATCTCACGTTATTCAAAACGCAAGGTCTCCTCTCCTCTCCCCCAGACTTTATGGTAGGTCTAGCTAAGGTCCTATATAGTAATCCTTATAGGAACTCTAGAAATATTGTTCAAGGTGCAGTTTTGATAATTTCATATAGGAATTCACAAAGACTGAATTCGTGAAGCATCTGGTAATGTTGTACCTGGATCAGCCATCTATAGGTGAAAAGCACAGGTGCCCAGGCAAGTGATCTAGCAATCATAGCTTTTTGGGTGAAGTGTGCCTTCCGTTTTAATCCAGGAGAAAAAAACTGTGCATCAAATATCAAAAGTCTGATAAACACTACAGTACTTGGCTAGGAGGACAAATGTTCCCACTCAGTTTAAAGCGGCTAATTAGCTGGACTTTGAGGAACTCAGAAAAGGACCAAGCATATACCCCTTTGGATGTTCAGATATTGGCAAACGTACCTATATTGTACGTAGATATTGGGAAAACCCAAGGCAATCTAGGATGGCAATCTTGGCTCAGCTCATAGTATACTAAAGAGAGAGAGAAAGACTATTTGCCTTCAAAGTTCAAGTGGTTGTAGTCAAGGTCTCTGTGAGATTAATCATTGAAATGAGACCATGGTTTCGCTACAAAGGGAAAGTGATTGGAGGCAAGTGTCCATCTTGTTTTGCAGCAGGGGGCATGCATGTAATTTTCTGTCGTTGTTTAAGATTCACCACAAATTCATCTCGCTCCCACCCACCCCACCCCCTTCTCTCTTTTTTGAAAAAGCCACATTAATTCACCCTGTGCTATCACATGAAACACGCTATAAAGGTTTTGGGAATTGTGTGTGAGAATGATGGGGAGAAGAAGCCCCACAATACAGGCGCAATGGAAATAAATGCATAATTTAGCCCTTTAAAAAAATGTCCTTGGCATTAATGAGGAACAAATTAGCTACTCTCCTTGGGTGTCTACCAGAAATAATAGTAACAAGTGAAGCCTTCGCTCCCAACCCTCAGTAATATGTTCGTTTGTAGATAAGCACTGCAGAGAGAGGTAAAATTATGTCCTTTAAAAGTTTGCAGTTTTCTTATGCTGAGATGTAAATGATAGGGTTGGGTCTGAGAATGTTTCAGAAATGTATATTCCATTGAGACAATGGCTTTTGTCATCAGAAGAAAGAATCAGGGACAACAAAATGAACCAAAGAAACAGCAGGTTTAGCCTTATTGAACATTGAATCAGTAAACAACATATACCTTTCCAAACTTGCTGGATAGCTACATGAGTGTGGAAGCAAGTGTGACCGGGGTACCAAGAAAGAGCACATGGGCACCCTCAAGCAATATATCTGGGACATTGGTTGGTTATTGAGGACATGCACTAATTGCTTAATATTAGGACAAACAAAATTGTTGTAAACAGAATATAACATGATGTACCAGCAGGGGTGGACAGAAGGTAGATCTAGAGTTAGTGGGTGATTTGCAATGCCAACTTTGAACGCAGTCTCTGCACCATCCAATACCTTTTTCAGCCTACTCTCAGTTGCTCCTGTTTTGATTGTTCGGGGCTGCCAGCACGCAGTTTCCAGCAAGCCCTTTTACCATTTTGTCAGTTGGGTTCCAGAAGCTTCCTAATAAAGATGTATAGTTGAAGCTCCAA